>NW_019154126.1:6289026-6962870 GCF_002288905.1 Enhydra lutris kenyoni
AATAGTCAACAAAACCAAAAGACAACTGACAGAATGGGAGAAGATATTTGCAAATGACATATCAGATAAAGGGCTAGTATCCAAAATCTATAAAGACCTTATCAAACTCAAAACCCAAAGAACAAATAATCCAATCAAGAAATGGGCAGAGGACATGAACAGACATTTCTGCAAAGAAGACATCCAGATGGCCAACAGACACATGAAAAAGTGCTCCACATCACTCGGCATCAGGGAAATACAGATCAAAACCACAATGAGATACAACCTCACACCAGTCAGAATGGCTAAAATTAACCAGTCAGGAAATGACAGGTATTGACGAGGATGCAGAGAAAGGGGAACCCTCCTACACTGTTGGTGGGAATGCAAGCTGGTGCAGCCACTCTGGAAAACAGCATGGAGGCTTCTCGAAAAGTTGAAAATAGAGCTACCCTACGACCCAGCAATTGCACTACTGGGTATTTACCCTAAAGATACAAATGTAGTGATCTGAAGGGGCATGTGCACCTGAATCTTTATAGCAGCAATGTCCACAATAGCCAAACTATGGAAAGAACCTAGATGTCCATCAACAAATGAATGGATAAAGAAGATGTAGTATATATATACACAATGGAATACTATGCAGCCATCAAAAGAAATGAAATCTTGCCATTTGCAACAATGTGGATGGAACTAGAGGGTATTGTACTGAGCCAAATAAGTCAATCATAGAAAGGTAATTATCATATGATCTCCCTGATATGAGAAATTTGAGAGGCAGAGTGGGGGATTTGGTGGGTAGGGAAGGAAAAAATGAAACAAGATGGGATCGGGAGGGAGACAAACCATAAGAGACTCTTAATCTCACAAAACAAACTGAGGGTTGCCGGGAGGGAGGGGGTTATGGAGACGGTGGTTGGGTTATGGACACTGGGAAGAGTATGTGCTATGGTGAGTGCTGTGAAGTATGTTAGCCTGACAATTCACAGACCTGTACCCCTGGGACAAATAATACATTATATGTTAATAAAAAATTTCTTTTTAAATCTGTCCTATACAATATAAATTTTTGCATTTAAATGATATGCAAAGCAACAACTAAAAAGGCAGAATGCAGAAGATCTCAGGCCTAGTTTAAAAACTTGAACGCCTTAAGGACAAGCAAAATTACCTAGCTATTCTCAACCTTGAATGCCATTAGAATCAACAGGAAATCTTTCAGAAGAATACAAATACCAGAATTCTAGCCTCGGATTTAATTACAGGGGTGAGGGCAAGCAGGTGCGTGGTCTCAGGTATTTTTCTCTAAGCTCCCCAGAGAATTCAAATGTAATGTTAGATTTGAGAAACTCTGCCCTACCCCTAATTAAAATCATATACAAACAGTGCTTATTGAGATAAATTATACAGCTCAGTAAACTAAATTCTGTGATATAGATTCTAGGCAGGAATGAAAAAAAGAAAGGAAATTAAAAAGGAAAACAGGGGAGAAGACTGGAATTATCACGAGGGAAGGGAAAGGTAATAGAGATGTGACATCATAAAACCTTGCTTCAGACACCTTCAGATCAACAATTAGAAAAAACATTGCTCTAGAATTCTATGGCTTCCCAGCTGTTAGCTTGGTGTCGTCACCCTTCAAGAAATCATTTTATCTCACAAACACTTCCTCCCAAAGTTCCTTGATTTTAGAGGAGCTCTTTTCAAACCCAGCCGAATTATCAGATTTCGTTTTGATTTTTTTTTTTTTTAATACAGGTTTCTTGTTCTGCCTCCAAAAGCTTCTGATTCAGTAAAATTGCAGTGGGGTTCAGGAGTTTATACCACTTTTTCCAGCATTTCAGAGTCAGGACCAAGAACTACTGATCTCAATTACTAAATGATAAACTCCGTCAGAGCAAGTGTATGCCCACTGCAGGGATTCCCAAATTGACTTTCTCAAACTACACGCATTCAGACTCAACACAAGAGATACTCATTTGGCAGACAGAGTTTGGGCTAAAGCATCTGTATGTTTTGAAGCACCATAGGTTATACCGGAGCACCCAAAGTTGAGAATCTCCAGCGTAACATACTATGAAATGTCAATGAGTAGTTGTTGAATACATCAAAGAAGGATGCAGTATAAATGTCTCTGGCTTTTGCCTCCTCTGAATCTTACAACTCACCTAGCTTTTGACTGTAATAGCATTTTTGTATCTATTTCTCATTTCAGAGACAGAATGTCTCCTAATTCCTAGGAAGACTCGATGAAGCCAGGATTCATGAAGCCAGGATTCCAAATAGTGATGGATAATGTCATGCCTCAATCCTCTCTGCAAGGTGTACTATGTCCTTCAGTGAAAACACGGAAGAATCTCAACTTTAGTAGATGCCTTGGAACAAAAGGTATGGCTTGGTCTTCTCTGAAGTCCAGCATCAGTTAAACAGCTGAATGCTTAAATAATATGCACCTTCACTGTATCATCCACTTACCAGATCAAAATCTTGGGACAGGAGGAGGGTATTCTGGGACTGGGTATTTTAAATAAGCACTTACATGTGGTTCTATAATGAGGCAAGATTTGGAAACACTGAAAGAGGAGCAAAGGGAAAATCAGCCAAGACAGGAAGGGAATGAAGGATAAACAACCAGGGCTTCATCCAATAAATAAGGAAAGGCAGCTGGTCATCACAGTGCTTAATGCAGACTGCAAGGTGTTAAAATCACGTCTCAGATGTAAGAAACAAGGAAGACAGTACTTCACCAGTGTATGTGGAATAGCAGTTAAGAAGCTAAGCTTTTAAAGGTAAAGATTTTAAGAATCTCATTAAGTCTATTCTTTCCATTTCAAAAAATGATTTGGACTGGCTAACAAAACTACAACTACAACTACATGAATATTCAATAAAATAGAAATGCCAGGGCACCTGGGTGGTTCAGTCAATTAAGGATGTGACTCTTGGTTTCAGCTCAGGTCGTGATCTCAGGATCATGGGAACCAGCCCTGCTTTGGGTTCCAAACTCAGTATGGAGTCTGCTTGTCCCTCTCCCTCTGCTCTTCCCCACACCCTCCCAACCTCCCTCCCCTGCTCACTTGCACTCAATCTCTTTCTCCCAAATAAATAAAATCTTTTTTTAATTTTAAATTTAAAAAATTAAAATGCCAATTTATAAGGATGGGGGTAGCAGTTAATATCCATAAAATTCTGAGTGATGAAAGCTAAAACAGCTAAACTCAAAGGTTTGCCCTGAACTTCCTAGCAACCTAGGAAATGTTGATATGTTACATAACTCTCCCTCCTAGGAGAAGCAAGCACATCAGTTCATCAGGTGGAAGAAACTTTTTCTTACATCTGAGTGTTAATGAAAAATCTGTCCCAAAAGTCTTTTTATAAGAACCATTGAGAATGTAATGGGCTGTGAACTCTAAAGCAGTAAAGAACAAAGAATGTCATTCAACATATGGCTATATGGCTATTTTTAATATCAAAGCCTCCATGAAAGCAAGGAGCATAGTGTTAATGATTTGGTACAGGTATGCCGACTTTTGGTAACTTCCTCCAGTGAAAGAATGACTAGTATCACATTATGCTCAGAAAATTTTTTTTTTAAATGCTCAGAAAATCTTGAGAAATGAGCAAATCCATAAAGCCTGTGTTTCCCTAAGTTAATCAAATATAAAAATCACACAGGAGCTGTTAAAAAAAGTATAAATTCCTATACTGATCCCTAGGGCCTCTCAGCTAGGACCAGGAATCTACACATAGAACAAGTGATCCTCGGGTGACTGCAGAGAACCAACTCCAAGAACTGCCACTTTCAAAAATCCATTGTCACTGCTGGAATTGTTCTGATTCAAGAAAAAGAAAGAGGGAGGGTCTGGCAGGTATGCTAGCTGAAAGTAACGGGAACTACTGTCTCTCAGATCGGTCTGTCCAAGTAGGCCCATCCCCCTTGGTAGCTTGCTAAAACATACATGTAAAAATAGACCTTACGGGGTGCCTGGGTGGCTCAGTGGGTTAAGCCTCTGCCTTCGGCTCAGGTCATGATCTCAGGGTCCTGGGATCAAGCCCCCCATCAGGCTATTTGCTCAGTGAGGAGCCTGCTTCCCCCCTCCCTTTCTCTGCCTGCCTCTCTGCCTACTTGTGATCTCAGTCTCTGTCAAATAAATAAATGAATAATAATTTAAAGATTTACAAAATAAAATAAAATAAATAGACCTTAGAACAGGAAAACCCCTTTCTTGGTGATGGAATGCAGAAATTTGCATTTTAACTAATACTGCTGGTGATTCTTTGTGCAATAAAGTTTGAAAACCTTTGTTCAACATACAAATGGAAGAGAAATGATAAAAAGATACTTTATTATTAGAAATAAAGTTCCTTAGTTGAAACATGGCCAGAGTGGAAGATTTGGAGCTCACACAGGTCATCCAAGCTTTCTTAGAGAGCAATTTCAGATCTGTTCCAGTGCTTGAACCAGAAGTCAACTGAATATTGCACCATCCATGATGAGTAATTAATCTAAAAGTTCCAGCAACATTCAATTCTAGGAAATGTCCTAATATAGCATCAATTGGCATTGCAGACCTATATGCTTCCAAAAATATAATCATTCTTGCTTCAAAACCATTTTTAAACAACAGCAGAGCCAGGACACTTTCCAGTTCATCTAATTAAATTCTCTCAATTTGCAAATAGGGAAAGCTAAAGACCAGAAGTCATGTCCAAGGCGACATGGCCAATTTTAGCACATGTACCTCAAAACTCTGGGCCCCTTGGAACTACCATTATACAATGCGTTCTACTACAGACTTGTTAATGCAACCCAAAGTTGTTGTTTGTTGGGTTTGGTTTTGTTTAAAGAAAGGGTTAATTTAAGGGGTGCCTGGGTGGCTCAGTCAGTTGAAGGGTTGAGTCTCTGCCTTTGGCTCTGGTCATTATCCCAGAGTCCTGGGATCAAGTCCTTAATAAGCCCCAAGTAGAGTTGGGCTCCCTACGGAGCAGACAGGCTGATTCTCCCTTGACTACTGCCCCTCCCCCTGCTTGTGCACATGTGTGCTCTCACGCTCTCTCTCTCTCTCTCTCATGCTGTCTCTCAGATAAATAGATAAAATCTTTAAAAAAAAAAACTGAGTTATGAAAGCAGGAACTTAATTCTCTTAATATGCTATTTTTCACATACTAAGAAGACACTGACCCATCCTCCGTAAATGTTGATATTTTTAAGGAGGGAAGAGGATTTGGCTTGGTTTTGGCTTTCATTTGCTTTTTGTTATATTCTGTTTCGGTTTCAGAGATGATACTTTTGTTGATCTGGCCATTCTTTTTACCCAGACCCCCTATTTTTTTTTAAAGATTTTATTTATTTATCTATTTATTATTTATTTAAGAGAGATTAAGAGCACATAAAGTGGGGGGTGGGGAACGGTAAAGGAAAGGGAAAAGCTGGTTCCCCATTGTGCAGGAAGCACCGCATGGGGCTTGATCCCAGGACCCTGGGATCATGACCTGAGCCAAAGGTAGACACTTAACTGACTGAGCCACCCAGGTGCCTGGAATTTATCCAATTCTTCCAGGTTGTCCAATTTGTTGGCAAATAGTTTTTCATAATATTCTCTGATTAATTGTATTTCTGTGGTGTTGGTTGTTATTTCTTCTCTTTCACTTGTGATTTTATTTATGTGAGTCCCTTCTCATTTTTTCTTGATAAGTCTGCCTAGAGGTTATCAATTTTATTGATCTTTTTTTCCCTAAGAACAAGATCCTGGTTTCATTGATCTGTTATATTGTGTGTGTGTGTTTGGTTGGTTGTTTTTTGTTTTGTTTTGGTTTTTGGTTTTCTTTAGTTCCTATATCACTTATTTCTGCTCTAATCTTTATTATTTCCTTCCTTCTGATTGTTTTAGGTCTTGGATGTTATTTTTCTGGCTCCTTTAGGTGCAAGGTGAGGTTGTTTGTGTGAGATTTTACTTACATCTTGAGATAGGCCTGTATGGCTAGAAACCTCCCTCTTAGAGCTACTTAGGCTATATCCCAGAGGTTTTAGACTGTCGTGTTTTCACTTTCATTTGTTTCCATTTACCTTTCTTTCTTCTTCTTTTTCCTGGTTGACCCATTCATTGTTTAGTAGCATGTTATTGATCCTCCACGTATTTGTGGTCTTTCCAGATTTTTCCTTGTGGTTGACATCAAATTTCATAGTGTTTTGTTCAGAAAAGATGCATGATATGATTTCGATCTTCTTGAATGTGTCGAGGTTTGTGTTGTGGGCTAATACGTGATCTATTTTAGAGAATGTTCCATGTGCACTTGAAAATTATGTGTATTCTGCTGTTGTAGAACGGATGCGATATGCTGTTTTAGAGCCAGAATGGCACCGAATCCCTCAGGAATCTGCCCCTTGTAAAAACAAATCCTTCCTGACATTTTCTAACAATAATGCCCAGCTTTCTTGATGTAAATGAATCCTGCCTGAAAAACCAAATATAGATCTCTCCCTGAGATTACACATTTTGGCTTTATATTCAAAAAGAACTCAGAAAGAAATGATGCATTTTCTCTAGAGTTTTTATCTGCAACTCTGTTATCCATAAGTCCCCCTAATGATCAACAAATCTGATTTTTTTAAAATGTCTTCAAAGGGAAAGACTCAAGAGTAAACACTAATTATTTCCCTGAAATACTTGAGAGTGTTCGTGCATTATCTGTGTACACATTTTCTTTTTCCTTTTACCTTCAACCGAGCAAGGCCTTGTTAGGGTTTGATTGGAGGGGTCCTAAAAGCCTGCTAATGGCGGCTCTGAGGAAGAGAAGGCATTAGCACACATTTCAGGAAAACAGGCTTAACAAACAAGCCCCTGCACTTAACAGAGGATGAGATGTTCTTACACCAGAAACACTATTTCACCAGAGACTCTACTGAAGGAAAGAATATTTTTAAGTGAAACCTAAGGAAAGGGTGTTGGGACCAGATACCCCTCATTTAGATATATGGAATATAAGAGAACCTATCGAATAGGACAATCATGATGAACAAATCCTGCCACCAAAAAATGTTGAAATCTGATGTGATTTCTATAGTCTTGACGAAAAAAATTCATCAAGGGAGATAGGAGGAATTTATTTTTTAAAATTCTGAGTCATTCTTAAAAAATTTTTTAAATGAAAAAATAAAAAAGGTGCTCCTGGGTGGCTCAGTGGGTTAAGTCTCTGCCTTCAGCTCAGGTCATGATCCCAGGGTCCTGGGATGGAGCCCATCATCAGGCTCTCTGCTCAGCGGGGACCCTGCTTCTTCCTCTCTCTCTCTCTCTGCCTGCCTCTCTGCCTACTTGTGATCGCTGCCTGTCAAATAAATAAATAAAATCTTTTTAAAAAATAAATAAATAAAAAATAAAGATAAAAATAAAAATTCTGAGTCATTATGATTACACGTTTTAAAATCCATTTATATCTCAGGGGAGATAGCCAACATAGAAGCTTTTGACCCGATATATGATTCATTGATTATTTACTTGCTGCCATGGGCCATTTACCACACCACAAATAGGAAAGAATCTTTTATATTCACTCAACACTTTTTGTACATTTTTTCTTGCTTCTGGGCCTAGGACCACAAAGAAAAACAAGATTGAGCCCTTCCTGCTAAAACCTTATTGACATGTAAGAAAATAATTACAATTCCTTGTGGTAAGTGTTAGATGTTTAGATGCTAAGGAGGCCCCTGAAGCTGACTGAGTTTTATCCTGGGATGAAAACAGAGCTTTATTTCAAAGCCCTCTCCAAACTGAGGTTTATAGCAGAAGGAGTTCATCAGGATATATGCAAATTCTGGAAGGCTGTCCCCACAAAGAAAAAGCAGTACAACAAATGCAAAGGCAGGGTCATTAACTGGATTAGTAGGTTCTGAAGGCCATTCATATCTTGGTGTGGGTGCAGACACTGGGGAAAGAGGTGGTAAGAAGGGCAGATTAGGACCGAAGAGCAGGCAAATGCCAGATTCTACAGGGTTTTATGTGCTCAGCATTCTCTGTAATGATTTTCTTTAAGTATACTCTGTAAGTGCTGGGGGTCAAGGAGAACCTAAACTAAAGTAGTGGGGATAAAGAAGATGAAAAATAGATCTGAGGTATTTGTATATCTGGTGGTAATTTGCGATAAATTACTTAGTTTAACAAAAAATACAGCTAAGTTTCAAAAATTAACACCTCTGTGAACAAAGGCAAAGTTGATGCTGTTTAACTAGGTAAATCTGAGGTACTCTTATACTTCTATTCTCAATAGTGAATTTAATTTAAAACTATAAATTTGGGGTTGTTTTAGAGACACAAATGACAGTTGTCATGTTTTGAATCTAAATTTTTGCATTCACTAAATTTAGGTCCTTCTGTCCTTTTATGCCTATAGTCTATTTCAGGTCCACATTTTTATCATTTATATTCTGCGTTCTACCAGCATCCTACTGCAGTCTGGCTGGCATGGGCTCTAAATCATCCCTCTTCCTCAGCAGCATCTAGAGACTTCCTCCATTAGGCAGTTCAGGTGAATGTCAACTAATCACTCGTCTAAAAACAAAATAAAAATACATAGCAATATAGTGAGAGGTTTGAAAATTGAACTGTACACACTCAATGCAAAAAATGAACAGAAATTTAAAAATGCAATTTAGTGAAGGTTTTTCAAGGTCTTAGAGAAGTAATTATGGAATACAGATTGGTAAAAATATTGACTTCCAGTCAGGCTGTTCCAGGGCTATTTCAAGTTTCATCTTCTCCATAGATAAAGGATCAGTGGCAGATGTCAATCCCACCCACACACACACACACACACACTCATGTACACACGCACACTCACATGCCGGGGAGAAGTTGTCTCCTTCTCTCACACCCCCAATCACATTTATTAGCAAATGTGCTCCTGTCTCTACCTCCAGAACAGATCTAAAATCTGACCTCCTCTCACCACTGTGATAAGGAATCGGGAGAATAATAAATAGAGGGATGTCAAGAAAGGAAGTTTTACGATGGGCATATAGTTTGCAGAAGGAAGGTCCTACAAAGAGGGAAAAAATACTGTGGGTGGGAAAGAACCAATGAAAAAAAAAAAAAAGATTTCAAGACTTTACTGTATACATTTTCTCTCCTTCATAGCATTTCGGCAATTCAAGTAGATACTTTAATTACTTTGACTTAGACTTGGTGAACTGTATGTCTTTAGATGATGACTCTGCTTCCTGTCTAAACTGAGACTTAGTTAATAAGTCTTAGCTTAGTAGAAGATCTGTAGAATCTCCCTTGATTGTCTTCAGTCACTCCTGTAGTTTCCATCTTCTCCTATGTAGAGGAATATATTTATACCCCAGTCCTGCTTTCTCTCCTGGGCGCCAATCTTGTGTTTTAACTGCCTTCTCCTCAAATACAATATCCTTAATATTTATTCACCAGTGTTCCTTCTAAACCCTCCCCTGGTCTTCTGGTCTCCGTGAAAGGCTTCCATTCCCCTAAGCAGCACCCACTCTGCCTCCTTGCTTCCTCTGCCCCTAACAATCAGTCAGTTGCCAAGTCCCATCATTTCTGCCTTTGCATCATCACATCAGTAGTGTATTGAGTAGGTCCTGGCAAGAAGTAGATGGCACACTCAAACTGGGCAGTTTGCAGAGAGGTTAATAGAGGCGTTAATACAATAATATGGAGAGAACCCATTACGACCCCCAGGACTGAAAGGCCAACAAAAGGAAGAAATCATAATGGAAATAGGAAGGCACCTGGAAAAGTCTAGACCTAACAGGAGTTATGGCCTTGGGCCACAGCAAGACCACAGTGATTCCCAACAGAAGAAGCTGGTGGAGGTGGAGGGCAGGGTATAATTATCCTGATCTCATGCTCTGTCACTCCGCTGATGTCTAGCCTGCATGCATCATTGTCTGAACATGACTGGAAGCCAGGGAATAAAACTATACATTGATGTAGTCCAAGCTGTTCAACTTCTAGATACTACCACTCCAAAACAGGCTACAGAGGGACAAATGGAAAATGTATAGCACAGTTCATCCTCTTTATCTCCCTTGTTACTCCATTAACTCAGGACCCAATTTTCTCTTCCCTTATCTGCTATCTTCTCAAGATCTCCCTCCCCATGCTTAGGACCCTGAACAATCCTGCTTTTGACTCTAGAAGACACTATCTCTCTCTTCCATGGATGTTCACTGTACAAACATCCTTAAAAATAGTCCAAAAGAGTTTAGGTCCTCTCACCAACCATCTACCAGAGGTCTGGTCCCTGGTCCAATATGGTACACAAAGGGCCCAACACATCTCGTTTCTGGATTTCCATGATATACTCAATGCCTTTTGAAACCATGACAGAAGAGACCACTACTTGGTACCTAGAACTAAAAACTGAATTTACTGTTTACCTAAGTAAAGAAGAGCTGTGTTGACCAAGCAGTCTTTTGGACAAAGGAAGTTGCTGACTTAATACAGGGTTTTCAGAAAGTGTTCGTTTCAAAGTTTTGTTGGTTATGTCAGCAGGAATGAATTGATGTAAGCATGTTTTTATTTGTTATAGCGATGGGACTGAACTAACATCAGGGACTGAGTTAATATCAATCTTAGACACATATTCACTGGGATGAATTCTCCATCAACTATCTGACTTTCAAAGTATGAAGCTGTTGCTCATGGCTAGATTTTAGGTTTGTGTTTAACTCAGGTGGTTAGTCATTCGTCAACTAAAGATGTTTAAACCAGATCTGTTGGTTACTACAATAGCTACAGAACTATTATTGGTTGGTTAAACAGATTTAAAAATAACTTTGTCAGCTTACTAGTGAACTTGAATATAGAACAATAGCCTTTTCCCTAACTTTATTTAAAGAGAAACCCTGTTCTTATAAGACTTTTAGCTCTATGACCTCCCAAATCACATCACCATGGACTAAGGACCCATAATCTTATCTCATATCTGAGACATCCATTTTAAGCCTCAGATATGACTGTATTTTTTTCCTGTCATCAAACTGATCAGAGTGAATGTGTTAACTTCAAATGAATGAAACAGCTCTAATTTAACTCAAACTACTAGAAAGTCTACTTTACCATCCACTTGGCCCTGGTACACATCAGAACCTAAGCCAGAAGATACTCCCTTTCACAGCATCTCTTAGTCCCCAACTCCAATATACTGAATCCCCTGATATTATTCTGTCCACCTCAACCTCTGCTCAATCCTTAGAGAGCTAAAGTCTCTGACAAGAAGATAAATGGACTGTATTTCAGGAAGTTTAGGGGAGTCGTAGTACCACAATAGATAGATCTTCCAAAAGAAAAGAGGTTGTAAATCAGAGAACAATTCCAGAGTGATGTTCAGCTCAGAACATCTGTTCTTTTTTTTTTTTTTTAAGATTTTATTTATTTAATTGACAGAGATCACAAGTAGGCAGAGAGGCAGGCAGAGAGAGAGGAGGGGAAGCAGGCTCCCTGCTGAGCAGAGAGCCCGATGTGGGGCTCGATCCCAGGACCCTGGGATCATGACCTGAGCCGAAGGCAGAGGCTTTAACCCACTGAGCCACCAAGGCACCCCAAAACATCTGTTCTTGATAGCCCTGATGGAGTACAAATGCTTGACTGAATTATGGTGTTCTGCCTCAGGTTTCCTTCCATCTTCCCCCTGTCCCCCATCAACCCTTTGCATGTCCTCCTGCGTTCCATCAGACCCTCCAAGTCTGGGCCTACTGGAATTCTCCTTTACAGTCACAACGCTTTCAAAGAAATTTCGTTACAGTATATTGAGAATCTTATTAGGTCTGTAAGTTGTAAAATGAGTTTTAGAGAATTTTAGGATTTTGAATCCCACCCCTCTATCACTTTGTTTCCATTTTTGGATTATTAGTAAGAATTATTCAATTCTGTAAATCTTTATAAACTCTTACTAGTTTATCTTGTCAATTCATAACCACTAAGAGTCCTTGAATACTTCATAGCACAGGAAGTACTAATGTTGTTAGTGGACATGACCCATTATTTTGCCAAATAAATGCATCGGCCAATTGAATCCTCCATTGTAGATCAGTGTCCCAACACATTGGCTTCACACTTATCAGAAGAGCTTAGTACAGGTGACACAAAGACCTCTGCTAAAACCTTGAAGTGAGTGACAGGACAACAGCATCATAAAACAACTGTAGAAATGAAACCCTAAGCTGAATTATTCTTAAGTCCACTGTACCACTTGCAGAAGCCTTAGCATTACTATGACTATAATTATGCTCCGTGGAGTTATTCAGCTGAAAAAGAAAGCACATTTTCTGGTCTAAAGCAGTATATAACTTTATAGTGAAAAGCGAATGAACAAATAAAAAACGAAATAACATGTGAAAAGAAAACCTAAGTACAGCTAAATATAATTACTCATCCTTCAGGTCTCAAGTCAAATGCCGGTCACATTTTCCTGATCACAGTCAATTTGGTATTGCTTTTAGGATACTGTTATAATTTCCTTTATTGCATGTATCCAGTTGTCAATGTTTATGTATGTGTGTGATTACCTGATAAATGTCTCCTGTGCTGGCCTGTAATTCCCAGGTAGATGGAGTCCATACCTTCTTTTCGCTCACTATTTTACCACAAAAACTTCATCTATTGCATGTAATCTGCTAGTACTAGTCAATAAGTCTTTCTGAATGAATCATTGAGTATAAAATATTTCCATTATTATTTTTATCACTAGTTATATCTTTTTTTTAAAGATTTTATTTATTTATTTGACAGAGATCACAAGTAGGCAGAGAGGCAGGCAAAGAGAGAGGAAGGGAAGCAGGCTCCCTGCTGAGCAGAGAGCCTGATGTGGGGCTCGATCCCAGGATCCTGGAATCATGACCTGAGCCGAAGGCAGAGGCTTTAACCCACTGAGCCACCCAGGCACCCCACTAGTTATATCTTTAAAAGCATATCCTGTGGTGAAAACAGTCGACTATTGAACTGACACTAATTTATTTGGACACCCTGAAAATGTCACTTATCTCTCTCCCTTTACTTGTATTTCCACAAGTAAAATGGTGATAAAAACATCTGACTAACCTACCTGTCCTTATATGGTTGCTGTTCCAGTTACGACTGCTACATAGTAAACCAAAACGTAGAGACATAAAGCAATTATTTTATTATGTTCACAAATTCTATAAATCGGGAATTCAAATATGGCAGAGTAGATTTTTTTGTTTCTGCTCCAGGATGGTTACAACCTTATCTGGGAAGACTCGAAGATTAGTGGCGGGGGTTGGGGGGGGTGACTCAGTGGCTCAGAGCTATAATTTTCTGGAGACATCTCCACTTACATATTTGGCAGTTGATGCTGGTTGTTGACTAGGAGCTGCTCCGCTGGACTGTTGGCTGGAAAACCCACAAGTGACCTCTCCATGTGGGCTAGTTTTGACTCCCTTGCAACAGAGTAGCTAAGTTCCAAGAGGAAGCATCGAAAGAGAATCAGGAAGGAACTACAGCATCTTTTACGATCAAACTTCCAAACTCACATATCTTCACTTGAACTTACACAGTCTCTATTCTTCCAGGCTCAAAGTGATGTACATTATAGAACCAACCACTCAATGGAAGGAATGTCAAATTCATGTTGTAGGAAGAGCATGTAGTTGGAAATATTATTCTGGCATTTTGGAATATATGATCTGCCACAGCTGTTTTGATGATCCAAGAGGGTACCAGGAGAAATGTTAAACTGCATCTTTAGGAGTTAGTTTTTGTCTAAATCTTGACCCTTTGTTAATCTTGCAAAATCCTTGAATCATGCATTTCTGAGGTTTTCTAGTGGTTCCTATTTGTACCTTTATACTGTTGTACTGGTTCTTGATGGAAATTAAAGGAAAAAACTGAAACTCTCATTTTAAAATCCATGAAGAGACATAAATCACCACTGGAAGTGAAAAAAAATATGATTAATCACAAGGAAATCACTAACTAAAATAAAACAAGAAGATAACATTTTTCTGCCCAATTAGCTCAAAAATGACAAAGTCAGCAAGGACTATGCCAACTGCTGGTAGGCATGGGTATTACTTATCTATTGATGTGTAACAAAATATCCTAAAATATAACAAAACAACAAATACTTATTATCCTACACAGTTTCTGAGGGTCAAGCATCAAGTAGTGGCTTAGCTACTTGGCAGTTCTGGCTCAAGAGATCTCAGGAGGTGGTCATCAAGATGCTGGCCAGGGTTGCAGTCCTCCAAAGGCTGGGTGGGCCTAGAGGATGCTTGAGAGATGGCACATTGATATAATTGCTGGCTAGAGGTCTCAGGTCCTTGCTGGCTCTTGGGATGGAGCATCAGTTTCTCACTACAAAACCTCTTCTTGGGGCTGCTTAAGTGTTCCCATGGCATGGCACCTGGCTCCTTCAGAGCATGTGAGCCAAGAGGGAGCAAGGCAGATACCACAATGTCCTTTATGACTAACCTTCCTTTCCATAATATCATATTGGTTTACCCAGGTCAACCCTATTCATTATGGAAGGAACTATCCAAGGGCATAAATACCAGGAGGGAGGTATTGGAATAATCACCAATAAATGGGTATAACCACACTAGATAGCAATGTTATAATATGTATCAACATACTAAAAAACGTTTCATAGCCCAAAGATGGTTTTCAAAGGATATTAGTTGCAGAAATGATTAAATAAGTAAATAACCCAGTAGTTCCAGTCCTATGAATCAACTCTACAGAATTAATAAGATAGCGATGATAAAGATTTATCAAGATGTTTATTAATGCATTATTTGCAACATGGATGAAGTAGAAATAAACTAAATATCCAAGCAGATTCATTAAATGAATTATATCTTGATTTTTTCTGTTATTAAAAATTAAATTTTCAAAGAATTTTAATGAGATGCTTCTGATAGAACATTAGATGAAAAATGCACAAAGAAAATAAAACAATAATTAAATATGATCCAAATCAGTTGCATTCATATGTGAAAATAAAGAATACTGGAAGGAATACAACAGAGTAAACAAAAGTTATTTCCAGGTTGCATGTTATAGAGTTTTTTTTTCTTTCTTCTACGTCTCTATACCTTCAAATTATCTATATTGCACTTATACTATTTTTATAATCAGAAATATTATTTTTTGATTCTAACTTATTGCTCTTCTCATGCACTTTATACTCACCAGGTCATGTAGCCCCATATAACTTTGACGATAAGGTCATAGCTAAATTTTTGCACTTTTCTATTTAATAATTTAATGTTATGCACATGCAGAAATGAACTATATTCTTATCTTAAGATCTACAATCACTAGAAAGTCAGCAATATATATAGCAACTTAGACTATTTTTTGGTTCTTCTAAATCTGGGCCAGTTTTTATTTCTGTGTCACAAAATTATCTATTCTGCAAAATACTTCTATTTAAATCCTAGAAATCATTGTTTGAGTAAATATACAATGAATACCATTTGGAAATAAACACATATTTTGTTTTGTTTTTTCTTTCTTTCCTTACGCTAGGTAATTCTAGTGACTTTAGACTCTACAAATAATCAGTTTAGCATCTGACCTCAAAGCAATTCTGAAGGTCATCTTGCCTGTTCTATCTGCCTGTGATAGAGACCCTGAAGTCTTTCACGCAGAAAATAAAACCTTTTACAAATGATTTATTAAAACATGTAACCCTGCAGGGAAATGGAATAATTTGACTCTATAAGGTAAGATAAGCAAAACTTAAATGACCAACAGAACTTACAAAACAAAACAAAACAAAAAGAGCAGGGGTGGGGAGGGAGAGAATGCAGGGATGCAGGGGAGGGCAGAGTGAGAAGGAGAGAGAATCTCAAGCGGACTCCCTGCCCAGCCTGGAGCCCTTTGCAGGGCAGGATCCCATGACCCTGAGATAACAACCTGAACCAAAACCAAGAGTCAGACGCTCAACTGACTATGCCACCCAGGTGCTCCCAAAGAAAATTTTTAAAAGACCTGGAAAGAAAAGGCTTTTTTTCTGAAAGACCAGCCTTTCTTGTCAAAAGTCTTTTATATCATTGTCCTCCCTTGCAAATATCAACAAATATATGAAAGAACTTGAACCTTTGCTCTGGAATGTCCATCATGTCCAAATATCTCAATACAGCAAATGAAAAATTCAGTTTTCTTAAAAATGAGACCTATCATATTCCATTACGTATTAATAAGGTCATTTTTGGTTTTTCTCCTTTTTCAGAGATTTTATTTATTTATTTTAGAGAGACAGTGACAGAGAGCAGGAGTGGAGAGGAAAGGGAGAAGCAGGCTCCCCGCTGAGCAGGGAGCCAGATGTCAGACTCGATCCCAGGACCCTGGGATTGTGACCTGAGCCAAAGGCAGATGCTTAACCAACTGAGGTACCCAGGCATCCCACTTTTGGTTTTTCTTTAAAAATTAAAGTCAACGCATTCATGTGGAAAGAAATAAATATATTCCTGCTGTACTTCCTTGTTGAAATAAAATATGTTTCAAACTAAATACCAAGTTAAAAGAAATAGTTTGGACAAGACCAATGAAATGTTCATTTTGAGGTCTTTAATATCTTATCTGTTCCATCATTAAGCTCAGAACAAGTCCAATCAAATATGACATTAATTAAATTGCCCTATATTTCCATTATTTTTGATTAGTTATTAGTATAAAATTGTTAGCATTTTTATGAAACAGCTTAAAAATGTACCCCCAACGAAGGTGCAAACCACATATTTAATAACAGATGTCAAGTGTGAGATTGTCCTCGCTTTAGAAGTACAATGCACCACTTAAATAAAGAGTAAGAGCCAGAGAAGCCGTAAAAAACGTTTTTCTCTATGGGTTTTTTCTATCTTCAGATATAAGGACTGAGGCCTCAGATTACAGTAAATCCTAAGGCAGGCTATTTATTGTTGAATTAGTAAGTTACCCAAAAGCTTTTTGGCAAATTGCTCACCTTATAAAGGAAAATGTGCGGGTTTTGCTACGTAACCCAAAATCAACCTAACATGTATAGAAGTCTTCATTTGCATTCTGCATACAGTAAGAATCAACTATTTACATTTTCAATTGTGTTTCTGAAAAACACCTCAAAAAACACATTTACATCTAAAAAAATATAAATGTCTATCATTTTGGAGGCATTGGAATAAGCAGATTTAAGATATCTCTACCCTTTGAAAGACAAATCAAAGGAAGACATTTAAAAATTTATCTCCCATCATTCCATTTTAAACATGCATTATCTACCCTTAACTCAAATGATACACCATGTTGAATAAACAGTTACTAAAAGCTATCCAAGGGACAGAGATGTTGCTGCTTGTCTTCACATACAATATAGAATTTCCAAATACTATGTACATTTCTTCCTAAATACCCCTTTACCCATCCCAAAGCCAACGGGATTTAGCAGCCAAGAGCACAGACTGTGTAATCCAGTTGCCTGGTGGGATCCAGGCTGTTATGTGCCATGAGAAGGTTACATGACCTCTTGTTCAGTTTCCTCATCTATAAAAATGGGGATTATTATAATAGTACATGCCACAATAAGTGACTCTTAATCTCACAAAACAAACTGAGGGTTAATGGGGGGAGGGGGTTGGGGGGGTGGGATTATGGACATTGGGGAGGGTATGTGCTATGGTGAGTGCTGTGAAGTGTGTAAACCTGGCGATTCACAGACCTGTAACCCTGGGGATAAAAAGATATTATATGTTTAAAAAAAATAAAATTTAAATTAAAAAAAAAAATAGTACATGCCACATAGTTTCTGCAAGGAGTAAATAAGTAATACAATAAAAGACTTAGAAATGTGTCTGCCACATCCTAGTGGATCTGTGTTAGCTATTATTTTTTTCTGATCATTTCTGTTCTCGCTGTCACAACTTTAATTAATAAAGAATATTTATGTTCCCCAGATTGCTTTATCATCCCATCAACCTCTCTCCTTGCCTTCTCTGTTCTCCAGGTCTAACATACTTTTTTAAAATTGTGGTATAGTCGAGATATGGCATTATACTAGAATCATATGTACAATGTAATGATTCAGTGTATGTATACACTGAAAAATGATCACCACATTTAAGTCTATTTGCCATCTGCCATCATACAAGGTTACATCTTTTTTCCTTGTAATGGGAACACTTTGGATTTACTTCCTTAGCAACTTTCAAATTTGCAATACAGGCACATACTACATGGAGTACGGGGTGTGGTGCATAAACAATGAATTTTGGAGCACTGAAAAAAAAATAAAATGAAAAAAAATTGCGATATGATATTATTGACTATAGCCTCCTGGTATACATTATATCTCCATGACTTATTTTTTATTTTCATTTTTTTATTTTTTTTAAGTTGGCTCCACGAGAACCATGGAGCCCAACATGGGGCTTTGAACTCATGAACCTGAGATCAAGGCCTGAGCTGAGATCAAGAGTCCAATGCTTAACTGACTGAGCCACCCAAGCCCCTGAGACTTATTTATTTTACAACTAGAAGTTAGTACCTCTTGACCTCCTTATTTTCAAGAAATTAGCAAATAAATGTACCTACTCACAAGTGCTGTGCTCAAATAATTGTGATTTCCAGTTTGCTCCAGAATAAAGAGCAAATATCTTATCTTCATCGCCTCCCACAATTTGCCCATAACATGATGTGCCAGCGTTATCTTTCCCCATCTGCCATCCAAGGAGAGACAGCCTCACTACCTTCCTTCAGCCTTCTGAGACTCTCGGTGTTTCTCCTTTTAAAACGTCTTCCCAAGCCCCAGTCTATCTACCACGCTCCCGTTCATTCTTTAAAGCCACTGAAGTCTCAGTCCGTTCACAAAAAATTCCTGTCTCACCATGAAGCCACAGTGTCCTGACCTGCTATGGACACATAAATACTAAAATTCCTTATCTGGGATGCTCGTTGGAGTCCTTTGTCCTGCATTTCCCCACATTTCAGTATTTCAAGGTGTAATTCCCGTGTAAACATAAGGCATTTTATGTTTACATTTTATTCCTCCCAAGCAACTAGCCTGCTTCTCTGAGGATCAGAATGTGTTTTACTCATCTTTTATTAGAGCTACAGCCAAGCACATAACAAGCACTACATGGAATTGATTTGAATATTTATGATCCCTGTCTAGGCCAACATTAGCATATTAGCATCTTGTAACTGACAAAAAAGGGGGGGTAACTCTGTGGAAAAACTCATAAAAAAGTGCACAAAATTCTCGAGTAGATTACCCAATGTTTGTATCTGGGGCAAGAGGAACCTATTAGAGCAAATGCGCAACTTTGAGCCCTAACAGCTGTCTTATTGTCCCAAAGGGAATTCCTAATGGTCTGGATTTCACCTGGTCGAGTTTTATCAATCCTGCCATAGGTGTGAGGCTGTGACTAATTCTACTGTATTGTTATCAAATGATTAGCGTGTCTGATTTTTTTTTTCTTTCCATTAAGTGGGTCATGTTGGGTTGAGCAGATGAGCCATGTGGGAATTGGGATCCTGGAAGTTCTAGGTTTCATATGTGCCCGATCCCCAGGCCTGGCAGGACATTGGGGTGAGCCCTGGTTTCCTAGAATGTGTTCAGACTATACTAAAAAGGTAAATGGCCACTACCAACAAGAGTATTTTTGTAATTGAGAGGTCTAATGGTGGAGTTTATAAAAAGGATAGATTTTTTTTTTTTAATCGTTATTGCAAAATACATTTGTTAAGCCACAGTTACCATCTACCTTTCCAGACAACCAGTGTATCCATATCCCTTCGTAGAAGGCTTTGGAGCCATCATTTCGATTGTACATATTTCAGTAATATATATCAACATTGCCCCACTTTACTACTTTTAGCATTCGGTTTCTCTTCTTCACTACTGTTTTGTTTTATTTTCCTACTGATGATTTATAATCCCTTTAAGTCCTCAACTCCCTCTGAAGTCTGAAATGAGGGGCACCTTGGTGGGTCAGTTAAGTGTCTGTCTTTGGCTCAGGTCATGATCCCACAGTCCTGGGACTCCGTTGTTGGGCTCCCTGCTCCTCAGGGATCCTGCTTATCCCTCTGCCCCTTATCCTGCTCACACTCTCCTCTCTGTCTCTCCCTCTCTCTTTCAAATAAATAAATAAAATCTTTAATAAATAAAGTCTTAAATGATAACTTATTTCTGGAACAATCTCCATCCAGGGAAGACCCAGATATAACTTGAGGTATGGGACTATGTCTGCCAGCTGGCCATTATGTGGGACTTAGGAGGACACTCACCTAAGAGGAGGCAGAAGGAGGCGTGCAGGGAGTAAGAGTAGAGCCATGAGTCTCAGGGGAAGGGTAAGTCATCCACACCATGTGAGAAGATCTCATCTCAGTGAGATGTTGACAATCTACAAGGCGTGTAGACCACCAGGCGATGCAGAAACCACGAGAGTCATCATCGTAAGTCTGATCACTCCAGGAGATTCATGCAAGGGGATCAAGAGTAGGATTCCAGCCCCTTTCTGTAAGTGGACCTGGACACTGGCACCGTGCCAGAACATCATTCAATTCCGTGAGCATCCAGCTACAGGAAGTTTACAGGAAGCACCCACTTTTTCACTGACCAAGATCGGGCAGCAGCCTGGCCACTCACAGCACACATTCAAGGGGAGCCACCTAAGTGATGTCCATCCTCAAACACCACCACCAAAATTGCCTTGTGCTTTTGCCCTGTGCTTTTGTGTAAGCTATCTGCAATGCCTAGGATTCTAAACTTCACTCCTTAAATTAGGAAAACTGCACTTACTGTTTCATGTCAAGTCAACCTTCTCCCTCCCCCTCATGGATAAGAGGTCCCTCCTCTGTGCCCTAGTCATAATCATAGTATAATAGAATTATATATTTATCACCTTAATAGACTGAGGGTTTCTTGAGGTCAGAAACTATATATATTTTTTTTCATCTCTATGTCTCCAGGATTGCCTTACTGATGTTGCTGAGCAAATGAGCAAATACACAAATAAAAGGAAAAAAAGGTGAGCATGTTCCTGAGCATTCGTGGTTTTGACAGAGACACAACTGATGATTACTGAAGCCTGCTGGCGCTGAGGGCTTTGGTGAGTTCGAAGAACCGATGGTGTGGAATTAGGGAATTCTGCCCTCTCACTGAGCCTGAACAAGAGGCAGAGCTGCCTCCAGACACCAGCGCGCCCATAAGAAACACAAGGAAGGCACCCAGAAAGATACAAGTGCTGATTCCACCTCTAACAATAATACTTCTCAGGGAACTAAAATCTCTTTACTTCCTGCCTCCAACCAGAGTCAAGGAATGAGTAATTGCACACCACTGGTATTTCTCATTAAGGCATTTTACAGGGGAATGGACTTTTCTGCTTAGGAATTTCCCTTTAGGGAAATGACTACAACCATATGCTGTATGGCAGAAAGCACGTTGTCACCGTGAAGATAATAGCAATGCCACCTCTAAGGCTAGTGATAAGAAGTTAGCTTAAACTTTCCCGAGAGAACTGAGATTAAAGAAAAGAATAATTACAATATTTCAGGGTAAATCTGTTCCACAGGTTTGAATAAGAGAAAGAGAAAAAAATCTCAACTCAAGCCTCTGTAGTCAATGATTTCAAGTGCACCGGGGGTGTTTTATCCTTAACAATGAGTTTATTCTCACACAATGCATAGGGCTATAGAAAAATGGTTAAAGTTTTATAAGGAAGAGAAGGGAAGGCTGCTACCAACAAGCCAAGGTTCTGATTCTTTCTTCCTTACTGGTTTGCTCAAACAATGTTTCTTAGCGATCATGCTTAGGAATGTCTCATTCAACTCCCCAACCACAGAAAGTATCACCCATTTTGTGTTTCAAATGTCAGCTGTCAGACCATTTCAGAGAAATTAACAAGGTTAGCAATACTGTCAAGCCTAAATAATAGAAATGAATCAATGATATTATTAGACCTTATAATTCGCATGTATCTCACTTTCCCATGAATGCAGAAATAATTTTTTAAGTCTAGTATTATAACGTAGGACATAAAGATTGAATAGCAATGCAAAAGAATGAAACTGAACTACCTTATTATACCATACACAAAAATAGACTCAAAATGGATAAAAATCTAAATGTAAGCTGAAACCATAAAACTCCTAAAAATATATATATATAAGCAGTCATCTCTTGGACATCAGCCTTAGCAGCTTTTTTCTGGGCATGTCTCCTCAAGCAAGGGAAACAAAAGTAAAAATAAACTATCGGGACTATAACAAACCAAAAAGCTTTTGCACAGCAAAGGAAACCACCCACAAAACAAAAAGGCAACCAACTGAATGGGAGGAGATATTTGTAAATTATATACCTGATAAGGGGTTAATATCCAAAATATACAAGGAATTCATACAATTTAACATCAAAAAAAAAAAAAAAAAAAAGTCTGAGTAGGAAGGGAGCAGAGAACCTGAACAGACATTTTTCCAAGGAAGACATCCAGAAGGCCAACAGACACATGAAAAGATGTTCAACATCACTCACCATCTTGCAAATCAAGACCACGATGATTTATCACCTCACACTTGTCAGAATGGTTAGAATCAAAAAGACAAGAAATAACAAATGTTGGTGAGGATGTGGTAAAAAGGGAATCCTCAAGGATTGTTGGATGGAATGTAAATTGGTGCAGCCACTGTGAAAAAGAGTATGGAGTTTTCTCAAAAAATTAAAAACAGAAATACCACACAATCCAGTAATCCGCTACTGGGTATTTACCCAAAGAAAACAAAAACACCAATTTGAAAAGATAGATGTACCCTTACACTTACTGCAGTATTATTTACGATAGCCAAGATATGGAAGCAACCTAAGTGTCCATCAATAAATGAATGGATTAGGAAGATGTGAGATAGATCTATTTATATAATGGAATATTACTCAGCCATAAAGAAGAATAAGCTCTTGCCATTCATGACAACATGGATGGAACTAGACAGTATCACACTAAGTGAAATAAGTGAGACACAGAAAGGCAAATATGATTTTACTTACATGTGAAATTTAAAAAACAAAACAAAGGAGGGATGCCTGGGTGGCTCAGTCCATTGAACATCTGACTCTTTTTTCTTTAAGATTTTTTTATTTATTTATTTGACAGACAGAGATCACAAGTAGGCAGAGAGGCAGAGAGAGAGGGAAGCAGGCTCCCCGCTGAGCACAGAGCCCGATGCGGGACTCGATCCCAGGACCCTGAGATCATGACCTGAGTCAAAGATAGAGGCTTTAACCCACTGAGCCACCCAGGCACCCTGACTCCTGCTTTTGATCAGGTCATGATCTCGTGGGCATGAAATCAAGCCCAGTGTCAGGCTCCACACTCAGCGGGGAGTCTACTTGAAGATTCTCTCTCCCTGCTCCTCCCCTTACTGTCTCTTTCTCAAAAAAAAAAAAAAAAAAAAAAATCTTTTAAAAAGAATCTTTCAAAAAAAATGAGCAGGGGTGTCTGGGTGGCTCAGTTGGTTGGGCGACTGCCTTCAGCTCAGGTCATGATCTTGGAGTCCCAGGACTGAGTTCCACATCAGGCTCCCTGCTCTGTAGGGAGTCTGCTTCTCCCTCTGACCCTCCCCCTCTCTCATGCTGTCTCTCTCTCTCATTCTCTCTCTCAAATAATAAATAAATAAAATCTTAAAAATAAAAAAAAATGAGCAAACAAACACACACACGCAAAACTAGAAAGGACTCTGAGAAACAGATTGAGGCTTTGGAGGGGAGGGGTGTGGGGGGCTAGGTGAGCCCGGTGGTGGGAATTAAGGAGGGCACATATTGAATGGAGCACTGGGTGTGATGCATAAACAATGAATCCTGGAACACTGAAAAAAAAAAAAATAAAGGATAAAGTGTAAATTAAAAAAAAAAAACAAAAAACCTAGAAACAATCTTATAAGTAGAGAATAAACTCCTGGTTGCCAGAGGAGAAGAGCCTGGGAGGGGAAGGATGGGCAAAATGGGTGAAAGGGATTAAAGAATACAAACTTCCAGTTATTAAATAAATAGTTTCAGGTATAAAAATTATAGCACAGGAATATAGTCAATAATACTGAAATGACATTGTAGGGTGAAAGGTGATAACTACAATTACCGTAGTGAGTACTATATGATGAATGGATTTGCCCAGTCACTATGTAGGACACCTGAAACTAATATAACATTGTATGTCAACTATGCTTCAGTTTAAAAAAATAACCAATAGCAGAGTCTAAAGGCAATACACATTCTTCATTTCCAATTTAAAACAGTCCCTAAGTGAAATAGACATATGTGTGTCCTTTGATTAGAACAAAAGTAATTCTAGCATTGTTACTCTGTTTTATAGATTAGAAAGTTTAGGCTCAGAATCATGAAGCAAGATGTTCAAAGTCATATAGTTCATATACTGTAGAACTTAGATTTAAACTTTTGTCCTTTGAATTAATGAGATGAAGGTAAATGGGGAATTCTGGTAGATGCATAAATTACCTTTTATTTGACTACAGGCATTATTCAAATTCTCCAGAATCTTTTCCTTCAAAATAAATAAGAATACGATTTATCGTAAGTGTGAAAAGTGACATAAACAAAGTTCCCCAAATGATATGGAAAAGCAAATACATTTAAAGAAAGACTTTGCAACAACAGCAACAACAAAAATTAGTATGTCCCTTTGGACAATATTTTCTGAACTGTGCTCTACAGGACAATAGTTTTTCAGGATTTTTAGAGATATTATATGGGAGAAAAAAATGTTTCAACAAAACTCAGTTGCATTTCCATACAGTAACAATGAGCAATCCAAAAAGGAAATTAAGAATGCCATTCCAATCGCTTCTCGGCCTTTTGGCTAAGATCAAGTGAAGAATACCATTCTAGCATTGGGGAAGGTATGTACTATGGTGAGTGCTGTGAAGTGTGTAAACCTGGTGATTCACAGACCTGTACCCCTGGGGCTAATAATATATTATATGTTAATAAAAAAATTAAAAATTTTAAAAAAAGAATGCCATTCCACTTAAAATAGCAACAAATTGTCTTTTAACTAACCTTATTCTAGTAATCATTTCATAATATATACATCTATCAAATCATCACTTAGTACACCTTAAACATACACAGCAATGTATGTTTGCTTTTGACTCAGGTCATGATCTCATGGGCGTGACATCAAGCCCAGCCTCAGGCTCCATGCTCAGCGGGGAGTCTACTTGAAGATTCTCTCTCCCTGCTCTCCCTGAGAGATTCTCTCTCCCCCAATTATATATCAATAAATCTGGAGAAGAAAGTTAAAAATAAAAAATAATATGGCATCACAAAAGAATTAAATACTTAGTAAGAAATCCATCAAGGAGGAAAAGAATGAAAACTACAAGATGTTGCTGTAAGAATTAAAGAAGACACCAGTAAATGGAAAGACATTCATGTTTATGGATTGGAAAACTTAGTATCATTAAGATATCAATACTACACAAAAGGATCTACATACACAACAAAATCCCTATCAAAATCCCAAGGACACTTTTTTTTTTTTTTTGCAGAAATAGAAAATTCCATCTTAAAATTCATTGAACATCTCAAGGGACCCTGAACAGCCAAAACAATTTTGGGGGGAAAAAAAGGAACAAATTTAGAAGTTTCACACTTGCTGATTTCAACACTTTCTACCAATGCTATAGCGATCCAAGCTCTGGTGCTGTCATCAAGACAGACATTATTCTAGTGCAACAGAAGAGAGAGCCCAGAAGCAAACCCTCCCATAGGTGCTCACATAATTTTGACAAGGATTCCAGGACCATTCAGTGAGGAAAGGGCAGTCATTTCAACAAGCATTGCTGGGAAAACTGGGTATCTACATGCCAAAGAATAAAGTTGGACCCCTACTTGATACTGTATTCAAAAATTAACTCAAAATGGATTAAAGAGCTGCTTCTCCTGGAACACTTTGTATCTCACTAAATGACAATCTCATCTTCCCATTTGCTCAGACCAGATGCCTCAGTCATCCTTGTCTTCTCAATGTCACACTACGTGCTCAATCCAACAGAAGACCTATCATTTATCCTTCTAAATATATCCTGATTCTGACCACTTCCATTATCTCAAAGATACAGTTACCGTCTCTGCATAAAATCGCTCTCTAGTTTCCCTTTTTTCTTCTCATCTTTATTTGCCACACCGCAGGGTGATTCCTTTAAAACAAACCCAAGCATATCTCTCATCTGGTGAAAACCCTGTAATAGATTCTTATCTCATCCTATGTAAAAGCCAAAGTCACTACAGTGGTCTAAAAGTCCTACACCCTCCATACCCTGCACCCACACACACAACATTTTGAAGTCATTGTATGGAAGTCTCCTCCTCATCCACTCTGCCCTAGCACACCGGCTTTGTTTCTTCCCCCAGACAATACCCAGAATGTTCCACCTCAACACCTGGACACTTGCTATGTTTCCACCTAGAAGTCCTTCCACATACCTGCAGGCTTGTCCTCTCCTGTCTTCAGGTCATGATTCTGGTTTTTCCGACCTTCTATGACCACCTAATATGAAACAGACCTGGGGGTGCCTGGGTAGCTCAGTCAGTAGAGGATGCGATTCTTGATCCGAGGGTAGCAAGTTTGAGCCCCATGTGAAGCATGCAGCCTACTGAAAATAAAAAGGAAATAAATAAAAAAGTCTACCTACAGTGTTCTTAGCTTACTTTTGCTTTTCCTGTGCAAGCTGAAATTTTAAATTTTGTATATGTATATGTTTACTTGTTTAGCATTTATCTCACTCCACTAGACTACAAGCTGCATTAGAATGGGGACTTTGTCTTGTTCAGTATGATATCCCCCAGACTACAGCATGCCACATGTAAAACCTCAAAGAATATTGCTATGAATATGAATATTATTATAATGTGAGTGAATGAATGAATGAACATAATTACTGCTACATTTATACACATAATTAACAACTCATGAAATTCACAATTTACTTCATTGCTCCAATTAAATCCTTAAAACCGGGTATTATCATTTTGGTCATAAATGGTCATAGCTCAATTTAGTGAACAAAAATTACCTTCTAAATTATAATACAGCCCACTAATGGAAAAAGGAATCCTACTGCTCTTCGTGTACTGCCTTACAATTTAGATGAACCCTTGATCCAGTGATGTCTTGGTCAGTTGGACCATGAAAGAATCTAGGGGGGGAAAAAGATCACCTTTCAAAATCTTGCCAGTTGTTAGTATTTTCTGCATGGCATAATGACAAACAACAGAACTGACAAGTGTGGCTCTGACTTTACTGATTTGGCACCATTGTTACCACAGTCATGTTCCTGTGTTGTGTTCAATTTCTGGTCAAGTCAGTTTATTATTCTTCTACCCACACTGGATACAAGCTGTGAATCAGTAACATCTCCCTCAAGTTCCTCCAACCCAAGACAGGAAAAACACACTTACAGTCATCTCTTTTCATTTGCAGGTTCTTTCCATGTCTGTACAAAGCTAACCTCTACACAAATTGTATAGTTCGTATGCCTCAACCCAAAAATAAATTTTATACTGCAAATGAGGTAACCTCGCTGACCCTTTGGGGTGTTGATTCTCACATAAGAGCCTGTGCTCAGTGTCAACCCGCAGCTCGGTACCCCAGGGTGAGTGAGCCTAGGCTCAAACACTCAGTGTGTTCATGTCTTCTCCATTCAAAATGTATTTCTCATATTTTGGGTGGAACTAATATGCTAACTGGTTCAGGCCAAGGTGTAAGAATGAATAATAACTTTGTATGGATATTTTGAAATGAGAAATATTTTTCAGCCCTACTCCAATCATACCACATAGGGAGTTATTTATTATAACTTAATATTACAAGTGTGTTCTCAAGACAGCAAACAAATGTGACTGAGTCCAGCATGAGAAAAGTAGTTAGGCAAATTACAGCAATCCACTGAAAGGAATATAGTGATCAATAAAAATGATACTTATAAAGATTACACAGCAAGATATGAAAATATATATAATTTTATGTTAAAATCACAGATATCAAATTGCACATAACATGATTATACCTATTAAAAAATGTGTGGATTGAGGTAAGGACTGGAAAAAGCATGAAATATAAATGCAATTTATGTATCAGAGTCTTCCAATTTCTTTCTTTAAATTTTTTTATTAACTTTATAGCTATTTTAAGTTAAAAATGATGTAATTTTATGGAATATGTTTTGGTAATATAATAATATGTTCTGTCTTCTGGGTTTCCTTTTGAAACTAATTTTTTATATTCTTTAAAATTAAAAGTTTCATACAAGGATATTTTGACTATTCTAACTTATTTTATGATATATCACAAAAATTCTAGCAAACACCTCATTTACTAAATGTGGAATATTTTAATGAATTAAATAACCAAAAAGCCCCACTAATCCTTACATTAATCTTTACATTAATTTTGTAATTTATGATAATCACATGGAGAATTTTAATCATCTTACTGTTGTACTATTTAGTAGGGCTTCCATGTCATTCTCTTTAATGATATCTTTTACTGAAAACAATGTTTATCTCAAATAATTTTTAAAATTATTATTTATTTCAATAGTAGCATTCACTACTAAAGAAGAACATATATTTATCAAATATTAAAAATTATCTATATATTTTTTCCATCCTCAGGATTTATTTGAAATGGCAGATTTAATTTAATTTTGGTCAAACCGTACCCTGAAGAGATATACATCACAAAAATCCTATGAAATCTTAAATTTGTAGCGGTAAAATGTGTGCCTCTGACTGACATTTTATTTTGGCTGCAAATGATTTTGATAAGCACTAAATATCCAATGAAAATATCAACTTCAAAGTCAGATTCAGATAATTTGGCCACAGCAGAAGTACTTCTAATATATCTTTGTTTTTGAGCATTTTGTACACCTTTCCCCAGCATCCTCCCGTAAAATAAAACAACAGTTCTACAGAACTAGGCTCCAGAAAATAATTGAATAGGGCTGAAAATAAATCCTGCTTTTGTGAAGAAGTAACTAAAGGGTGATGGCCTTGTTCAATGCCAGACCCACAATCACTGGAGTAGGAGACAAGTTTCACAGCAATCACCCTTCTCACGGGGCTGGATTGGTTTTCCACTATAAGTCTAAGCAGGAAAAGACTCTTCCAGCAAAAAGCATGTGGAATGACCCTTGCATTACCTTGAATGAGCACCTCAGAGGAGCAAAGAATTCTCAGGGTAAAGAGGCATAGCACTGATTAATCATATACCCACACCAGCAATTTATAGATTACACATAAGAAAAAGAAATGCTTCCAGCCAATACCCTGAAAGCCATTTCCCATCTCTTCCATTCATTCAGTCATTGAAAACAGTACTTATTGAGCGCTTGCTGTAGGCAGGTAGTCCTTACTGTAACTGCAAAAACAAAGGCAAAATCCCTGTTACCAGAGAGCCTACCTTCTACTGAAGAATGGCAACAATCAAGCAACTGACTCAACAGGCAAGTAATATTGATATGTGCTCTAAGGAGAAGAAAAGTGAGTCAGAGGATAAAGTGGAATTAAAAGGCTGGCAGAGCTCCTGTGTTCGATGGAGGTTCGGGGAGGGACTCCTGGATTAGGTGGTGTGACAATGGATAGAAAACCTAAATGAAGTAAGACAGCCAGCCTCCAGGCTATCTGATGAAATTGCTTCCAGCGAAAGCAGCAACCTTTGCCAAGTCCCAGGCGGACTTAGCATGATCAGGGATGACACAAGGAGGTTAAGTTTGGCTGAAGTAGAGTGAGTGAGGCCAAGACTGGGAAGCGATGCAAAGAAATAGGTAAAAAGGCTGTTTCACGGGGCGCCTGGGTGGCTCAGCGGGTTAAGCCTCTGCCTTCGGCTCGGGTCATGATCTCAGGGTCCTGGGATCAAGTCCCGCATCGGGCTCTCTGCTCAGTGGAGAGCCTGCTTCCCCCTCTCCCTCTGTCTGCCTCTCTGCCTACTTGTGGTCTCGGTCTGTCGGGTAGATAAATAAAATCTTTAAAAAAAAAAAAAAAAAGGCTGTTTCACTGAGAACGTTATTTCCCATGGTAAGCACTTCGAATTTTGTTCTGAGTGAAATTGTAAGTCATTATTGGGGCAGAGGTAAGGGATGATGACAGAGCAAAAGGGAAAGCTGGGAGACACATTCAAAACTTATTCCAGTAACCAAGTAAGAGATGATGGCAGCTTGGACCAAAAACATTTCATTGATCACTCAAAATTCAGACCTATGTTGAAGGTAGAGTTGTTGATATTTTGAAACATGGGGCTTCAGGGAAAAGTAGATACTTTTGAGAGTCAAATCTCTGGTTCAGGATGAGAAAACCCAAGTGAGTGAATATAGACAGAGAAGAGAAAAGATCCAAAGACTATACCTTGAGAGACTCTAATATTTGAGGTCACAAACTCAGTAGAATGCAGCAAAGAAAACAGAGAAGCAGCAGTGCAGTGAGACAGAAATAAAACACAAAGGGAAGGATATTCTGGTGACCAACTGCAGATTTCTTTTTATTTTATTTTATTTATTTCAGTTTCTTTTTCTTTTCTTTTCTTTTCTTTATTTATTTGACAGAGAGAGAAAGCACAAGCAGGAGGAGAGGCAGGCAGAGGGAGAGGGAGAAGCAGGCTCCCCACTGAGTAGGGAGCCCAACACCTGGCACAGTCCCAGGACCCCAGGATCATGACCTGAGCTGAAGGCAAACTCTTAACCAGTTGAGCCACCAGGGTACCCAACACAGTTTCAAAGAGAAAGGAGCAACCAGTGAGGTCAAATGGGGCTGCTCAATCAGTAAGAGGAGGACTGAGGATTCACCACTGAATTTAGCAACAGGGAGAACATCGAGGTCATGGATAAGAAACAGGTGTGGAATGAGGGGAAAGCCTAGAGTGAGTTCAGTGGGAAATGAGAAGAGAAAGTATTGACACTGTTTCAAGGAAGTTTGCTAGTGAGGAAATTAAAGAAATTAGATAGGAACTGTTGGGATATGAGGGATCAAGAGAAGGTTTTTGGATAGGAAATATTTCAAACATCTTTAATATTTTCAAAGATGTAAAAAGATACATCCTTATATATCCCTTGGCAAATATCAGAGTTATGTAGCCCCATTATAAAGTTTCTCTCTCTCTCTCTCTCACACACACACACAGACACACACACACACACACACATATACACGCACAAAGCCAAGTATTTCTCTCAGTCTGAAAATCTTCATGGCAAATGGCAATCTTTAAAACACACTTTCAAAAAAAAAAAAAAACACACTTTCTAAGGAACCTTTAAGGTAAACTCCTTTATAAAAAATGTCAGTCTTCTGAACAAAATGGTTTTTTTTTAATTCTTGATACAAGATGAGCTAACCATAAAATTTAACATTTGGCTTCCCACAAAAAAAATAACAAAATTATTCATGAAATGGAAATTAAAGAAAGAAGATTATTGTTACCCTACTGTACTTTTCATTTTCAGGGGAGAGAAAGTTTCCTGCTAGTCATTTCATTAAGAAAATTTGGGGTGCCTGGTTGGCTCCGTGGGTTAAGCCTCTGCCTTAGGCTCAGGTCATGGTCTCAGGGTCTTAGGATCGAGCCCCACATTGGGCTCTCTGCTCAGCGGGGAGCCTGCTTCCCCCTCTCTCTCTGCCTTTCTCTCTACCTACTTGTAATCTCTCTTTCTCTCTCTGTTAAGTAAATAAATATTTTTTTAAAAAAAGAATATTTAATAACATGACGAACATTGCTAAATGCATGTACCTTCAATAACAATATATTCTGTGGGGTTTTTTTGGATAATAATCTTCTAAAAAAAAATGCTGGATGCCTTGGTGGCGTAGTTTGTTGAACATATGACTCTTGATTTTGGCTCAGGTCGTGATTTTAGAGTCGTGATATCAAGCCCAGAGTCAGGCTTCACACTGAATGTGGAATCTACTAGTTTCTCTCTCCCTCTTCCTCTGCCCCTCCTTACAATGCTCTCTCTCTAATAAATTTTTTTTAAATGCTTAGAACATATGTTAAAATTCTTTGAATAATTTCTACAGCATATTAAAGTCATCTAAAATATCCATCTAACTTTCTGGTGACATTATATTAGAAAATCCAGAAAATGAATGATCAATTTATCTTTTGGGCCATACTTTTTCAGACTCACACATATCCCTCCAAAGGGTCTTGAACATGCCTGCCTACAACTGGACGGGACCAGGGACTCAGTATCTCCACATACCTTCAATCCCTCTGTGGTAACAGCAGCTGAGAAGAGCCTTAGATTACGACTCTTAAACACGAATTGTTTTAAACTGTCCCATGAGACGAAAGTACAGTAAAATCCAGACCAGACTCTCTAACAAGTTTCTGAGATACAGAATAAAGAGATCTCATTTGCTCTGACTACCTGATATGCCAGGAATGAAGCTGGATTGTTGTTATAAATTTTTAGAAACCGGTCTAAAATTCTTCTGTATAAGAAGGAAAACTCCATAAACATCTATACCCAGAGATAATGTTGTCCTCATGTGGCAGCTTTCTACCAATTTAAATGCTGAGATTGAGGGAATCAACAAAATGATCTGTTGAGATTACAGAAGAGAATATTATTACTTCTATTCACATTTATTTTTATTATTTCATCAGTTGACAATTTCTGTTTTGTATATGTTTTAAAATAACATTTGTAGGGTTACATATACATATATTTTAGAAGAGGTGTTCAAAAATATCACGGCATGATCTTCAGTCAAAAAGTTCACAGATGACTGCATAGGTGTGGTCTTAAAATCTCTCTGGTGTGGGAATGCATGGAGGATAGGGTTAATCACCTACCACCTTGACTGAAAGTAACTTCGGTGAGGGCACTCCAAATGTCACATTTTTGAGGAGCATTCCAGTACATCTACCTTTGGAGAGGTGTCAATGGCTTTAATGGCTTATAAACCCAATGGGGAAAGGTACAAGCATTCTCATTACAGGGGCACCTTGGTGGCTCAGTCAGTTAAGCACCTGTCTTTAGCTCATATCATAATCCTGGGATCCTACGATCCAGTCCCCATGTCAGGTTTTCTGCTTGGCAGGGAGCCTGCTTCTCCCTCTCCCTCTGCCTGCCACTCCACCTAATTGTGACCTCTCTCTGTGTCAAATAAATAAATAAAATCTTTTTTTAAAAGTGCCTATTACATCGCAACTCTTGTGTTCACGTACTGCTATATTCTGCCATACTTCCAGTGCTTAGAACAGTGCCTGGCTCATGGTAAGTGCTCAATAACTATCACTTCCAAAATAACTCAGTGAACATTTTATCTTCTTTTCTTTTTTTTTTTTTTTTGCTTACCATAGTACATACCCTGCCCAATATCCATCACCCAGCTACCCCATCCCTCCCATTCCCTCCCTTCTAGCAACCCTCAGCTTGTTTCCCAAGATTAAGGGTCTCTGATGGTTTGTCTCCCTCTCTGGTTTCACCTTGTTTCATTTTTCCCTCCCTTCCCCTAAGATCCTCCACTTGTTTTGCAAATTCCTCATATCAGTGAGGTCATATGATAATTGTCTTTCTCTGATCAGTGAACATTTTATTAAGAAGCACTGTTTTAATACAGTAGTTCATGAGAACACTGAAGATGAGCTATATATTATGGAAATTTGGTACCAATACATTTTACCAAGACATTTCTTTTGCCATAGTGGATTTTGAAACTCTATTTAGGAACAATCTATAGGATCGCTTGCATTCCAAAAAAACCTCTTTCTTTCAGGTTTATCTGCTTCAATCTTCTTCACTCAACATAACAGCCAAAAAAAAAAAAAAAAAAATGCTAAACTCCTAGAAACCTTAGAAAAGTTGTCAGGGGCTAGAGAACAGGGAGAGGCTGGTAAAAGGGGACAAACTTTCAGCTACAAGATGAGTAAGTTCTGCGGGTCTAATGTATAACATGGTGACAATAGTTGATAATACTGTGCTGTATAATTTAAGGTTTCCTACGAGAGTAGAACTTAAATGTCCTCACCAAAAAAATAAAACAGATAACTATGGGGGATGATGTGCTTATTAATGAACTAGATGAGGAGGATCCTTCCACAATACGTATGTATATCAAATCATCACAAAATATACTTTATACATCTTGCAACTTTGTATTTTTATTGTACCTCAGTAAAGCTGACATTTTTTTAGAAAACAGCCTGATTCTTGGACCTATTCCCATTGAGATTCAGCAACCTCCTTGACGATCATCTGTTTACGCTTTCACACCAACAATTATGGCTTATGACGACAACTATTTTCTTGAGGCTATCAAAGTCATCTCAAAACAAAGTATAAAACTATTGCATTTTCCCCAAGATGAACGACTATTAAACAAGTCCGTTTTGCTATGGAGAGTATTTTCTTTTTGTTTGTTCAGACCCTACTCTAGAATAATGCATGTATGCCTCCTACTACACTCTCCTTTTTCTCCAGAAGGCTTATAACAATGGGGAAAAAAATCTTCTGGTTAACTTTTGAGAACCATGTCATTTTCTTCCAGAAAAGGAAAAAAAAAAAAAAAAAGTGAGCACCCAACAAACCAAAAAACCTTTCGACTGAATGATTTTACTAAAATGAGAAGTGAATCTGAAAAAGAAACAGGTACAGCTATGGACCCTAGTGCTAATGAAGCTAATGAATGCTAATAGTGCTAATGAAGACCCCTAAGTTCAAGATTCCCCCCCTATGAAGTTTCTTACTTCATAGTACCAGGACAGACAGATGTAGAATGAGAAGCTGACACCAAGCTGAGGAAAGGTTCTGCAGAGGAAATATAAAGGATGAGAAGGCTACGAGAAAACGGTTATTTACACCCCAAGAACAAAGCTATTTCTAAGTCCAGTGAAGCTAAGAACACCCACAAAAATGAAATACCACCAATGCCCAGAATTTAGTCAAGTATATTTTATCGAGTTCTACTACTCAGTGTGAAATGAACTCACAGAGGAATTACAATCCTAGCTCAGATGCTTTAGATCACCAATTTCTCCAGTGCTGGGAAAAGACACATTCTTCATAATGTTTTACATGAGAGGATTTTACAAATGTGCACTTTCCCAGGAAGCTTGGGCTTTCACATTTCTTCACTATTAACATACACATATGTCAGATAGAGAAAAAAATCATTAATAAGAAGCAGCATCTATCATTGAAAAAACAAAACAAGTTGTTTCTGGATTTTGTACTGTCTAGAGAGATAAACGTGTTATGTCAGTTGAAAGTGATGGATGGTCTTGGTTCCTTAGTACTCACTTGGTTGTAGCCTAGCTGCTCATCAGTCTTGTGCCTTAGCCATGGCAGAAGAGTGTGTGCACACACATGCAACTTTTATATCCAACATCACATGCATTTCACAATTTCAGAGCATTCTAGGGCAACAACAAAAAAAGGCCATCTTTGGGAAATTATTCAATTCAGATTTGGAAGGTGAATATAAATACAAATGGTTTACTGACGGGGAAGCAATCCTATTAAAGTATTATTTGCAAGGCCCACAGGTTTTGATTATCACTTCATTAAGGAGATGCTTGTAATGGACCAAGGCAGTGATAGAAGCTGTGGTTCAAATGTTTTTCTCTATTAGTCATATTTGTGTGTCTTATAGTCCCTTGCAAGGTGAACATTATAGGGAGTCAATACTTTCTGAATTGCAGGGAATAAAATCAATAATGACATAAATCATTTACAGATCCTGATGTTCATTTGAGTGATGCGAAACAGGCCTGAGGAATCAAGGACCAAATTCAAAACCAAGTAATGTGTGAACACTTAATAATATAAATGCTCATATCTTCTTTTGATCACAAAGTAATATCTTTATGAGAAGATGGCTTAGATCCAGACCTTGAGGACTTTGCTATCATGGCCATGGACAGCATTAGAGACAGCTTTCACGTGGATAGAGGTGTAGAATGCTTAGCTTCAGCCAAAATCAGTGTTCCTAGTGATCTCTGTGCTCTCAGTGTTAGCCACACTTGGGCAGACTTCTCACACCTTCCACTGGGAGACTATAAGCAAGCAATTTAGACGAGAGCTTCGTGACTGATTAGAATTGTGCATCTGAGCCCTTGTTGAGTCTCTCAGGTCAGGTTTTCATTTCTGTCTGGAGTATCAGAGCAGCCTCTCACCTACCTCCCTGTCACTTGCCCTTCAGTCACCAAGCTTATTTTTCACACATGCACACCTGGACTCATCATACTCCTACTAGAGACTGCCAACCTCCTCACAGCCAACAGAGTAAAATCCAAATCCAAATGTTAAAATACCAGACATTTTTGTACTAACCTAACATTTTAGCTTAATATCCCCCTTCTTAAATATATACACACCTATCCACCTCTAGAACCTCTGATTCCTCAGTTGTTACCCAAATGTCTTAATTCTCCTATTGCCAAGTTTTTGTGCTATTTTTCTTCATAGGATGCCCCTTAACACCTGGAAAACTCCTATTCACTCTTCAGTGCCCAGGTCCAACACTGTCATTGTGAAGCCTCAGGTTCCAGGCAGAACAAGTTGATCTTTTCTTTGTTTCTTTAACAATTGGTATCTGTGTCTCGTAGTGAGATGTTACAGTTGTCTGTCTGTCTTCCTAGCTTGATTTAAAATCCTTGGGAATGGAGAATTCGCTTACTCAAAAGATTAGATTTTATTATTGTTGTATTTGCATAATTATGCTTATTATAATTATTTTTCAGTAACCTTCCAAATGCCACGTACTACCTCTGGAGCCAAGGATACAGCAGTGAACACAACAAACAAGGTCCCTGTCCTGTTGGAACTTACATTCTATTAGGAGAGAGACAAGAAACAAAGTAAATATATCGTAAAATACAAAGTGGTAAGAACTATGAAAAAATTAACCAGGGAAGCAGGATAAGGAGTATTGAGGTTGACGGCTACCATTTCAAATTGGGCAGGCAGGCATGAACTTGCAGGGAAAGCAACATTTGAGCCAAGATAAAAAGATGATAAGGCAGAAAGCCATGCAGATAGCTAGGAAGAAACATTGCACACAGAAGAAACAGCAAGTGGAAAGAACCTGAGATGGGGGCATGCCTAGCACATTCAAGGACCATCAAAAAAGTCAGTGTGGCTGGAGAGGAGCAAACAAGGGGAAGAGTAGGAAATAAAGTGACAAAGGTAATGGTAGCCAGTTCATGGAAGATCTCTTACCCAAGTTACAGATTTAGCTTTTTCTTCTTCCTCCTCTTTTTTTTTTTAAAGAGTTTTTATTTATTTATTTGATAGAGAGAGATCACAAGTAGGCAGAGAGACAGACAGAGAGAGAGGGAGAAGCAGGCTCCCCGCTGAGCAGAGAGCCCAATATGGGGCTTGATCCCAGGACCCTGGGATCATGACCGAAGGCAGAGGCTTAACCCACTGAGCCACCCAGGTGTCCCCTTCCTCTTCTTCTTCCTCCTCCTTCTTCTTTTTCCCCTCCTCCTCCTTCTTCTCCTTCTTCCTATTCCTATTCTTATTCTTATTCTTATTCTTTTTGAGTGAGAAGTTAGGCCACTGGAAAGTTTTGAGCAGTAATGCAATTTGGTGCTTATATTTAACAGGATTCCCATGACAGCTAAGTGTTCACCAAATAACCTTATTTCCTCCCTGTATTCACACTGCAATGCAATTTCCTATATTCTCTTGCAAATGGCACCGTGTGACTGATGTAACCCATGGAGAACAATCAGAAGTAAGGTATGCTGCATCCAGTCCTGGCTTATAAGAAAACACACACCCTGCCCACATTCTCTGCCACATGCAGAGAATCCAGTAGAGAATTCCATGTTGCAGGGAAAGAAGGATCCATCTGATAGAAGAATCCTGAATCCCTAAAGGACCAGGTAGATCAGAGTCCCTTCATTCATTTACTGTTATATGAGCAAATAACCAACATTTGTTGCACTAAGCCACTGAGGTTTTAGAGTTGTATTATAGTAGTTGGCGTGACACAGAAGGCTACTGCAGTAATCCAGATAAAATGTGATACGTGGCTTGGATCAGAGCGGTCACAGTGGTAGAAACCATCAGAATCTTGACATAGTTCAAATATGAACCAATAGAATTTACTCGTAGATTATATTTGGGATGAAAGATTCAGAGAAGAGTTAAAGGTAAGGGAAAGAGAGGAGTCCGTTATTTTTGACCTGAGCAACTGGAAAGATGGAGTTGCATTTACCAGATCCCAGAAGACTCTGCAAGGATCAAGTCCTGGGGAGAATCAGGAACTCTGTTTAAATATGTAAAGTGTGAGATCCAAGTACAAATGTCATGGAGACAATTAGACATATAAGACTGTAGGGAAAAGGTCTGGACTACAGATATAAAATTCTGTAGTTGTCAGCATGATATTTTAACCCCAAGACTACATGAGATCTCCAAGGGAGCTGGTAGCTGGTATAGATGTAGGAAAAAAGGACCAAGGACTCAATTCTCAAAGGTCAAGGAGATAAGCAATACCAGGTAGGTACGTTGGAAAGGAAAGTCAGTGAGAGTGGAGCAAACCAAGAGAGAATAGACCATGTAAAGTGCTTCAAAGATGGAGGAGTCATTAACTTGAGCAGGAGTTGATAAAGGGCTCCTGGATGGCTTAGTCAGTTAGCATCTGCCTTTGGCTCAGGTCATGATCCCGGGTCCTGGAATAGAGCCCTTCATGAGTTCCCTGCTCAGCAGGGACCCTGCTTCTCCCTCTTCCTCTGCTGTTCCCCCTGCTTGTACTCTCTCTGTGTCAAAACAATAAAATCTTTAAAAAAGAAAAAAAGGGCTGATGACAGATCACTTAAGAATGTTATTACCATTCTCTTTTACTCTTAGCATGGTGTCTAATGCACAGTAAAATAAACACAAACTGCATAGCTTTTTGATGTTCCAGTTTAGTTCACAGAAAGGAATGGGCTGCTTCAAACAATCCTCCATAGAAATCACTTGTCTCAGCGGGGCTTGGGAAAGTGCTAAAATAATACCAAGATACTAAAAAGAATAAGTTCTTGCTAATTGATTATTTGTGGGCCGCCTTCAGTTGAACATCTGTCCTGTCCTATTTACGATGGCCCTGCTGGGCATCAGAAGCAGAAGTTTCAAAATATAAAATATAAAAACAGAAGCAGTCATTCATTTAAAACTTTCTCCAGTTTCTCCAGCTCGCCTCCTCTCCTTTTTCATTGTTCTTTTCTCTTTTTTTAAAGCTTTAAGCATATGCTTCAGGCTATTTTATTCCTTGTCCCACAAATAAACTTTAGATGATCCAAAATTAGAAAAGTTAATTTTGGGGGGTGACTGGGTGGCTCAGTCAGTTAAGCGTCTCCTTTCACCTTGGGTCATGATCCCAGGGTCCTGGGATCCAGCCCTGAATGTGTTCCCTGCTTAGCAGGGAGCCTGCTTCTTCTTCTCCCTCTGCCTCTCCCCCTGCTTGTGCTCTCTCTCACTCAAATAAATAAATAAAATCTTAAAAAAAAAAAAGTTAATTTTTTAAGTACCTATGATCACACATATACTACTTAATTGATACACATAACCCTGTTTGATTGTAATATTCAACTCGTTTTATTTACTTTTTATTGACGTTCAACTCATTTTAGATTTGAGCCATTCAAAATTTATAGAAATAAAGTTTCTTCGTCTGCTGCTACATATCTGTTAAATGGTGGAGTCAGACTTAAACTTCCAAATCTATGTTCATTCTACAATATCCAGTATCACTCTAGTCTTCCTTATTTCATTCTCTTCAGAGATTTAAATTATGCTTTTCCAAACAACACACGCTTTTTCAAACTGGAGCCTGATATAAGCCCATGCTCCCCTTTAACTTTCTGTTCAGAAATTTAAAGAAAGGCTTATTAAAACAATATTCTTTTTTCAGAAATATAAAATTACCATGCATCTAAAATAAGAATGCACAACTAACAAATTTCAAAATGCATTCACTGCGAGATATGACAACCTAGAAATGTTTTATTAAAAAAAAAAAAAAGGTAAGGGGGCGCCTGGGTGGCTCAGTGTGTTAAGCTTCTGCCTTCAGCTCAGGTCATGATCTCAGGGTCCTGGGATCGAGCCCCGCATCAGGTTCCCTGCTTGGCAGGAAGCCTCCTTCTCCCCCTCTCTCTGCCTCTCTGCCTACTTGTGATCTCTGTCAAATAAATAAATAAAATCTTAAAAAAAAAAAAAAAAAAGGTAAGAATCTCATCCAGAATGGCCCATACTAAGATATAAATTTAAAATCTCCTTCTTTATTAACAAACATTGAACAACAAATATATTTAGGACATTGTTAGCAGTCCCCAAAATAATACAGACATCTAAATTAGTTCATTGCAAATATTTACAGAAGTCTTTTGGAGCTAAAAGTAAACTGTTTATTTCACTGATGTATGTGTTTGTGTGTGTGTAACCAATTTTATAAGCTAAAAGTACAGTTAGTTGCCTGAGAGATGTGGAAAACAGCTATAATTGGCATATATAAGCATAAGATAGGACATTGGCTAATGCACAGTAGGAATGCCAGGACTCAAACTTGGTTTACACCACCACATTATCTGAAATTCACAGAGGTTTCATAAAATAAAATAAAATGATTATGAAGTCAAACTAGGTATCAAATTCCAAAATATTGAGAATAACTTGTCTACTGAATATGCTTAAAATTGGCATGAGTTGAATAATGATCAAGTTAAAAATCTATAAATCTGTCATTTCTGAAATATGATTTTACCAACCTAGAGAAAAGAAATGAATTGTTCCTTTTTCTTCTAATATCAGAAGTGTCTCAAAAGATTTTCATCTCAGCTACCAAATTTTCTTCCTGTAATTTGAGATCATTCTGAAATATACAATTTCTAATGCGAACTGTTAAGAAACCGCATAGTCTTTGCAATATAATCTTCTGTTCAATGTAAAAGTCTTTGGCTTTGTTGCAGTCTCATTGCAAATGGACCTTAGATGATTCGATACCACCAAAACAAAATCTCTCCAGGATTTCCTAATGTGTTTTGGGTTTATAAACTCTTTTTCAGCTCCCAAAAACAGAACCTGACTTATGCAGTGATTAAGGGATAATCATTAAAGAAATAATTTAAATTGTAAGAGATACATCATAATGTAATTATTTAAGTGGAATCATCTATACCATGCAGTTCCATTTTCTGAAAGTACTGACTGGGTTCCATAACTGATCCTCCAGCGAAAAACAAATCAAAATGCTAAGTCAGATATATTTGTAAATCTTTTCAAATGCCTGTATCTAGCAAGAAAGTAATACTCAGATGCCAAAATTTAAGTGAGGGCAGAAACCCAGCAAGGTAAATAGAGAATTTAAAATAGGTTATTCCTTGGAGGAAGCCAATTTCTGAGTTTAGGAATTTGAAGCTTTGGCTTCCATGGCTTTAAAGGTGCAGAAGCAGAAAACAATGCCCAAGGCATGCACAAATAAGAGTTTAATAGATGGAGAGAGGAAAGAGAATGAATTATAGAAAATATTTGAATAAACAATGACTTAAAGTTTTTTTTTTTAAGATTTCATTTATTTATTTGACAGAGAGAGAGATCACAAGTAGGTAGAGAGAAAGAGAGGGAGAAGCAGGTTCCCCACTGAGCAGAGAGTCTGATGTGGGCCTTGATCCCAAGACCCTGAGATCATGACCTGAGCCAAAGGCAGAGACTTAACCAACTAAGCCACACAGGCACCCTGACTTAAAGCTTCTTAAACTTACAGAAGACCTCTCCCTTCAGATTCAGAAAGCTTCACAAATATCAAGTAGAATAAAGAAAGAGAAATCCGTATTACAATGAAACTATCAAAAACAAGAAAGAAAGAAAGAAAGAAAGAAAGAAAGAAAGAAAGAAAGAAAGAGAAAGAAAGAAAGAAAGAAAAAGTCTAAGTAGAACCAGGTGAAAAAAAGGTGGAAAAAAACGATAATTACTATAAAGGAATAATTACATTAACAGAGGATTATCATTTGTAACAGTAGAAACCAGAAGATGGTAGAATTATATGTATGCTGAGAAAAATTAGCTACCAGCATACTAAACCCAATTTGAGGTAGTAATCCAAATTAATTGATGTTAAATAATATATTGAAAAAGAACTGCAAGCATTTAATGTGTACAATTTCCTCAAGCCCCTCTGTAGTACATCCTATCCTTTACCACTGGCACCAGACAACCACAGATATATATTTTTTTGCCAGTATAGCTTTTTTAAAATTCCTTTTTGCATGAATGGCATCATACAAAATGTATTTTTTGTGTGGATCCTTTCACTCAGCATTACGATCTTGAGGATGATTTGTGTTGTACTGTGAATCAGTATTTCATTGTTTTTTATTTCTGAATAATAATCAGTTGAATAGATATTGCATATTTTTAATAAATTCACTGAGAAACATTTAGGTGGCTTCTACTTTTTGGCTATTATTAGACCTGTTACAAGCATTCACCTTTGTACTGATATTTTTCTTTTTTTTCTTTTTTTCCTTTTTTCACTTCATACCTAGAGAAATGCCTGGATCATAAGGTAAGTATTCCTTCACTTGTTAAAGTAACTGTCAATTTTCCAAAGACCTTGTGAGTGTATGAGAGTTCCTATTGCTTCACATTTTCATGAGTATGTGTATTCTTGGCAATTTTAATGTCAATGTTCTTTATTTTCTTAAGATTTTATTTATTTATTTGACAGAGAGCACAAGCAGAGGGAGCTGCAGCAGAGGCAGAGGGAAAAGCAGGCTCCCCACAGATCAGGGAACCCCATTCAGGGATCGAACCCAGGACCCCGGGACCACAACCCAAGCCAAAAGCAGATGCCTAACCGACTGAGCCACCCAAGTCCCCCCAAAGTCAGTGTTCTACTAATAAGTAGTAACATCTATTGGCCTCAACTTGCATTCTCTGAATGATAGGGAATATCATTTTAAGTCGTATTGACCACTGTTTTCTAAAGTATCTATTAAAATTTTTTGCTCATTTTTAAATTGGTCAGTTCATGTTCTTATTTTTTCACTAAGGAAGTCTCGTGGTGGCTGGGTGGCTCAGATGGTTGAGCATTGGCCTTTGGCTTAGATCATAATCTCCTGGTCCCAGGATGGAGTCCCAAGTCAGGTTCCTAGCTCAGTGGCTAGTCTGCTTCTCCCTCTCCCTCTGCCTCTCCCCCTGCTTGTGCTCTTTCTGTCTTTCAAACAAATAAATGAAATCTTTAAAAAAAAAAAAAAAGTCTTTATACATGTTCTAGAAATAAGTTTTTTGTCAGAAATATGTATTGCAAATAATGTATTCAATTCTGTGGCTTACCTTACATTTTCTTAGCAGTGTCTTTTGAAGAACAAAAGTCTGTAATATCAATAAGGCCCAATATTTTTCATTTGTAGTTCATGCTTTTTGTGTGGTATCTAAGAAAAAGTTCCTACTCAAATTTGCAAAAAATATTTCATTGTAGTTTTTCTTCTAGAAGTTTTTTATTTTTAACTTTCTCATTTAAGTCTATAATCCACTTCAAGTTAATTTTTGTGTATAAGGTAAGCTAAGGATTGAGGTCTGTTTGTTTTTAAATATGGATATCCATTTGTTCTAGCACTATTTGTTGAAAAGACTTTCTTTAATAAGCTGCTTCATCACCATTGTTGAAAACAAGTTACTGCATAAGTATGAGTCAATTTCTGGGTTCCCAATTCTTTCCCACTGATCTACAATATCTATCCTTCCACTAAAACCATTCTGTGGGTAAGATACCCTGAAATCACAAAATAAAATAAGAAAGATTATTCCAAATATGTTAATAATTTAAGATTATATGGACCAAATGTTTCAATTTAAGAAAAAGAAAATTATAAACTATTTAATTCAGCTATATCTTATTTATAGGAAATATATCAAAAACATAGAGGTATAGAAAGTAAAAGCCATAAAAAGTAAAAGTGTATACGTTAAGCCAATACTAACCAAAGGAAAGCTTGAATGATTCCATTAATATCAAAAATTCACTCATAAACTAAGAGCATTATTAGAAATAGGTCAATTCAGGGTCTCCTGGGTGGTTCAGTCAGTTAAGTGTCTGTCTTCAGCTCAGGTCATGATCTCAGAGTCCTGGGATGGAGTCCCATGTCAGGCTCGCTGCTCAGCGGGGAGCCTTCTTCTCCCTCTCCCCACTGCTCATGCTCTCTCTCATTATCTGTCATAAATAAATGAAGTCTTAAAAAAATCTTTTAAAAAAAGAAACAAGTTAACTCATAATGATAAAAGTTTTTAGAAATGTTTCAGTATACATGGAAGAATATCGGTTCTAAAATTATATGCAACTAATAACGTAAGTTCAGTGAACACAAAACAAAAAATTACATAAACACAATGAGAAATAGAAATCTACCAACATAGTAGAATGTTTTTAATATGGCCTTTCCATTAATAAGACAAATTAGCTACCACATAACAATTCAAATGAAATGCAAAAAGTGTTCTTAAAACCTATAGGTCAAAAAAACTCCCTCAAAATATTCCCACCAAAAACGCCACATCCGAAAATATCTGAAGCCCTCCATCTTCATGGATTTATCATCTCGTTTTCCTCTTACCAAAAATTCCAAGCTTTTAAGATACCTGAATAGGCAAAGAAATTTGATTGTTTTTTGTTTAGATTAGGGAAAGTAACACAGAGTTCTACAACAAAGAAACCTAATAAATTCTTATTACTTTAACAAAATGAAAGTTTATTTTTTTATTCCCATTACACTCCATTTGAAGTTTTCCTTCCATATGGTGACTCAGAAACCCAGGTAGCTTCCACTTAGCAATTCCATTTAAGTCCACAGGAACTTAAATCTGTTGGTGGATCTTCTGTATCTACCCAGAATTTGTGCAAGGAGTTTTTAATGGGCCAAGCCTGGAAGCGGCATGAAAATGTCTACAGGACTTAGTCATATGGCCATAATTGCAAGGGAGGGTGGAAATTATCACCTGATAGTGTGCCCAGGAGGTAGATAAAACGGTTTTAAGAAACACATAGCCAGTGTCTGTCACAATACCCCACCATCCTACTTAACCAGGGAGCAAACAGTTCTATTTCACTTTCTATAAATGTTTTTTATCTGTAATATCATTTGTATGATATGATTATGTAATTCCTCTCTTAACTTCTTGTACTCTTTTCTAATGTATGTCCTTGATGTTTTCAGAACTCCTTCACAAAGGAAGTGAGATGCAGTAAGGGAAAAACTAAATAAAAACTATTACCTTTTTTTTTTTGTAATTAAGGCATGACTTCCATATAGTAAAACTCCCATTTTAGTGAACAGCTCTATGAGTTCTGAGAAGTACATATAGTTAGTTATTCAGTCTGTACCATGTCAAAATACAGAATAATTTCATTAACCCTCACCCCCAAAATTCCACTTTGCCTTTGTAGTCAATTTTTACCCCTACTCCCACCCCTGGTAACTAGTGCTATACTTTTTTGTTAAAAACTAGCATATAAAAATTTTTAGCAGCTCTTATTGATAATTACCGAAAACTAGAAATAACCCAAATGTCTTCCACTGAGAAATAAACAAAATTATTATTTTTCAGTGCTAAATTAGGTCATTTATGAGCATAGAACAAGGGTTCGAAAGTTTGTTATATGAGCGAGTTATCTCCTATTAAACTGTAATCTTAGAACTGAAGTTTGCTATTTTGTTTTTGTTTTCACATTTCAAAGAACTATCGGTTCTCTGCAAGGAAAAAGAGAAAAGAGAAGAGAGCGGATGTCTGGTTTGGCGAATGTGTGAGACTGAAATATCTATTAGGCCAAAAAAAGATTGTGAGAAGATTACTCCAGATGAGACAGTCAGTCATCCGCGCTAAGCAATTTCAGCTGTGTCCTAGATTCCAAAAGCAAAGTCAATACTGAGCATAGTGCTTCTTCAAAACCTCACGAAGGTCTTATTGACAACTGGGCTCTCACAATGAATATCCATTTCCCAATCATTAGGCAAAAGTTGCATCCATTACATTCTTTGTAAAATAGGCCAGTTTTAAAGACAATATTAGGTGTGAGCCATTCACACTTCCAACATGCCTAGGCATAAGCCTAAAACTACTTGGTTTTAAAGAAGCACTTGTTACATGTTATCTTTATCATCCTTATGTTTATTTTATTTTTTCATTGAGATATAATTGACACACAACATTATATTAGTTTCAGGGTATAACATAATAATTCCATGTTTGTATATATTATAAAATGATTGCCATAATAAGCCTCATTAACATCTGTCACCACACACAAGGACAGTTTTTTTTCTTGTGTTAACTTTTTAGGATTAACTCTCTCAGCAATTTTCAAATTTCAAACTCTTCAAACATAATATTATTAACTATAGTCAACATGCTGTATATTTTATCTCCAGGACTTAACTTGTAACTGGAATTTTATATGCCACCCTTAAACTTAAACATTATGTTTTGTTTTGTTTTTTTCCCTAATGCTTAATTGCTTTGTGTTTAATTCTTTTATAATTAACTTTTAATTTTTCTCTAATTGTTATATAGAACATTCCTAATTTACTTCTCCACAACATACTTGCAGAAATCTACATTATAAGTGAAAAACTTGTTGTAAAAGCTTTCACAAGACGTATGTCTACTCTGTTGACAGACTCCTAGGGAGGTGAAGTGGGGCTGATGCAGGTTGGAAGTTTCTCAACTATATTTCAGAACCGTCAGAATGGTTCAAAGACATGTGCTGGTGTGGGAGGATCAGTTTTACGTCCTAAAAGGAGTGTCCATAGCAGGAGGAGAGCACGAAAAAGATAAAGGTCATCATCATCCACTGCCGGAGACTCGAGCACCCACATAGAGGCATCTTGCCCAGGTATCAGCAGCTGGGTTATAGAGAAATGCTTAGCCTGGCATCAGAGCGGGAGTAGTGAGTCGATGGCATTAGTTCCGGGCTTTGGATTCTTAAGGGATCCCCCAGGCAAGCACTCCAGAAGTGTGATGACCCATCTCAAGGACCACCTATTCCACCCTCACACAGAGGAATGGTTTTACAGAGGCTGGGTTCCAGTGACCCCTGGAGGAAGGTGAGCTGAACTGCAGAGTGTCGGTGTCCGCCGTACTGCAATCCTTACTCTCAAAACCTTGTGGCCGGAGAAACCGGAGTTAGAACAGTAACATTTTATCGCTATTTAGTATTCAGCAAAAGCAGACAGTTAATTCATGTGTTTACTTTGACTAAATACATGGTAAGTAGCTCTCAAAAAATGTCTCCAAAAGTCACTCTGGGCTTTTTCCTCACGACTAAAAGACCCAAATTTTAAATGGGATAGCATCCAGTGTTAATTTTCCCCTGTCACTTCTTATATTCTTATTTTAACTTCTTTAATGCATTGGAGACTAATGGTATTTTAATAGCAAGGAAATTGAGTCACAGGTAATCAATTCTATTTTGTCAAGTTGAAAACATATTTGTGGAGGGCACACAATGAACAGTAAAGGTTAACAACACTATTTTGAACTCTTTTTGAAATCAACTGCAATGACTCAGGGTTTCTCACAGATAAAACAGCAGATGTTTTTCTACCAAGGTTAACTTTCTCTTAGAATTTACTGGGTAAAATCACGCAAGTAAATATAAGCAGAATTCTCTAGATGGACCAATATTTCGGAAATCGAAATAAAATGTCTCACGGCATCAGAAGAATTTGAAATTTATTCTAAATTGCATCCATGTTATTCAAATAGTATTTGGAAATATGAATCAACTGAGTGACTCTTTTTTTTTTTTAATTGGCTAAAACCTCCATAAAAACAACATTTAGAAAAGGTAATACACCACAGTAGTTGATGACAGTCCTTTGAGGTAAGTAAATCTGAGTCGAAATCCCACTTCCAAATCCCACCTCTAACTAGGTATGTCTTCTTTAGCAATCAGCTTCTTTTCTGTTTCACTTCCCGCCTATCAAGAAGACAACACCAATACCTCCCTCACAACAGAGCAGGTCAACTAATCTTTGTGGACTGTAGCTTCTCCAGCTGTGAAAGTGAGCTGTTGATCCTGGTCTCACAGCCTTATTTGAAGAACAGACAAAACCTGCTAAAATGCATTAAATGTGAGGAACTATATTAATATCCTGATTAAGTGACTTTGCATTATTCGTGGACAATGGTAGTGTATAAATTAGTAAGTAATTAAATTCATATAATCATTAACATAATTTGTCAGTGGAATTATCTAGTCAGTTGTCAAACAGGGTCTCGGTCTCTTAAGCAAATTAGAAAATCACATTTGGAAATGGCCTGATTTACACTCTCCTTGCCTTTGTGTCATTGAGTGGATTCGTTATGGAGATAAATGGCCACCAGGCATGACCAGACAAACCCATTTTACCTCATGACCTGGTCAAATCTGAATGCAGGCGGGCATGTGAGATAAAAATGCAGCTGAACCTTGGCACCATTCTTATTTCATCAGTTTTCAGCTCGGGTTTCTTCCAGAAGAGAGCTTATTTTTTTATTGCTTCATCTCGGTCTCTCGAACCCTAGAGTATAACATTTCTAGAGATTTCTGCACAGCAAGGAGGAATTTTTTCCGCACAAAAACACTGTCTCGGACTTTTGCTGTTGTCCTGACATATTCCTTATATCTTTTTCTTCTTCAGGCCCCAATGCTAAACTTGAAGGTGGCTTATTTAAACTTTTTTTTGTATCACATAGTCATACAGGAAACTTTAATACTGTTGTAGTATCCCTGAAATCTCCTTTTTTTAATGTCCCCATGTGATAGCAGTCACTATTGTCACTTTTTTTATAGTTGTTAAGGATGGGAAGTTATTCTTTTTTTTTAAGATTTCGTTTATTTACTTATTTATTTGAGAGATATAGAGAGAGAGAGAGCATGAGCCAGAGTTGGGGGGTGGAAAGAGGAGGGTAGCAAGCAGAGGTAGAAGCAGACTCCCTGAAAAGCAGGGACCCTGACATGGGGCTTTAATATTCTTTTTTTTTTTTTTAAGATTTATTTATTTGAGAGAGAGACAGTGAGAGAGAGCATGAGCAAGGAGAAGGTCAGAGAGAGAGGTGGGCTCCCTGTGGAGCTGGGAGCCCAATGCGGGACTCGATCCCAGGACTCCAGGATCATGACCTGAGCCGAAGGCAGTCGTCCAACCAACTGAGCCACCCAGGCGTCCCCTGACATGGGGCTTTATGCCAGGACCCGGGAATCATGACCTGAGCCTAAGGCAGAAGTTTAATTGACTGAGCCACCCAGGCGCCCTGGGAATTATTCTTAGACAGAACTTTAAGGTAATAACCAGTAGCCTGACTACAGACTAGTAGAATTCACTGCACTCGTAACTGGCAACTTCCTGATATTTAAATATATCTCAGTGTCTCTGCCTGAGCATACTGTCAGCTTTGGAAGTTGTATAAAGCAGATATAATAACATATATAAAGACAGAATACTTTTAAGTTTTTGTAGTGAAACATTTATTACATACAAATAGTAGTGTGCAGACTGGCTTCTTATACTTGGTGATACACAGTTACGTTTCCTCCATGTCTTTCCATGACATGGGAGCTCCTTTCTTCTTAGCACTGAACCCATTAGCACTCCATTGTCTGGATTTACCGGTTTATTTATCCAGTCACTTACTGAAGGGCTTCTTGGTCGCTTCCAAGATGTTACCATGTCTATGGTGTCATGTGCTTACCCCTCACTTAAGCAGTATGTGCTCAGCCTTCCCTGTTATGCTGAGTAATCACAAGATAGCCTTTTGTTTATTTCAGTTCTTAATAAACAATTTATGCAAGAGTCTGGTGATATAGTTTAGCATCACAGTTCTCATTGCAACTTACTCACTTATCTTGTTTAGGAAGAGGTTTTATTCACACTTATTAGGTGCCAGCCTATTTGGAAAAACTGCTATGATGTATTGACCAAAACACCAAAACAGTTTTAAATTGGATAGTTTGTTTGTTTGTTTTTTCACTGTTCAAAAAAAAGTCACTGTTCAAATTTTATTTGGTATTTTAGTTGGTACAACACTTAGTTGGTTGCATGGTCTTTTTACATTATACGGCAATGTACACTATATTCTGACATACATGGTACACGAAGCAAGATCCTTTGGAACAGTTACGCACAATACATGCAATAATGAATTTATACGTTGGAGCCCAGGATGTGACTGACTGGGATAGTTTTAAAAGGATAGCAATATGAACTAGTATATTTCAGTTTGTCTTTTTTCTTTTCTTTTTCTTTTTATGATGCTGAGAAAGAGAACAGCAGTCCCTGACATCTAGGAGTCGGCCTGGCACTACCGGGTAGGACTTGGGTGTACTCCTGTTGAACATAAACAATTTCATAGAATATCAACAGCAGATAAGGATGTTCTATGGCCAGGATGAATCAAGACAGAAACAACTAACACAGGCAAAATATGAACAGTGGCAAAGCCACATTAATGATCAAACACCCCTACCCTAGCTAGTATGAGTAATGCCTTACCTTAGTCTGAACTTCTGGATAAGATTATTTAAGACATCTCTTATCGGCTGAACTGTGGCCCTTCAAGATTCATACATTGAAGTCCTAAACCGCAGTACCTCAGAAGTGACTATTTTTGGAGGTAGGATCTCTGAAGAGATAAGTTAAAATGAGGTCACCAAAAAAAAAAAAAAAAAAAAAAAATGAGGTCACCAGAGTGGATCCTAACTCAATACAACTGAGTCAATTAAGTTGTTATAAAAAGAGAAGATTAAAATGCAGAGACAGAAGGCTGACCATGTGAAGACACAGAGAGGGCCATCTGCAAGGCAAGGAGAGAGGCCTCAGAAGAAACCAACCCTAACAACACCTTGCCCTTAGACTTCTAGTCTCTAGAATCGTGAAGATATAAATTCTGTTTTTTAAGCTACCCAGTCTGTGGAAATTTGTTACAGCAGCCTGTGGTATAATAGGAAATAGATTTGGTCTTCATCCTGGTTTCTGACACAGAGCTTAAACTCTAGCAATTTCCTAAGTGACGGGGGTGTCTTGTTCTTCAAAGCAATCTCTTTGGGTCACACCTGAGTTTATGCTAATGGGGTGACTTAGAGTGGAGCCCTTACATAGCCCTAGGATGGAGATGGTCACTAGAAAGACCAAGTGATTACAGAGTTGGAATTTCAGTTCCAGCCACCAACCTCTGTGAAGGGTAGGAGAGAGGTGGGCTGGAGATGAAACTCTTGAACAACAAGATCTGATGAGCTTCTGGGCTGGAGAACATCTTGTGCCTGGAGGGTGGTTCACTCCAATCCCATGGAGACAGAAGCTCTTGTTCTTGAGACCCTTCCAGAACTCTATATACCTCTTCATCTGATATTCATCTGCATTCTTTATGATAAACTGATAATCACTCTAAATAAATGTTCTCCTGAACTTTATAAGCCATGATAGCAAATTAATAAACCCTAGGAGGAAGTGGAGGGAAATCGATTTATAGCCAGTCAGAAATTGAGGGGAAAATTTGAATTGGCATCTGAAGTAGAGACAGCCTTATGGGACTGAGCCGTTAACCTGAGAGATCTGACGCTGTTTCCACACAGACAGTGTTAAATTTGTAGGACACCCAGTTGGTGTCCACTGAGAACTGGATAACTGCTTGGTGGTGTTAGGAAATGTTCCAGACAGCCCTAGCAGATTAATACACTCCCTAGTCATAGATTTACCTACCTCTCTCCACCACCACCCCCTTCCTGACAGCTGCCAATCTAGAGTAAAGCTCTGCTTTCTTAAACCATCCCCCAAATCCCCAGCACAGGCCCAAATACTGAAAGTCCTTCCTTACTACTTCTTACCAATGCCTCACTGTCCCCAAAGTTTGTGTCCCTGGCTCCATCTATAGGTGTGTTCTTGGTGGGCTTTGGCTGAGTGGCACTGGCAGTGTCTTGAGTTCACTCTGAGAGATTTTCTTTGCTACATACTCTTGAACGTTTATAATCATCAGTTTCACTGAACTACGAGATATTTTCCCTCCCAAGTGGTTTCAGTGCAAATCAAGGGGACTCACAGTTTAAAGGACCACCCCACCATCTTATACCCCATCCCACAGAAGACAGCCCCAGGGGGGCTTGTGTTATGAAAAGACCCTCACCACTCTTGGTCAGGCCCCCTGCCCTATTGAGCCAGATGTCAGGTGCTTTATAACTGGTTTCATTTAATAAATGCTTTCGGCCAGAACAGACATTAGCTTCCTCAATCTTAAGTAAAGGCTACACGGATGAAATAAATGTTAAGGCAGAATTTCAGTTCAGTTCTAACTACATCTAACTCCAGGGATTTCTCTGAGACTTTGGTAACTTAAAACATCCATTCCAAAGGACACTTCCAAATTTCGGCAAATCACCCACTTATTGAGGATTGTTTCCATACTCAAGTTACTACAGACTGCACTGAAGAAATAGCAAAAGGAGTGGAAAAGACATGGTGTGTGTGGTCACCATTAACCAACAAGAAGTCCGCAGTTCCTTTCCCCCTTAGTTTCCTCAGTGTGCTTGTATATACTGCTTAGAAAGGCACCGTGCAGGGTGAAAGAAAACAGCCATAATGCACCGCTATGTAAACTGCTTTTACAGATTAGATAGTTTATAGATCCGATTTGCTATTAGAAGCTTCCATAAAATGAGCACTCAGTAATTTTTTGAAAGAATAAATGAATAAACAGTTTTACATTTTCTCTCTCTCTCCTCACAAAAATTCTTTGAGGTAGGGAAAGGAAAAGTGGCCCTGGGAGTGATTCTTTTTTTTTTTTTTTTTTTTTTATTTGTCAGAGAGAGAGAGAGAGAGAGCAAGCACAGGCAGACAGAGTGGCAGGCAGAGGCAGAGGGAGAAGCAGGCTCCCTGCCGAGCAAGGAGCCCGATGCGGGACTCGATCCCAGGACGCTGGGATCATGACCTGAGCCGAAGGCAGCTGCTTAACCAACTGAGCCACCCAGGCGTCCCGGGAGTGATTCTTTCTGATCAAGGGATGTTATCTTTTAATTTAGTAAGAGTAAGGGAATCATTTCTAAAATTTTTGCTTCAAAGACATTTTTTTCCCATTATACAGCATAGTTTCTTTCATATCAACAGACATAAAATTTATCATTTTACAATGTAGTATTCTTTTCTTTGATCAGCTTACTTCAGGGCTTCCCAGAAAGGAATAATAGAATGACACTTGGGGTATAATAAGGACATCAATTTTCTGATTAAAAAGACATGAATTTCCTATCAAAATGAATTTCAGTATGCATGCTTATATATTTATGAAGTACAAAATCATAGTGGTTTATAATCTATCATTTTATAAGATTACTGAAGTTTTCATTTAAAAACCTTCAGAATTACAATGGTGGATAAATATGGGTCTGATTACTATTCACTGGTTCCTCAGAACACATCACATCTTGCAAATGATTAGGAAGTGTATAAGCACTCCGACCTGCCCACTCTCCCACCTGGTTTGCTCAATGACTCAGGTCAACATTCTCATGCTGGAAGGAGAGTCCATTTATTTTTGAGAATACCTGAATATTCTGTCTGCCTGATTCCAAGCATCATCCTTTGAATTTCAGATTTGACAGGAACAACACAGAATAAGTCCAGGAAGTTGTCTCAGATATTTTTTCAGATGCAACTTCAACTGTGAGAGGAGGGTTCCCTCACAGAGTAAGCAAATCCTGGCTCTGACACACACTAGTTTATCAAACACTCAACTCTGGCAGCCTGACAGATTCACTTCAGCTTCCAAATAAAGACTTCCAAATAAGACTGGGAGTAAATTACTCCCAGTCTTAATAGGGAGAAAACTGTAATTGATAGAATTTCATATCCTGAGATCGTTTAAGTATAGATTCTCTATTTTTACATAGAATTTTGATATTTCTGAAAGGATTCTGAATCACTGTTATTTCCTTTCTTAAATTTGCCACTTTAAATGGAATCAACTTCTAATAGACACCTGAGCCCCTAGATAGCAGCTTTCTGTCCCACTTTGGCCCATCTGTCTGCAGAGGTAAGCAGTTCCTATATAAAACTGTATATAAATCTAGTCACATTGAAACTAGTTTTAGAAAAACCATCTCTGGGTGGCTGGATGACTCAGTAGGTTAAATGTCTGCCTTTGGTTCAGGTCTAGATCCCAGGGTCCTGGGATGAGTCCTGCATCAGGCTCCCTGCTCAGCAGGAAGCCTGCGTCTCCCTCTGCCTATTGCTCCCCTCGGCTTGTGCTCTCTCTCTCTCTCTGTGACAAATAAATAAATAAAATGTAAAAAAAAAAAGACTAGAGAACCCACAAATGGACCCGCAACTTTACGGTTAACTAATTTTCAACAAAGCAGGAAAGAATATCCAATGGAAAAAAAAGTCTCTTCAACAAGAGACTATCTTGCTGTTGGGAAAAGTGGACAAGCACAGGCAGGACAGTGAAACTGGATCTTTCTCTTATGTCAGACATAAAAATAAACTCAAAATGGATGAAAGACCTCAATGGGAGACAGGAATCCATCAAATTCCTAGAGAACACAGGCAGCAACCTCTGTGATCCTGGGGCAGCAACTTCTTCCCAGACACATCTCCAAAGGTAAGGGAAACAAAGGCAAAAATGAACTATTGGGACTTCACCAAGATAAAGAACTTGTGCACAGCAAAGGGAACAGTCTACAAAAGCAAAAGACAACCAACAGAATGGGAGAAGATATTTGCAAATGTCTTATCAGATAAAGGGATAATATCCAAATGCTATTAAAAAAACTTATCAAACTCAACACCCGAAGAACAAATAATTTGAAAAAGAAATGGGCAGAAGACATGAATAGACATTTCTCCAAAGAAGACATACAAATGGCCAAGAGACACATGAAGAAATGTTCAGCAGCACTTCACATTAAGGAAATACAAATCAAAACCACAATGAGATACCACCTCACACCAGTCAGAACAGCTAAAAGTAGCACAGGAAACAACAGATGTTGGCGAGGACACGGAGAAAGGGGAACCATCTTATGCTACTGGTGGGAATGCAAGCTGATGTAGCCACTCTGGAAAATAGTATGGAGCTTCCTCAAAAATCTGAAAATAGAGCTACCCTACAATCCAGCAATTTCACTACTGGGTATTTACCCCAAAGATACAAATGCAGTGATCCAAAGGGTCACCTACACCCCAATGTTTATAGCAGCAGTGTCCACAATAGCCAAACTATGGAAAGAGCCCAGATGTTCACCAACAGATGAATGGAAAAAGAATATGTGGTATATATGTATATATAATAGAATTCTACTCAGCCATCAAAAAAAAATTGAAATTTTGCCATTTGCAATGATGTGGATGGAACCAGAGGGTATTATGCTAAGTGAAATAAATCAACCAGAGAAGGACAATTATCATAGGATCTTATTCATATGTGGAATTTAAAAAACAAAACACAAAATCATAGAGGAAAGGAAGGGGAAAAAAAAAACAAAAAAATCAGACAGGGATGGCAAACGATAAGAGACTCTTAATCATAGGAAACAAACTGAGCATTGCTGGAGAGGCAAGAGCGGGGAGATGGGGTGACTTGGTGATGGGCATTAAGGAGGGTACATGATGTAATGAGCACTGGGTATCATATAAGACTAATAAATCACTGAACTCTACCTCAATCTAATAATATACTACATGTTAATTAATTGAATTTAAATAAAATAAAACTTAAAACCAAAACCAAAATAAAAAATGTTCTAAAAAGGTAAGACTATGATTAAGGAAATCATGTTTTAGACCTAAATTTTCATTTTAAAAAAGTAAAAAGGAACTAGAGTTTTCTGATACAATAATTGGCATGTTGAAAATGGGCCTTTAAATTCTATAATTCTGGGGTGAGGGGCAGGAAAAATGAGTAAATGTTGTCAAAAGGCACAAGCTTCTGGTTATAAATAGAGAAGTCCTAGAGATGAAATATACGTAACATGTTGACTACAGTTAACAATACTCTGTTTGATATTTGAAAGTTAGTAAGGGTAGTAATTAAAGTAGAGAATGACAGGGTGATGTTGACACCTGAGACTAAGAAGGTGACAAAATCTTAAAATCCTGAAGATCACCTAAAGCTAAGTGGTGGGTGGGTCACAGAGCATGGTGGAGCCTTGCGGTGGATCCACTAAGCGGGTGAGCCCAGGTGTCCCTGACCTGCACTGTTAGGTCACTTTTGAGGATGGCTGGCATGGAAGGAACTTGAGTGACAGTTGGTGTGTGGGTATGGGTCCTTTCTTATCAGATAATAACACAGAGTGAAGAGCCCAAAGTTCTCCTGGAGAGAATCTGGGGTCACATCTGAAGAAGTGTTCCAGCTGATAACGTTTCAGTCCCTCTGAAATGAGAAGTGTCCAGAAAATTAAAGGAGTGTCTCTCTGAAGTGAGACAGTCAGTAGAGAAGAACATAATCAAGGATTTTTCAGCTTCTGCTGGCTCAGATGAATGGAACTGGTTCAATTTTTTTCTATTTTAAGTAGGTCATTTTGTTTGATATAAACTCTTTGCCATATATCTTTAAGATTCCCACAAAGTACAAAAAGAAAAATTCTCTAAACATCCAAATGGACCAAAGGTTACAGAGCTCTCAGAAAATATAAAGTGTATGTTTCTTATCTATTATTGAACTGGGCGTGCTGTTTTGCCATCTTATCTTTCTGGGGTAAATAAAGGATAATATCAAGTTATATTTAGGAAATCTGATTTTCCCGGTGTCAAGGAAACTTCTTGGGAGAAGAGGCATGGACCCTTTCAGGCCTTCATGGAAAAACTTATTTAAAAGCATCCTTAATGTTTTGTTTTGTTTTAATTAATATATCATCTGCATATGCCAAATATGCTAAGAGAATTAAAGGGGCCATCATACTAGAACAATTCATTCTAGCCAATAAATTAAAGATTTTGAGCCCAATGCTCCAGAACAAAAAGCATCTGATGTTTTACAAGGAATTTCCAATAAACACATGTGAGCTTTCACAGAATATTATTACACACACACACACACACACACACACACACACAAATAGTTGTTCAGTTATTTGAAATTACAACAGTAATTGAAGTTACAGGGCTCCCTAAACGATTTATTGCCAAACCCTTGTGTACCCACTATAAAATTCAGGTGGACAATGTTTTCTCATTTACAATGAATGTTGCAGTCACAGACTTTTTTTTTATTTTTAATTTTATTTTTTATAAACATATATTTTTATCCCCAGGGGTACAGGTCTGTGAATCCAGTCACAGACTTTTAAATGAGAGTAAGAATAAAAATTTTTCCCTGTGGCATAAAAGGACACAGAGAAATAGCACATTTTTAAAACCACTTCCCTCACATTTGACTTCAAATACTAGCATCTGCCCCCAAAGATAACATTTTGTTTTTCTTTACTTTAAATTGTTTGTCATCACAATGTCCATCAAAAGCAAATTAAACCTGAGACAGATGCAAAGCATAGCATTTCCATAGTATTTTCAAGGGCAATGAGTCATTTGTCCATCAGCCAAAGTCTACATAGTCATATTCCCAAAGCAACAGGAACTCTTTTTGGAGTCTCTGGAGAGCCAGAGTTACTTTCAATGTAGCAGGGTCATTCATAAATTTACCAAGCTGTAGGAAGACTTTCACTACTGGTCTTGGCCCCTTGCTGAATCCTGTTGATTGTCACTACCTGAGGACAAGTGGGGGAGCTTTCTCATAAAAAGTGTAGCATCAGCAAAGCCATCCTTAAAATGGGTTCAGTTGCCCAAGGCGGTTATTGTTTGCTAGCTCTGTGCTAACCATATATACACCGTGGCTTAAAATGGTGACCAGTGGGCAGAAAACATTTGACTCTAGGGGTGCCACGGTGGTTCAGTCAGTTACGTGTCTCCCTTCAGCTCAGGTCATGAACTCAGGGTCCTGGGATCGAGCCCCACGTGGTCTCCCTGCTCAGTGGGGAGTCTGCTTCTCTCTCTGCCTCTCCCCCTCCTCCCCTCCCCCCTTCGCCCCTTGTGCTCTCTCCCTCTCAAATAAGTAAATAAGAAAACATCTGCCTCTGTTAACTGCTGTACAAAAAGTTAATGGAAAGTTAAGCAGAGGGAGTTTTATTTATTTCCTACCATTAGCTCCCAACACTATACTCCATTTCTCTCTCTTCATTAAGGACAAAGTTTGAGATAGCCCCTTTCTCCCTCTAAACACAACCTCTATTTTTAGAAACTTTTTCTCCCTTTCAGAAGACCCTTATCTGTTTTAGCCGCTTGTCACCCTCTAGTCTACATACATACTCACTCTCCTACACTCCATAGACTGTTCTGTCACTGCAACCCCAACCCTTTCCTTTGTCGAAAAACTTTCCTTACCCTATATTAAATGCTGCTTAAATACAGAGATTGGTTTCCTCACCACGTGCCTCACATTTCTTCATGTAAAGCATCGGAGGGTCACTGCCAGGCCCTCTGTCAATGTCCTTTCAGGTTACAGGCTTATCCCTTGGCATCAACAATGAGAATAAGAATTCTCTAGGCCGATCTATATAATGTCTACCCTCCAACCTCTTTTGAACTCCTTCCTCATCCCTCTTTTTAATTTGTATGGTATTTACTTAATTAGTAATTTGTATTACTAATTATTCAGATTGACTAATCTGAAGAGATTACATTCTTAACGAACCAGTGCCATTTATTTTTTATATTTATTTGTTTGTTTTGAGACACAAAGGTCTATTCTTACTAGGTCAAAGGCCAGAGAAACCTAATCTCCTCAGAGTTGGTAACAGTAATTGCTAATCTCTCTGTGTATACAAACTAATTGGAATACATCTACTTTACTACTGTACAGTTTCTACAGGTTGTCAACTAACCAATCAAGAAAAGAAATAATTTATTCATTTATTCATTCAAGAAATATTTACATAACTCCAGATTGTTATCAGTCCAGAAGTATGGAAGGAAACAATGAGACAATGACTCTTCTCCAAGGAGTTACATTCTTGCAGAGGGTTGACAAAAAGTAAAGGGAGGACTGAACAAGATAATTTCAGATAATGAAAAACAGAATTAAAAAAGGAAAAAGCCAGGTGATGTGATGTTGACTGGGATCAGTTACCCCTAGGCTTGGAGGGCAATGAAGACCTTACTTGGAAGGAGAAACCCATTTGAAACCTGATTAAGCAGCCAGTCATGCAAAAATCAGGGAGCAGAGCTTTCTAGGCAGTATGAACAGCAACTACAAAGGCGTAAGGTCGGAAGGAAGCAGGCAATTTATCTAGGAACAGAAAGATGTCTGTGTGATTGGAACCAAGTAAGCAAATGGGAAAGTGTCACGAGATAAGGCTGGTGAGAAAGGACTCATTCCTTCCACCTTCATAACACGAGTAAGGGAGTTTAAATTTTAAATATGTGAAAAGCAATGGAAAGTTAAGCAGAGGGTGAAATAATCTTATTTACATTTCTAGAAGATTATTCCGGTTGTTATCTGCAAACAGAATGTAATGAGAGCAGGAAAAGAAGGAAAACCGAACGTCAGTGCTCTGTACTAAAGACGAACTACTATTCATGCAGTTTTTGAGAAGTGACTTTTTTCGCCTCCTAGCAATACAAAACAAATCCTTACACCAGAAATCACAACGCAGTAGAGTAGTCCTACCTTATCCACAGCGTCGCTTTCCGCAGTTTGTTACTCGAGGTCAACCCCAGTCAGATGTAGATGATCTTCCTGACGCAGGCTTGTGGCGTCAGAAGGTCAACAATAGCGTTAGCTACTGTGACGTCACAATGCTGCGTCATTGGCTCGCTTCATCTCCTGCGCAGGCGCGGCCTCCCGAAAAGCATGAGGGCCCTACAATAAGATATTTTTTGAAAGAGAGAGAAATCACAGTCACATTTTATTATAGCGTGTTATTATAATTGTTCTACTTTACTGTTAGTTTGGGTATTCATCTCTTACTGTGCCTAATTCATAAATTAAAGTTATCATAGGTCTGTTATGGATAAGGAAAAAAAAACCAAAGTGTGTATAGGGTTGGGTACTATCTTGAGGTTTCCGGCATCTGCTGTGGGGGAGGGGTCTTGGAACTTCTCCCCGCAGACAAGAGGGAGCGACTGTAAAGATAAGAAGTCAAGTTGGCACCACTGTCTCATAAAATGTTTTTGAATGTCAAATCAAAACAGGGAATCCTTTTTTTTTTTTTTTAGGATTTTATTTATTTATTTGACAAACACAAGTAGGCAGAGAGGCAGGAGAAAGCAGGCTCCCTGCTGAGCAGAGAGCCTGATGCGGGGCTCGATCCCAGGACTCTGGGATCATGACCTGAGCGGAAAGCAGAGGCTTTAACCCACTGAGCCACCCAGGCACCCCAACAGGGAATCCTTTTTGCATGACCTTGTCAGCAAACGTTCTTTGTAGTTCTTGGAGCCTTGAGCTCTCAGATGCAGATGATTACTTGAAGTTAACGGCTGCTTCCAATTTTATCGGTTGATTCCTTTGAAAGAAAACATATGTAATAGGGCATTTTAGTTGTGTTTTGACTACAGCTTTGAAGTTTTAAATAACAGTATAGTACTCACAATATGATAGAATTTGATACAAATACTTGGAATCGCCTAGAATTTATGCAGAACAGGTATCTGTGCCCGGGTAAAACCGTTTCTCCTATCATTATGCTTTCAATCATATTAATTGCATTTATGTATTCATTTGTTTATTTGAGAGAGAGTGCATGTGCCAACAGGGGAGTGGAGGAGGTTAGGCAGAGGAGAGGGAGAGAGAGAATCTTAAGCAGCCTCCACACCCAGCACAGAGCCGTTAGGGGATCGATCTCAGGACCCTGAGATCACGGCCTGAGCCAAAATGGAAAGTTGGATGCTTAACCGACTGGGCCATGCAGGTGCCCCTTTTACTTAAATTGCATTTTAAACAGAAAAAGCAACAAGTATGGCTAATGGTTAAAAAGAAAAGAAAACATACAAAAATGTATTGCTACGATCCAAAGACCTATTTTTCATTCATCACCCCCTGAATATCTGAATCTTCCAAAACCACAGCATGAACTCTTGCTCTGGAATGTTCAGCATGTTTATTTTTGTCCCTCCTTCCACTTTCAGCAGAACTATTCCCTTCGTTTTAATCATTGTCCACTGCCCAGCGCACATGCGTTCTATTTTAGTGGGTTTTTCCTTACTGTGGGGTAGGAAGCAATTAATCTAGACTTTTGGTAGCTATTGATGTTTAAGATATTTCTCTGTCCTGATAACAGGGACATTCAGAAACCCAAATGATGAAGCCAAGATATAAATGTCATCCTAATGGGAGAAACTTCAGACATCACTGAATACTCTGGAAGTGATGCAGGCAGGCTCTCAGGTTCTGCCCAAATCCTATCACTAAAGCCCTACGTGAGCCCCACATGGAAACCTACATGCTGGATTGTCGTTGCCATCACTGCCATTCCCACACATGGAAGATGCCCAGTATTTGAACATAAACCAGCTGGGTAGAATCAACCACGTAACAAATACCACCCAATTTTTCTTCCCTAAAGTTCAATTTTCTGTAAAAGTGCTAAGGCTTTGTAATGTTAATGACTTCTTCCTCTTACCCAGGCCTTATCCACAGATCCTCTTTCTAAAATCTCAACTCTTACTATGCCAAACAGGAAAAAGCATACATTTAGCCTGGTAAATTTTTTAACTAATTTGCTAGCTATTTTCATCATTCGGATTTAACAGCCCCAAATTAAAAAAAAAAAAAATCAATTTCTGTCTCTGATGACAGATAAGAAAAGCCAAAGCATGGAGAAATGGCATCTTTGTCGATGCTTAATGAATAAACCGCATAGAAGGAATAATCTGATATATTTTTTCTCAGAAATCAATAGGAACACTCTCCATTTTTATATTAATCCCCTCTGCATTAAAACCTAGAATTGCAGATTAAGCTTTCATGTCTCTGTACTCATTTCCCAACATGCCCTATTTGGTGTTGTGTTTTTTTCTAGGAATTAAGCAATTGTCAGTCACCCCCGCATTTCACCACCTCCCTGAAAAGAAGTTATTTGCTGACATGCTGGTCTATTAAGCGTCTTACGAAGAAATCCACAAGCTTGTGTTTCATTGAATCCTAAAAAGCTTGAGAAAATTCAACAAAGGGTGGTGAGCAAAGGGAACCTTAATTAGTTTAAGTGAAACTGACTCAGATGAATATGCTAATTTACTGACTCCACCAGGATCTGGTTTTCTGTATGCTCAGTTTTAACTTTCGGGCCACGTTTATGACTGTCAACTGCCACAGGCCCAGGCTTTCCAAGCCAGGTTTGGCATGGGTTTAGTGACAAAGAAGACCAGCCAGGCAGGAAAGCCATGCCTGGCTCAACAGGGGCTATTCTCACAGTCAAGTCCAACAGGGCTCCTGGTGGCAGGAGGAAATGTCACCAGTGGCCCCAGGAGCAGCTGAGAAGACAGTGCAAACAGATGAAAGAGTTAGTTCTAATCAGAATATCAAAGTGCAGGTCTGAGCTAGCTGATGAGACAAAAAAGTGGTCAATGTGGGGCAGGCTGTGTGCATTTTATGATGCTTGGAATAAAAGGTTTTCTTCCACCCACACTGAGGTAACTTCAGGTAACACTGGTGAAGTGAGAATTATATTTTTGGTCAAGAGGAAATCCTTCCCCATACCTCAGAAGCAGCGCCTGCCTAAATAAGCAAAAGTGTCTTAAGGCGGGCTGGTAAGAAATCCTGGGGCGCCTGGGTGGCTAGGTCCATTAAGCGTCACTCTTTGGCTCAGGTCATGATCTCAAGGTCTTGGGATCAAGCTCCACCTCAGGCTCTCTGCTCAGCAGGGAGTCTGCTTCTCCCTCTCCCTACCCCCTCCCCACTTACGTGAGCTCTCTCAAATAAATAAATAAAACCTTACCAAAAAAAAAAAAAAAAAAGAAAGAAAGAAAAGAAAGAAAGAAATGAGAGAAATAGAAAGTCATTAGAATTTTATAGTAGTTATTATTGCCACAGGGAAATTCTACTGATGGATGCTTAAATTAGTGGTCAGAACTTTTAAAGAGAAATAAGATATTAGCAAAGCCTCAAAGTATCACCCATAATATTTAGTAATCATTGTGGTGTCGATTAATTACTGTGGTTCTGGGAGGGGGAGCCTAATAACCCTTTTTTGAGTGTGGTCTGGATTAAGTGACCAGCTTCTAATGAATAGAACATGGAACGGGAAAAATTAGAACTTTACAGGAGAGAAACCTGGCAGATACGGCCTTAACCAAATGATCAAGCTTAACATCATAGGTATGAGTCATGTTGATATCATGTACCCATTCATATGCCAAGATGAGAAAGGCAAGTAACGTGGTATTCTTCTCAAAACTCCATAATGCCAGTCCAATTAATCGTGAGATGTCATCAGACAGATACAAATTGAAAGATACTCTTCAAACTACCTACCTGGTACACTTTAAAAGTGTTACAATCATGATAAACAAGGAGAGACAGAGAAACCACAAAAGATTTTTAAAAACCTAGGAGACATGACAACTAAATACAACATGTGCTGGATCCTGGAACAGAGGAAGGACATTAGCAGAAAGCTGGTCAAATCCTAATAGCCTGTAGTTTTGCTAAGAGTGTTGTTTCAATATTAATTTCTTGTAATCATGTATCACTGTTATGTAAGATGGCTAACATTAAGGGAAGCAGGGGGAGAAGTAATGCTTCTAATGTGCTAATTTTGTAATCTTGTGCATTTAAATTTATTTTAAAATGAAAATGTTCTTTAAAAGACTAAAAACAAATCTAGCCACTTAGTATTTTACAGTGGGGGGGGGGGGAAACCTTCAACTCCTCTAGCTGCCTCAATACTATTTCTTATCATTGTGTTGTACGTTCCTTGTTAAAACATCTAATTCAATTTTTTTTTTATTTGAATGATTGACCTAGGTCAAGAGAATGAGAAGAGAAGACACAGACTTAGAGAAATATTTGCAAAAGACATACTTGATAAAAGATTGCTCTCCAAAATATACAAAGAAGCCTACATCTCAACAATAAGAAAACAAACTGATTTAAAAATGAGCAAAGGAACAGGCACCTTACCAGAGAAGATGTATAGATGGCAGGCACCTGGGTGGCTCAGTGGGTTAAAGCCTCTGCCTTCATCTCAGGTCATGATCTCAGGGTCCTGGGATTGAGCCCCGCATCGGGCTCTCTGCTCAGCAGGGAGCCTGCTTCCCCTCCTCTCTCTGCCTCTCTGCCTACATGTGATCTCTGTCTGTCAAATAAATAAATAAAATCTTAAAAAAAAAAGATGTATAGATGGCAAATCGTCATATGAAAAGATGCTCAATATCATACATTATCAGGAAATTTCAAATTAAGCTACAATGGCACACCACTATATACCTATTAGAATCACCAAAATCCAAAACACTGACACCACCAAATGCTGACAAGGATGTGGAACAATATGAACTTGTATCCATTGCTAGTGAGAGTACAGAATGGTACACCCACTTTGGAAGACAATTTGGCAGTTTCCAACAAAACTAAATATACTCTTACAATATAATCCAAGAATTATACCACTTAACTCTTTGCCCAAATGAATTAAAAACTTCTATCCACACAGAAACCTGCACACAGATGTTTATAGCAGCTTTATTCATGATTGCCAAAAACTTTGAAGCATCTGTCATTTAGAATATATAAGCGTAAGTTAAGATCCCAGAGGAGAATAAATTACCTTAACAGAAGACACAGTCCTCCCTGTCCAGGGGGAGTCCTAGCAAGTTTAATGTGAGGCAAAGGGAAAGGCTAGGTAGGGCTGACCAATTGCTTTAATGAAAAGCATTCCTTTAATCAGTGGCAAAGAGAAGGAAGGAACAGGAGAAGGAACAGAACAGAAAGAAAGAAGAAATAAGGACTGATTTTGGCCCTATTTATTTTAAACTTTCAAGCGCTTCTTATTACCAGTAAAACGAGCTCCAGTCTTAGCATGTCCGGTTCTTCCTCCAGCAATTACGAATTCCTAGGCTGCAATTGCTGGGCATGACTCCCTAGGTTCCAGTTCCATAGACTCACTCAAGTTCTCCAGACTCATTCTTCCACTTTCCAGCCTCTAAGGCTTTGCTCACCTATTCACACCTTCAAATGTCCTCATTGAAGATGGAATGCAGGGGGGCCTGGGTAGTTTAGTCATTGAGCATCTGACTCTTGGTTTCAGATCACGTCATGATCTCAGGGTCATGATCTCAGAGTAATGATATGGAGCCTCGTGCTGAGCCCTTCGCTGGGGTCCCTGCTCAGCAGGGAATCTGCTTGAGATTCTCTCTTTTCCTCTCCCACTTCCCTTCCCCCAGCTCGTGTTCTCTCTCTCTAAAATAGGTAAATAAAATCTCAAAAAAAGAAGGAAAAAAAAAATCGAATGCAAAGGCCAAGATGGCTGAAAGGCTATCCCAAATCATATTTCATTCTCCAGCTGAAATTTTTCCTTTCTCTCTCTATTACCAATGCACTTGATACATACGTAAGAGTATGTATCACATTCTATCTAATGCAGCCATTAGCTGAAACTGTCTTCTCTCCACTGCAGGGCTGTAATCTGAGAGCAGAGACCACATCTCTTCATCTGTACTCCCCAGCACACCTATCGCAATGCCTGACATATCAAAGAATCCTAGAATCTTAAACTCAGAGTTGGAAGGAATCTCAAAGATGAAACAGGAAATGTCATAAGGTGTAAAGACGTGTTTGAGGTAAGACTGATGGAGGAAGAGGTTGAGGGGAAAGGTTGGGAAAAGAAAATTAGAAAGGGCAAGAGGAATAATAAATATTTCTTGGGAATTTGTTATAAGCGACATAATTCCAAGCCCATTGTATATGTATTCTGTCATTTAATTTTCACAACAGTTTGACAAGGAAAGTGCCATTATCTCTCTCTTTCTATCGGAGAAGCAAACCGGGACACAGAGGTTAAACCAATTGCTGAAGTTGAGCAGTTAAGGAATGATGGAGCCAGAATGCTAGCCCAGGCAACTGGGCTCTAATGTCTACTTGTCAGCAAAATCAAGCTCAGCAAAGGGGCATCACGCACATACCACAAGGAGAAGGAACCTTTAGGAATGGGTGACTACGATGTACTTTCCATCCTGCTAACCTCGGGATGCCCACACCGAGTACACCGGGTGTGATTATCTTGAAGTTAAAAACCTTACCCAAAATGGTCAGCATTCACAAAATATTATAAAACATTCATATAATATGACATTTTAAGAAGGAACCTTTCTGTGATTTTTAATGCGCAAATCCCCACAAAGGGAGCACATTTGGTAACCAGCCCAAGCATTGTAGCCACAATAGAAGAAACTCAGTGAATTTAATCAAAAGCATGTACCTAGCCACCAGGGCCCCTTTGGGAATGCTTGCTAGAAAAACCACATGTAGCTTTCAGTTTCTATCATCTGGCCCTAACACAGCCCTTGTTTTTACTGCTTAGTAATAATTCAAAGCAGGTTGCCTGTAGGAACAATTTTTAAAAGACTAATTTTTTATTTATAACTTCAATGTTACACAATTTTTTCAGAATTTCCCATTACAATCAAGGCTTAATGAAATATTTATAACTACAGAGGTTGATGGTTTGTTAATTTTCATTTTTTAACCAGAATGGGATAATACAGAGTATCAATGTCCCATACATTCTCTGTGGTCACATGGACAAGTTGTTAAGTCTCTTGGACTTCAGGAAATAAATGGGTCAGTTCGGGTGGCAGAAACCTCCTTGAACTCAGCCCGCTGTAAAAGAAGGGCACATTTTAAAGTTGAAAAAGGAAATGCCTTGGAAACTGCTGTAAGAAGTATTTGACAAAGAAGCAAAATATGCTCTCAGTTCATCTTCTGTTACACACACACACATGCACACGCACATGCACACGCAACCCCAAATTCCTGCCCACCGCAGTGTTGGGTACTTCTGGGGACACCACTCACATTGTAGTCTAAATAAATGCTCCCACCTGATGTGGTTTTGGAATATACATGAGGTTTGGTGGGGCGGGGGGTGGGGGGACATCCAGAGCCAGCAGCCAAGAAAGAATTCTTGAGACATCTTTGGTGCAAAAAGGTGGTTTTATTAAACCACAGGGACAAGACCCATGGGCAGAAAGAGCCGCTGCACTGGGGTTGTGAGGGGCGGCTGACTATATACTTGGGAGTTGGAGAAGGTAAGGAAAAGGGAGGTTTCAAAAGGATTTTCATATGTTAAAGCCTCACAGGATACAGAAAGCCTCGCCATTGTCAACTTAAGGTTTTTACCTCTAGCAAGGCATTAACATTAAGACAGTTGGGAGCCTCTGGGAGGAATATCACACAGATCCTATCCAGGAGTGGGAGGACAGGCTTGCTGGGTGTGGGCTTGGACTTTGTCCTCAGCTTGCCTTCTGCTCCCTCATCACCACCCTGTGACCCCCCCCCCTTTCTTGCCTTAGTCTCTTCCATTCAGTGGCCTCACAATGCCCCCATATCCTGGAAAACATAGATCTCTTACCTTTCATTCACATTATACAAATACCACTACTCATTTAGAGCTTAAAAATCTCACCTTCCTATATTTTAACAAGAAAGAGGAAAATGCTCTGGCAGGATTAAAGCCTAATGTTTGAGGCTTTGGAATTTCAGGCATCGGTTAGCAAATAGCAGAGAATATCTGGGGATAGCCAAGCAGCTCGTCCTTAATACACCACATGGACGAGCACCTTGACCTGGTATATAATAAGCTCGCCCTTCTTCCTAGTGTTCCTGATACTTTCAGGGTCCTTCATCCCCTGTGTTGCTGTTGGTGAGCTGGAAATGTGCTGTAGCATAGAGATGAGGGCAGAGAAGCAGGACACTGGGGCTAACATCACGGTCCAGCATCGTGGTCCTCAGCAGCACAGCATCAGCTTCTGCATCCTTGGGCCCTGAGTGCGTCCTTGACTCTGCAGCCCCTCCCTGTTGACAGAGCTCCAAAGGTAAAGGGACAATGACAGTATCCCTTCTCACAGGGCTGTGGTGAGCTTTCAGCAAGTTCGCACACGTCAACATTGAGCCCAGTCCTTGCGGCACTCGGTCCACCCTAGTTGGTACGGTTAAGCAGCTCTAAAGTTACATGGAATCCAGTCCCTAAAGAAATCGACCCCCCGCCCCCGCCCCAACATGTTAACAGAAGCTCGCATTTACTCTTCCCTGGAATGAAGCCCGTCTCTCCCACCAAGATGACAGGGCTCCAGATGTTGTTTCTCCTTTCCCAAATTACATAACACCTTTGATCCCTCACTTTCAATCAGAACTAATAGGCTCTAATTGCAGACATTATCAGTGCGAATGGTGCTGGTTGCTGATAAATGAGCTGCAGGCACAGTTTGTTCTGCCACCACGGGTAGATGAGCGTGGGGAAAACAGTGTCATTCCACGAATCTCTCAGCACCTGGGACTCAGGCTGATGGCACCTGGCAGTCTCATTTCAGGGCACCCGGCCTTGCCTGCCACTGACTAGCATCGGACAATACGCTCTAATATTATTCTATGGTTTGCTTTTAAAAAGATCCTTCCTAGACCAGGCCAACTGATTCATTTCCAAGCCGCTGGCAAACATAATCACCTAGTACAGGCAGAATAATGGACCATTTTGGTAGCTCACATTTTCCAGGATACAATCAGGAAAAATCAAAGATCGGGTTTTGACTAAAGTTTGAGAATGAGAGTTTCCAGGGTCAGGGGGTAGACACACACACAGCTTTATAGCGGTATTTTTTTTTTTTTTTAACAAGGATTTTGAGTGACTCCTTTGATTAACATTTGTACTGTAAATGTAACATCATCTTTACCACAGAATTTATTCTACAATGGTTTAAAGCCTCAGGCTTTAAACTCTCAGCTTCCCCAATATGTTCATATGTCACAGATGATGCTGAAAAAATAAAATGGCCAGGAATGTACTTGGCTTGAGCCAAGTACCCTAAACTCAACCATCAGTGAAACTTGAGAAAGAAAAAAGAAAGAAAGAAAGAAAGAAAGAAAAAGAAAGAAAGAAAATAGTGCATTCAGTCAAGTTCATTTTGTAGAACATGGACAATATGGAAGAAAGCAGTCAGAATCAGAAAGGAAAAAACTTTTCTTATTTTCCCTATTGAATTTGGAAATCCTTTCTGCCAAGTTTCTCCAACTATATGATGTATTATCAAGGTTAGGCCCTGAAAGACCCAGCTACCTCCAGCCACACTGGTATGATTTCAGTTCCTATAATTAATTCATCCATTTTTTTCCTCACCTTGGAGCCTTTACCTTTGATGTTCTTTCAGTGCAGAACTTTCTCTACACCCTTCCCTCCCGCTTACCCTTCAATTTTAACTTAAACGTCACTCTTCTCATTCCGGACACTGTGTCCCCTTGACCCAGGTCTCCTTCCCTCACACCCCAAACTACCACCTGTTGCCCCCCAATGCCTTTGGAATGCTCTTCATGTAATGATTCCTCAGCATAGCTTTTTCCTGTGGCCTCTACTGTTCCTGATGACTGAGACCAGGTCTTCCTTATCTTTGTGTCCCTACCACTTACCATGAAGCCTATCACATTTTAGGTACTCGATACATACTTCCTGAATTAGTTGATTAACATATGAATGAATAACAGGCATTCTGATTGGCACCAGGAGACTGTTCCTTTTTGAAACATGACATCATAGGGATTTCAGAGTCTCCATAATGTATTTCTTTTTTTTTTTAAGATTTTATTTATTTATTTGACAGAGAGAGAAAGATCACAAGTAGGCAGAGAGGCAGGCAGAGAGAGAGAGGGGGAAGCAGGCTCCCTACCTAGCAGAGAGCCCAATGCGGGTCTCGATCCCAGGACCCTGAGATCATAACCTGAGCCTAAGGCAGAGGCTCAACCCACTGAGCCACCCAGGTGCCCTCCATAATGTATTTCATGTCTAGACACAAGGTGTTTACATGTGGCCTAAAAGATAAAAGTAAAGCCAAAGGGCCACCATTTGTCCTGGGCTGTTTCCACACCAATCAAGACTAAGAAATTGTGGGGTGCCTGTTGGCTCAATTGGTAGAACATGTCTATTTATTTCGGGTCCCTGAGTTCGAGCCCCACATTGGGCATAAAGATTACTTTTTTTAAAAAGACTAAGAAATTGTTCTTTATTAAAACGTTTCTTGGGATACCTCGGTGGCTCAGTTGGTTAAGCCTCTGTCTTAGACTCAGGTCATGCTCCCAGGTCCTGGGATTGAGCCCCAATTTAGGCTCATTGCTTGGCAGGGAGCCTGCTTCTCCCTCTGCCTGCTCTGCCTGCCGCTGCCCCTGCTTGTGCTTGCTCGCTCTCTCTCTCACAAATAAATAAAATCCTGGAAAAAAAAAAGTTCTTTATTAAAGCACTTACTTTTCCCATTTGACAGTTTCTTTTTTTTTTTAAGATTTTTTTAAAAATTTATTTGTCAGAGAGAGAGAGAGAGCGAGCACAGGCAGACAGAGTGGCAGGCAGAGGCAGAGGGAGAAGCAGGCTCCCCGCCGAGCAAGGAGCCCAATGTGGGACTCGATCCCAGGACGCCGGGATCATGAGCTGAGCCAAAGGCAGCCGCTTAACCAACTGAGCCAACCAGGCGTCCCCATTTGACAGTTTCTAAAGAGCTGAAGGAATCTAAGAATATATCTATATCCTTAAAAAAATGAAAAAAAAAAAAAAAAACCAAGCACACAAAACACTACCAAAAAATACATAAGTTTCATATACCAGTAACTCAAATGCAACAGAAATGAAATATGCAAGTGGCACTGACCTCCAGGACACAGATCGCATCTAGGTCCCCTCTAGACTGTGTAAACAAACCACTGTAGAAGAGGAGAAATGTGTTCTCACTAAGGGAAAAAATAAAAATATATTTCCCTACAAATTAGACAGGAGATAGTGTCTCCAGTCAGGATATTTAAAAACTGTTATTTCAATGGACATGCTACACTTTACATTGTAACTATTGCTGGATATAGTAGCCAGGGTATGATAGGCTACACCATGGTAACAGATTAAATGTGAAACCCTAGTAGCTTAATACCACTGAGTTTTTTTCTCCCTCTTGCCACATGCTCCTTCCATCTTGGGGTCTCACCATCCTCTGGCTTCAAGTTGAGCCAGGATATTGGGGGAAGAAATCAACCAGAAACAAAACAGTTTACTTCAACTTATGTTCCACTGGACAGACCTAGCCACATGGTGAATCCAGCTGGAAGAGAATCTGAGAAACGAAGAGCTGCACATGACTGAGGGTGAGTATAAACAAGTCGTCGTTTGGTCTTAAGTAATTCCGCGTTTTGACACATGGTCTTCATGATTTAGCTAAAAGGACTATTTCCTTTATGATAATTGGATTCAGCCCAGACATGTTTAAAATATACTCTCAGAAGCCCATAGTTTTGCATTTATATTATCTGGCATTGTGCTCCAGGATATACTTAAGGTATTATATTATTTATTGCCATATAACAAATTACCTCAAAAGTTAGCAGCTTGAGACAGAAAACATTTATTATCTCAGCTTCTGGAATCAGAAATTTGGATATGGCTGGCTGAAGGTCTTTCCTGACCTTGCAGTCACACTGTTGGCTGGAGTAAGGACACATCTGAAGGTTTGTTTGGAGAAGGATCCACTTCTTAACCCACTCATGTGATTATTGGCAGGATTCAGTTCCTCATGGGTTGCTGGACTGAGGGCGTCAAGTTCCTCACTGGCTCACTGGTTCCTGGCTCAGTTCCTCACTGGCTGTGAGGAGACCGCTCTCATTTCCTTGCACAGGTACCTGTCCACAGGGAAGCTTCCAACATGGCTGCTGGCTTCCCTCTGACCAGGTGAGCAAGAAAACAAGAGGGAGAAGCCAAAAATGGAGGCCAATCCTTTATAATCTAATCCAGAAGTGGCAGTGATAGTTGTCATCTCCATTCATTAGAAGTGAGTCTCCAAGTGTTAGAAGTGAGTCTCCAAGTGCAGTCCACATTCGAGGGGAGGGGATCACGCAAGGACATGAATACTAGGGGGCTGGGATCATTGGGGGTCGTCTCAGAGACCACTTAACCACTGAGGTTCTTCCAGGACATCTTAGGTTTAGTCATCCTCTTTCAACTGTTTGTTCCTTATTTTGTTTTCAAGTTTCAATTGATAGGGTTACTTTAGTGGTATAAATCAGATAAGATTTAGAACTGTGGCTTTGGTATTCTTCTCAGGCTATGATGGTGAAGATGGTCTATAGATGATGGAAATAGTGAACAAGCAATTTATGAAAATTATAGTCGATTCAAGTTGTACAGCCATTTAAAAAAGGACAAATATAGCCTTTCTTCAGCTATCTAGTACTACTTGTGTTGTGTTGTGTATACTTTCCTAGTTAATCCTTTATAGGACTAGCTAGTTTTTAAAAATTCCAGCTGATACTGCTCTGTCAATTAAAGTATCTTTGGAGAAGTGAAACGGACGTACATGGCTCCCATCCATGAGGCATCAGGAAGTTCAATTTTTTTCACATGCCCAGAGTGGGGGAGAACCAGAAATATTTGCAAACAACACTAATCGCCCTCCCCTCTTAACCTTATCAAATGTTACTATGAGGTGGTCTCAGGGTCCTGGGATTGAGCCCCGTGTCGGGCTCTCTGCTCAGTGGGGAGCCTGATTCCCCCAACCCCCCACCTGCCTCTCTGCCTACTTGTGATCTCTGTCAAATAAAAAATTAAAATCTTAAAAAAAAATTACTATGAAGAAATCTCTTTATTTCTAAGTTGAAGGTTAAATAATCCTATTTCTATATTCATATTTGGGTTTGTAATAATAACAATTAATATTCTTTCTTAATACCCTATATATTCTTGGAACTTCCATCCAAACTACTTGGACCTTCAGGTCCCCAAATACAGGTTCTGATGAAGCCTAGATATTGTTTGTATCACCAGTAATCTCAAGCTGAGCATCATTGGTATTTGTGCAAAATCTGGTAGGTTGGGCCCTGGGTGTTTCTTATGTGTCTCTTAATATCTAAATTCAGAAATCACTGATTTTTATATGTTTTCTGAATTCTAAAATGTTATATAATGTATAGATATTTGAGCTATAGTGTATTAAACAATACAAGGGCTAACTAGTTTAGAATTTCTTTTAAAATACATGAAGTTTTAATCTCTGAGAATTTTGATAATTATATATAGTTTCATAAAATGTATAAAAACAAAATATGTTGTTTTATAATAATCTTTATCACTTTTTACAATAGAGTTTTATTTTCTGGTCTTCACGTTTAATCTAGTTCTCTCCTTGGCTTATACTCTATCAGTGTGAATATTTTGTTTTTTAAAGATTTTATTTATTTATTTGAGAGAGAGACAGAGAGAGAGAGAGAGCATGAGAGGAGAGAAGGTCAGAGAAAGAAGCAGACTCCCTGTGGAGCTGAAGCCTGATGTGGGACTCGATCCCTAGATTTCAGGATCATGACCTGAGCTGAAGGCAGCGGCTTAACCAACTAAGCCATCCAGGTGCCCTCACTGTGAATATTTTAACACGAATTGAGATTGTATCATTGCTCTGTGCACAACCCTCCAATGTCTCCCAAAAAACTTTGAATAAAAGCTGAAGTCCTTACCATTGCGGTGTATCTGGCTATATCTCTAATTTGTTCTCTTACCCCTTCCCTGTGGTATTCTGGGGCTCACTGGTTGAATCCATGGCCTCCTCAGGGGGCGCTGTGCTCATGGAGTGCGAACCTCATGACCTTCTCTCTGGTTTTTCCCTTCTCTCTCCTCACGGGACTTCACAAAGATCTCCATTCATACCTCTGAGTCAAGTTCATGTTTTGAACTTGTTTGTTTAACAAATAAAAAATCCACAGTGAGGGGCGCCTGGGTGGTTCAGTGGGTTAAGCCTCTGCCTTCGGTCCTGGGATCGAGCCCCACATCGGGCTCTCTGCTCAGCAGGGAGCCTGCTTCCCTCTCTCTCTCTGCCTGCTGTTCTGCCTACTTGTGATCTCTCTCTGTCAAATAAATAAATAAAATGTTTAAAAAAAAATCCACAGTGAGAACTTCCCTGACCAGCCTTTCCCTTCCTATTACCTTCTTCTGCTATCCTTTATGACATGCATGATTGACATTATACTGTATATTTAACCGAAAGCTTCATGAAAGTCAGAACTGTGTTTTAGTCACTATGACTGGCACAGCACCTAGAATACCAGCCGGCACATTCTGGGAGTCAACTGGACTTCAAAGGTCCTTCCAATAAAGTAACTTTAAAGAAACTCAAATCTGAAAGGATTCCCCAGGACAGTGAGAATGTTCTTTTCCCCAGCAACATAAACCCCGTCCCTAACACAGTGCCCTGCTCTCTAATATCCGTAGGGGAAATGAATGAACAAATGCCTAAATTGAAAGGAATCAGTGCTATTGCTTCTTAAAATGTGTAATAAACTAGTTTTTCTCAGCTAATACCCCAATGCATGCCCAACCAAACCAAACCAAAACAAACCAATAACAAAAATATGTAACTGGAGAAGGTCTGGCAAAGCTTTCTGAAAGGCATCCCTGAAAAAGCCTTCTTAGGGAAACTACTCTAATCCTGTAGTACAAAAGCCACCTATTACTGAATTCCCTTGAAGAAATGACCCTGAGATCCCTCTGACATCACAGCCAGAACCCAGAGGAGAAGACAGATTCCTGGGGTGTCTGCCCTGCTTCCCTGTTCTTCTACCATGACAGAAAAAGCTCATCAATCCCAGGGTCTTTCCTTCCGCAAGCAGACTTGGCCTCAGAATCGTCAGCAAGGCTGTCTTAGAAGCCCCAGATGCCCATCCTCTAGGCAATGGTTATTTGTCATTGTTGCTTGGAGTCATCATTCATAGTCAAAATGACCAGAGACAGAGAAAGCACAGACTTCATCACTTTTGTCTGCTACCTAAAACAAAATATACAGACCTTGCACCTCAGTATAAGCAAACCTAAAATCTAGATATTGGTCTTTGTTACTTTCTCCATGTTAGTGGATACAGTGGTCTTCATTTTGGAAACATGCGATCCAAGCTTTTTGGGGGGGAAATGTGATCCCTCTCAGACTCATCTCTTGAGATGTTTCACATCCAAGTTCTGACGGTGACCTGTGTTCTAGTCCATTCAAATTCACAAATATTTACTGAGTGTCTGCTCTATGGAAAATGTATTCCCTGGTAGGAATCCGTACTAACAGACGGAAGAAAGCTAATAGAGCCCCCATGGAGATTGTGTTCAGAGATGACTTTCCATAATATCATAAACTATTATAAACGATGGTATAAGGGGCTAATGTAAACCTCATCTTTCAGATGTGACCAATCCAAAATTCCTAATAACTAAGGCAAGTCTATTCTAAAGTTTGTTTTTGAAATGTCTTTGGGAAAAATTATGTTAATAAGCAAATTTGCAACAGAAGGGCAAATGTAACAGCATTTTTAACCTATATAAGAGAATACTCTTCAGGGACTCCACTCCAGCAACATTTATTAAGTAGCAACAATAAAGGTCAATTAACAACAAGCCTTGTCTGTCCATTAAAGCCAGTCTTGCAGGATCTACATTTTGGTAAAATAATAAGGAGTTTATTCAAAATAATTTAGTAAGTAGCTTAAGAACACCAAATATTTTGGATTAAAAAAAAACTCATTGTTCAGATTTTCTACCAATGCACATTGATTCTTCTTCTTGCAACTTTGGATTGGTCAACTTGTTATCTGGACAAAAGAAATTTTTAGACATATATTGAGTCTTTCGGTTACAAAATCACTAAGAACTTTCTGCAATAGGAAACCTTCAATTAATGACTAAGAGGCTTCAACAGTGCAAAATGAAATCCTGTTCTGCCATCTAGAGGACACTGCTAGAAAATATTTTAAATCATTTTTTTTAACATCTTAATTTTATTTTTTTCAGTGTTCCAAGATTCATTGTTTATGCACCACACCCAGTGCTCCATGCAATATGTGCCCTCCTTAATACCCACCACCAATCAAAACCACATTGAGATATCACCTTATACTAGTTAGAATGGCCAAAAATATTTTCAATCTTAATGGCTCCTGAAGTTTAAAATACACAGATACTCTGTTTAAAAGAAAGTGGGTGGGGGGAGAATTGTAAAAGAGATTGTTTTTCTCTGAGACAATATCAGATTTCATTACACAGAAAAAATAATTTGTTTAAAAAGCACTTTTTAAAAAACTGTTGATTAGAGGGGCACCTGGGCGGCTCAGTTGGTTAAGCATCTGCCTTCTGCTCAGGTCGTGATCCCAGGGTCCTGGGATTGAGCCCCACAATGGCTCCCTGCTCAGTGTGTGTGTGTTGGGGGGGGGAGTCTGCTTCTCCCTCTCCTCTGCCCCTTCCCCACTCGTGTGTTCTCTCTCTCTCTCTCTTTCTTAAATAAATAAAATCTTTAAAAACAACTACTGTGGATCAGCATCAAGTTGACATGTACACCTTGCCAAATTTGCTTGGCCCCATCTAGCTTCCAAGGCCTTGGCCCCCCGCAAATACAGAGCCCCACCTTGGGTACATCTTCTAAGAACATGGCCCTGGCCAGTCATTGTTGATGCATCAGCTAAAACTGAAGCTTTTTAGTGATGGTTTCCACTGAAATTTTCAGTCCCACATTTTAAAATTTTCTAAATTACCCGACCTAATATATAAACCGAGCATTAAGTGGTATTTTAAATGGCAGAGTGGCATTTTATAGGTACAAAGTATTGGCTTTTCAGAGTTTATTACAACCGAATATATACTTTCTTAAAAAATCAGGGAACAGGGGGTCCTGGGATCGAGCCCCGCGTCGGGCTCTCTGCTCGGCGGGGAGCCTGCTTCCCCCTCTCTCTGTCTGCCTCTCTGCCTACTTGTGATCTCTCTCTCTGTGTCAAGTAAATAAATAAAATCTTAAAAAAAAAAAAAATCAGGGAACGGGTGGCCATTCATATAATCAAAGAGCTTCGTAATTAAAGGGGACAGTGAAGATAATCTTCAATCTCTTCATTTCCAGTGGAAGAAACTGAAGTCAACAAACATTCTATACTCTGTTCGACATCATACATTGGTTACTGGTGCTTTCACTCCTGCCCACATTGCCCAATCTAAGTCCAGGTTTTTTTGTTGTTGTTTGTTTGTTTGTTTGTTTTGTTTTCAGGTCATTTATCTATTCATTCAATAAATATTTAATACATGCCCACTATGGGCTAAGCATTGTGATAGGCACTGAAGGGGAAATGCCACATGAAAGAGACAGAGTCCCTGCTCTCTACGAGCTAATAGTCTGCTAAGGACGAAACATTAATCAATCATATAAAATTATAAAAATACAGGGAACTAATGAAGAGTTTACTGAAAGTAGGACTTGGTCTAGTCATGAGATTAGGTATGGCTTCTCTAAAGAAGTTATTCTATGAGAGATCCATGGAGCATCTGGGTAGCTCAGTTGGTTAGGTGACTGCCCTTCGCTCAGGTCATGATCCTGGAGTCTGAGGATCGAGCCCCACATAGGGCTCCCTGCTCAGTGGGAAGCCTGTTTCTCCCTCTCTCACTCCCCCTGCTTGTGTTCTCTCTCTCTCACTGTCTCTCTCTCTCTCTGTCACATAAACAAACAAACAGAGATCCAAAGGATAAGCAAAGCAGAAAGAGCATTCCCAGAAGGGTGCACAGCACTGGCAAAAGCCCTGGGTTGGAAGGAGGTTTCTTGTGGAACTAAAGATTAGTGGGAAATGGGTATGGCTGAGTGTGCAGGGGTTGCCTGGGGTCTAATCATCTGGAGACAGATGACAGACAATGAGCCAGTTATGAAGAGTTTCAAGAAGAGAGAATTAATCAGATTTGCGCTTTTGAAAGACTAGTCTGGGTCCAGTGAGTGACAGAGAGAAAGGAGCCAAGAATGGACCAAGCACAAGACTCCTTAAGATGCCACCTGTGACAACAGCTTGCTGTACAGCAGTGTCACGGCAGAAGACAAGTCCCATGGGACTGCAGTCTGGGTCAGTAGTGTCTCCTGGAGCTGGGCAGCGGCCTCTGCTGGCGTACTTCAGTCCTGGGGGAGGGAAAACAGGTAGTGATATAGACTGTGCCCCTCCCCCCAGAATCACGTAATGGTTTAAGGAGGTGGGGTCTTTGGGAGGTGATTAGATCATGAAGATGGAGCCCTCAGGAATGGGATTTGTGCCCATTAGGAATACCAGAGTTCCTGCACCCCTTCTACCACCTGAGGACACAGAGAGAACATGCCGTCTGTGAACTTGCAAGTGGGTCCTCAACAGACGCCAAATCTGCCCAGACCTTGGTCTTGACTTTCTGTCTCTACATCTTCGAGAAAGAAATATCTGTGTTTCAGGTCACCCAATCTATGGCATTCTGTTATAACAGCCTGAACGGACTAAGATAGATAGGGACTTGGTCATCCCAAATGGGTGTAAAAGGGTGTTCTGGGTTGGTGTCAAAATGACCTTGAATTGTCCAGCTTTACACCTAGATAACTGGGCCATTTACTAAGATGAAAAATCTTCAAGAAGATGTCCTCAGAGACATCTGGAATGTACTGGAATGGTGGACACATGACATTATGCACTTGCCAAAACCACTGAACTGTGTGACACAAAGAGTGAACTCTAATGTAAACTACACATTTTAATAATAATGTGTTGATACTGGTTACCGAATTGTAACAGAAGTACCACACCAATGCAAAGTGTGCAGGGAAATTTGTGGGAGGTGGAGAAAAAGACTATATGGGAACTCTACTTTTGGCTCAATTTTTCTGAAAATCTGAACAATCTCTATGCCACGGGATCCAGGAAATAAAAGACACAGACGAGAGATTAGAGCTTTTTCCCTGACACAATACTGTAAAAACCCTTCTCAGAGGAGTTCTGTGGGTTCTTTTGGGGAGAATCAGTCACAGCCCCAGGTCCAGCCTTGAAGGCAGAAGATGGTCTTGAATACATTCAATGACAGTGGTACCCACAACCCTATGAAGGTGGCCATTTTCAGGGAGGAACACTGCATAGACTAAGAAGACAATGACCAGTAATGGGGACATTACATTCACTTTATTTATTGTACCACTGTTTTACGGACCTTATATAAGTTACAAATTCACAAAAACAAGGAAATTATAATGCCAATGAGGAAGGAAGGAACAAAAAAGAACAGGTTTCAAAAAAGAACCACTGTTTTCCTTGTTTCTACTTCTGTTTCATTTTTAAGCAGAGGAATTTAGAGAGTCCTTATGTAGTTCCATCAGGCATAGAGTTAAGACTACCCCAAGAATGAGAATCCTTTTTCCAGTCTTGTCTCTTCTGAGCACAGGATCTATGTTCAGAATCCAAACTCTAGCCAAGGAACTTCCATGATGTCTGTGCCTCCTTATCAGGCAAAGCATATTTATAGGGAACGTTTCCATTTCCCTTTCATTCTGTTATTAGGAGGAAAGGAAGCCAGTGTGAAAAGCTTCTAGAAGTTTCTCCATGACTGTTAACAGCTTTAGAATGACCCATACCTGTTTTGAATCCTGGTTGTGCCACTTACTAACCTTGTGACTTTGGGCAGGTCACTTTACCTCTCAGAGTCGGCTTCCTAACTGTGGAATAGGAATAAATACTTTTTTGCCTTCGTAAGGTTGTTGTAGCAAGATGAGCTAATATAATAGAGTGGTTAACAAAGGGCGTGGCACGTGGAATGCTCAAAATGGCAGATGTTATTTTAAATCATGACAGTTACCTGGTCCTCTCAAACACATTCTTAAAAACTGTGGCTTCCGGGACGCCTGGGTGGCTCAGTTGGTTGGACGACTGCCTTCGGCTCAGGTCATGATCCCAGGGTCCCGGGATCGAGTCCCACATTGGGCTCCCAGCTCCATGGGGAGTCTGCTTCTCCCTCTGACCTTCTCCTCGCTCATGCTCTTTCTCACTGTCTCTCTCTCAAATAAATAAATAAAATCTTAAAAAAAAAAAAAAACAAAAAAAAAAAACTGTGGCTTCCATCTCATCCATCTACCAATTCCCCAGTAACTGTCTATAGGCTTCCCATTTCCCATTGACTCAGCAACTGGATCCAGTGCCAGAAGCAATCCCATTTTTTAAAAATGGGCAGAATTCAATCAGCTGTAATTTAAATAGAACATGAAATTAATTCAGAATAGAATCAAGCTATAAATAGATTAGACAATTCCTATCAAGTATAGAGTTTCCTGACTTCCAAGTTATAAACAATGCCATCTACCAAAAAAGTAAGGTGCTTAATGAGAAAGAAATGACAGAATAACCAACCTCATTTGGAAGGTATGGGTTCTCTACCACGGAATTCATGTTGTACTTGTTTCTGCACCAGAAGAATCCTCTTGGGTAACTACACCACCAAGTCGCAAAACCTCCTCAAACATCTCAGCCCACTAACATGAGAAGTCAACTTTGCTTAGGGCTATAAAATTGTTTTCTCAGCGGGAAGGGCCCTTTTTAAACAAAGAAGGGTCTTTTAAACCAAGAATCAATAGACAAGGGTTAAGTAAGACAAACCCATAGTATAATGCTTTTGTGTGAGGTTTAAGAAGAGCCTATGCCGGGGCACCTGGGTGCCTCAGCTGGTTAAGCCTCTGCCTTCAGATCAGGTCATGATCCAGGGTCCTGGGATAGAGCCCTGCATTGGGCTCTGTGCTCAGCAGGAGCCTCCTCCCCGCCCCCCAACCCCCACTCTCTGCCTGCCTCTCTGCCTACTTGTGATCTCTTTCTCTCTGTCAAATAAATAAATAAAATCTTAAAAAAAAAAAAAAAAGAATAGCCTATGCCTACTTAGTATGTAGAGTACGTATAATATTTAAGATTTGTCATATTAAATAATCTAACACACTAACTTACAATTCTAATGTAAACTACATGAATGGATAAATGATTTTAGATTTGTTGGTTTTAAGTTAAGAAGTTATAGGAAATTTTGCTAATATTTAAGAAAGAGAGGATCTATTACATTTAATACATTTGTTAGATTTACTAGAATTATCTAAGTACATGGGAAGTTTTAGTCAGATTTGAAGTATTTAAAAATGTTCAAAGCTATCTTTAGATACACTGAAAAATTGTTAAGATGATTTAATTATGTATTTTTAAAGATTTTATTTATATTTATTTGAGAGAGAACAAGTGGGTAGGGGGTTGGGGGGAACGGACAGAGGGAGAGGGACAAGCAGACTCCCTGCTGAGCACTGAACATGGAGCCCAACTGGGAGGTGGGCTCCATCCTGGGACCTTGAAATCATGACCTCCAACTAAATCAGACACTTAACTTGAGTGAGCCAGCCAGGCACCCCTAATTAACTATGTTTAATGATTTCATCCATTGATGAAATAATACTTTCCTTGAAACCAACTCTTAGAACGATGAATATTCTAATGGTTATTCAAAAATGAATTTAAGATTATAAATTGAACTTATGAAGGTAGTTCAAAAGGTACAAACTTCCAATTACAAGATAAGTAAATGCTGGGGATGTAATGTACATCATGATTCCTATGGTTAACACTGCCGAAGGGTATATTTGAAAGCTGCTAAGACAGTAAGTTCTAAAAGTTCTTATAAGAAAAAAACTTTTTCCTTTTTTTTTAATATCTATATAGGATGACAAATGTTAACTAAACTTATCATGATAATCATTTCATAGTGTGTGTAAGTCAGGTCACGATGCTGTATACTTTAAACAATTACACAGTGCTGTAATGTCAATTACATCTCAATAAAATTGGAAACAAAAGGGACACCTGGGTGGCTCAGTGGGTTAAGCCGCTGCCTTCAGCTCAGGTCATGATCCCAGGGTCCTGGGATCGAGTCCCATATCGGGCTCCTTGCTCAGTGGGGAGCCTGCTTCTCTCTCTGCCTCTGCCTGCTTGTGTTCTCCCGTGCGCGCTCTCTCTCTCTCTCTCTGATAAATAAAATCTTTAAAAAAAAAAAATTGAAACAAAAAAAGTTGAAGTTAAACAATGTAAGGGGGGGCTGCGCCTGGGTGGCTCAGTCAGTTAAGCCTCTGCCTTTGGCTCAGGTCATGAACCCAGGGTCCTGGGATTGAGCCCCACATTGAGCTCTCTGCTCCGTAAGTAGACTGCTTCTCCCTCTCCCTCTGCCTGCTGCTCTGCCTACTCACGCACGCGCTCTCTCTGTCAAATAAATAAATAAAATCTTTAAAAAAAAATAAGGAAAAATTAGATTTTAGAATTGATAAAGCTCGACTCATAGAATACCTTAATAGTTTTTTTTCTGTCTGGAAGAGCCACGCAAACCACACACACCGAGTCTCCCAAGTAAAATCTCTGCTAGATTTTCTCTAGTTTCCTGATCTTTAATAGTTTGGGAAAACACACATGGTCCTGTCATCATTTCCTCCTGCTGCTGTAACAAATTATCACGGATTTAGTGGCTTAAAAGAACAAAAATGTATTCCAGAACTACAGTTTAAAATCCAGTTGCCAGCGGGGCTGCATTTTACGTGAAGGGTTCTGGGGACAATCTTTTTCTCTGCCTTTCTCAGCTTCCTGAGCAAAAGGTGTCCTAACCCAAAACAGTCTCTGATGCTGACACGTGGCGGTTTCCTGAATCAACTGTAATATGGGGCAAGTTCTGGGGAGCTACCAAACCACTGCCCAGAGAGCGCTCTAGTTTGGTTTCCCAGTAGCTGTGGGTTGCTGAAGATAGTGGGCATCACTGGTCTGGCTTGAGCCATCCTGGGTTTTGAGAGGGCAAAGTCAGAGAGCCTGTTTTGCACTAGCTGGATATTTATACTGCATTTCATCCTTTTCACCAAAAACATTCTGTCCCTTGGTTGGCCGATTCCCTTCCCCACAGCCAACTTTGTATCCCATATTTCAATAGGCCAGGGTTTTAACAAAATAGAAAAAAAATTTTTTTTTTATCCAAAACTCAGAAATAAGGCAGAAAGATTACTATGCTCTTTCAAAGTCTTACTAGGGCATTGTCTGCAAGTCTCTGAAGGGACCATCCGACTTTCTACGAGGTGATGCAGCTCTGTTTGATCTCCTAGTTACGAAGAGTTAGGACCCAGACTCTATATAAAGTTAGTTGGAAACATGTAACCAGTGTAAATTCTTCTGATGTGTAATCCTTTGAATCAGATTTATAGCCTGCTGTTTCCTTAATTACCAACTTAAATAAATCTTTGACAAGTTCTCACTTTATAGTTTACGAGAGAGTTTTGTACTTTAAAAAATATACTTCGACATCAGACTTTTTTGGTTTAGAAAACAAACAAAAAAGTCCACTCCCATGAAGCATGTGCCAAGCAAGCTTAGGCTAGGGATGAGAAAATTACATGGATATTAAGAGAACTACATATAAATTGTCCATGGAAGCTACAGAGGATTGTTAAGTCAGTTTAACCATGTGATTAACCTGAACTCCCTTATTGATGCCCCTGTATTTGGCTCATCTATAAATGAGGAATAGTTGGGTGCCTGGGTGGCTCAGTCCGTTAAGCATCTGCCTTTGACTCAGGTCATGATCCCAGGGTCTTGGATCAAGTCTACATCAGTCTCCCTGCTCAGCGGGGAGTCTGCTTCTCTCACTCCCTCTGCTGCTCTGTCAAAAAAAAATTTTTTTTTTTTTTTTTTTTTAAGATTCTGTTCATTTATTTGACAGACAGAGATCACAAGCAGGCAGAGAAGCAGGCAGAGAGAGAGGAGGAAGCAGGCTCCCCACTGAGCAGAAAGCCCGATGCAGGGCTCCATTCCAGGACCCTGGGAACGTGACCTGAGCCGAAGGCAGAGGCTTTAACCCACTGAGCCACCCAGGCGCCCCTGTCAAATAAAATCTTAAAAATAAAACATATATATATATATACACACATATATATATGTATATATATATATATGTTTGGTGATGTGTGTATATATATATATATATATATATATATATACATACACATCATGTGTATGTATATATATATATGTATGTGCTATTCCTCATACACACACACATACACACACACACACATATATATATATATGAATATATATATATATGAGGAATAGCATTAAAAACAAAGTGTTTTTAAAAGATATTGTTAAGAGGATGAAAAGGCAAGCCTTAAACTGGGAGGTAACTTTATTTTTTATTTATTTATTTTTGGGGGGGAGGTAAACTTTTTTTTTTTTTTTAGATTTTATTTATTTATTTGACAGAGATCACAAGTAGACAGAGAGGCGGGCAGAGAGAGAGAGAGAGGGAAGCAGGCTCCCTGCTGAGCAGAGAGCCCGATGTGGGACTCGATCCCAGGACCCTGAGATCATGACCTGAGCCGAAGGCAGCGGCTTAACCCACTGAGCCACCCAGGCGCCCCTGGGGGGAGGTAAACTTAAATAACATATCTAATAAATGATTTATAGGCAAACTAAACAACTCTTGAAACTCAATCATAAGAAAATGCAATTAAAAATGAAGATTTGAGGGGCACTTGGGTGGCTCAGTGGGTTAAAGCCTCTGCCTTCGGCTCAGGTCATGATCCCGGGGTCCTGGGATGGAGCCCCGCATCGGGCTCTCTGCTAAGCAGGGAGCCTGCTTCCTCCTTTCTCTACCTGCCTCTCTGCCTACTTGTGATCTCTCTCTGTCAAATAAATAAATAAAATCTTAAAAAATAATAATAATAAAAATGAAGATTTGAACCAACACTTCACACTTCACCAAGATATAGGGATGGCAGACAAGCACATGAAAGATGTTCGTCAGCAGTCATTAGGGAAATGCAAATTAAACTCACAATGAGACAGCGAGAATGTCTAAAATCCGTGACCAGGCCAAGAGCTGGCATGAATGAGAAGCAACTGTGATTCTCATACACCAAGAGTGGGGATGTGATCAAAGGGACGAGGACTCTGAAAGTGTGGTTGTTTCCTAGAAAGTTCAATGTACACTTACCATATGACCCTGCCATTCCATTCTTAGTTTTTGTGCTTTACCCAGGAGAAATGAAAGCAAATGTTTCTATAAAGACTGGTCATGAATGTTCTAGCAGTCTTGCAGCTAGCTTCATTTGTAATAGTGAAAGACTAGACGCACCCAGATGTCCCTAACAGGGAGAGGACAAACTGTGATCTATATCGACACAATGAACTATTTCTCAGCAGAAAAAGGAATGAACCACTGATATATATAATCAAATGAGTAAATCTCAAAGTAATTGTGCTGTGATGGTATAAAATTCTATGAAAGCAACACAAAGTAACTCAGAGGTTGGGATTTGAGCAGAAGGGAGGAATTACAATGGACGGTAGGAATATTGGAGTGATAACCAAGATAATTCATTATCTTGATTGTGGGGATGGTGTCATGAGTGTATATACATCAGCTTTTCAAATTGTGCACCTTGTACCTATATAGTTTATGTGTTAATTGTACCTATATAAAGCTGTTAATAAATAGGCTACTGATTTTGGTGTTTCTCAGTAGAAATTGGAATGTTGGAATGTTTGGCTAATGAAGTCCTATAGAGTAGCAGAACTCTTAAACTAAGGCATCCTATGTTCCCAACCTATACAAAATTTGTAACTTTGTGTGGATGTGGAGAACAGAGGCAAAAGAAAAAAAATTAAATTTCCTTTGCAGCTATTGATAAGTACTTAAGATAAGCAGGGTGAACTACCTCCAGGAATTAAACTGCTTCAATGTTAATACTTGGCTAAAGGCAAAAGGCAGCCTTAGCTTGACATTAGCCTGACCTCCAGGATGCTGCAAATCTTCCTTAACATATAAAAATCCTTTTGGAAACTGCCTTTTATCTCTACTCTCCCCGCCCCCCATATATGTTGGAATCATCCTCCAAGCATATGGCCCATTGATGTACATCTGAAGGGTCTCATGACTAAGGTTTTACTAGACATATTAAATGACTCCTTAAGGTTCTGGAAAACTTGCTTCCAAATTCCTTAGAGACTTCTGCTTGAAAGTCTTGAAAGCATATAATTAGTCACTGTCACAACACCAGTGCAGCTCTTTTTGCCCATGGGTCCGTGTGTTTTACAAAACCATCTTTTTTCCACTGAAGACGTCTCAAGAATTCTTTCGTGACTGGACCCCAAGATTTTATATCAGTATGTATGTTTAATTTTTCAACGTAGATATCTTGAATCACGCTCTCAAAGAAGGCTTTGAAATAAGGAGGGAGTCTACTTTCGAGGAATGAATATAATTAATATAATGAAATTGAATTAATGAATATTAATGAATGTAATGAAAAGTTATGAATATAATGAAAACTTAGATCTTATTCAAGTTGAGATTATATCTCAACTTTTTTAAAAAATAAGAACACACAATGCGTAGAAGATCCCAATTACACTTCACAGTGGAGTATACACGCAGGTGTGTTTTTCCAACACCACCAAGCAATTCCAATTCTCAGCAGACACTGACTTAGCTGTCCTAAAATTTAGCTCAATTCTGACACTATGCACTTGGAGAATGGGGCAGACCCCACAGATTAATGGCTCACTCCCAAATCTGCCCCCTTCCCATTCTGCTTCAGATGCCAAGTCCAGATTGTCACCTGTATCTCTGACTGGCTCTAGACGCGAGGTTCCTGCAATCTCTTTCTTGGGTTTAATTTATTTGCTAGAGTGGCTCACAGAACTCAACCTTTACTTATATTTACCAGTTTACTATAAAGGATACAGAACAGCCGGATGAAGAGGTGCATGGGGCAAAGTCTGAAAGGCTCCCCATGGAACCGACGTGTACCGCCAACCCAGCATCTGGATGTGTTCAGCTTATCAGTCTTGTCCAAGAGTTTTCAGAAGGGTGCCTGGCTGGCTCAGTCAGTGATGCACGGGGCACTTGATCTCAGGGTCGTGAGTTCAAGCCCCATGTTGGGTGTAGAGATTAAAAAAAAAAGGTGGGGGAGGCGCCTGGGTAGCTCAGTGGGTTAAAGCCTCTGCCTTTCGCTCAGGTCATGATCCCGGAGTCCTGGGATCAGCCCCACATCGGGCTCTCTGCTCAGCAGGGAGCCTGCTTCCTCCTCTCTCACTGCCTGCCTCTCTCCCTACTTGTGATCTCTGTCTGTCAAATAAGTAAATAAAATCTTAAAAAAAAAAAAAAAAAAAGCTTTCAGAGGTTGATCAGCAGCACCCCTCCTCCATCTTCCCCTTCCAGAGGCTGGCAGGCAGAGCTGAAAGCTCCAAGCTTCTAATCATTTGGTATTTCTGCAGACCAGCTCCACTCTGAGTCTGTCAAGAAGCCCACTGAGTCACCTCATTTACATGAGCTAAAGAGCCTTCTTATGAATGACAAAAGACACTCCAATCATTCAGGAAATTCCCAGGGTTTGAGGAGCTTTGTCTCAGGACCAGGTTTCAAAGACTGAATATATTTCCTTTTATACCACACACACCCGTCTTGGATTGCTTGCCCATAGTCCAGGGATTCCCATTCTCTAGTAAGTGTACCTTCCTCCAAACCCCAGCTGTTCAGACCAGAAAGAGAAACTGACCCACTGCAGGGAAATGAACAATGTTCTTGGGGAATATGAAACTGTAACTGAAACCAATTAAAAGCATAAAGCTGAAAAAAAAAAAATGGCCATATTAAGGTCACGGGCAAGGCTCAATTTTAAACTAAGTAGTAAACTTTTCCTCTCTTCCACACCCCTCCCCCCGCCTTCTTGGTCTTTTGTCTCAGGAACCCTGAACCACCCTGAAAACCTGACCAACAAGGCTGGCAGTAGGTAATCTTAGCCCGACCCCTAGAATCCTGTAAGTCTTCTTTAACATAAAAAAACATTCCTTTGGAAACTTCCTTTATCTCTACTCCCCAAGATACATGTTGGCCATCAGCCCCCAAGCATATGACCCACCTACCGATATACATCTGAAGAGTCTCATGACTGAGTTTTTACTAAACAGTAATAAAGGACCTTTTCCTAATGCTAGCTAGTTCCCGCAGGGTCCTGGAAACCTTGCTTCCAAAATACCTGGGTGGCTTAGGCTCTCCCTAATCCCCTCCCAACTTGAAAGTATATAATGGGCCACTCCTCATGACAGGGATCCCCCCACCGCCACGCAGCCTTCTGCCCATGGGTCCTGTCCCTGTGTTTTAATGAAACCACCTTTTAGCACCAAGTTGTCTTAAGAATTCTCTTTTTGGCCGTCGGCTTCAAACCCTAACATCTTTTCCTACATCATTATTGTTCCTGTTTATCCTAAACTCCGTCTTCGCATTCTATTTTGACTCCAAAGCACGGAGGTTGGTTTTCAACACCGTAACTAGGAACCTAATGATGATCTGATTTCTTATTTGTACAAAGATAAAACTATGGTAACTATTTGGTTTGGACATTATCTGCCATGTGGACTTCCTAGGAAACAAGTGAAAAAGAGATGGGTGACAAAAAGAGCTTTTTGGTTTCTCCTCAGTATCCCGGAGTCTGGGTCTCTGGCCCTAGCCTATCCCCAAAACCCAGGACTTCCTTGGGTTCCATTAGAACCCACAATAGGACGTTACTCTTGTAATAAATTCCCATCACTTTGTTAGCTTAGGTAGGTTTCTATTACTTGCAACAGATTGTTAAAACAGATTATCTTTAAAGGAAACCACTGGGTTCGTGTCATATTGGAAAAGTAATTATTTATTATGACAAAAATAAAACTGTTGACTGAAAACAAATGAATGTTACACTGTATTGCACCATGATTGCAAATGAGCCAAAACCTGTCTAAAAGATGAACATTCCAGAGCAAACAGCATCCTTTTTACTTGTGTGAGTAGGCATGCAAGCAACTCATTATAACATAATTGCAGAAATAAAAAAATCCGTTAAGTACCAGCAACCTAAACTTAACATATAAAAGAAGCATTTTATGACAGTAACAAAGCTATTAAAAAATTTAAAACATGTCTTTAAACAGCCCCACCATTAGTAGAACATGCTTTGAACCATTTTCAAGAAGTGATGATGTAAATGCACTAAGTAATTGGTTTGCTCTTTTTATTTTATTAATGCTATATATTAGACCATTCGCACACACTTCAGTTGCTTGGCTGGGGTTAAGAAGCACAGTTTGTGGCATGAAAAACATTCTTTTTTCCCTTCTATGCAATACCAAGGGACCCACAGAGAGATCCAATTCCTAATTTTGTCCATATTAACACCATCTATTTTGACCAAGCTGATTAGCAAAGATACTGTTACAGCTTTTGTAGAAAGCCTGAAGCTTGATGAATAACAACAGTTTGTATTTCAGCCTTAAGAAATGAACATAAATATAAATACACTTTAAAGTAGTTTTACATTCTGAGGCAAGAAGTATATTTTACAGGGCCTGCTGTTTCCTCTTTAATGCTCTAAAGCACCAATTTATGTGAAGATGGCAATGTGTGATTATAACCATTATATTCTGCTTAGGAGAAATCCAGGGACAAGGCTGTAATAGCTTTTAGTTTTTGTTTTTCTTTTTAAAAACCATACTCTGTGTAACAGATAAACAGGGTAAAATGTAATACTATCACATAATTGGAAAAAAATCATAACCATCATTTTATAATTCACGCTTTTAACGAAATAGCAGCTTAACTTTTTTAAAATTGAAATTAAAAATTTCATAACTACACTGAACAGTTTACTCCAAGAGAATAAAAGAGGGGCTTGTCGAGTCCCTGAACTTCCTGAGGGAAAACATAAGAGGATTAAAATAATCACTATGAATAGGGACAAAATATGCAAAGAAATTAGGCACAACTAAGATCAAATGATAGTCATTTGACATCCTCCCAACACGTAATGAAATATGGTCACAGTATAATATAATTGATCAACTTTTAGGGTTCTTCCTTGCCCTTATTTATTTTTTTTTTTTGCCCTTATTTGATTTTTAATGAAATGAATTAAGTACTGACTGAGCACTTGCCTGTATGCTTTAATGAAGACGGTACGTGAATCTGCTATACCATGCCAGCCCTGCCAGCCACAACCAAGAATAAAACGAAATAGAATCTCCAAAGACTGCTATCCCTTACATGTGAATTTTGCATATTTCAAATACAGTTGGAATGAAGGGGGAGTATTTATGGGTGTAACATCCCACAAGCTTCAGCAAAGCACCTTATGGACTGAAAAATGAGGTAACTTCTTAATTAAGATTTTACAAGTTTGTGCAAGAGAACATTTCCATTCTTCTAGAACTCTGTCATCTATTCCAAAAGATATGTACGGCACATTTTATTATTTCTCCATTTCTAGGAGATGATGCAGATTACCAATTTAAGAAAAAAATAAAAAAGATGTGACTGACAACAGTAACAAATTCCAAAAACCTGATCAGTCTTTGGTCGTTTGGCCACTTTAAAAGTAAGATATCTAGCTCTACAGTAAAGAGACTATACTTTCTAGCAATTTTAAGTGCCTTAAATGAGGGAAATTCACTGTTTTCATTCACATTTTGTCTTACTTAATATCCTTTTGAAGGTTTTTCTACCTCATGTTTATCTTTACTACCAAATGCTTCTACTTCATTTCTAGGTACAACTCTATACCCCAAATTAACCTTTCTCAAACATTTTACCAAATCATATACATTTAAAAGTGATTTTGGATCTGTTGAACACAATATTTTTTCTACTTTAAATGGAGAATTAAAAAAAAATAAATGGAGAAAAAAAATTTTTTTAAATCGATCTTCTCTATTTACTTTTGGCTACCTGGAATTCTTTCAAAAATACTTTCTGGGAACCTTGGATTTCAGGCTTCACAGTAATGCTAAATGAGTAAGGAGGAGACATTACTGAAGGAACCAACCTTGAATGTAAACTACTCTCAGATTTACAGAGACGTTTAGTAAAATATTGACAGCCTGGCTACACGCTCCTTTCAATACTGAAAGGCAAACAGAACTGGGAGTTTGGGGAAGCATCTAACGCCAATAGACTCTGAACAAACTGACCACTTCTAATTAATAAAAGCCAGGAAAATAAGCAAGATATTCTCTGAAAGAGAGTACTTTAAACACAACACTGGTGTTTTATTAGCAGCAGCTTAAAATAATTTTTTAAGCAATATGGCTTATTTTCTCTTCTGCATTATCATTAGCTCTTAGCTCAATTTAAGCTGAGTAGCAGTTACTAATTGATACTTTGTTTTCTTATTTGATTGTATTCATGAACTAAATGAAATGAAAATGAGGTGAGAATCAAAGAACAGACAAAAGTGAATTTAATTTCATATTACATGTCCCTTCCTGGTATTTTAACTTTTGGACTTTAATGTAGTATATAAGGAATTAGGACTTTAAAACCAAGATAATGGAGTTCTAGTTGGCTTAAGTTTCTCAATATGGGAGAAAACAAAAAGGCTGTGAACAGTAACCATCTAAGGTCAACTAGACAATTAATGGCCAAATTAAGATTCAAATCCACCTCTTTTGACAGCCAGCACAGTATTCTATTAGATACAAGTTAACAGACTACATCTTGAAGTGACTTTACCCCAACAAAACATAAAAGATCCTCTTTTAGAATTGAACTGAATATGAAATATTTTAGATCCAAAGCCACAGAGAAAACTTTAGACTCGGGAAGTTGGTCTTCAAATATAAATGTCAATGGAATTTACCCATCCACAGGCATAATACCACTACATTTATCTACTGATATAGTTTTCCATAGCTAAGAATTAAATGAGTGCTAGTCACAAGCAATCCCATGTCTAAATTTGTCCTAAGATACTACACGAAAAAGATTTTTTAAAAATATAAAGATTTATTGATTTCCTTAAAATTTTCTTTGCTGACTCCCCATAGTTCTTCAGAGACTATTGTTTACAGCACTGCCTGTATCACTCACCATTTCATAGGAAAATAATTTTCTCTTTATGCTATAGAAAATAAAAGTTAATTTATGCTTAAACAAAAGGACTTTGGCTATAAGGGTAAGTGCCCATTTAAAAATTATTTTTAACAATAAAACTTGAATTTATTATCTTTCTTCTAAGGAATATAGAATAAAATTATACCTTGAAGCACACCTAACACAGAACCTAAAAGCAAAAATTACATATTTAACCATGAGTTTTCCAATAGATTATATAATATATATATATATATAATTTCAGATTTTAAGGAATTAAATTACACTAAGAATACAAATTATGTAGTATATTCCCATATAAAGGGGCCTGTTAATTCTGAGAGTTCCCAAATGTGCTGCAATAACAACAGTGGGTTTAAACATTAAGAATGTAACATGTTCAAAATGGAGAAAAATACCGTATTTGGGTGGCAGTTACATTTCAGTTCTAATAAAATATTTAAACTTTCATTGCTTCATCCTCAAAATAAAAATAAAATCTAGAATAATCTCCCAAAAGTAATGTGGGTGGGTCCCCTGCTTTCCACTTTGCTAGGCAACTGAAGGGTTGGTGGGGAGGTGAATCTTGAATTATTTCATTGTCAAGTTAATCAGCTGTTAATCTGACTTCTAGAGAACAGGTATAGTACAAAACTGAGAATTCATCTCAAAATGTGAATAAAGGCACTAATTACAAATTTACATTTTTCATCAAACAATATTTTATAGTTGATTGACAATGAATGTCCTAATCAATGCTTTAGTATGAGGTACCTGCTTGGGTCAAACAAAACATTCTCTTGGAGTAAAGGATAATCAGTTTTCTTATCAATGTAACAGGAAATCTCTAATGAGAACCTATAAAACACCTTTAAAAAGTCTTACATGAATTTTCTATTTAAACTCTTCCCAATCACTGCCACAAAAACTAGTGGGATATCGATTTCATTATCAACGCAGCTAACATAAACCATTTCTAATCCCAAACTAACAAAACGCTTTTTAAAAAAATTTAGAAAATAAAATAAATTGTATTTTAAAAAATTAAATAGCAAACTTGAATCTATACTAGTAGTTGTTTGACAAAATACAATCAACTAATAAAAACACTTTCAATATAATGCTGATGTGGTAATATAAAAAAATAACCGTATAATTTGATAGAAGAAAACTGAGCCAGCCAATCTTACTAGATATAAGAAGATAAATTTCATAATGAGGATGGATACAAGGGTATAAATACGTTTTCTCAGGATGGAGCTAAGAGAATTATCCTCAGTATTTATGGCTGAACTCTATAACCAAGACAGAAATTCTGGCAAAGTGTGCTTTAGGTAAATGGTTGTCTTCATAATTCTTCCTGCTCCCTGCCCCCAAGCACATAACACGAAGCATCCATATTGATTTATGTTTGCTTTTTCTCTCATGTTCTAGATTATGGATTTTATTAAAAACAAAATTTACCCTCTACTTGGTATAGAATCACTAAGAAAAAGGTTCAAAACAAGGTTAATAGACCACTAGTTCCCAAAGTCCAGAAAGCTTTCCTCCGGCCATTTTTCAGTTCTAGGGTGTGCTACCACTAAATAGAAAGAAAATGTTACCACATTCAATTAGACTAAATATAATAAATCAAGTATACCTGAAAACAGAGCAAAAGTAAAACCAATTTACAATAAAAATATTAAAATTGAAATACCACTTTTGAACAGGTATTTTGAAATTCTTATGAACACTGAATCCTATTTTTGAACCAAATGAAAAAAATACTGCAAAAATGAATTATTATTCTCTAAGTATGCATTTTATCCCTTTCATTATAGCAAAATCACACATTTGAAATAAAGGATCAAAATTATAATATTTGTCCTCCCTCTAAAGTATGCACTATTTATATTACTGTTCATATTAGACAACTGCCTTGAAACTTTTCAATGATATGTAATAAACTTCTGATAGCATATGACTTTTTCTTCCTATTTTTAAATTTATAAGATGTTAGTGTTAACTTTCAGTCTCCTAGTAATACTTTAAAAGCTAGGATTAAATTCAGCAGTTTCCTGTAACCCAGCAAAAGACTTTAGAACATCTTGTTCTATAAAGATGGCAACTGTTTTAAGACTATTAAACTATAACCTCAGATAGATTTAAGGAAAAGTCATATGGTTTTCTAAGTATAATATACTGCTGGTGGTAGAAACACTTCAAATTCACACACAATTTCAAATTTTTAAGAAATGAAATGTTAATACTCTGCTTCAGCTATTGCCCAAAGCAGATGTGCTCTCCCTTGCAAATGGAATAGTTGAACTTTCTGCTGATAATAAAAGTTGCTTATAATTGATAGTAAAATATATTCCAAGTGCCTTGTTTTGATAGTAGTGCTGGTGTGCTTTAATAATTTCTGGTAGTTAATTTATCTGTTGAATAATATGACATTTTTAAAATATCAGATTTATCAAAATATTTACCATCAAAGTTGGGCTTTCAAATATTTTTCCTTGATTAGTTTTCAGTAAAAACTAATCTCGTGTTAGAGGCAGAAAAGTGAATTTAATTCTTTTAGATAAACAGCCTACTTAATTTCCACGCTAATAGTAAGTTAAAATTATTCCATGACTTGCAATAATGTGGGAGAAATTAACTTAAAGGCAGTTCTCATTATGGTCAGTCTTCCTTATATGTAAGTATCTTCTAGGTAGATTTCTTTCTCTATAGTAAGTTCTGTTCAAAAGGTAAGTGGTTTGAAGAGGCAGCAAATATTTAGTGCTAGTTAAGTTTGCAAGCAGAACCTGATGATTTCCACTACTAGCATGTCAAACCAGTAATTATCTGGTAGGGAGAGGGGGTGGTCAAGAAATGAAAGAAATTGGTCATTAAAGTTATTACAATACTTTGGAAAACATTAAACATATGACAAACATTTCTTACAAGGCAGTCATTGAATAGTTAGAATCAGCAGTCAGAAGAATTATGTTGCTGAAAACATAGTTACACATTATGTTCATCCAACTGAAGATTAGTGCATTAAAAAAAAGTTAAGAAAAAATCTTTTATGTTCCAGTTCAGCTGCACTTGATTCAAGTGTTGCTCATAGAGGTTTGTGTTGTTATAAATTAAACATGCTGCTGCCTTAGCAGCCAAAGGTACTAGGAAAATGTTCATGTCACAGAATAAATAGAGCAGTCTCTTTTCAAGCAAAAAGTTATCTCACACCGATCCGGGAGGTCATCCACTCTAGACCTTGGCATAACCTGAAACAAAAGACAGAAGTATTTTCAAAATGGAAATACTTAAAATTGAAAGCATACTTATTATTTTTAAGTCTTACCCAAATGTTGATACTGCGGTAATGATTTATATAGGCAAGTAAAATATGTAGATAACACCAAAAGTGCAATTTTTAGCCTTTTTTTTTTTTAATTTTTATTTATTTATTTATTTATTTGACAGACAGAGATCACAAATAGAGAAGCAGGGAGAGAGAGGAGGAAGCAGGCTCCCTGCTGAGCAGAGAGCCCGATGCGGGGCTCGATCCCAGGACCCTAGGATCATGACCTAAGCCGAAGACAGAGGCTTTAACCCACTGAGCCACCCAGGTGCCCCCAGAAGTGCAATTTTTAAGTGGAAGATTCACTTAGACAAAATGATGGGACCAGATTAGTTGAGTAATTGGGAAATGGTTTCAGTCTCATCTTGAAGATAACCCAGCTCTACAATCAAGACTGCAAATACTCCTCTCCCCCTTTTAAGATTAAAACTGAAACCACTACAGAAAGACAACAGGAACTCTCCCCTACGCACCTAAATTCTAAAGAATGGAATGCTTATGGCCCAGTCTTAGGATAGGTCAAAAAGTCTACATGGAGCTATTTTATTACAAGCTATTTCCAATAGGAGCATAACAAAGAAGGTCAGGTTGATCAAAGGACAAATAAGCTCCTGGAAATCAACTAGATAAGTCACATGTAACACGCTGGGTTCTCTTTGGCCTACTCCATCCAAATTCAAGTTCTCAGGAAAGAAGAATAAGCTATAGGAAGCAGTTATCTCAAATGTCTCCTCTCTCGAAGTATGTCCCCTGAAAGGATTCCTAATTAGAAAGGAGATGTACTCTTGTGGAAAGCTGAGAGCTCATGCTTTATTAAGGCTTTACAGAAAATCTGAAATTGCTTTGAAGCTTCCTCTTTAATTCAGGTTAACTGTAATGCTGTATGCAAGAAACGAAACAGCAACTAAAAATCTGTATTGTGACAACTTCATCCAGACATTTGTTATTGACTTTTTTGTTAAAATACTTTGTTTATATTAAAAACTACAAAAAATGTGTTAATAACTCTGCTAAAGTGTAAATTAACAGTAACGGACTAAAATTATTTCTACCTTAAATAATTGAAATACAATACGAAAACTATCTTTAAGAACAAAAAAGGGAATAGGATCAAAGAAGAAAAGTTGACAGAAATTTGAAAGAAGTCATAGCTCCCCTCATACCGTTTAGCACTTACCCTTCTCCTGTTAAAGCACAGCAGGACTGAATGTGCCACGGATGATCCTTAATTGAACTAAGGGTGAGGTATTTAGAGATTTCAGCTGCTGTCATGCACCCTTTCATATCCTGTTTATTTGCAAAGATAAGGACTGCAGCCTTCCGTAAATCCTGCAACCAATATGAAATATTTCTAATACACAAAAAACCACAATTCAAATTAAACTAATGCATCAGGAAGGTCAGATATGCCTAACTGGACAGTTATAATGAAATCCTTCTACTTTAAAATGATTAGGCAGTAATATTTAAATTTAACAATTTTATTGATAGGCACCTGGCTGGCTCAGTCGGTAGACCACACAGCTCTTGATCTTGGGACTGTGAGTTCAAGCCCCATAGTGGGCCTAAAGCTTACTTAAAAAATAAAAACTAATAAATAAACAAATAAAAGTTGTACTGAAATGAAAATAAATTTCCTCAAATAATAGTAATTTAATGATTGACTCTGACAAAGATAGGCTTATTAACTATAAGCTAGATAATCAAAAGTTATATTGTTGGGCCAAAAGTAAAATAAACATGCATCTTAAACACTGATTTAAAACTATGAGCGGGGCGCCTGGGTGGCTCAGTGGGTTAAGCCGCTGCCTTCGGCTCAGGTTGTGATCCCAGCGTCCTGGGATCGAGTCCCACATCGGGCTCCTTGCTTGTCGGGGAGCCTGCTTCTCCCTCTCCCTCTGCCTCTGCCTGCCATTCTGTCTGCCTGTGCTCGCTCTCTCTCCCTCTCTCTCTCTGACAGATAAATAAATAAAAATCTAAAAAAAAAAAAAATTAAAAAAAATAAAAACTAATAAATAAATAAATAAAAGTTGTACTGAAATGAAAATAAATTTCCTCAAATAATAGTAATTTAATGATTGACTCTGACAAAGACAGGCTTATTAACTATAAGCTAGATAATTAAAAGTTATATTGTTGGGCCAAAAGTAAAATAAACATGCATCTTAAACATTGATTTAAAACTCTATGAGTGGGGCGCCTGGGTGGTTCAGTGGGTTAAGCCACTGCCTTCGGCTCAGGTCATGATCTCAGGGTCCTGGGATCGAGTCCCGCATCGGGCTCTCTGCTCAGCGGGGAGCCTGCTTCCCTCTCTCTCTCTGCCTGCCTCTCCATCTACTTGTGATCTCTCTCTGTCAAATAAATAAATAAAATCTTTAAAAAAAAAAAAACTCTATGAGCAATGATACTCTAACGGGCAAATATGGTAATATGTTACCAAATACTACAGAATTTCTCCAAATTTAAAGAGGAGGACTGAGGGTAAGAGCTGGGTAATACTTATCTTACTTACTAATATTGGACCAGACTAACTGTATTTCATTAATGTTCACTGTAGAACTGTTCAAACTATCAAAATTCAGAAGTAACCTAAATGTTCATTAAATGAAGAACAGATCAAAAAAAAAAAAAGGAGAAGATCGATCAACTGTGGTTTAATCATACACCAGGACTCTACAGAGTTGTCAGAAAGAATGAACTAGAGCTCTATGTATGGACATGGATAATCACAATTGTCCAAAAAAACCCAAAACTGAGTTACGAGGAAAAAAATAATCTTTTTTTTTTTTTAAAGATTTTATTTATTTATTTGACAGAGACAGAGATCACAAGTAGTCAGAGAAGTAGGCAGAGAGAGGGGGAAGCAGGCTCCCTGCTGAGCAGAGAGCCCGATGTGGGGCTGATCCCAGGACCCTGAGATCATGACCTGAGCTGAAGGCAGAGGCTTTAACCCACTGAGCCACCCAGGTGCCCCGGAAAAAAATAATCTTGATTATATAAGATTTTATGAACAATGAAATGTAATATTTCGTACAACTGACAAAAATGTAGGGAAAGTATAAAAATATACATGGGATTGATAATCACTACTTTTAAGATAATGTAATTCTCTCAGAATTCTTTGACAGAAAGGAAGAAAATGAGATTGGTGGGTCACATAAGATATTTCATATCTTTTTTTTTTTAAAGATTTTATTTATTTATTTGACAGAGAGAGATCACAAGTAGAGAGGCAGGCAGAGAGAGAGAGAGAGAGAGAGAGAGAGAGAGAGAGAGAAGCAGGCTCCCTGCTGAGCAGAGAGCCCGATGCGGGACTCGATCCCAGGACCCTGAGATCATGACCTGAGCCGAAGGCAGCGGCTTAACCCACTGAGCCACCCAGGCGCCCAGATATTTCATATCTTAACACTGAATGGCTGATGGACAAATGTGTTTTATTTTCTAAGTCTTTTGTATATCTGAAATAGAATTAAGTGAACTCAGACTATTCACTAAAGGCTTTTCAGTCATAAACTCTTGGGGGAAAAAACCACTTAAATTTTTGTCTTTCTTGCTTCATCAGGCTCTTTAAGGCATTAATAAGTGGTTTAAACTTTGAAAAATCTTGTAACAGTAACAGTCTACAAATTAATGTATTGAGCTTTTCCAAGTTTGAAAATGTTATGAAACTTTTTGACTTTAAGACTTTCATCAAAATATAAAATTCTGTTAATGATGAAATAACCAACAGCAAAGCCCATAATCTTTGTAAAAAAGCACAACCAGTATACAAGATACCTTACTCCATGGTTTATGTTTTTATGTTTGCTTTCAAAATTTACCTCATGAGCCAACATTCTGTATAGTTCCTCTTTTGTAATGGCTAGTCGTTCCCTGTCAATGCTATCAACAACAAGAATGATGAACTAGAAGACAACCAAAAAGAAAGAAAATTGAATGAAACCTTGAAGTTTTATGCAAAACTACTCTCAGTGAGAGTACTTTCTTCACAAGACATCATTACCATAAAATGGTCTACTGCTTTTTCATCATAAGGAATTTATATTCTACTGTAAAATCCAAATGTTAATAAGAAAATAACTCATAATTTCAACAGACAAAAGCTATATCCGAAGTTTATTTTGAAAAGGTGATCTCTTAAAACATCAAACTCTGTAATACGAAGATTTATTTGTAAATGCAGGTAACAAAAAATAAATTTCAAAGGGAAAGTCACAGTAATTTAAATAACTTTTACTAAAACTTGAAAATACTCGACGACTGCTCATTTGGCAATCAGTAATTATTTATGTTTCAGACAGTCTCCCGCCCACTAGAAAGGAGCACACAAGTTTTAAAGAAAAAGAGAAGCAAATTTAGAAAAAAAACAACAACCGATAAACAAGACGTTTTAACACAAGATCAACAATAAGAGCCCCAGAAAAAAGTGCTAAATAGAAACATACCTATTTAGGGGTTAATATGCTAGAGGGGATGGAGCTGAAACTAAAGAGGGGCAAGCACAGAGCACTGGAGAAAGCGAAAGGTGGGTCTTACACATTAGAAATAAAAGGATCTTTGGTAAGAAAAATAAGAAGATATAGTGCCAAGGGCCCCTAATTGAATATCTCAGAAGAAAAAGTTAAGAAGTGAGATTAAGCAAAGCTAAGGTTGTAACAGAGGAATGACGCAGAATAAACGGAGAGAGGGAGGGTGACACCAGATTGTTCAGAAAGAGACAAAGAGAGTGATCTGCATATACAATGTGAAGGGCTTCACAGGGGATAAAAGGGAAGAGACTAGAAGGAAGAAATGTAAAAACAGTGGCAAAATGAGCAGGGACAGAACACGGGGAAGTGACACTAACGACAGAAGTTGTCAGGAATCTGCCAACAGCTGAACTCCTTGCATTATGACGGAGACCTTTGGCTTTTGGAGGTCTCAAGGTAAGGAATTTAAGAAGGTGACGAGGGTGAACAAAGCCAGCAGGGAAACACCACACAGACAGGATGCCCACCTGGCATCTAAGATCACAACTGCTAGGTGCTGCGCTGGCGTGCTGCGGGAAAGGCCAGAGGGTCTTTGTGTACCAATTTTGAAATTCTTACAGAAAGAGTTTATTAAAGAAACATTCCATACAAGTGGTGTCATTAATAACATATTTCTTTCTGGACCACCAACTCTAACCTACTCACGAGAGCTGCGGCTCTCCTTCTCACACCTGCAGTCACACACACTGAGCTCAGCCACTTAAACACAGGTGAACAGCATGGGACTGACTGAACAGATCCCCTTCAATGAGATTTTTTTAACTGTGTAGCCAGTGCTGTACATACCTTTTTTCTTATGATTTTCTTAATAACATTCTTTTCTCTAGCCTACTTTATTGTCAGAATACAGTATACAGTCTGTACAACATACAAAATATGTGTTAATCCACTCTATGTTATCAGTAAGGCTTCTGGTCAACAGCAGGCCGTCAGTCAAGTTTTTGGGGAGTCAAGTCATACACGGATTTTGGATTGTGCAAGTGGGTCAGTGTCCCTAACCCCCGCATTGTTCAAGGGGCAACTGCAGTCATCATAAGAGACTGTTTATCTCTTACTTCCCAACGTGTTTTCATTTCAGAATGTTATTTTATGATAGAAGTATGTATTAAGCTCATTTTTTGCCCTTTAATACATATTTCTGTCATAAAATAACATTCCAAGAACAGACACTTCTCCAAAGAAGACATACAAATGGCTAGCAGACACATGAAAAAATGTTCATCATCACTAGCCATCAGGGAGATTCAAATCAAAACCACATTTAGATACCTCCTTATGCCAGTTAGAATGGCCAAAATTAACAGCACAGGAAACAACATGTGTTGGAGAGGATGTGGAGAAAGGGGAGCCCTCTTACACTGTTGGTGAGGAATGCAAGTTGGTGCAGCCACTTTGGAAAACAGTGTGGAGATTCCTCAAAAAATTAAAAGTAGAGCTACCCTACAACCCTGCAAATGCACTACAGGGTATTTACCCCAAAGATACAGATGTAGTGAAAAGAAGGGCCATATTACCCCAATGTTCATAGCCGCAATGGCCACAATTGCCAAACTGTGAAAAGAGCCAAGATGCCCTTCAACAAATGAATGGATAAAGAAGATATGGTCCATATATACAATGCAATATTACCCAGTCATTAGAAAGCATGAACACCCAACTTTTTTATCAACATGGATGGGACCGGGGGAGATTATGCTGAGTGAAATAAGTCAAGCAGAGAGTCAATTATCATATGGTTTCACTTACTTGTGGAACATAAGGAATAACACGGAGGACATTAGGAGAAGGAAAGGAGAAGCGAATTGGGGTAAGTTGGAGGGGGAGACGAACCGTGAGAGAAACAAACTGAGGGTTTTGGAGGGAGTGGGAGGAGAGGTGAGCCTCGTGGTGGGTATTAAGGAGGGCACGTATTGCATGCAGCACTGGGTGGGGTGCATAAACAATGAATCTTGGAACACTGAAAAAAATAAAATAAAAAAAAAGAAGTATATATTAAGCTAATCTATAACCATATTTGCTAACCATCCTATCTTACCCTGCAAATAAAAAGAAGTAAGTGCTGCCACCACTGCTAAAAATCTATGATATGTCATTTGGTTCTGTCAGTCACAAACTGCACTGGAATATATCCACAGATACTCATGTGATTGCAATATCATCTCAAGGATTTATTTTAAAAAAGAATCATTCAACAAAACTTCCTTACATTTCCCACCTCCTCAGCACATCCCCTTCAAAACACTCACTCAATTTTTAATAGGCTTCATTTTAGAAAAAAAAAAAAATTGGTTAGATGTACCTGTTTGTAAAGAGAAATTATGGGTGCAACTGTACATTAGTGTACACAAAGATAAATCTCTCAATAGCACTGCATTGGTTTAAAAAAAAATCTGCCTCCAACAAGAAATAAACAGAAATAGAAGCTAATCCAGACGGTTTCCCAGGTTGGGTCTGAAGTAGTAAAGTAATGAAATAACTGACAGAGAATTTGGGGGAGGGAGGGACTATAAATTCATTTTTTAAAACTAAAATATAATCTCACCAAAGATTTGAATTTTGGAAATCCTGTGTTAAATTATGCTTAAAATATTTTATTCCTCCCCTAACCAGAGCCTCATCAAGCTGTGAGATCTTGAGACAGATTATCTGATTGATCCCCGTCCTTGCTTGGAACTCACAGACGCGATACAGCAAACCCACAACAAACAGTGAGAGTTACTCTTTCTACTGGCCTTTTCTCTTCTAATTGAAAACCTCACATTCCTTACAGAACACGATCTTACGGAGAAGCAACTGTCAATATGCCTTCATGTACAGCCTATCTCTTTTCTGTGCTGACTCTTTGGTTCTTTGTATTAATATTTGGAAGGCAACTTGGATACCTCTGTGTTTGAGTAATACGTGTTCCAGGATGAGCGCAGTGACTCCTGACCACCAATATCCCACATGAGAAAATGAGTGTTCTTCACAACTATTTCTTCGACGTTGCTTCCTATGGTTGGAGATGTATGAACCACTTCATTCATCAAGCTGTTGAAAGACAGCATAAAAAAATCTTTGGTAAATCTTGAGAATCTGAAGGAAGTTTTATCTCTCTATTTTGAGAATCAATCACCCTTCCTCAATTGCACCGATGATGGTAATCATTAACATCAAAACCTTAGAGCACATTTGTACAAACAAATATCTAGACAAAGAACAACTCCTGAAGAAGACTTTTTTTTTCTTTTAGTGGAATAAATTAAAGCCTTGTTTGGAGAGAAAGGAACACCATGGTGTGAATTTGTGTTTCTGTGGCCAAGATTCCAGTACCACCATGCCCTGTTATCAGAGCAGTGCCCAGTGCCTCTTCCTGAAAGAGCAAGCTTCCTGGTGACTGTGACATCAATATTTGCAAAGTAGCAACCACTGACCAGTAGGTTATGCTATGTATAATTGTGAAGATTGTTTAGGTGAGAAAATTGAGACTCAGGCCTGTCCACCTAAACTACAGCTTTAAAAAGATAAGGCTATAGACAAATGAAAATTTTAATTAGAATAACTATAAATACGTTTAGAACACCAATGCTCATACCCACATAGATTATCATAATTCTTGGCTAAGAGAATTAGTTCGTTCAACAAATACATACTTGCCTATAAGTCAGTACTTATAGGCAAGTATGACAGAAGCCTATAACTGCACTGTCTCTTGGGTTTTATGTATGTTTTTGCAGTTATGTGGAAAACTATTTCAACAATTGACAGGTTTCTGAGATGTTTATATCTGATGTTAAAGGCGAAATCATATTAAAATACATAATGGCCAATGAATATTTTAAAGTAAAATAAGTAGTTATTCGCCTCTAAAACAACAAGCCACAAGTTAGGAGCTTTTTAGCAAAGTTGCTGAAAACTACAGGCATTGCATAAGTGAAGTATTTCTGGAGAGTCGTCAGCTGACACACTTAGCACGAGGTGGAAAGAGAGAAGAACCCGACAACTGTGCACTGTTATCTAATAACTACTTGTTAAAATGCTTGGGACACAGATCCATTTCCACTGCTTAATGTAGATTGTTCCATGAACACTGGAATGATAATGGGAGCTACTCTGACAAGCAGACTGATGGGATGTTAAAACTCCTCGCAAGTATTAATGTCTTTCTCTGGAAGTCTCAAGCCTTTCCCTGCTGCAAGCCAGAAAAGCAGTACTTTCCGGGGTGACCTTCATTTCTTTGGATTTGACGAGTCTGGCTACATGCAACAATTCAGAGCTATCAATCAGGAGAGGAGTAATGAGCTTCCTCTATTCACATGAACCGCAGATGCAAGAAGAATTAAGTGAAACGCGCTTTATCACTTCACTCCAGCACTATTATGTGTACTTTATTCATTTTAGTTTAATATTCTTTCTTTCAAGGCCAGAATAAGACAAGTGTCTGTGAAGGCTCTAGCAAACACACAGAAGTTTTACTCACTTTTTAAACACATTTTATGCTTGGTAAAATACAAAACCTTATGCTGGAGCTTTTCTGTTTTATTACAATGGCCCCTTATTAATTACATAAAACTAGTTCTAATAACTAAAATAACGAAAACTGTTTAAGTAAATAACTATACTTACAATTGGTAAAGAATGGTGGTTTTCCCTGCATTATCCAGTCCCACTATAATTACTTTGTGTTCTACAAAAAGAAAACAAACCATAAACATTTAACACTACTGCATACTACAATTACATGCTTTCAAAATGATTATTAGTTAGCTTTCTAATGAGAATCATTCACTGGATACTTATTACTGGATTCTTAAAATACAGAGTGAAGAGAACTTCATGGTGTCAAGGTCACCTGCGTTAAGTGAGACAGTCTGGTATGATGTCCTCCACCTGGTTGTCTTGTAAGAGAGTGAGCTATGGGTAGGAGGGAAGTACAAGAGAACCTGCTCACAATACTGTTTGGGAGGAAAAACACAAATTCTGGTCCTGACAAGGCATTATGACTTAAAACGTAAGTTTAAAAAAAAATTGTTTGGGGGCACCTGGGTGGCTTAGTGGGTTAATCACCAGACTCTTGATTTTGGCTCAGGTCCCCATCTCAGGGTCCTGAGATCCTGCTCTGCATTGGGCTCTGCACTCATTGGGGAATCTGCTTGTTCCTTTCCCTCTGCTCCTCTGTGCCCTCCTCCCCCTCAACTAAATAAAATCTTAAAAAAATTGTTTTACGCATCTGCTTGTCAACTCTGCTAATCAAATTAGCTTTTTATCAAGTTGTTTTTACACCTGGAAATTCTCCCACCTATATATAACCAAGATTTCTTTCTTCCTTTCATGAAGAAATCCAATTTAAAACATAAAATTGAAAAGGTTTCCCAGTCACTAACAAGACATACAACATACTCTCTCAGTATCTTATTCTTTCCATTAATCAACAGATAAATAAGCATTTACTTAGTCCACAATGATTGTTTAATCTGGATTTTACAAAAATTTTTTAAAGATTTTATTTATTTATTTGACAGAGAGAGCACAAGCAGGGGGAGCAGCAGGCAGAGGGAGAGGGAGAAGCAGGCTCCACAGGGAGCCCGCCCCATGGGGCTCGATCCCAGAACCCTGAGATCATAACCTGAGCCAAAGGCAGACACTTAACCGACTGAGCCACCCAGGCGCCCCCAACTTTTTTTTTTTTTTTAAAGATTTTATTTATTTATTTTGAGAGAGAGAGAAAGAGAAGAGAGTGTGTGCAAGCGATAGCACAATGGTAGGGAGGGGAAGAAGCAGAGGGAGAAGCAGATTCCCCCCCTGGGATCATGACTTGAGTCAAAGGCAGGTGTTTAACCAACTGAGCCACCCAGGTGGTCCTGGATGTTACAACTCTTTTGAGCAGGTACTATCTCTGCTCTTCATGCAACAAAAACTTCCATCTTCTTCTGGTGCCATGCACAGAACAGTCACTTGTTTCACAAATTTTAAAGCCCACCTAATTATTCTGTTAAATGGTACATAATCTGAAACCTCCTTTGAACACAGTTGTGAGAAAATACTCTAGAATCATCTTTTCTAGATGTTAACCTTTACAGAAGATACCTCTCGTCCCCAGGGCAGAATGCTTAAAAAACTACTAGTGAACCTCCGAACCACAACACAATCGATTTATTTTTAGCCAATGATCTGACAAATTTCCTATCACAACCCTGCTCTTCTTGTTAACCTATGATGAATGTCAAAATTTTGGTTATACATTTCATCAAATATCATCTAGTATTCCTACTCTAAAGTGTTACTTTGACTGTATCAGTCAAAAAGAGGGGCCATAATTCACAGACAAGTTCCTAGGTGACAAACCATGTTAGTGCCTTCCAATGACCTGAACACTCTCAGTGCTGCCTATAATACTGCAGGACAAATGCCACGGTCCTCTGGAAGGGCTTTTTCCCACTATGGCAGAAACTGCTCTACAAAAAAACAAAACAGAACAAAACTTGTTTGCTTATTGTAACTTACTATCATTCTCCTTTTTGACTCTTTTGGTTCATAACCCCTATTTTCTAACACAGCCAATCTTTAAGTGTCGCCCTATCTTTCTCCCTTCTGGTACAAGAATGAGAACCCTCTTGTTCGTGGAAGAACAAGCATTCTAGATTTTGGTGACAGCTGGAAACCACCTGCCTGGCATCTGGAACCCATGGGGTCCCTGCAGGAGTAAGAAGGAAGCCACTAGTGTGGAAGGAGGCTACACTGAGGGGCAGATAGGGGAACAAAAGCAGTACCAGATGGCTGGTCCACTGCTGAGGCAACTGAAGTGAACCAACACCCAGGGCCATTTTCAGAGTCCTGCTCCCTGCTTCACATTTTCTATTATGATGATGATCACAATATTTAAGGCATATGATGGCAAAATTCATACACAGTGCATCATTTTGAAAGACTGGTGCCCAATGTGAACTAAGTCAGAGGTGACAAGCTTTGAAGGGGTACAGAATATGAGTTTTGTTACAGTTTCAACTGCATGATTAACTTAAGGTCTTTTTCAGATTCCCTTTCTCCCTTCAGTGACAGGGCATTCTAGCAATTAAGACAAAGCACACGGGCATCTGAGTGGCTCAGTTGGTTAAGCAACTGCCTTCACCTCAGGTCATGATCGTGGAGTCCGGGGATCAAGTCCCACATAAGGCTCCCTCTCGACGGGGAGTCTGCTTCTCCCTCTGATCTCTCCCCTCTGAAGCTTTCTCTCTCTTTCTCTCTCTCTCAAATAAATAAATAAAACCTTGGTAAAAAAAAAAAAAAAGACAAAGCACACAATTTCAACTCTTACAATGACGGTATTAACATCAATCCTTCAGTTAAACCAAGGCCCATCTTTTGATATTACCATCAACCTGAGTCTATAGAACAAAACACCAACAGAAAAAAGCTAAATGCTTTTGAAAAGCATCAAGTAACAGAATTTATTTTAAATCTTTTCCTTGAATTAAAAAAAAAAATCTCTTAAACATTATGTGCACTGTAAGAGGGAAATCAAGTTCAAAGGGCATTTACTAAAAAGCCAAGCACAAAATAAGAGCTGTTTGCATTCTGTGGCATAACTGTAATTCCTCCGTCTTCCTTCAAATGCCTCCATTGTCCTTAGCTGCGACTGGAGTACGCCAATGACCGAAAGACTTTAGTTCCGAGATGCTAGTTAATAGAGTTTTTTACCTATTCAAAGGACAAAGAGAAAAACAAGGGACAATGACACATGCTTGTTGTAAGCAGAAAAGGAAATTAATGTGTTGCTTTAAATGACCACCAGTGGTGTCTAGATTAATAAAGTACAAATCATGTGGTGGTATAAGATATTGGTTGATGTTAAAAACATGACTTAAGGTGCTTGTTCTGTATGGCTGTCTTTTTGGTTGGGCAGAATCAACAGGTCACATCCAAATCTTATGTACTGAAAAGGAAAAATATCAACTGAGCCATGTTAGTGATTTCCTACAGTCAGGATAAAACAGTTTCCTTCACCTGTTCATAGTTAACGAAAGCAGATGTAAGGAGACGCTTGTAAATTTGTACTATTTATATCTCCAAGCAATAATTTTTATTATTTGTTTACCTAATAGGTTAAAAAAAAAACATTCAAAATATATGATCATAGTTCCAATTCAGTCTTGGTTAAGGTAAGAAAGAATGATCCTTACGGTCAGATTTTTGAATTGCTGGCAATCAGATGAGTACTAGCCATTTAGCATCACTTTTACTTACAGACCCACTGAAATGTCTCAAGGTGTGAGGGGAAAACTATACAACTGTATACTTTTACAACTTCAACCGGTCCTCAACATGCACACATAAGCTATAGATTCTTCTAACTCCTCCAATTACTCTCCATGAAAATGAAATGTTTAGTTGATAGGCTGAGACACAGTCCATTCTTATGTAACCTTAAATAAGGAAAACTATGAACAGGGATACAAAATTCTTTGGTTGGAATGAATTTTGCAGATGTAATTATGTAAGTTTACCTTCTTTATTGTTTTTTTCAGTAGCATTATTAAAATCAGTTTGGGGACAGAGTAGAAGCTGCCCATGTGTGGGGGCAGAAATGTTTATGTTGGGGATAGAGTGTATACAACTCAAAACTTTCGCAGATAGCCAAGTAAAGTTTGGGTTAAGACACTACCATAAGTAGCAGAGTTACACTGAATCCAAATGGGTTTGTTTGTTCGTTTAAGTATTTTATTTTTCAGTAATCTCTACACCCAACCTGGGACTTGAACTCATAACCCCGAGATCAAGAGTCAAACACTCCACCGACTGAGCCAGACAGGCACTCTGAATCTGAATGTTTGTAAAATGTGCCTGCATACCACGAGATAGTCACCTTGCCATCATACTTCACCAGAAATCTCTTCCAGGAACCAAGCCCCACCTCTTCACACAACACAGGTCTGAGAGAGGAGCACTTCCAATGTTACTAATCCCTGCATCTCCAGAGGCAACACAAAACATGTTTATTTATACTAATTGAAGGTCCAACTGCAGAGCTTTCATTTAATTTTGACCAAGTTTACACAAAAGTTTCTCTGCACTCTTGGCTATGGTATTTGCTCTCTTGGATGTCCTTAAAAGTTGGTTCTGGGGCACTTGGGTGGCTCAGTCAGTTAAGCGTCTGCCTTCACCTCAGGTCATGATCCCAGGGTCCTGGGATAAAGCTCCACATTGGGCTCCCTGTTTGGCGGGGAGCCTGCTTCTCCCTCCCCCTTGGCCTGCTGCTCCCCCTGCTTGTGCTCTCTCTCACTCTGACAAATAAATAAAATCTTTAAAATTTAAAAAAAAAAATTAAAAAAAAAAAAGTTGGATCATACTATTTTGTAAGAAGGGCATAAAGACATAAAGCCTATACAGAATGAGGCTTCAAAAGACTAGTAAGAGCACTTGCATGAGAACAAGCACAGATAAAAGATGGCTAAAAAGAAAAAAGATGGAGGGGCACCTGGGTGGCTCAGTGGGTTAAAGCTACTGCCTTCAGCTGAGGTCATGATCCCAGGATTCTGGGATCAAGCCCCCCATCGGGCTCTCTGCTCAGCGGGGAGTCTGCTTCCACCTCCTCCTCCTTCTCTCTCTCTCTGCCTAATTGTGATCGCTGCCTGTCAAATAAATAAATAAAATCTTTAAACAATAAATAAATAAATAAAAAGAAAAAAGATAGTAAAAGGAACTTTAAAAAATAAGTGGAAGAAAAATCAAAGAAAACCTTTTTCCCTTTCCCAAATTAAAAAAAAATATGTAGTTTTTACACAGAATACCAAATAATTCAAATTGATAAACACAAGAGAAGAAAAATATTAGAAAAGCACTAAATATCTATAGTGCCAATAAAGTGGAAAACTGTGTTAACATTTATCATGTTAAAACTGGATATTGTTAAGATGTGATAAAATGATCAACTTTTAATTTTAAAATATAAGAAAACCCAAAGACAGCATCAAATAGGGATCGTTACCTTCTAGATAGAAGAGGAGAACCTTATATGAACATAAGAGTATGTAAACAACTTCATAACTTAACAAACAAAAATGCCCTTTGTCAAATTTGGGATTTTGTGTATATAGAAAATGAGTTTGAATTCTTCCAAGGGGTAGGTATTAAAAAGCTGGAAGATATGATGTCACAATCTGTCATGTTATGTTACAGATTAGGAAATTAAGGTCCTAACTAATGACCTGGTTGTTTTCTTGCTTATGTTACAGATTAGGAAACTAAAGGTCCTATGAAGTTAAGTAATTTGTTCTACTTAACACTGATAAGAGCCTGCATTTGTTTTCCTGCCTTTTTTGCTTTAATGTATTAACTCCCCTTCCAAATTCTTCAGTCTCCTCCCACTCCCACCCCAGTTCCCATATTCCTAGATACCTGAATTTTGCTAAGAGCAGCTATGTAAATCTGAGGATCAACAATTCAGTATTTATTGAGTTCATTTTATGCCTGACTTTAACATTTGTGATTAAGACAAACAAGGCAAGCTCTCTTTACCCTTAAAAAATCTTACAGGCGGGTATGGGAATAAGCACTTACAGTACAGCACTATTAGTACAAAGCAACAGATATGGAAGTATCATATGGTAATATTCTCAAGGAAAACTGAGATTTAGAATCCAGCTCTCAGGGAAAGAGATAAATGTCAAGGGTAAAAAAGAATATTACAGAATTTCAATCGGAGTAATTTAAGTGCACTGTGAAAGTTAGTGCTCACAATCATGCCATGAGAAAGGGGTGGTATTCTTCGTTTTACTGAGGAGGAAATGGAGTCTTAAGTTCAATAACATGCTGGAAGTTTGGCTAATGGTCTCCCAGTGTGATGCCTCCCCATCTTTATGACAAAATGAAGTCTTAGTATCTAACAATAACAAATAAGAACAGCTTATTGGATAGAACAAAAACACTTTTCTGGTAGATAAGGGAAAAAATACAGATTTTAAAAAAGAAGAAGATTAAAGAGTCTAAGTAGGTAGAATACTCTAAGGTCCCAGTCCAGAGTGAAGTGCAGACCAAAAACCACCCGTGCCCCCACTACACTCATTGAACAAAGGAATGATTAGAAAGGCTTCAACAGGAAATACTGAAACTGATTTAACTCAACACAGTTCTCTAGAGAATTCGAATGTTGCCCAGGGGAAGGTTACAATGGGAAACAAATGTTAAGGGGCAGAGACAATGCATGGTTTTCATACTTGTTGTACCATGACCACGGTTATAGATACACAATATAAATATATTTTGCATTATGACCCAGGACACACACAACTGAAACCAAAGTTTCACACAATGATACCTTTACTCACTGAGATACACTGTAATAGTTTCAAATGTTCATTCCTTTTTTTTTTTTTTAAAGAGTTTATTTATTTATTTGAAAGACAGAGATCATAAGTAGGCAGAGAGGCAGGCAGAGGGAGAGGAAGGGAAGCAGGCTCCCTGCTGAGCAGAGAGCCCGGGGTCAACCCAGGACCTTGGGATCATGACGTGAGCCCAAGGCAGAGGCTTTAACCCACTGAGCCATCCAGGTGCCCCTCATTCCTTCTTTTAATGGTAGTCCTCACTAAATTGACTCTATAGAACGGGTTATACTGGACAATTCGAGGAAAAATTGTATTTGAGAAATACAAGTGAACTGGGTGAGTGCAAAAATATACAAAACTTGCAAATATAAGAAACTCAGCAAACTCCGAACAGGATTAAAAAAAAAAAAAAAAAAAAAAAAGCAAAGCTAGGTTAGATCACGGTCAGTCAGCTGAAAACTAAAGATAAAGGGAAAATCTTGAAGGCAGTAAGAGAAAAATGTCAGGCTATATAAAGGGAAGTAAAATATGAACGTTGGTTGACTTTTCACAAGGAAAAAAATAGGGACGTCTGAAGACAATGGAATGACAAGTTTAAAGCACTAAAGAGGGAAAAAAATTGACCTAAGATTCTATATTCAGGAAAAATATACTTCAAGAATGAAGGCAAAATAAAGACACTTTCAGATAAAAGAAAACCAAGAGAATTCATCACCAACAGGGCTACACTACAAAAATGCTGAAATTCTTTGGCTTGATGGGAAATTATACTAGATGGAAACTCAAAACATCAAAAATAGTAATGTAAGTAAATATAAGAGAAAATTCTACCCTTTATATTTATTCAGGAACATGTGATTCTTTGTAGCAAAAATATAACTATGTTGTACAGTTTATAAATAATATAGATACAATTTTTTTAATACTCTACTTATTTGTCAGAGAGAGAGAGAGAGCGCGCGAGCGCGCGCGCACAAGCAGGGGGAGCTGCAGGCAGAGGAGAAGCAGGCTCCCCGATGGGCAAGAAGGCCAATTCGGGGTTCAATCCCAGGACCTGAGCTGAAGGCAGACACTTAACCACGGGAGCCACCCAGGTGTCCTTTTAGATACAATTCTTATGGCATATAACCCGCATGGTTGTAAAGGACTAAGGGAGGGGAGGGTATACTACACAGTTTCAAGGTTCTTCCACTTTACAAGTGTTACATTACTAACTCTTAAGTAGACTGAGGAAAGGTAACAACATATGTTGCAATCCCTAAGGACCATAAAAATAATGCAAAATAATGCAAATCATTAAAGTAGCCAGTAAATAAAATAAAATGGAATTTTAAGAAAATAAACAAAGAACAACCCAAAGCAAAGTGGGAAAGGAGGAACAGAAAACAACTAAACAAAACAAATGCAGATGGGGCAAAAAGGAAATAATAAAGTAGCATACCTTGATATCTGACTGTATCATAAATTGAACCTCATCAATAAATTTGACTAAACATTACAGTTAAAGGAGAATTTCATACCAGATTAAGAAACACAAGATCAGGGGTGCCTCGGCGGCTCAGTGGGATAAGCCTCTGCCTTGGGCCAGATCATGATCCCGGGGTCCTGGGATAGATCCCCTGCATTGGGCTCTCTCTGCTCAGCAGGGAGCCTGCTTCCCCCCTCTCTCCCTGCCTACCTCTCTGCCTACCTGTGATCTCTCTCTGTCAAATAAATAAATAAAATCTATTAAAAACAAACACAAGATCACCCTGTATGCTCTCTAGCAGAGATCTACATTAAGATATAGAATATCTGAACACCACTAACAGAGTGGCATAACCTTAGCCTACAGTTTAGCGTATTGCACATAATTGCAGATAACACATTTTTGTCAAGCACAAAAGGTACATGCACCAAATGGACCATTTGGATAGACTATAAAAAAGCCTCAATAAATCTGACCAGGGCGCCTGGGTGGCTCAGTCTGCCTTCAGCTCAGGTCATGATCCCAGGGTCCTGGGATTGAGCCCTGCATCAGGTTCCCTGCTCAGTGGGAAGCCTGCTTCTCCCTCTCCCACTCCCCCTGCTTGTGTTCCCTCTCTCGCAGTGTCTCTCTGAGTCAAATAAATAAATAAGAACCTGCAAAAAAATCTGACCAAAAGATGAAAATCTTAGAGTATATTTCTGACCACAATGGAATTAAATTAGGAATGAATAGTAAGCTATCTAGAAAAATAAATAGAAAACTAAACTTAAAAGTAACCCATAGGTCAAAAAAAAAATCACAAACAAAATTTAAATATTTCAAACTGAATGAATGACTTACAACAAATTAAAATTTGTAGAATGAAGCTAACGCAATTCTTAGGAGGGACACTTCTAGCTTTAAATTGTTCCATATGAAAGGAATAAGAGACAAAAACAATGACACGCACCCCGCCCTTGTAAATAGCCCACCCTTGAGAAGACGTGAGAGGGGGATGTAAAGTAAGCCCAAAGTAACTAGATGGAAAGAAATAAACAGCAGGGAATTAGTAAAATAAAAAGCAGAAAACAGACAAAACAAAAATCTTTGAAATGATCAACAGACATGTTTGACTCTGTTAGTCCAATAGTCTAACAGACACTATTAGACTTCAAAATTTATCAGGAAGTAGTACAGTAATCAAGATAGTGTAGTATGGTATTGGGATGGACATATAGAACAATGCAAGAGAAAGGTCCAGAGATGAGACTCAGTATTTCAACAAAGGCTCTAGGGCGAGCCCTTGGGAAAGGAAAGTCTTCAGTAAATTATGCTAGAACAAGTAGATGTCCATGTAAAAATAAACAAATAAATAATGAATCCCAACCCCTGACTCACATCATAACTGCAAAATAATCTGAGATGGCTCACAGACCTAAGCATAAAAACCAAAGCTTGTAGGTGAAAGGAATAGGACACAAAAAGCAAGAGCTGTTAAAAAAAGTTGAAAAACTAGAACTTCACCAAATTAAAAATTTCCACTCAGCAAAAACCGCATTAAGAAAATGAATAAGGAGGGGCGCCTGGGTGGCTCAGTGGGTTAAGCCGCTGCCTTCGGCTCAGGTCATGATCTCAGAGTCCTGGGATCGAGCCCCATATCGGGCTTTCTGCTCAGCAGGGAGCCTGCTTCCTCCTCTCTCTCTGCCTGCCTCTCTGCCCGATTGAGAAACCACTCAGTCAAAAAAATCAACAAAATCTTTAAAAAAAAAAAAAAAAAAGAAAATGAATAAGGAAGCACAGACTGGGGGAAAATATTCACAAAACACGTATCTGACAAAAGACTCAAATCCAGAAGATATAAATAATTATATATATAATTTTATAGATAAAAGAATAATTTAACAAGAAAAGGATTTGAACATTCTGCAAAAGAAATACAAATGGCCAGCCAGCATGTGAAAAAGTGCTTATCATCCAAAAGTCATCAGAAAAATGCAAATTAAAACCAAAATGAGACACTGCTACTCATCTAACTGAATAAACTAAAATTAAAAAGACTGGCGACATCTGTAGGTAAGGATGTTAAAGCATAAGTCTAAGGCGTGCCTGGGTGACTCAGTCGGTTAAGCCGCTGGCTCTTGGTTTGGCTCAGGTCATAATCTTATTGTCATGGGACTGAGCCCGGTATTGGGTTCCACACTCAGAGGGGGGTCTGCTTCTCTCCCTCTGTCCATCCTCCACCCCCCTCCCCAATTGTGTGTGTGCACCTGTGCTCTCTGTAAAATAAAGGTAAAAAAAAAAAAAAAAAAATCTCAAAAAAAAAAAAAAGTGGATGTCTCCAACACTGCTGGTGAGAATAGGAGAATGGTGTAACACTTTGGAAAACAATCTAATAGTTTCTTATTAAACTAATCATATATTCAGTCTATGATCTAAAAATTGCACTTCTAGATACTCATCTAAGAGAAATGAAAACATGTTTACAAAGAGTATTCACATACTTGAAAGTATTCACATATTATAATTCATCATGATGCAAATTAATAAACTGTGGCATAACTATGATAGTGGAATCAAAATATTCAATAGGAAGATTAAAAGACAAAGGAAATACCCCAGAAAGTACTGAGAAAAAAAGACAGTAAAATGGAAAAAATGCTAGATAATCAAGCAGCACAATACAACGGATAAGATTTCCAGAAAAGTAGAGGAAATCACCTTAAGCGAAATTTAATTTAAAAAATTCTTAGAACCAAAAAGCGTCCAACTTTCTGTTGAAAAGGTCCAGAAGGCCTAGCACAATGAACCAAAACAAGACACATTACAAGGCACACACCTCACATATTTAAAAACCCCAGGAATAAATGAAAAATTCTAAAATCTACTAAAAAGAGAAAAACTCAGAATAAGAATGATACTGGTCTTCTTAACAACACTGGAAGTTAGAGGACCATGACAATACCTTCAAATGCCTGCTGAAAGAAATGTTTTCCAACTCAGAATTTTATATTCAGCCCAATTATAAATCAAAAGCAAAGTGAGACCAATACATTTTCAGGCATTTGGAATTGAAAAAAAAAATTACCGCTTTGGACATCTTTGCAGGAAATTTTGGTAGGATGTGCTTCAAAAAACAGGGCACCTGGGTGGCTCAGTGGGTTAAAGCCTCTGCCTTCAGTTCAGGTCATGATCTCAGGGTCCTGGGATGGAGCCCCGCATGGCATCGCATCGGGCTCTCTCTCTGCTCAGCGGGGAGCCTGCTTCCCTTCCTCTCTGCCTGCCTCTCTGCCTCCTTGTGATCTGTCTGTCAAATAAATAAAATCTTAAAAAAAAAACCCTCAAAAAACAAACAAAAAGTAGTGAAGCAAGAAAGACGTATGTTCTAATAAAACAGAAAAGCAAAGGAAATTCCTGGCATGACTGCACAGACAAGTCTGGCACAGCTGTGGAGCAGGCAGAGGGAAGCAAGCTCAATTCGGAACAGAAGCAAATACTGAGGGGATCAGGAGAAGGGATAAAACAGCTGATTAAGTGTGATGTGGGGAAACTTTGTACAGAGTTTTGGGACAGAATGAAATGGCTTAATCAAACACACAAAGAAAACTAAGGCAATGAGATGTTGTAATTATTTACTCTAGGGGGAAAAAGTTGTAGGAAAAAGGGGAACATAATTCTAGCACACTCTGGCACAGGAGTAACTAAATTTTACGGTCACAATAATGAAAAGACTGTGTTAAAGCAAAACACTATATTTTGGGATGATAAGGGAAAAGGGCATAAAAGTACTAATTTCTCTTCTACCCTAAGACAAATGATTAGTACACCTGAAACAAATATGTTGTATGTCAATTATATCTCAATAAAACACAAATGATAATGTTTAAAATTTCCACATATGCATACAATTAAAAATATGGAAGTATGTTCTGTAACAGATATATTCATAAATTTGTAAAGATAATCAGATTGGGGGCGCCTGAGTGGCTCAGTGGGTTGAGCCTCTGCCTTCGGCTCAGGTCATGATCTCAGGGTCTTGGGATCGAGTCCCATGTCGGGCTCTCTGCTGAGCAGAGAGTTTGCTTCCCCTTCTCTCTCTGCCTGCCTCTCCGCCGACTTGTGATTTCTCTGTGTGTCAAATAAATAAATAAAATCTTAAAAAAAAAAGATAATCAGATTGGAAATTATTTCCTTCATTGATAACTGCATCCAAGTAATGTCTTCTAACTTATAATTAAGTAATACAAAATTGCTGAGGTTGTATACTTTGTCATAGTTTTACTTAGACAACCACACTTTAGCATACTTATTCCCAGAAAGGTATCAAATTTATAAGAAGATGCTTTGTGCTGTAAAATGCTACAGGAAAAAAAGATAGGAGGCAAGTAGTGAAAAACAGATAAGGAGAAGGAGTAAAGCGATATGGAGTTCTCAACTCTGACTGCAAATCTGAATCATCTAGGCAGTGACGCCCAGGCCACCCTGCCCCATTCATTTCTAATTGGTCCGAGATAGGGCCATGGGCTTATTATTCTAATATGCAACCAAGACTGAGTGATTTGAGTATCTCTGGATTAGTTTCATTATAGTGTGAAAATGGAAAATGCTGAGAATGTCAGTTAATTTTGTTGATATAGAAAGGAAAAAATACAGGATTGAAGTATCAGTCTGATGACATTATTCCCCAGCTTAAAAAATAACATACAATGAGCAATCTCTTCAACGGCTCTTTACAGTTTAATGTCTTAGCTGACACACAAGGCCCTCTGTGATCCGGTTCCAGGCGCTAGCTACCTCTCCAACCTCAACACCTCTAACTCCCCCACAGGCCAACTAAGATACAGCCAAGCTAAACTATCCTCAGCTTCCTCCAATGTACCCAAGTATTTGATTCCTCTCCCATTTGCATATTAGGAGTCCTTCAACCTAGAATAATATGCCCCTTCTACTCAGTCTGCTTAGCATGCCCAGAAGACTCCCACTTACAGCAGAGTACAAGTGTAAGTATACCTTTTTCGGTAAAGTCTTCCAAGAACCACGTGAGAAAAACTAATCACTTGCTTCTTGGTGATCATCAACACACTTTTGTACATACCTGTTTAAAAAATTACCACACTGGATATCTCCCCATAGGTCTCATTTGCTGATCTTTGAGTACTTTGTGAGTAACTATGTTATCTTTTCTGTTTGTTTTTCATCTTTGTATCTCCAAGCCTAACTGAAGACTGGTGATGGCCTTTGATTAAATGTTAGCTGCATGAATGAATGAGGATAAAAGGAGAGCATAACCACTGGGTCTAAATTTTCAACAGGAAAGTTAAAGGAAAAGAAAAATTCTAAATAGTAATGGGGATTTAGAAGGCCTGAACAATTATGGGGCTTTAAGCAGCCCATGAATGTTTTCTTCATTTCCTACATCCTCTGTTCCCTTCTAGTCTGATTTAAGGAAGGCTCAGTAATAATAATAATAATAATAAATAGAAAAAAAAAGTACAAGAAAATAAAACAACAGTAATAAAACGAGAGAAAGAGGAATTGGATGGGTAACACAAGGAGAAACAGACTTTGGTAACGCTTTGTTTCTTAAACTATGGGAAAAGATAAGCAGATAATAACTGTGTTGATCTTTATACTTTTTAACATGTTAAAATACTCCTTTACATATACTAGTGAATTCATGTAATGAGGACTAGAAAATATAAACTGAAAAAGCATGTATTAAATATGTATTAAAAAGATATATTTAAGAAGTTAAACTCTGAAATCACGTTAAGCGTGATACATGTGGTAACTGCATATATACATATAATTGCACATATACGCATATTTGTATACGTATATACATAAATCTGTGTTTATAAGTTTGGAAAAGACGATTTTTGTGTTCTGACCTATGGAACAAATGAACTAAAGCCTTTTCATTTTCTTCACTTCTCAAATCCCGCAAAAAACAAAAACAAAAAACACATTGGCAGTAACAATTGCTGTCATTACAAAACACTGGTTTTTATTATGTAGGGTGTTAAATGAAAAACGAAACTGAATTTTAAAAGGAGATCCAATTACTAAGAAAGAATTCTGTTCAAAGAATGTCTAAAACTTTATTGCCAGACCCTTTTTTGTCTGTGTATTTTCTCTCTTCAGAAGACATGACATCTCATTCTCTGACTCAGAACAGGTTTTACAACTTCTTGGCCCTTTGGACTTCCAACTTCTAAATGTCTCATAACCCGTTCTAGACTAATTACGGACACGCAATCTCCTATACAGAACCCAAAGCATTTAGTTCTCATTATAATACCTAGGAAAGGAATAAAAGGTTTAGGATGCAGATTTCCGGAAACCCGTGCATCTCACAGAACAACTCATTCCCAAGTCCAAGTAAGCAGAAATCAGAACGTGAAGGCGCAATGGCTTAAAGAACAGTGTAGGAAAAAAAGCAGCACTACTAAAAATAATTAAAAAAAAAAAGTTGATAGGTTTCTGGGCGGACTTATCTTGGGGGAAAGCCACAGGATGCTTAATTAGAGAGAGAAAAGACCCTCGAAATGCTTCCAGGAATCACTAGGTGCTTTCCGCTCTGCTTCGCTAAAATCCAAAAATTCTTAGTTCGGACTCTGGGCTCCCGAATGCCTCCTCTTTTCACTCATTTCTCCCACACATCCAGTCTCTCCTGCACCTTCTCCCAGCCTAAATTACCGAGTTTCTACCCGCCCCCTCGAGAAAATCACTTCTCTGAGTCTCAGAACATTTGCGTCCACCGACAGCCCTGCCTCTGGCTGTCCCCTAAGGCGACCGGACTCTCCCCCTTGGAGTCGAGCCGTTGCGCAGCTCCATCCTTCTCACCTTGGTTACAGAAGAGGCTCCACAGTTTAGCGAAGATCAGCCCCATCATGAGCACCTGGGCGGGCCGCGGGGTCCCTCAGCAGCAGGTGCCGCTGTGCGGGGCCCCCCACCACGCCGCTGGCTGTAGGGAACCGAGGAGAAGCCTACTGAGACCGCGCGGTGAGGGTACTGGTCGGCGGAGAAACCTCGATGGGCCGCTCAGCTACCGGTCAGAAGGCACCGCGCCGAGTCCCTACCGGATAGTCCTTTGTTTCGAGCCCACTGAGCCAAACGCCGACCCGTAGTCCCCTCGGTCTGAACCCACCAACCCACCAGAGCTTCAACCACCCCCAAGCCCCGCCTCCGCTCCGCCTCCCCTCCCGAGTCCCGACCTCCCATCGCCGGAAGGACGGGACCTGACGTCGGCACGCTTACGTTAACCCACGCTTTCGACGTGGCGTTTCCTCCGGCTTCACTTCCGGTGGGCGGGTTCTATACTGTTCCGCTGAGTGGGAGGTTTCGGGGCGTGGGAGTCGGGGAGTTTCCCTCCGTGAGCGTTTGTACCGGTCACTGTTTGCAAACGTTTGCCACGTTCCGGTTCTTGAGTCTCTGTTTTTGAGCAGGTGCGCCCCTGTCCCCTCAAAACCTAGGGGCAACTGCAGTTCTTCCCACCGAATAGCCGCCGTTTGCTGCCCTGTTACCGCAGAAAAGTGAGGGGTGTTTCTCCTTCAACTGTCACCCCTGGGCAGGCAGGCAGGCTTGGGGTTCCGTGGTGATTCGAAATAGAATTAATGGGAGACGATCCATGGAATGCCGGTAGCCACGGAGTTAAGTTATGTGATTAACTTAAAGCCTCCAAGTTTTGCCATGCATTCGAATTTTCATGGAGCCCAAATAACACGAAATGAAATAACTTCCTTTAACTAAAATGGGATCCCAGTAATCTCTTCAGTTCAACAAAATAGAGGGGAAAACATGTTCTACCTAGAGCAAAGAAACTGAAATTTCAAGGGAAAAGGTCGAATTAGGCAATTAAGAAAATATGTATCTAATATTCCTTAGAAGGAACTGGCTGCGGCTGTAATTGATTTATTACTCAGCTAACCTTTTAAATCCAAGAGCTAATCCCCTACCTGCGTCCATTCCGCTTTATAATTTAACTTTTAATTTTATTTGAGGATAGTTGACACAATGTTACATTGGTTTCAGATGTACAACATAGTGAGTCAACATCGCTATCATGCCATGCTCACCGCAGGTGTGGCTACCATCTGTCATGGTACAACGCTATTACACAATTCTGCTTTCTTTTCCAGGTTAGGTTCCATGTTTTTTTGATAAGGTTAAGTTTGAAGCACCAACAAATTTCAAAAGCTTCACAGCCTGGGATGAAGCTTAATTCACAGTTAAGGAGAGAACTTAATTGAAAAGCTATGGACTTTGGTCAAGTGGTAGATTTTAACCCAGGCAAGAGCGGCCTTTTAATATGCTAGACTATTTTATTACCTTTACAAAGAGAAGTGTATGACTTATGAAGTCCTCCCAGGGTGATGATTCAAAGACCTTTAGGACATAAATGGGATAATGTGCTCCAATTTTCTGACATTAAAGACAAGTTATAACCAACCTCCCACAAGGAGGAAAAAGTATGTGCTGAGACTACATAAATTAGTTTATCTTTCAGAACCATGAATTGGCTCAAATATAGATGATTTTGTGCTTGGGTAAACAGAGGCTCGAAGGGACATTTCTAGTCCCAGTTTCATTATTTATATTAAAAAAAAAACTTTACATTCTGTAAGTTAGCTTCTTCAATTGTTAGACATATATATAAACCACATTCTATTTTTTTTTTCTGGGTTTCAGATTTCCAATAAACAGTTTCTGAAATAAAGCAGTTTTTTTTTTGCAGATCTTTGAAGCCAAAAAATTACATATTTCTTAAATATTTTTATGATGGTCTAATGATACTTTAGAAAGTAAATTGGGAGTATTTTTTCACTTTTAGTTTTTTTAAGATTTTATTTACTTATTTGACAGCAAGAGACACAGCAAGAGAGGAAACACAAGCAGGGGGAGGGGGAGAGGGAGAAGCAGGCTCCCTGAGGAGCTTAGAGCCCAATGGGCTTGAGTCCAAGGCATATGTCTAACGACTGAGCCACCGAGGTGCCCCATTGTTTCACTTTTAATTAAGTGGAATGAATATATTTGAGCAGGACATTTAATATTTCTATTGATTCTACTCTTTCAAAAGTGTCTGAAACATTTTTTTTTTGAAGTAAATTTCTACACCCAATGTGGGGCTCTAACAACCCCGAGATCAAGAATTGTATGCTCTGCCAACTGAGCCAGCCGGGTGCCCCAAAATATTTGAAACTTTTATGTTGAAGAACTGTTCTAATTTTTATCGTCTCTTCTACAATTTACCTGACAACAGGACTGTTGTAATATTTTAAAAATATTTTTTACATTAGAAAATATTATTTGTAGATTTAGGAATTTGAAATTTTTACTGACTGGAAGGAAAGAAAACTAGTCACAACTAAAAAAATAATTAACAAAATATAGCTGTGAATCATCTGAACAGAAATCGCACTAATATACCATAATTATTTTTTAGAAAAGATACACTTTAGTTCATATTGTACATTTGTATTATATGTAGTAGGAACACTTGTTAAGAATTTAATCAAATTAGAGAATTTTGAGTAATATACTTTTTAAATATAGCACTTAAAACACTTCTATTCATTTTTTTTCCTGAAAACATCCCTTTAATTTTTTTTAAAACTAATTTCAAAAGATCCAAAGAAGGAAACACAGTTCTATGAAATGTTACTACTTGAGTATAAATATATTTTGAATTTGTGAAATAAGAAAAAAGTCACAAAAAAGAAATATAATACTAGTGTTAGGATTATAACTTATTTTCTTAAGTGTTAACTGGAAATAACTTCCTTTAACTAAAATGGAATGCCAATGCAACAGATTTTAAGAAAAAAGATAAAAGTATAATGTATTTAGAGCAAAACAAATTAAAATTTCAAGGAAAAATGAAACATTGAACTAGGGAATTAAAAACAACAAACTATATCTATTTCTTAGAAGGAACTAATTATCAACTAACCTCTGAAAATACTTAGAAGAATTGCCTACAGCAGGTATTGAATTCAATTTGTTACTGTTAGCTAAGATAAATTGCCTGCATGGCTTGAACCAAGGGAACCATGGACGGCATGTTCTGCCAAATAGGAACTGAATTTACTCTTTAAAAACCAACTCTCCAATGCATTTAAGATTATCTCCACTTTGACTTTAGTCTCCAGATGAGCTGAGATCGAAGGTTTCCATCTTTCCTAGACCTTTTTCCCCTAATCCTCTCATACCTTCTTCATGAAAGTAAATATTTTGGATTTTTTTTTTTGATAAGGTTAACTTTGGAGCACCATAAACTGAGATTTAAGATTATATCTAAGATTTTTTTTTTGCTCCACCACATTGGGGGCCATATCGCTCCACTGAGAAAATACAACCTAAATGACCCTTATAGGGTGTATTCCTATAGAAATCTCCTTTGTTTGGACAGTTTGCACTATGCTAACTTCAGATTTGTAATACACTTTTCTTGAACCCAACCCTGGAACACCAAGAGGTCTCTTTGTCAACATAACTGTCACTACAATAGCGTTCTAGACAGGAACAGTCTAATTGTGCTCAGCACTCTTCATGTGTGCTTAATTAGTGAACTAATTTCCAGCATATACATGCTTTATCAGCACTTTCTTTCTCTAGTTCACATAGATACCCATCTATCTGTTCACCTAGTCATTTAACGCTTAAGTGCCTATTACATGTTAAGGCAATGGGTATGCAATGATGAGATTAAGTCTACCCTCATGGAATTTACAATGTAGTCCAACTTGTTCCTTCTTCTCCCTTTTCTCCTAAATACAGATTCCAACCATTATTGGTGCCATGGGCAAAATGTTGAGGCTGCAAAAATTCCCTTGGAGGGGCGCCTGGGTGGCTCAGTGGGTTAAAGCCTCTGCCTTTGGCTCAGGTCTCCTGGGATCGAGCCCTACAACGGGCTCTGCTCAGCTGCAAGCCTGCTTCCCTTCCTCTCTCTCTGCCTGCCTCTCTGCCTACTTGTGATCTTTCTCGAGTGTCAAATCAATAAAATCTTAAAAAAAAATTCCTTTGGAAATGCCTGATCTAGGTATTTTCCTAATCACGGTTTTTTTTTGTTTCTTGTTTTTTTAGATTTATTTATTTTTTGTAGAGTGGGAGAGAGCATGCACACAGTGGGGAGGAGCAGGGGGAGAGGGAAAGGGAGTCTTAAGAAGACTCTGGGCTGACAGACTCCAATGCAGACCTCAACCTGGACGGTGAGATGAGGACCTAAGAGGAAACCATGAGACGGAGGCTTACCGGCCTACCCATCCAGAGGCCCCTTGACATCTTCCTGATCACTTTTAATGATTTTGCCATGGAAGCATGCCATCAACCTACTGGAGAAGCATGGCATAGTGAAAAGAGTTGGTACTTAGAAGGCAGGTGGCTGTGGTCTTTATTTTCTTTCTGTGAGGCTACAGACTTATTTCAGCTGTGGGAGCCGTTTCACTCTTTCATAAAAGGGATATAACCACATTACAGGGTTGTTGTGTGGCTGTAAGTTAAAATACAGGAACTGGTCAGCGTATCATACAAAGTAACTGCACTTTTTAAACACCTCTGTGTGAGATTTAGAAAAAACCTTTTCCTACAGTTAACACCATGAGCTGCAAAAACAAAAACCTAAGACAAAGAGACAATTATTTTTAGTTTCGTATTCAATCATAAAATGCCTGACTTTCGTTATGCATCTTCTTTTGAATCTTTACCTTCATCTGTAACACATAAATTAGGGTAAGAGTCTCGGAGCCTTAAAGTGCAACTCAACTATAATACAGATAACCGTTAGCCTCATTCAACTAATTTTGAATATGCGTTTTTTTTTTTTTTTTTTTTTTTTAGTTTTAACTGCTCATTAATGGGTATTAACACACCATTAACCCAGCTTTCAGAAATTTAAATAACGGCGATCATTCACAGCTCAAGTAGATGAGTACGCCACCGAGGGACAGGTGTCTGAATCAAAGGGCGGCTTTACGTTCAAATAAACTCTGGCTTCCTCCTTCCGTTGGAGGTCAACAGGCAGGTGAACTAACTAGACCTCCAGTTTACTCAAGCCACTTCGATTTCATCCACACCATTTCCTCCTTTCTCCTGGAACCCACCCCAGACGCTAAATCAGGCAGGCCACCCATGCGGCCTCCCTCCCCTCCTCAGGAGTCCAGAAAACCACCCACACGTGGAGCGGCCGCCAGCACACCTCAGAAACTCCGGCGACCTGACGTATGGCAGTTCGCGGTTGCGGATTGGGGAACCGGGGAGGGTGGGACGCGTTGCCGGAAGTGACGTAAGCCGGAAGCGGCTTTCAGCAGGGAAATTGGGGGCGCGGTTTTGAAACGAGGTCTGAAGGCTGAACGTGAGTGAACAGAAGTCTGAAGTCAGTCTGTTTTCTAGGCCAGGTCACAACGGATTGGATTGTCAATTTTTTCTTTTTTTTCTTTTTTAACCTGTGTATTCTCTGCCACCCGGGGGACATGACCTCACAGTGATTTCCTTGAGCGTCTCTCAAGAAGCACCAGAGACGAGTATGGTGGAGGCGAGGAAGCCGCTCTAAACTGGCAATGCCTGAGAAAGCGTGGATGTACCTCCGCAATCCCGAGTTTAACTTGGAAAGAGCGGCGCGATTTTCCCGGCCATCTGGTGGTCCCGGCGCCTGTGGGTGGTTACCCATTGCCAAGACGCTGCTCACTGTTAATTCGGAAAGAGAAAAGTCACCGTTTTCCCACATTTTTCTTGGAGGACAAAACAATAGGGAAAATGTCCATGTTCCCTAAAATATCGTTGAGACATGAGGTTGAAAAGTATCTGAAAGAGGGTTTTGTGAATAAGGAGGTAGGTCAAACCTGTTATATGATGCTTGCAAAAATTCAATGTTTACACACGCTGAAGAAATAGGAAAAAAAGAAAAAAGAAAAACCAAAAAAGCCTAAAGCGAGACCTAATCTTTACACGGTTGTTTCTTATTACTCTTTTTGGAATGTGAAAACTGCCAGTATCTTCTTGCGGGCATTTAATGCTTTCGAGGTAGGAGGTGAATGAGGTCTACGTTTCAACACTTAACGAATGTGAACAGAAGGGAAGGGAAAAGAGCGGTTATGTGTGTGTCAGTAGGCATGGCACTGAAGGGGTTACAAGAATGAGGAGAAAAGATTACTGTTCTCTAGAATTTAAGTCCAGTGGAGAAGATACACCCGTGTTCTTAGAGCGCTTGCTGTGGTTCTCAGGTGAAAGGGATATTATAATGTGTTAATGCCTCTTAAATGCCACTAGTTGTGCTAGCTGATTTGCAGACCTTTACATCTTAATATTAGCAATTTCTTTTTTTTGGGGGGGGGTAGAGATTTCTTCTGCATTTTAGTGGGTGAGAGAGCTGAGGGTCCAAAGAGTCCTGTAGCTGACCCAGATTGACACCGCTATCAAATAAGAGGGCTGAAATCTGAAGCTGAAGAGCTCAGATACAGTGAAAAAATACAGATTTGGCATCCCAGGTCCTTGATGGGTGTCCCTGTGCTTTGAGTAAATTATTTCATACCGTTTAACCTTGATATCCTTTTCTGTGGAAACTGAGGATGTTAAAAAATATTTACCTTACACAGTTATTTTAAAATATAAACCGTAAGTGAATGCAGCTGGTATTGTTCTGGTACATTAGTCCTCAACAAATATTCATTCCACGTAGTGTGAGCAGTAGCTGGCACAGAAGTCCTCAGTGAATGTTGTCTTTGTCAGGCTTGTGCTCTTTACATTTTACTTCGTGCCTCTAGGCAACTTTGTATTTTCTAAATCTTTGCTTTTCTTATTCAGAGTAAAATGTAAGACTTAAATGTGATTCGTGTATGAAGATACTACTGAAGCTGTCTATGACTTCTTAGATTTGATTTCTACGTTTTATTTCCAAAGATTAGATTAAGGGATTAGAGAGTATGGAAAGAGAGAATACCTTCTCTTGACTTCAAAGAACTAAAAATCTAAGGAGCATATTAAGAGAAATAGAGACATTCAGCAATTTTTCTTAACTATTTTTAAAATGGTAAATATTGTATTATAGAAGATCCAAATGTCTGTCTCTGACACCATCTCTGTCTCAAGCCCGCTAACTGTAAATGATTTTAGAAAAAACCATTCCTTCGTATAAGTATTGGAAGTAAAGGTATATTCAGTTTTAATAAAAACAAACTAAACTTGAGAAAGTACTAATACTTTGAGGCTGGTGGATGAGTATGCTGGCAGGTAGTTTAAGAAGATGCTGTGAAGCAGGTACAAAGATGACGAAAATGGGAAAATACGTGTCTCCCAAAGCTTCAGTTAATCACAGGTGGACTTGGTTTTTGTTTTTGTTTTTATCTTTAAACCTCCATTTCTGACAGGTTATCTTTGCTACCTGTCTTTTTGGGTGATATTTGTTACATTTAAAAATACCATATTCGAAAGCTGATGTGGATGACCTTTAGATGACAGTATCAATATCAGTATCAGTATTCAAATATTGGTGTTTTCAAAGGCTGCTAATGAATTTGTTCTAGGTATGAGGCTAGCAAGTAAGTAGCTCTACAGAACGATATAATATTTGGTATATTATAAATAGAATAAAATCATGAATTTATATGAATAAGCATAGCAGACATTAATATGTTCAAAATGTTAATAATGCTTTGAAGTTGAGGCAGTTTTTTCCAAGCTCTTTATGTTGGGCATTTTGTTAGGTGTTTATTACCACTATTAAACCCCAAAACCCTGTGAAGTATTACATTCGGTTAGTGTTACTAACATGCAACTAATATAGCAAAATGAAATGGAACTGAACAATTGCTGAAAGATGTTTCATTAGTCGGGTATGCATAATCTACTTAATATTTTTAGTTAATTCTTATAGTGACATTGAAACATTAACGTGTTGTTTTCCTCTTTTCAGGTTGTATCTGCCTTTGGAAAACAAGAAGCAGAAAGGAAATTTGAAACTCTGTTAAATCGCTTGTCACATCCTCCATCATTCACAACAGTAAGAGTAAATACACACCTAGCCTCCGTGCAACATGTGAAAGATCTGTTGTTTGATGAACTTCAGAAGGTATGCGCAAATTTTCTATGTCATTATATCCATAATTGCATTTCTACAGTCTTGTGGATTGTTGTAGAATGTTGCTCTCCATCAGGGAGCCCGATCCAAGGACTCCAGGACCATGACCTGAGTGGACGCTTAACTGACTGGGCCGCCCAGGCACCCCTACATTTCAGATTTCTTAGTAGCCATCTGTTAGGTAAGGTTGGTCTGAAATCTCCTTGGCCTGGAAGAAGCAAAAGTCAGGAGAGTTCTTGATATGGTAGAAATACAGATTGCTAAAATACAAATTTTTTCCCTCATCAACTTGGAAATAAATTGATTTTTAAGAGTTTTTCTAGGTAGTATATGGATGCCACAGGGCAATGGAAATACCTATTATTGTTACTATTCTTTCATAGAGTATGTGAAAATTCATGATTTAGAGTTCCTGGCCTACATGGCCGAGACTTGTTCTGAAATACTTGCATGTTGCTCCCCTTAGACTGTAGTATCCTTGCTATCCCTTCCACTATTCTGCTCTTTATTCTGATGAGTGCAATGCCCAGTTATTTTCTTCTGCAATAGTAGTGTTCTGGTACATATTGAAAAACCCACTTTCTGAGAAAAACAACCCTTAGTAGCATTTGCTGATTTCAGTGGTGTAAATACTCCCACTGCTGTCAATTTCAAGCTACCAGTGTGACCTTGAAATTGGACAGAGATGCACATAGTTGGTTCTCCTGAGACTGTGTGAGCTGGCCTTGACACCTACACTCCTGGTCATGCACCCATTTCCAGTTTGAAGACCAAGTATGATAGAGGATACTGAAAACCCTGAACTTTTGCCAAAAAGCATTTATTTCCCTTAGCAAAACTGACATGGCATTCAGTATTGGTGGTGTTTAATAAATAGTATTTAATAATCTCAAACCTTAATGTCCTATTCAGAATGTTTCCTTAAAAGAGTACGATGTGCAATTCTATATTGGTTATGTGTTTTCAAAATAAGTCACCTAGGGTAAACATTGGTTGTCTTTATAAAGCCAAACTGTAAACAAAATTGAACCTTATAAAGAAATCGAGATACTTCAGAATAAAGCACAGAGAAAACATAATTGTTTTGAAGTCTTTGTCTTTTATAGTATTATGTGGAATAAAGTAAGAATATCCTAAACCAAGCTTCATGCTCTGCTAGGTAATGACAATGAAAAGAACTGTAAATTGAAATCTATCAATTATATTGATGGCTTCATAATTCTGTTTATTTTTAACAGCAGTTTAATGGATTAAATGTTCCTATTCTTCAACATCCAGACCTTCAGGATGTCTTACTTATTCCTGTTATTGGACCTAGGTTTGTAATTATTTTATTTTCAAATGAAATTTTTCTAAAAAATTGTCATAGGTTTTTTTTCTTACTGTTTCTCTATTATTAGCAATTTCATATAGACAGACAATTCACAAATTCATAAATGCAACTTCGTATTTTGTCTTAGAAGATATTATAAAAGAGTAGGAATGGGTCCAGATACCTTGAAAGTAATGCCTTTGAGTCCATTTGGTGCAGTGATTGGTGGCTTTTCCTCCTACTTAGTAAGAAACTTCATTTGTTTACTTATATGTATTAAGAGGTTCCAAGGCTAATTTAAAACTTTTTTTGAGCTGCCACAAAAATACATAACAACATTTTTCCTGCTTTCCTAGTTAATGTGTTTGTAAAATTTTATTCATTAATTCACAGTTACTTTGATTTACTATGTATGTTCTATGAGTAGAACAGGCATTGTTCTCATTTATGTATTTGGAAGGCATATGTTTGAAAACCGGTGGGGGGGAACTTTCATATTTTAATGGGAATAATGGGCGTTCAACTTCCAAGGAATATTTTTGAATCCCTAATTGTGGTTTAATTTTTTATACCCCTAAGAAAGTTATTAAATAGAAAAATGTTCATTTTGTTAAAGCTTGAGAGTAATTTAGTGGTCAGTAAAGCCGTAGTTCAGTAAATTATGGTTTATCGTCCAGTGGAATATTATATGGACTTTAATGAGGAAGAGTTATATGTACCAGTAAGAGAAGATAGTCACAATTAAGTATCAAAAAGAGATTGTTATGTATGGGATAATTACACTTTTTTTTGCAGTTACAAAAAACAACTACACATTTATGTATATTTACTTATATACAGAAAAAGGTCCAAAGACTTTAACATACCCGGCTATTAATAGAGGTTAATTTTGAGTGGTTAACTCTGAAGAGTTTGGATTGGGAGAGAAGGGGTAAGAGATTTTCTGTGTAACGTTTCTTGTAACATTTCTGTGTTATTTTTACTATAAGCATGTATTCCTTTGGCAATTAAAAAAAGATTTTGTGAGTTCCTTATTCTGTTTTTTAAGATGAACTCTGTAGACTCTGTGAAATGAAGAGACTTTAATTAAGTGTACTATTTGCTGGATTTCCCCACATTTGTACAGCTGTGTAGCCAAGACCTATCCCGATCAAGGTAGAAGTCCATAATTCTCCCTAATACTATATAATTCATTTCATTCTTTTTATTTATTTATTTATTTATTTTATGTTTTTTAAAGATTTTATTTATTTATTTGACACAGGGAGAGAGAGATCACAAGTAGGCAGAGAGGCAGGCAGAGAGAGAGCAGGGGGCGGGGGAGCAGGCTCCCTGCTGAGCAGAGAGCTCGATGAGATGCGGGGCTTGATCTCAGGACCCTGAGATCGTGACCTGAGCCGAAGGCAGAGGCTTGACCCACTAAGGTGCCCCTTTATTTTTTAAAAAATATTTTATTTATTTGCGAGATAGCACATGAATGGTTTGTGGAGCAGAGGAGAAGCAGAAGCAGGCTCCCCATAGTGAGAGCTGAACTCTGGGCTCAGTGCCAGGAGCCTGGGATCATGACCTGAGCCAAAGGCAGACACTTAACCAACTGAGCCACCCAGTTGGCCCTATTTCATTCTTTTTAATATGTGCATACTTTTAAAACATTTATTCATCCCTGTAATATAAATAGGCATTTATTTTTTTCCTGTTTTTCATTATTACCAACAGTAAATATTCTAAGGATGTTTCTTTGTAAACTTGCATAAGCAGGTCTACAGGATAAACTGGTACAGCATAGAATCATTGGTTCATTGGACTGTGCATATTTTAGTTTGAGACAATGCTTTCTATAAAGTTTTACCATTTAATGTTTCTAGCAGTATATGAGAGAGTCTCAATCTTTCATTCTCACTAATACTGGCCATGCTAGTTCTTTTGAAGTATTTAGATGATTTAACTTTATTTTCTGAACTTAGTACCCTTTTATCCTATTCTTTGTAGTGTTCTAGACACTCATTAGAACGTTAGTGAATTATAAGACATAAATGATGGGTTATGACAGGAAAGTTCAAAAATCATTTAGGATTATAGATTTGCATACCTACTATTCACTTCTAAAAGGAGCAAATCAGTTCTTTTTTGTTTTTAAAACTCATTATCACTATTATTATTATATTCCTTTCCATTATGAAAAGTGAGGAAATTCTTACACTTAATTTTTTAAAAATCTTACACTTAAATTTTATCCCCTAAAATTTTATCCCACCAGCCAATTTTTATTTACTGTGTGTGTTCTTTAAGCATTGCACAGGCTTATAACATTGTTATTCTAGAAGCACAATTCAAATGAATGCTGTGCTTACTTTTAGTCCTAATAGTTCATTCCTGAGTTCCAAATCTTGATTACTCTTGGTTGGTGACCTTAGTCATTTATCAGGTCTGCAGCACCTGTTTCCCATCTCCAAAGTAAGTATTCTCATCTCCAAAGTATTTACACTCTTGCTTCAGAATTGCCTGTTGCCTTTATATTTAAACAATAGATCGGCCAATTATAGTACTTTCAGGTCCTATTATTATTTCCCTTAGCACTTTGTAGACATTGCTTTTGGAATGTTATGTCATCAAGTGTTGCTGTGAAAAAAATCAGAGGCCCCAGTGAACAGCATCTTAATTTTTGCTTGGAGATCTTCTACATCACTGAACTTTAGAAACTGGGTTAGGATATAGCTTGTTAGGATATAAACAGTGTAACTCTTTAGTTGGGAGTCTTTCAGTATCATATTTTTCTGTATTCTGTATAAGAACACTAGGGGGCGCCTGGGTGGCTCAGTCAGTTAAGTGCTTCCAGCTCACGTTTGGGATCAAGCCCCATGAACCCCCTGTAGGACTCCCTGCTCTTTGGACAGTCTGTTTCTCCTTCTCCCTTCACCCTGTGCTCATGTACTTGCTCACGTGCACTCTATCTTGCAAATGAATAAATAAAATCTTAAAATCCCACTAGGGCTATAGGTTGGATTTCCAGTGCAGATACCCCCTGTGTTGGGGTACCCCAAGACAGCCCCCAGGTTTGGTGATTGGCTAGAAGGACTCACAGGACTCATCATGTAGTTGTGCTCATGGTGAATATTTATTACAAGAAAGGACACAAAAAACTGCAAAGGGAAGGGTACATGCGGCAAAGCCTGGAGGAAGCCAGGCACAAGCTTCCAAGAGACCTCTCTCCCGTGGAGTTACTAGGACATGCTTAATTCTTCTAGCAATGAATTTTGACAAGATTTAAATAGATGTCTAGGAGGGAAGCTTATTAGAGACTCAGTGGCAAGTGTTTTTTTGGGTGCTGGTCATGTTGGCGCCCTCTGCCCTGCATACACCAAAATTTCAGCCTCTGGAAAGGAGAACAGGTGTTCAGAACAAAGCACATTGCTTTTACAAACATTTAGAAACAATAATCCACTCTTAACTACAGAAGGTTTTCAGTCAGTCCTGGGAACTGTTTCCCAGTCACGATTGCAGATGCCAGCCAAGGGCTGATCTTACAAGCAGGCCTTTCTAAAAATAGTCTCAAGCCTGTCGTGTTCTCTCTTATTTCTGAGACTTTCTTATCGTTTATTTTCCAGTTCACTACTTTTTTTTTTTTTAAAGATTTTATTTATTTATTTGACAGACAGAGATCACAAGTAGGCAGAGAGGCAGGCAGAGAGAGAGGAGGAAGCAGGCTTCCCACTGAGCAGAGAGCCTGATGCGAGGCTCAATCCCAGGACCGTGGGATCATGACCTGAGCCGGAAGCAGAGGCTTTAACCCACTGAGCCACCTGGGTGCCTCCAGTTCACTACTTTTTAATCTCGTTTTTCTTAGATTCCATTTTGAGTTATTCCTTGTCGTTTGTTTTTGAAAATATAACGACCCATTTGAAATTTTTTTTCTTTGGGTTTTTGTTTTTGTTTCATTTTGCTACTATCTATGTCTAGGTCCCAAGTTGAATGAATCCTTTCTGCTTCTCTAACTCACTGGAGGGAACCACTTGAATTCACATAGCTTCTTCGAGTATGCAGTTTGCTCAAAAATGATATAGAATGGTGTGAACTGTGTCCCTATACAGCTAAACAGATGTGTTTTTAAAAAATGCTTTCACCGAGTTTTCCCTAGTGGCACATTTCTAGTTCTGGTGAGCACAGCTGATAAAGACTGAGGTTCTCTGTGAAGGGTTCCAGCTCTCAGCATTTTTTTTTGCATGGGGATTTAATGATAGCTTCTGCTTAGTTGAGTCTGGTGAGGAGCACCAAACTTGGTTGCTCTTTCCCTTCCCTTAGCTACTTTCGGGCAGTTTATCCAGATTTGTCAGGGAAGGCGCAGATGTGCTGATGACCCTGTTCCTCTTTCCGGTGTGTCTGCTGTGAGCGGGACACTAACAAGAACTTCTCAGATTCTCGTTTCTCAACCTGAACCCCCAGTCCAGGTTCTAAGTAATAAATATTTGATTAGGCCTCCGTGAGATTTTCTTTTCAGAGACATTTATACCCTGTCAAGGAACTAGGTTTGATCCAAATTTCTGTGTCAGACAGTTATTCCTCCTCAGTGGAAATGTAGCTGTTGGTCAGTTTTATTATAAATGGCATGCCCTTCTCAGATCGTTGTTTCTTTCTTCCTTTCTACAGACTTGAGAAAAAGAAATACACTCTCAGTCTTTTACTGATCTTTTACTGTAAACTCAATATCCTATAATTATTTAAAATACCGAATAGAGGTTAAACTGTATTCATAGATAATGAACAATTTTAAAAGTAATTTCTCACCATAAATTCTGGTTCCCTCAGTTTACTTAATACGATACTTAATTTGCTGATTAAATCTGTTTTAACATTGCTTAAGGTTTTATCATTAGTAATGTCATGAGATTGAACATAAGGTTGTAGTGTTGAATTTGATGGTATCAACGTCAACATTGTTTGAAAAACTTAGGAGAAAATTGAATGCCACGCTTCTCTTGTTATGCGTGTTTTTGACATTCTACCCAAACATCATTTTCTAAGGACTGAATTTATACTAGTAGAATTTTTTAGGTCAACATTCAATTCATAATTTTTAAAGATCTCTACTTTTTTTTTTTATTAGTGTACCTCCCTTTTTGACAAAAATCTCAGCAAAATATTTTCAACAGGTCAAAAAATTTTCTTTTTTCATTTGCAATGAATAATCCAGTAGCATAATTCTCTTGAGATCCACATGAGGCTGGATTCGCGCCTCTCAGCCTGCTTGATTTCCATCTTTCATCTTTCTTGCTAGTATCAGCACTTTAATATTTCAATTGCTGTTTGTGTATATGAAATAATATGGTAAATGCAATAGAATGTTCAAGTAATTGCACAAAAATGGTTGATTAAGTACAGATGGCAGGCCTGCTGAAAAAGAAATATTTGTTGGCATGCAATAATATACAACATCTTAAAATTATAATCATTATCTCCTATTTGGTGTAGAGTTGCCAATATGTGCAGTTAAATGCCAAATTGAGGGGCGCCTGGGTGGCTCAATTGGTTATGCGTCTGCCTTTGGCTCAGGTCCTGATCCCAGGGTCCCAGGATTGAGCCCCGTGTCAGGCTCCCTGTTTAGTGGGGAGTCTGCTTCTCCCATTCCCATTCCCACACCCCCTGCTTATGCTTGAATGAGAGCTTTCTCACTCACACTCTGTGTCAAATAAATAAAATCTTTAAAAAAAAAAAAAGCCAAATGGGTAAGTTTATATTTTTATATATATTTTAGTGGGACATTCTCATAATCCCACTCTTTAATTTGTAGACACCTCATTTTTTTAAAGCTATTTTACTAGTTTTTTCTTAATCTGAGTACCTTCATATGATTTTTCCCTCCTATCTGTATTACTGTACTATCAGAAGGTCCTCTTTCTTTAATGTTGTTCACTTCTTTATTTATAAATACTGCAATAAAAAAATTAAACTTTTAGCATGTGTTATGGCCCTGTATCAACTCTTACATTTCCTTTTATCTTTGCTGCCTCAAACTTTCCCCTTCAGCAAAGCTGAATTATACCTTGATACTTGCATATTTGGGATCTTATGTTTTTATACAATTAGTCCTAGTGTTGAGGGATCCCCAAGACCACTCCCTGGCTTGATGACTCTAGGATGACTCACAGGATTCAGCATATAGTAGTACTCGTGACTACGATTTACTACAGTGAAGTAATTTGAAGCAGAATCAGCAAAGGGAGGGGGCACCTGGGAAAAAGTACAGGGAGAACCAGTTGAAAGCTTACAGAATTCTCTTATGATGGAGTCACACAGGAAACACTTAATTCCCTCAGGAACAGGCTTGACAAACTGTAAGATGTTGCCAGCCAGGGAAGTTCATGAGCAACTCATGTCCAGGATTTTTATTTGCATCTGGTCATGTAAGTACTCCCCGCCTGGCACATGCCTACGTTCTGGCCTCTCAGAAGGAAAGTCATTGTTGGCTGTAACCGTAATATTTGTACAGGTGATTTAAGCATAGTGAGCTATTCTCATCAGTGAATAGTGGGTATCCTTCTGAAATCTGAGTTCCCAGATGGCAACCAGGGACCAACCTTGTAACCGTGCTGTCCAAAGAAAGGATAATAATTCAGGACTGCTATGTTAACTCTTTTTTCCGTAGTCCGTCTTTCTGTCATCTCCATGAGATGGTTATTCCCATAAAAACATTCTGCTTAAAACTGCAAGGTTCTATATCCCAAGACATTTTTTGGATTGGTGCTATGTCTAAGACCCAAGGGTGTTACAAAGATGAATGAAATGCAGTTGATTGGTTTAACAATGGGAAACCTTTGTATGAGTCAGATTGTTAAAAGCGCTGCAGTTGGGGCGCCTGGGTGACTCATTGGGTTAAGCTGCTGCCTTTGGCTCAGGTCATGATCTCGGGGTCCTGGGATCGAGCCCCGCATTGGGCTCTCTGCTCGGCGGGGAGCCTGCTTCCTCCTCTCTCTCTGCCTGCCTCTCTGCCTGCTTGTGATCTCTGTCAAATAAATAAATAAAATCTTTAAAAAAAAAAAAGGCGCTGCAGTGAAGATATTAATAAAGTATCATCAGAGCACAGAATAGGAAGGACTGAGTGAAAGGAAATTGGTAAAGATTTTCAAGTAGATATTATTTCATTTGAGCCTTGAAGGTGTTTAGGCGTTAGGCTGGTGGGGTAAGATGGTCAAGGTTATGTGAGGTGGAGAGAAAGCAAAAGTACGGATGCCTGAAAATACAAGTTGGCTCATGTCAAAGTGAAGAAGTTTGGCTATTTAGTTGGTTTTTCAGAAAGGGTGGTGAAACGGTGAGGTTGAAGAAGTTGGGAGAGGCCAGCTGTGAAATGTAAAAGATTTTTTTTTTTTTTAACTAAGGAATGTTTAGTTTTTTTTTTTTTTTTTTTTTAAAAGATCTTATTTATTTATTTGACAGAGATCACAAGTAGGCAGAGAGGCAGGCAGAGAGAGAGGAGGAGGAAGCAGGCTCCCCGCTGAGCAGAGAGCCTGATGTGGGGCTTGATCCCAGGACCCTGAGATCATGACCTGAGCAGAAGGCAGAGGCTTTAATCCACTGAGCCACCCAGGTGCCCCAGGAATGTTTAGTTTTTTGCTTAAAACATAGGAGCCAAAGAATACTGATAGTAGCATAAAGCTATTTTTTTTCAACCACATGGAGGTCATGATCCATTAGTAGGTTGTAAAATCAGTTTAATGTCTTTTTTTTTTAAGCATTTTAAAAAAGAAATGGGATATTTCATAAGGTATCATGTACTGCACATACGGAATGTGTTTCTTAAAATGTTTGATATAAATATGTGTATAAATGTATATGTGTATACATATACATACACACATATGTCCTGAGTTGTGATATTAAGTGCATTTCTGTGGGTTACAGTGAAAAAAGTTTAGAAGAAAAATTATAAGACTGGAAACAAATTAGGAAATCATTTTAGAGTGTTTTATTTCCAACAATTTGGTAACCTAGATATCTGAAAATGTTTCCACTTACATACACCTAGGAATACTAAATAAAAAAATAAGGCAATAAAATGCACAACTGAGTGATTGACAATGTAAGTGGATATTCAGGGGTTAGAATGAAGAGTAACTGAAAGCAGAACAGTAAGCATGTGAGTGAATGTTCGGGGTTTGGGAGATGTGGGAGAGGAGGTGGTTGGTCTTCTAAATTTAGAGGTTTTTCCTTTTAATATAGGAGATAAGGTGAGACATATCCAGAAGTCAGTGCAAGACAATAATTAAGGAGTTAGATCTCTCATCTTTTTAAAAAATTTTACTTATTTATTAGAGGGAGAGAGTTTGCACAATGGAGGGGGACAGAGGGAGAGGGAGAAGCAGACTCCCCGCTGAGCAGGGAGCCTGATGTAGAGTTGATCTGAGGACCCCGAGATCATGACCTGAGCTGAAGGCAGCTGCTTAACCAATGGAGCCACCCAGGCACCCTTGGATCTCTCTTGTCTTGGGGTTTGGGTTGAAGAAGACAGATCTGTGAATGTGAAACTATGGTTCCATGCCTTATAAAGATTTGGAATTCAAATTCATGCTACCTAAATGGTCTTAAAACCAGAAATCTGGGAAATTAATATAAAAACTTGATCCCAAGCCAGTTCCTGAGGTGCTTGGCAAAAGCCAGGCAAAACCGCTTTCGAGAGGCACATATTCTATCCAGGCTACACGAAGTTGAAAGCTACACGAGGATTCAAACCACCATAAGTGAGAACATAAGCCACAAATTGAAGGATCAGATTTCCCCCCAAACTTTAGCAGATTAGAGCTATCTAGTAGAGACTTTAAGATCAAATTTCTTGAAATGATTAAGAACAAAAGCAGAATCTAAAGTATAAAGATCCCAAGAGGAAAAGAGTGGAATTGAAAAAAAGTCTAGAAATAAGAATATCATCATTAAAATAAAAAATCTGTTTAGTGAGTTAAATTGTACCTTAGACCCAACTGGTGGAGAATTATTGAAGTAGAAGACCCATGGGAAATGATCTGGAATGCAGCAGAGATTGATAAATAAAAATGTGAAGTTGAATCGAGTCAAAAATAGAATGAAAAGATACTTCATATTTCTAATAGGTTGCAAATGTAGAGAGTAGAAGTAATGAGAGACAGCGTTCAGAAGTGTAATGACTAAGAATTTTCCACAATTGATTTAAGAAGTACAGTGAGTCTGGGGGCACCTGGTTGGCATAGTCGATTGAGCATCTGACTTGTTTTCAGCTTAGGTCATGGTCTTGGGGTCATGGGATCACGCCCCAGTTTGGGCTTCAAGCTTAGCTCTGAGTCGGCTTGGGACTGACTCATACTCCTATTCCCTACCCCCTCTAAAATAAATAAAATCTTAAAAAAAAAGTACAATGAATCTAAAACCAAAAGTAAAAATAATTCCATGTCTACTTCAGAATGAAACTTCAGAACACCAAAGACATAAAGATCTGAAAACCGTTAAAGGTAAAAAAGGCAAGAAGTTATTTCAGTGATCAAGTTAGAAGCTGATATATGTCTGATGTTGGAGGCTGGGTCTAGAGGACCTGTCAGAGAATTAGGGGTGGTGTGATTTGGTAACACTGCAAGTATTGAGTTTGAGGATTTAGGAAGAAGGGATTTAAAATGACGTTCAGGCTTCCAGTTTGGTTATCGAGGCAGATGACAGCACTTCGTTCAAGATTGGCAACGGAACGATGGAAAGATTTGGGATGTGCCAAATATGGAGGGTCAGGGGAAAGGTAACATTATTTAGGACTTGCTGAGTTTGAAGTAACCACGAGAAACCTACATACACATAGCCTACATACACATACACATGGTAGTAGGTGATTAGAAATACCAATTCAGAGTCTAGAAGGGCCGAACATGAGAACACATAGGTCATTTTTGTAAGTGATTATTGAAAGTCTGAGATCACCGAGAATAGAATGCAAGGTGAGAAGAGATGCAGCATGTTTTGGAACATGGGGGAATGGACCTCTTTAAGAAGTAGATAGGGAATGAGCAGGTAGAACATGAGAAACAAGTGGTATAAAACCATCTGGAGATCATGGAAGAGAGGACATGCTTCTTTCCCGCAGCAAGGAGATGTGACAACACATGTGCAATATTGCCAGCACAGACATGCATAAGAGACTCAGTGCTTAAGGTCTTTATTCAGGGCTGATCACGTAGGCATCCCCTGACTTTTGAAAACATCTTTTCTGTGAATTAGAAGTAATACTCAGATGTTAGTGGTCTAATGGAATGAATAGAAGGTGAGAAATTGGAAAACAAAAAAGTTGGACAGTAAAGGAAGAATAAAATCATCTGTTTAGGGCGCCTGGGTGGCTCAGTGGGTTAAGCCGCTGCCTTCGGCTCAGGTCATGATCTCAGGGTCCTGGGATCGAGTCCCGCATCGGGCTCTCTGCTCAGCAGGGAGCCTGCTTCCCTTCCTCTCTCTCTGCCTGCCTCTCTGCCTACTTGTGATCTGTCTGTCAAATAAATAAATAAAATCTTTAAAAAAAAAAAATCATCTGTTTAAAATATGACTAGTTGACCATGCAGCAATATACCATTTAGAAATGTTTTAGAATTCATTGTATATTATCTCTTTTAGTCTTTGAAGATAAGGACATTATTTTTCCCTTCTAAATCCACCATGGAAACTGTGGTGCTCTTTAAATTATTAAGCAGTTTTTGGTGCTACTTTATTGCTTTCTACCAGATAGAGCTCTACTTTTTCTTTTCTCAAGTGTGCTCCATCCCCCTCTCTAAACCACTTCCTCTATATTTATCCTTTTTTCAATTTCTTTTTCTTATTTATTCATTTGTGGCATGATCTTGGGACAGTCAGGAGTAAAGGGGTTATTTAGGGTTTAGATCGAAACATTAAAAAGTTCATTGGGGGTTGGAGGTGTATTACTCTGTCAAAATTGCTCATCTTACTTCTCTAGGAAGAATATAAAAAAACAACATTGTGAAGCAATTGTTGGAGCACAATGTGGCAATGCAGTGTTAAGAGGAGCCCACGTCTATGTTCCAGGAATTGTGTCAGCTTCAAAATGTAAGTGCAGTGTTTCAGCCTCCCTGTACAAGAAAAGATTCTTTAAAATCTGTATACATTATCAAGAAGAAAACGTATTAAACTATCATTCAGATGCATTTCAAATTTAGGGTTGGGCATCTGTATATGGTTTTTTGCCATTTTTTTTTTCCATAAAAGAGTGTGTGAGATGATGTTTATGGGATCATTACTGATTAATAGAGTGTAAGATGTCAGTGAAATTTTATTTTGTATTCTTAACTCCATTGCCCTCAGACTTCCGTTATTTGTGAGGGTAACCTTTAGAACTTGGGATCTTAATATTGGAATAAAAGCCAGTATTCTTAATTTACTCACTCAGTTGATGACATGTGCTTAATAAGCTAGTCACTGTGGTTCAGTCTTAATTTATTGGGCTTGAAGTCAAGACACATGGGTTTTGATCTATTCAAAAGTTATTCGGTCTGTGGACTTAGGTTATTTTATCTATGAAACGAATAATTTGACCTACATTAGGTTGTGCTAAACTACTGGCCAAGTCTGGCCCATGTCTGTTTTTGCATGACTCACAGCTGAAAATGGGTTTTCCATTTTGAAAAGATTGTTTTAAAAAAATACAAAGAAGAATATGCCAAGAGACCTTATGTGGCTCATAAAGCCCAAAGAATTCACTTGTCTTTTGTAGGAAACGTTCATTGACGTTTGATCTATGTGATTTGAACAGTCCTTCGAATGCCCTAGTTGATAGACTGCTCACTACTGTTCCCAAGTTAATGTGCTAGACAAATTTGACAGGCTATGTCTAAGAACATGAAAGTGGAATTGAGTTTCCCATTATTAAAGTCAGTGGGGGCGCCTGGGTGGCCCAGTGGGTTAAGCTGCTGCCTTCGGCTCAGGTCATGATCTCAGGGTCCTGGGATCGAGTCCTGCATCGGGTTCTCTGCTCAGCAGGGAGCCTGCTTCCCCCCCCCCCCCGCCCCTCTGCCCTCCTCTCTGTCTACTGTGATCTCTCTCTGTCAAATAAATAAAGTCTTAAAAAAAAAAAAAAAGTCAGTGGGATTGGTTACTGAAAATCATTTAATGAAATGGCTTCAAAACATAAACTTCATCAGCCATAAGAATCAACTCCAGGGGTGCCTGGGTGGCTCATTGGGTTAAGCCTCTGCCTTCGGCTCAGGTCATGATCCCCGGGTCCTGGGATCGAGCCCCGCATCAGGCTCTCTGCTCGGCAGGGAGCCTGCTTCCTCCTCTCTCTCTGCCTGCCTCTCTGCCTACTCGTGATCTCTGTCTGTCAAATAAATAAATAAAATCTTAAAAAAAAAAAAAAAGAATCAACTCTATATGCTGTGTAGTTTCAAGGTGTTCTGAGTATGTACATATATATATATATATATATATATATATATACACACACACACACACGTAGGTACATGTACCTATGTATACACACGCTCATGTATATACATACATGCACACAGACATATATATGAATGTACTTATCATTAAAATCTCTGCCTTAATTGCTATAATAGAAAACCAGAGGAATAACAACAGGGTTATGGGATTTAGAAACATTTCTTTGAGGGATTTTAGTGTACATTTTTGATGAATCTTTTTAAAGAAAACTTAGAACTTTGATGAGTGAGCCAAAGATACCAAAACTTATATGAAATTGTTTAGGGAATGTTAGGTTTGGAAAAAATAATTTAAATATTAAATATCCTTCATTTTCTGCTTCGCTAAAGGGTTCCAATTTAGATAGGATGTTTTGAAACTTGTATTTTTTTGTTCTAGAAAAATAATCTCCCATTAGATATATTGTTATGAACATTTAAAAGTATAAGGGGTTATTTTGAGATAACGAGCCAGTTTAGACCTCTTCAGCTCACTATTGATGCCCTTAGATGTCCCGAGTATAGCTTAAAGAATTTTCACTATTCTTCTACCAAAATATGGTCTAATTAGCATAAGCCGCTTTTCTTTTTTCTTAGTTATGAAAGCTGGAGATGTTATTTCTGTATACTCTGATATTAAAGGCAAATGCAAGAAAGGAGCCAAAGAATTTGATGGAACAAAAGTATTTCTTGGAAATGGGATTTCTGAACTAAGCCGCAAAGAAATCTTCAGTGGACTACCTGAACTAAGGTATGTCATCAAATGTTTGGGGGAAATATGCATTCTTTTTGGTGGTTTGAGGAAAATAAAAACAATGTAAAAAATATATCTAGGGGCGCCTGGGTGGCTCAGAGGGTTAAGCCTCTGCCTTCAGCTCAGATCATGGTCCCAGAGTCCTGGGATCGAGTCCCACATCGGGCTCTCTGCTCAACGGGAGTCTGCTTCTTTCTCTCCCTCTGCCTGTCATTTCCTCTGTTTGTGCTCTCTCTCTCTCTCTCTCTGGCAAATAAATAAATAAAATCTTTTAAAAAAATATATATCTAATTGCATTATAAAATTTTTTTGGTATAAATTTGACTGGAAAATAATTGCTCAATGCATATTTCCATGTTTTTTTGAAAAATTACTTTTGTGTAAAAGTAAATGTTTAAATTAAAGTTTTTTAATTAAATTAAATTAAATTTTAAATTAAAGTTTTTATTAAATTTTTTTTTTTTATCAGAAAGCCAGGAGTCACATGGCTACTTGTGGTCAAGAATTAATACTTGAATCTGGGGTGTCTGGGTAGGTTAGTCGGTTGAGTGTCCAACTCTTGTTTTCAGCTCAGGTCATGATCTCATGGTCGTGGGATCGGTCCCCATGTCAGGCTCCACGCTCAGTGTGGAGTCTGTTGTAGATCTTTCTCTGCCCCTTCCTGGCTCATGCTCACACATGCTCTCTCTCGAATCTTTCTTTTTTAAAAAAGAACATTTGGATTTACTCAAACCAAATTAAAAAACAGTTTTAAATCATCTTGAGTTGCTACTGATTCTAAATAAATTAAATCTGTTGGCGATCCAGAGTCATTTTGCTTCATATTTTCAGTCTGTTTAAGGAATTCTGTGGACAACTCCATTACTCCACCATTGACAGCTGATGTAGACGTGCTGAAACTGAATTTATCTGTGCAGAACTGGACTACATCCCTGATTCCTAGAACAGTTTTCATGTTGCAGCAGTCTGGGTTTATAGTTGAAATTAATTCCTTTGAAGAGACAGACTATTGGATTAACTAACTGTGGATAGCAGTACTTTCCAAGTGGCCAAGAGCAAAGATTTTATTTTCCTTAGAAGACTTTATGAATATAAAGATAAAGCTTATATATGTTCTGTTTATCTTTAGGTCTGTAATAGAAAATTAACATTTTGACTTCCTCCTTTGGTTCTGTTATTAGTGGTACACTCTCCATCCTCTCTTTTTTTGTGACTGGCTTGATTTTTTTTTCCTGAATTATAATTGATATATAATACTGTATTTCAGGTGTACAACACAGTGATTCAATATTCATATGCATTAGGAAGTGGTCACCACAATAAGGCATTACCATCTGTGGTTATACAAAGTTAACAATATTATTAACTATATTTCCTATGATGTACCTTAAAGTTAGTCTTTTTCACCTTATTTGTTACCCCATCCCCCTTCTGTGGCACCCATCAGATTTCTGTGTCTATGTTTCTGTTTTGTTTGTTCATTTGTTTTTTAGATTCCACATATAAGTGAAATCATACGGTATTTGTCTTTGACTGACTTACTTCACTTAGCATAATACCCTCTGGGACAGTCTGTGTTGTCATGTTGGCAAAATATTATTCTTATGACTAATATTCCTTTGTGTGTGTGTGTATGTGTGGGTGTGTACCACATTTTCTTAATCCATTCATTTATCAGTGGACTCATTTATTCCTGTGGTGGATTTCTACATTTTTAAAAATTTCTACTTTCTTATAATTGATTTCTGGTTTCTGGGGCGCCTGGGTGGCTCAGTGGGTTAAGCCTCTGCCTTCGGCTCAGGTCATGATCTCAGGGTCCTGGGATTGAGCCCCATATCGGGCTCGCTGCTCAGCGGGGAGCCTGCTTTCCTTCCTCTCTCTCTGCCTCCCTCTCTGCCTACTTGTGATCGCTGTCTGTCAAATAAATAAATAAAATCTTAAAAAAAAATTGATTTCTAGTTTCATATTGTTGTGGTAGGAAGAGAAGCTTGATATGATTTTAGTCTTGTTAAATTAGTATTTGTTTTGTGGCATAACATGATCTATCCAGGAAAATGTTACATGGACAGTTGAGAAGAATGTGTATTCTGCCATTTGTTTTTTGTTTGTTGTTTGTTTGCTGTTTGGGGATTGAATATCCTGTATGTATCAAGTCCATGTAGTTTGATGTGTTGTTTGCTGTTATTACATTATTTTCTGTCTTTGTGATCTATCCTCTGATGTAAATGTGGTGTTAAAGTCCCCTACTATAATTGTTACTATTATTAATGATTCTCTTTATGATTATGTAATGCTCTTTGTCTCTTATTACAGCCTTTGTTTTAAAGTCTGTTTTGTGTCCTACATGTATTGCTACCCCTGCTTTCTTTTCATTTTCATTCGCATGGAATATTTTTTTTGTAGCCCTGTACTTTCAGTCTGTATTTGTCTTTGGGTCTGACATGAATCTCTTGTAGTGAGCTTATAGATGGGTCCAATCCTTCATGCTATGTGTTTTGCTTGGATTGTTTAGTTCACTTTCCTTTAAAGTAGTTACTGATATATGTGTACTTATTGCCATTTTGTTGTTTGCTTTCTGAATGTTTTTGTAATCCTATGTTCTTCTCTTGGGATTTGGTTATTTTAGTGTTATGCTTGGATTACTTCCTCTTTATTTTTTGTGTACCTATTACAGGTTTTCGGTTTGTAGTAACCATGAGATTTGTCTATAGTAACCTATGTATATAACAGTCCATTTCACGTGTGGTTGCTTAAATATAAACACATTCCAAAACGTTTCTTCCCTCCCTGCTGCCATTATATTTTACATCTTTTTATTTTATGTATTCCTTAACTAATTATTATAGATATAGTTGATTTTACTACTCTTATCTTTTAACCTTCAGACTAGCTTTGTAAGTGGTAGATCCACTACCTTTACGATATAGTTGCCTTTACCAGTTAGATTTTTTTCTTTCATGTGTTTTATTTCTAGTTACGGCCTTTCCTTGGAGAAGTCTGTTTAATATTATAAAACTAGGTCAGGGGTGATGAACTCCTTTAACTTCTGCTTCTCTGGGAAACTGTTTATCTCCATCATCAATTGTGAATGATGACCTTACTGAGTATTCTTGATTGTAAGCACTCTGAATGTATTGTGCCACTCATTCTCTCCTGGCCTGCAAAGTTTGTGCTGAGAAATCAGCTGATAGCCTTATGGGGGTTCCCTTGTATATAACTATTTTTTTTTTCCTGCTGCTTTTAAATGTCTGTCATTATTTTAAGTTTTTGACCCTTTAATTATGATGCATCTTGGTGTGGATCTCTTTGGGTTCATCATTTTGGAGATTCTCTTTTTCCTAGATCTGGACATTTGTTTCCTTTGCCAGGTGATGGAAGTTTTCATCTATTATTTCTCAAATAAAATTTCGGCTCCTTTGTCTATCTCTCTCCTCTTTCGGGGACTCCTATACAGGGAGTGTTAGTGCACCTGATGTTAGCTCACAGGTCCCTTAAACTATTCTCATTTTTAAAATTCCTTTTTATTTTTGTTGTTCAGTTTGGGTGATTTTTTTTACTACCTTGTTTTCCAGAGCACTGCCCTGTTCTTCTGTATTACTAATCTGCTGTTTGTTCCCTGTAGTGTATTTTTATTTCTGTTATTCTTCAACTCTGATTGGAACTTTTTAATCTTTTCTTTTTGTTGAAGTTCTTACTGTGTTTATCCTTTTTCGTCCCGAGTTTGATGAGCAATTTTATGGCGATTACTGTGGACTTTCTATTGGATAAATTGTTTATTTCCATTCTGTTTAGTTCTTTTTCTGATGTTTTGTGTTATTCTTTTGTTTGGAACGTATTCTTCTGTCTCCTCATTATGCCTAACTCTGTGTTTCTGTGTATTAGGTAGTTCATCTACATCTCCTGGCTTTGAAGGAGTGGCTTTTACGTAATCGATGTCCTGTAGGGCCCAGTAGTGCAGTTCTCTTACCCTGGTACCCAGACACAGGTGCTTCAGGGGTGTCTCCTGAGTGGGCTGTGTGTGTCTTATGGGAGCCCCCTGACAGCTGCAGGTGCACTCTTAGGTGAGGCTGGCTTCTCTCCCCTGCCTGTGTAGCTGGAGGCCTATTAATGATGGATACAGGTGTGCTGGTGGATGGAGTGCTATAGACTGTGAGGCTCTTCTGAGGGACAGGGTTGTATGGGGCTCTCAGTGGGGCGTACACCCTGGCAGTAGCATTATAGAGAGAGGATTTCAAAATGGTGTCTGTCATCTCCAGCATCAGCAGGGCATAACAAGATAGCAAAAACGGCTGTCAGCAGTGTCTTACTCCTCAGGAGGGCTCACCTCCCCCATCCCCTTCATCAGGTGCTCCAAGATTAGTAAGTAGGCCTACTTCACCCATGGTCTATGTGCTTTTTGAACTGGCTTTTGATCTTTTTTGATCTTTTTGATGTGGTTTTGATCTGATTTGAAACCATTTGTACTGGTTTCTGGGTTGAGTTTCTGTGCAAGTTCTTTATGAGTGGGGTTTCTTTTCCTTAGTTTTGTAGTTTTCCTGGACATACTTTGTATTGGTTTTTAAGGCCAGATGTTTTGGAAGCTCATCTCTTAATGCATTATCTAAGGGTTGGGTTGTCGGATGTGGAGTTTGAATCTCTCCTCAGGGAGGTAACATTTCTTTGAGGTCTGTTCTGACCGTGGAATGATGCTCCAGAGTTGTAGTTTTTGCCTTAGCAAGATTATATTTTTGCCTCTTCTACTCATCTTGGTGTTGTCCCTTGTTGTGAGGGCTCTCTTCATCCATTTTCTAGGTCTAGTAGTAGTTCCAGTAACTTTGCTGACAGACCTTTCTGAGTAATGTTTGTTGGTAGAAGTAGCAGACAGCCATCTTTCAGAAAGTTGTTGATTTTTTTTTTAAGATTTTATTTATTTATTTGACAGAGATCACAAGTAGGCAGAGAGGCAGGCAGAGAGAGAGGGGGAAATAGGCTCCCCGCTGAGCAGAGCACCCAATGCGGAGCTCAATCCCAGGATCCCAGGAACATGACCTGAGCCTAAGGCAGAGGCTTTAGCCCACTGAGCCACCTAGGTACCCCAGTTTTTTTTTTTTTTAACTCTTAAACTCAGCATTCAGTATGCTCTTAGGATTTCTTTTTCTGCCTATATGAGAAGAGCATGCTTCCATAACAAAGAAATGCTATGCATATATCATGTTTCTTATAAAATTTTAGAACTATGTCTACTAGTGGTACTTTGTTATTGAAGTATAAATTTGCACCCTTTGTTTTCTTAAATTACAGTGGAGTTCAGTCATAGACTTCATAGAGGTAGATTAATTTACTAACAGCCTTTTTATCATATGAGATCTGGTGCTTTGCATTATTATATGGAGACACATATTACAAAAACAGTTTTATTTTTTATTAAAGATTTTTTTGTGGGGTGCCTGTGTGGCTTAGTCGGTCAAGCATCTGCCTTTGGCTCGGGTTATCATCCCCTTGTCCTGGGATAGAGCCCTGCATTGGGCACCTTGCTCAGCAGGGAGCCGCCTTCTCCCTCTCCCTGTACAGTCCCCATGCCCATGCTCTCAAATAAATAAAAATAAAACCTTAAAAAATTTAAAAAATAAAATTTGCCCTATCCCCCCCTCCCCCCAAATAGTCAAAAAGAAAGATACATAATCCCATACTGGAACAATAATTGGTTTAAATTATTCCTTGTCAAGTTGTTTTAAGTTGAATACTGGAAAGATGGACTACTTGTGCTGGTGGTCAGAAGGAGTACTCAAATAGCAGAACTTGAAGCTCTAGGTAGGAACTGGATTAGAAAGGCAGACATATAAATGTTAATGTTTGAGTATTTTTCAGAGGACTAGTGTCCTGCAAGTCAGAAAGTCATTTAAATTATGAGAGTGAGCAGGTCATGGAATTCAAGGTGTCCAGTAGTGGGGTCCACACTGGGCTGGGGCTGAGATGTTGATCAAGGTCAGTGCACTGTTGTGTCAACAAACGACTGACTTTTGAATGTGAGGCTGTGACTTTTCAGAAGATTCCTTTGTATTTTTTCTGGTCAGGGGCAGGAACTATGTGGGAAATGTTTAGATTTGATCCTGGCTGGAGCAAGGACCAAAGACTAACTGATTAACTAGGTCTGATTTAACTCTGATTAAAAGTACAGATTCAGACCTATCAAGTGGTAAACAAAACAAGTGAGGATAAAAGGGATGGGTAGAAGGAGAAAGGAATTAACGTTTATTGTATGACAAAGGATGTTAGAACTGAGTGGACATCGTAGTCAAAACCACTGCAGTTGCAGTCCACGAGTATCTACAGAAATCATTTCATCTAAAGAGCAGTGTAAACCGATCCTGTTGTGGCATAATAATAATTTGGTCTTTGGGTTTCTGGCTCACAGTTCCCCAAATCCTTGGAATCTCTGCAGTGATGTGTGTCTTTTATATGCTAATGAGGTGACTGGTAGCTGGGGGGGGGTCCCTTGATAGCTTCTGGAAGGCACTTGCTGGAGGAACCAACCTTGTATTTAGAATGTTGGAACTTGTAGCTCTACCCGCAAACCTCCAGGGAGGGGAGAGGGCCTGGGAATTGAGTTCATATCCAGTGGTCAGTGAATTAATCAATCATGCCTATGTCATGAAACCTCCATAAAGACTCCTAGATGGTGGGGTTCAGGTTGGTGAACACATCTAGGCACGGGGGGAAGTGGTGAACCATATACCTCTCCCTTACCTTCTCCTGTGCATCTCTTTCCTTTGGCCATTTCTAAGTTGTATTCTCCATAGTAAACCGTACTAGTAAGTGTTGTTCTGAGTTCTGTGAGTTGTTCTAGTGAATTTTCAAACCTGAGGAGGGCAGTGTGGAAACCCAAATTTGCAGCCCATTGATGAGAAGTACAGATGGCAACCCAGAGGTGCCACTGGCATCTGGAGCTACACTGGTGTCGGATCCAACTGTTGAGCCCATGGCATCTCACAGTAACCCCTGGCAGATTGTGTCAGGACTGAACTGGAGTGGAGGACTCCCAGGTGTTGTGAGAGAAAACGCCACACATTTGGTGTCAGGAGTATTATGGTAAAATGAGCCCACTTCCCTACATAAAGCTGAGTGCAAACCATCCATGTAGATACTTCTCTGTGAACACTGGTTCAGAAGCTCTGACCTCATCTAGTGTACTGGACCGGAGGAGTTTGTTCTTGTTCTCCCTGTTTAGATTCTCTTCCTTGCTTGTACTCCTGTACCTGGTTTAAATCCAGATTCTTAATCTTGCCTTTATTACCAGAGTGAACTTTTTCTGTGCCCCTCTAATCCCTGGAACATGGTGTTGATTTCTCTTTTTTCTTGCTGTCAGTGGCGTGGCCTGTTTGGCTTTCTCCAACAGTATTTGTATTTGGCTTTCTCTTCCCTGTGATGGTCTCTGACAGCCACTCCCAGATGACAATGTTTGTGCTAATGTATCATCGGCCACCATGTTCTCCTGGGTCCTGGCCCTTCCTGCTCTGATCAGTTCCACTGCCACTTTTAACGTGGGATAAAGGTAGAAAAGCTCATCTTGAGGATTGTGTCAGTACTGGGCAGTTACTCTCTAAAGAGATGAGTGAGTTGTGTGGCGTATTTGTGGTTGCTTAGCATCAGCATGATTCTTAGGTATATTTTTATTTTTCATACAAGTACCTAGGCATCGTGCCTTGCAAACTGAAGCATTCAGAAAATGTTTATTGAATTAAAAGCTGTTAACAGTGATCATGAATCTGTTACCAGAAAGATTAGAATGAATCAACAAATAAAGATTCAGATGTTAGAGAAAGACAAATACCATATGATCTCATATGTGGAATTTAAGAAACAAAACAAATGGATGAAGGGGAAAAAAGACAAATCAAAAAACAGACTTTTATCTGTAGAGAACAAACTGGTGGTTCTCAGAGGGGAGGTGGGTAAGGATGGGTGAAATAGGTGAAAGGGATTAAGAGTGCGCTTATCCTGGGGTGCTTCTGTGGTGTGGTCCATTAAGCATCTGACTCTTGGTTTCAGCTCAGGTCATGATCTCAGGGTCATGAGATCGAGCCCCACATCAGGCTCCAAACTCAGTGCTGAGTCTGCTTGTGACTCTCTCCCTTTCCCTCTGCCCCACCCTCTCTCATGCATGCATGTGCTCTCTCTCTCTCTAAAATAAATAATTTTTGTTTTAAGATTTTATTTATTTGACAGACATGGCAAGAGAGGGAACACAAGCAGGAGGAGTAGGAGAGGGAGAAGCAGGCTCCTTGAAGAGCAGGGAGCCTGATGTGGGGCTTGATCCCAGGATCATGGGATCATGACCTGAGCTGAAGGCAGACACTTAATGGCTGAGCCACCCAGGCACCCCTAAAATAAATAAATCTTTAAAGAAAAAAAGAGTATACTTACGATTATACTCTTATATACTTATATGTAGTATATAAGAGATGAGCACTAAGTAATATATAGAAATGTTGAATCACGATATTGTACACCTGAAACATAACACTGTATACTGGCATTAAAAATAAAGTAAGAATAAATGCTTTATGTTAACATAAATAGTATTTTTAATTGCATAGCTATGTTTAAAAAAATTCACGTTCTTTGCCTTTCTCAGTTGTTCAACTCTCTAAAGAAACTCCTTTGTGCCTAAATGAAAAATATATGGAACTATCCTTTTTAGCTTTCTGATGGCCTTCTATTGCAAGGAACAAGTCATGAAAGATTCACAGGAATAGCCTAAGTATTGTGGTATTGAGTAAAACAGGTTTTTAAAAAGGGAGAACATCTTTTATTTGTTGTGCAATGTGTGTATGTTCCTGGAAGTTGAATTTGTATGGACTCAGGAATTTATGCAGACTAATGTTTGATTTTTCTACTTTTCAGAGGTATAGGCATAAGAATGACAGAACCAATATATCTCAGCCCCTCATTTGACAATGTACTGCCCAGCTACTTATTTTTACAGGCAAGTATATGTCAGGGTAAAATATTTAATGACATTGAAACATAACCTAAGCAAGTTATTTCAAATCTAAGTTTTTTTTTCTATTACCATACTTTTTGTGATTTATTTTTCTGATCTACCTTTGGTAAAGCAGTAAAAATAAAAAACAAAACCAAAACAAAAAAACCCAACCTTTGTACATGTTCTCTTCTTTTTCTCAGCTGATTTTAGCCTTTTTAAAAAAAAACCTTCTGTTGCCCAAAAGTGTTTTAATTGCTTATTCGCCTCTACTGCTTTTTCTTGAAAAGTAATTTAGAAAATACATTACTTTAAAAACAATGCATTACGGGGGCACCTGGGTAGCTCCATCAGTTAAGTATCTGCCTTTGGCTCAGGTCATGATCCCAGGGTCCTGCATTAGGCTCCCTGTTCAGTGGGAAATCTGCTTCTCACCCTCTACCTCTACCTTGTGTGCAATTTCTCTGTGAAATAAATAAAATATTTTTTAAAAATGCATTACTTTGGGATATTATTCTGTTTTATTTAAGGCAAATTGTTACCCTAGAATAGCAATCCTTATGTGATCAAAACTAATAATGATTTTTTTTAACTAATAATGATTTAATGGTATAATGTAACTGGTTGCCGTATGGCTTATTGCTTATTGCTTATTACATGAGTTGTCCAATCTCATATTTCTAGGTGCCAATCAGAAATAGTAAGATTGGTTTACATTTTACTTTTCTCCTACAGAAATGTGGTAGTGGCGGGGAGATAGGAACCCAGATGTCTTTGAGAGGCATTAGTAGCATAAAACTAGAATTCTTAAGTGGGTGAAGCACTTGAAATTACAAAATTTTGTACATTTTTCTTAGAAAAAGATCCAGAGCTTTGTTATATTTCTGAAAGGGCTTTGGCCTTCAAAATATTGAGACCGCTGAATTGAGGGGGAAAAAAATGTGCTTTTTAAATTAAATTGATAGGGGAAATGCATCGTGCATGTGTGTGTCTCGTGTATGAATGTCCAGTGAGATCATAGGATACTCTTGGAAACTGAATATTCTGACACTGGTAGGTTTACAGAAAACCTATTCTTGACAGAGGATGTTGTACTGGATTACCTCCAAAGATTTCTTTATGTTCTCTTATTCTGAATTTTAAAAGGACTTAGAATCATTGGTAGTTGATTTTTTTTTTCCTTTATAGAATTTGCCATCTGCTGTAGTGGCTCATGTTCTAGATCCTCAACCCGGAGAGAAGATTCTGGATTTGTGTGCAGCACCCGGAGGCAAAACAACACACATTGCAGCATTAATGCATGATCAGGTGAGACTGTCTTCACCGCAAAAACTACTCTCAACATATTACATGTTTTAGTGTTGAAGGTGGAACCTCACGTAACTTATGGAACATTATATAGACATTTATAATCTGAATTATTTCAGATTCGGCCAAAGTGAAGACTGTTCAGTAATGGCATTCATCACATGTTGAGTTCAGTAGATAATTATCATTTATGAAGACTATCTGAAGATCTTCTTGAATCCCAAATTTACTAATACATTTGTAATTCATAAAATTACATTTAAATGCAACATTTAAGAGATATTTTTATGTCCTTGATTATTAGACTTGACACTTTTTAAACTACTAAAATCTGCCTCTGAAACTTAATTGGATAACACGTTATTGAAGTATCAATATATACATTGATAATATTTATGTACATTATGACATGTGCACATCAAACACATTTTCTTGAGATTCATGAAAACCTTATGATCTGGCTTAATTATTAAGCCTGTTGCATTGTCATAAAATATAGTAAGTCTTGGATGACTTTATTTAAGATTTTACGGCTTTTCCCCCACATACATGTATTTGACAGTATGTTTCCTTTCATTATGGGTTACTTTGTGTTTCAAACTCAGTGTGACTTTGTCACTCACTGTGACCATTCTGTGCAGCATCTAAGATTCTTCAGCTCAAGAAGAATAGGGCCAGTTGATGCTATCTTTCTTCTTGTTTCAAATCATAAAATTACATGGTTCCTGAAATGCTTAGACACACTATTATCTTCACCTACTTTGATCTGGAGGCATATTTTAATTAGTTGGTTGGTTGATTAAACAGATAGTATTTATATATGCCAAGTACTGGGGATGCAGCAATAAACCACTGAGACCAAAATTGTCTTCATCGTGTAGCTTCCCTTCTAGTTAGGAGGAGACAGATAATAAACTAAATGAATACAAGTTATGGCATGTAGAATCGAGGTAAGGGTGCTGGTGAGCAAGAGAGGAAGGGGAGGGGCATCGGGACTGTAGAGGGGAGTGGGTATGAAGTTTTTAGGAGGGTGGTGAGAAATACACCCTGTGAAGATGGTTTTTGAGGAAAGACTTTGAGGTGATGAGCAACATGGAGGTCTGTGGGATGCATGTTTTCTCTTGAGAAAAAGCAGGTGTGGTTGCTCTGAGGCTGGAGCACACCTGACTTGTTGGAGGAACCTCTGCATTTTGCTGCATTTTGCTAAGAAAGAGTGAGAAAGACAGGAGGAAGAAAAGAGACCAGAGAGAGGGACGCTCTGGGGAGGATGTTTGGGTCTAGCTGTTGGTAGGGTCTCACAGGATGTTGGCTGTGCTCAAGTGATGGGAAGTCACAGAAGAGTGACATATGCCTCTTTACTATTTCCAGTATCCTTTTGGCTATTGCCTTTATTTATTTATTTATTTTTTTTTTTTTAAAGATTTTATTTTTATTTATTTGACAGAGATCACAAGTAGACAGAGAGGCAGGCAGAGAGAGAGAGGGAAGCAGGCTCCCTGCTGAGCAGAGAGCCCGATGCAGGACTCGATCCCAGGACCCTGAGATCATGACCTGAGCCAAAGGCAGCGGCTTAACCCACTGAGCCACCCAGGCGCCCTGGCTATTGCCTTTAAAACAGACTGGAGGAGGGCAGGGGTGACTGGTCTGAGATAGTAATTCAGGGAAGCATTATGGAGGTGGCAAGAAGTTCTGGAGATGTGTTTAAGGTGGAGTTGTAAGGAGTTGCCGATGCACTGGATGTGGGTTATGGAAATGAGAGAGTGATCAAGGGTGACTCCTATGGATTTTGGGTAAGGGTGACTATGGGAGGAGCAAGTTCTGCAGGGAAAAGTCAGAAAGTTAGTTTTGGAGATATTAAACTGAAGTGTCTGTTAGACTTGCAACGGATGATGTTGAGCAGGCAATTGGATATTTGAGCCTAGAGTTCAGGACAGAGGTATAGACTGGAAATAAATATATAGATTGGAAGTGTAAAGATATATAAAATAGGAATTTGCAAGTCGTCAGCTTATAGATAATATGTAAAGCCATAAAACTGATATGGGTGGCAACAGAGAGTAGAAAAGGCTGGAAGACTGAGCCTGTGGGTGCTGTGTGCCAACATTCAGAGGTTGGGGAAAGGAGAAGGAATGGCCAGCGATGTCAGAGGAAAACCAGAGGAGTATGTATGACAGCCTGGAAACAATGGGAAGAAAGGGATTGAAAGACCTTGGAGAGATCAGCTGTGTCAGATGTTGCCGCTGGGCCACAAAAAGTGAGGGCTGAGAACTTCCAGTGGGCTTAGCACCAGGCCGGTGATGGGCAACCTTATCATAAGGTTGAGTGGAAATGCTTGCTTGGATTGAGAATGAGAGGAATCCAAGAAAGTGAATCAAGACCACTCCTTTGGCAGGGGTGGTCGGGGGAGTTATTTGTACAGGAATACAGTGAAATGGAGTAGTAGTTGGAGATGAACTCAGGGAGTACTTTAAGATGAGAGAAATGATCATGTTTGTATGCTAATGAGAGATCCATTAAAAGGGGAAATTGCTAACTGTATTTTTGAGGAGGGGAAATGGGATACAGTCTGATGCACACATGGCTTTAGATGGTAGCATGCGGCAGTTTATCCTTGGAAATAGGAGGTGGGTGGAGTACGTGGGTGCAGATATTGGTGGGCCGTTAATGTGGTAAGAGGTAGGAAGGTTTCTTTTGGTTGTTTGGGTCTTCTCAATGAAATATGAAGCAAGGTCATCAGATAAGAATGGGGACGGGGCGGGGGCGCCTGGGTGGCTCAGTTGGTTAGGTGGCTGCCTTCGGCTCAGGTCATGATCCTGGGGTCCTGGGATCGAGTCCCGCATCGGGCTCCCTGCTCAGCAGGGAGTCTGCTTCTCCCTCTCCCTCTGCCTGCTGCTCTGCATACTTGTACTCTCTCTCTGTCAAATAAATAAATAAAATCTTAAAAAAAAAGGGGGGGGGATGGGGAAGGAGGTAGTAAGAGCTAGGGGGTATGAAATGTTAATCTAGGAAAATGAAAGTGAGAATGGGCTATAGACACGTCCTAGTAATTCCAGTTTGCACTATGGGCTCTGTGAGTACAGTGGTCATGAATGTAAGGTAAGATTTGTGGGATAGTGATGGGCATTTTTTAGCTTCCGGGTTTGGATGTGAAGTTGGTGAAGAATTGGATTTAACCACAGCAGCATTTTTTGTCATGCTTATATCTAAGACACAGGATGTGTATAAGAGTAATGTGATATAGCATGGAATCTAAACTGGGTAAAGAGCATAGCAAAGACAGTAAAAGACTGAGGACAGTGGATCCATTCATATTTTTCTAAGTTAGCTCAGATTTATACAGTGGTAGGAAATCTTAGGCACCTAGGAAACTTGGCAGTTTTTTTTTCATAGTACTCATTTATAAATAAGGAAAAATTGCCTACATGAAGTGTAAGACTTTCTAGCATAGAAATACTGTTCTGTGAGGCTTAGCAGAGCCCTTCTGCTCTGATTCAGTTGATAGAAGATGTAATATCTGTGTGCCCACTCCCCAGAGTGCCAGATGTTGGACTTTACCAGATGATCATTTCTGATCTATATTTGATGGTTTTTAAGATGGTCATTTGGTACAAGCAATCTTGTAAATGCCAAAGATGGGTAAAAGCAGTCTTGCACAAAAAATAATAGGAACATTTACTGTGCCAAGATGAAATTGTAACTTTTCCCTTTCATTAGTACAAATCATTTTATCCAGACTTCTGATGAAAATTCACATTACCTGCATATTAGTATTTGATACTATTACAATTTTTGAAACATTCACTGTGTCATGAGCAAGAAAATAATGTACACTCACATGCATACATGCATATGTACATACATAATAAATTTATATTTTCAATAAACATATTGAAGAGTTAAAACCTATATTGTATGTGTATCTACATACAATATATAGGCAGTGTATATATGTTCTATGTGTGTATGAATATATGCAATCTGTACATATATGCAGCCATACACACACACACACACACACACAACTTGTGGTAACACTAGTACAGTCTCAGTGAGTGGCCTTATGTAACAAAGGAAGGAAAAGATATTTGTTGTTCAAGTTTTAGGGTATTAATACTCTTGATTCATTAGAGGAGATGTACTTTCCTGTTTACTTACACTCTTCTTTGTCCCAAAGGAATTTAAGGTGGTAACGGTTAAAGCCTTAAGGAAAAAAGCATTAAATACCACCAGTGCACAAAACACAGAACATGAAATAAAAGGATTCACTTTATGGAGTTGTAGTGTTTAATGCAAATCAATTTTCAGTTTACCCAAAATCCTTAATTGTAAAGATTATGATATGCTTTGCAGTCAAATGCTCTACCCCTGAGCTATACCCCCAAGATTATGATATGCTTTGAAGAAGAGATAATAATCAGCCCTTAATTTATGATATAGGACGTTTATTATATTTGTTTAGAAGTATCCACAGATACTTCATTCTGTCTAGTAAGAAGTCTTCCAAAGACATTCTGGATATTTTAGGTGTGTCCATGTTCTGTTGTTCGGTTTCATAGTGCTGTGTAAAAATGACCGCAGAAAGTGTAGCAGCATTGTAATCTGTGCAGGCGATGCATTTGTCATACAAGGATGGTGTATATAAAAGAAAAAAAAGCAAGAAAAGACACTGAAGAGTTAATTTCACCATCTCTGCAATATCATTTCATAGTTTATTTTAAAAATCATGTGAATGTCGCAATATATTCGGAAAAGAGTGGCCTCATTTTCATTGACTTTAACCGAGGAGTTGCCATATAATATTATTTTTGAACTACTTTTTTTTTTTTATAAGTCTATAGCATTTTGCTGTGATATACAGGTCAATATTTTTATGTTATAGTTGTCAGAATTGACATGAATTTTGTTTACATGTATAACTCAGAAAAAATTGAGATGAGGATTGATTTTACAAGTAACATTCATCTGTATTCCAAAGCACTAGGAAGCAGAAGTCTCAGAACACTAGTTCATATTCTTCCAGATGTGAACAAAGCACATCGGATTGGTGATTTTTTAAAAATCTTAGCCTCCAATAGATATTTTCAAGTTTCTTAGATGGCAAGCACTATTTATGGTTTTGAATTTTATTAAAAATAGCTCTGTATGGGGCGCCTGGGTGGCTCAGTGGATTAAAGCCTCTGCCTTCGGCTCCTCATGATCCCAGGGTCCTGGGATCAAGCCCCGCATCGGGTTCTCTGCTTAGCAGGGAGCCTGCTTCCTCCTCTCTCTCTGCCTGCCTCTCTGCCTACTTGTGATCTCTGTCTGTCAAATAAATAAATAAAATCTTTAAAAAAAAATAGCTCTGTACTATAAGAATACTGGAACTGGAAAGAATGTGCTTTTCTATTTTGTATTTATTTATTTTTGAAGTTTTTATTTAAATTCCAGTTAGTTAACACCCAGTGTAATATTACTAAGGTAGTGGCTCGGCCCTTCCATAAATCAGTGGGTCCTCATCACAAAGTGCCCTCCTTCATCCCCATCACCTGTTTCACCTATCCCCCCACCTGCTTCCCCTAACCAGAAGTTTGTTCTTTATAGTTAAGAGTCTGTTTCTTGATTTGTCTCGCTCTAAGAATGGGGTTTTTTAAAAGGATGAGACTTAAGTATTTTAATGTAACTTTGATACACATTTGGTTAATGAATTCAGCTTTAAAACTAGGGATGGGAAGAAAGTAGGAAATACCATAATTTTTTACCAATTTTCCTCATTATTAATAGTTGTCATGACTGCTTTGGGTTTACACTTTATTTTTATGTGTGTTTTGTTTGTTTTTTAGGGAGAAGTAATAGCACTGGATAAAATATCCAACAAAGTAGAGAAAATAAAACAGAATGCTTTATTGTTAGGGCTGAATTCCATCAAGGCATTTTGCTTTGATGGAACAAAGGCTCTTAAACTCGATATGGTTAAGGATGCTGAAGGTGAGTTAAATTTTATCTTTATAGGCTTCTATAATTGGCTTTTGGAAACAGATTTTGCTGTCATTGTTCTAGCCTAAAATATCCATAAGACCTTGAAACGGGCAGGGATCTAAGATAGGTATCTGTAATAGGTATCATTTTGCTTTTCATTTTATCCCAGAACATATAAATAGTCCCTATATATAAAATGTATGTCAGATTTTAATAATATAAAATCAAACCCCAAGACTTTGTCAGACTCTTTGGTCTTAATGTATTTCTCTGAATTTCCTATTAAATCTCAAGCTTATTGGCCTTTCAAGTTTATGATTCTTGAGCTATTTTGTTTTCTTCATTTTTCTTGAGAGAATGGGGCTATGGAGCTAGGAAGGGAGGAAAAACTGTCACATATCTTGTGACATGATTTTTCTTGGAATAAAACGTTGCATTTATTAAGTCCTCTATTCCTCTCATTCTTTGTTCAGATTTGATTTCATGAAATACTCAAGAAACTTGCATATTTTAACAAATTAATTGGCATTAGTTTCCCTGAAATGTTTATAAATTAAAGATGCTATTTGAATAAAGATGATTTTAAAAACCTGAGGACATTGTTTTGACTCCCAACCCTTTATAGATCATCTTATTTTCTCATATATAAGCTCTTGTTCATAAGGATGACTAATGAACAGTGGACAGTACAATATAATCTATTACTGTCACTTAACTGAAATTGTTGGTAGGTCACCAAGTTTTACATATCATTAAAGAGAGTGATCATACTCAAAAGCATAATAGGCTAAGATTGGCTAGAACAATCAAGATGCAGGAGTAGCCATCCTAGAGGTCGGTCTTCAGTGCTATAGGGAGACATTCATTAATTGACTTGGGATATTCAATCACTGATTTTTCACTCATCCACATCACTATTAGCTGATGGTCGTAGGTTGTCATCTTTAGCTCTTTTTTTCATTAAGACATGATTCATCGCAGACTATATGGTAGTTTGATTTGGGTTATTAAACTTAGAGTGTCTGGCAATAGATCCAATCTGTCTGATGGAAAATGCATTAGTAGTAATGTGAACATCACCATATCTTTGGGACTCCTGGAAAGTGAGAAGTTATTTGGTGACACCTGCCTAATGTCTAATAAACCACATGGAAATAAAGAAATAAATGAAACATATCGAAAGCTTCCTAGAAAAATAGGGATTATTCTGAATAGCAAGGTCTAGACTATTATTTATCTTCTGAAGGAGGTGGGAATAGGTCAGATGTAATTGCCTGATGACATGAGAACAGCACTTCGTGGTCATTTGGTCGTTAACCCAGAAGAGTTAGCCAGGAGCTCGCAGGAGATTTATATTAGCGTATATAGCCTGTATCCGAGAGACCCAAAATATAGTGGCTTAGAAAAGATAGAAGCATTCTTGTTTCTTAGTTTTTGTTTATTTTGGTCTCATGTAACAGAAGTGGGCCTCTGATGCTAGTAGTTTCATCTCTGGGTCCAAGACAGATGTTTCAGTTCTTTTAAGGGGAAGGGAAAGGGTGTGAGAATCCTTATGAATTCACATGCCACTGGCCAGGTTAGTCATTTGATCAGTTTAACTGCGGGGGAGTGTGGGGGTTGCTGGAAAATATAGTCATTAGCTGTAGAGCCATGTGCCCAGTTCAAAACGTGACTTTAGGGTGCCTAGGTGGCTCAGTGGTTTAAGCCTCTGCCTTTGGTTCAGGTCATGATCCCAGGGTCCTGGGATCAAGGCCGGCATCGGGCTTTCTGCTTGGCAGGGAGCCTGCTTCCTCCTCTCTCTCAGCCTGCTTCTCTGCCTACTTGTAATCTCTGTCTGTCAAATAAATAAATAAAATCTTTAAAAAACAAAAAAAGATAACCAAAAAAACCCATGACTTTAGGAAAAGAGGAGAATGGATATTAAAGAACAACTAGCAGTCTGACAGAGTCTTTGTATTACTGAAAGTGGTAATGGTGATTGTCAAAATTTATAAGCTATTTTAAATTTTTATTATTTTAGGGTGGTTGACAGTGTTATTAGTTCTAAGTGTACAATGTAACAGTTCTACAATTCTATATATTACTCAGTGCTCACCGCAATTAAGTCACCCTCTGTCATCATAAAATATTACTATACTATTGACTCTATGCCCTACACTGTGCTTTTTATCTCTGTGACTTATTTAATAGCTAGAAGTTTGTATCTCTTAATTTCCTTCATTTATTTTGCCTATCTCCTTACCCACCTCCCCTCTGGCAACCACTAGTTTGTTGTCTGTTTTAATGAGTCTGTTTCTCTTTGTTCATTTATTTTGACATTTGGAGTCCACATATAAGTGAAATTCTGTGGTATTTGTTTTTCTCTGACTTATTTTACTTAGCACCATGCCCTCTAGGTCCATCCATGTTGTCGTGAATGGCAAGATGCCATTCATTTTTGTAGCTAACTAATATTGTGTGTGTCTGTATGTATACACACCACATCTTCTCAATCCCATCTAGCAGCAGACACATGGGATTGCTTCGATATATTGGCTACTGTAAAGGGTCACCTGGCTGGTAGAGCATACAAATCTTGATCTCAGTGTTGTAAGTTTGAGCTCCATGTTTGGTAGATTACTTAAAAAAAAAAATACTGCTTGCTGTAAATAATGCTGTAGTAAACATAGGGATGCATATATCTTTTTGAATTTGATGTTTTCATTTTCTTTGGTTATCTAGTAGTAGAATTACTGGATTATAAAGTATTTCTATATTTAATTTTTTGAGGCCTCTCCATGCTGTTTTCCATAGAGGTTGCACCAATTTACATTCCTACTAGGAGTGCACAAGATTTCTCTTTTCTCCACATCCTTGCAACATGTGTTATTTCTTAAGTTTTTGATACTAGCCATTCTCACTGGTGTGAGCTGATACCTCATTGTGGTTTTGATTTGCATTTCCATGAGGATTAGTGATGTTGAGCATCTTCGTGGGTCTGTTGGCCATCTGTATATTTTTGGAAGAATGTCTTCTCAGGTCCTGCACCCATGTTTTAATCAGATTATTTGTTTTTTGTGTGTGTGTGTTGAGTTGTGTAAGTTCTGTATATATTTTGGAAATTAATCCCTTACAGATGCCATCATTTTCAAAATCTTCCATTCAATAGGGTTGCCCTTTCATTTTGTTGATGGTTTCTTTCACTGTGCCTAAGCTTTTTATTTCAGTTTAGTTCCAATAGTTTATTTTTGCTTTTGTTTCCCTTTACTGAAGAGACGTATCTACAAATATGTTGCTAAGGCTAATGTCAAAACAGCCTGTGTTTTCTTTTAGGAATTTTATGGTTTCAGGTCTCATATTTAATCATTTTAGGTCTTTAATCATTTTGAGTTTATTTTTATGCATGGTGTGAGAAAGTGGTCCAGTTTTATGCTTTGGCATGTAACTACCCAATTTTGCCAGCACCATTTATTGAAGAGACTGTCTTTTCTGTATTGATATTTTTGACTCCTGTTTCATAGATTAATTGAACATAAAAGCATGGTTTTATTTCCAAGCATTCTCTCCTATTCCACTGATCTGTTTTTCCATCAGTACCATATTTTTCAGTTACTATAACTTTGTAGTGTATCTTGAAATCTGGGATTGTGATACCTCCAACTTTATTCTTTTTCAAGATTGCATTGACTGGGGTCTTTTGTGGCTTAATACAAAGTTTAGTGCTATTTGTTCTAGTTCTGTGAAAAGCACTGTTGTTATTTTGGTAGTGATTGCATTAAATCTTTAAATTACTTTGGGTAGTATGGGCATTTTAACAGTATTTTCCCATCCACAAGGGTGGTATATCTTTATATATATTTGTATTGTCTTCAGTTTTTTTCCTTAAGGTCTTAAAATTTTCGGTGTAGGTCTTCCCCTCCTTGGTTAGGTTTATTCCAGGTTTTTTTTTTTCTTTTTGATGCATTTGTAAATGGGATTGTTTTCTTAATTTCTCTTCTACTTCGTTATTAGTGTACAGAAGAAACACAACAGATTTCTGTATGTTAATTCATTTTTTTTTTTTTAAGATTTTATTTATTTGACAGAGAGAAATCACAAGTAGGCAGAGAGGCAGGCAGAGAGAGGAGGAAGCAGGCTTCCCGCTGAGCAGAGAGCCCGAGGCGGGGCTCGATCCCAGGACCCTGAGATCATGACCTGAGCTGAAGGCAGAGGCCCTAACCCACTGAGCCACCCAGGTGCCCCTGTTAATTCATTTTTTAATAGGTTTTTATGGTCTCTAGGGTTTTCTATATATAGTATCATGTCATCTCTAAAGAGTAACAGTTTTATTTCCTCCTTACCAGTTCGGATGCCTTTTATTTCTTGTTTGGTTGCTTTGGCTAGGATTTCTAGTACTGTGTTGAATAAAAGTGGCTAGAGTGGACATCCTCGTCTTATTTTTGATCTTAGAGGAAAGGTTTCAATTTTTCACTATGAGTATGATATTGGTTCTGCATTGTTTCATATATGGCCTTTATTATGTTGAAGTATGTTTCTCCTAACCCCACTTTGTTGAGAGCTTTTTTTGTTTTGTTTTGTTTTTTAATCATGAATGGATATTGTATTTTGTTAGGTGGTTTTTCTGCATCTGATGAGATGATTATCCTTCTTGTTAATGTATCATGTTGGTATGTGAATATTGAACCATCCTTGCATCACTGGAATAAATTCCACTTGATCTTGGTGAATGACCCTTTCATGTATTGTTGAATTTGGTTTGCTGATGTTTTGTTGAGGATTTTGGCATCTGTCTGTCAGGTTTTCTTTTCCTGTAGTGTCTGTCTAGTTTTGATAGTAGGCTAATGCTGGCCTCTTAGAATGAATTTGGAAGTTTTTCTTCCTCTTCTATTTTTTGAAATAGTTTGAGAAGAATATGTATTAACTCTTCTTTCAATGTTTAGTAGAATTCACCTTTGAAGCCTTCTGGCCCTGGACTTTTGTTTGTTGGGAGTTTTTGTACTGATTTAATTTCATTACTACTAGTAAGTCTGTTCAATTTTTCTGTTTCTTCCGGATTCAGTTTCGGAAGATTGTATGTTTCTAGGAATGTATCCATTTCTTTTAGGTTGTCCAATTTGTTTGGATATAACTTTATTGTTCTCTTATAATCTCTTAATAATCCTTTGTGTTTCTATGTTGTCCATTATTTCTGCTCTTCGATTTTGTTTTTCACTTCCGTTTCTGATTTTATTCTTTGAGTTCTCTCTTGATGAGTCTGGCTAAAGGTTTATCAATTTTGTTCATCCTTTCAAAGAACCAGCTCTTGGTTTCATTGATCTTTTCTGTTGTTGTTTCTTAGTCTCAATTTACTTCTGCTCTAATCTTTTTATTTACCTCCTCCTACTAACTTTGAACTTTTTTTTTTCTTGTTCCTTTAGGACAGATTGTTTGAGTATCTTTTATTTCTTAAGGTAGGTCTGTATCAGCTGTAAACTTGTGTCTTAAAACTGCTTTTACCATATTACCAGAATTTTGGACTGTTGTGTTTCCATTTTCATTTGTCTCCAGGTGTTATTTGATTTCCTCTTTGATTTCATCATCGACCCATTGTTGTTTAGTAGCATGTTGTATAGCTACCATGTGTTTGTGGTTTTTTCCAGTTTTTTTCCTGTTAATTTATTTCTGGTTTCCCATTGTGGTGGTTGGAAAAGATGCTTGACATGATTTTGGTGTTTTTAAATTTATTGAGGCTCATTTTGTGGCCTTACATGTGATTCGTCTTGGAGAATGTGCCATATGCTCTAGAAAAGAAGGTATGGGTGTGCCTGGGTGGCTCAGTGGGTTAAAGCCTCTGCTTTCAGCTCAGGTCATGATCCCAGGTCCTGGGATCAAGCCCCGCATCATCGGGATCTCTGCTCAGCAGGGAGCCTGCTTCCCTTTCTTTCTCTCTCTGCCTGCCTTTCTGCTTACTTGTGATCTCTGTCTGTCAAATAAATAAAAATCTTAAAAAAAAAAAAAAGGTATGTTTTGCTCATTTTGCATGAAACATTCTGTATCTTTTAGGTCCATTTGTTCTATGTGTCATTCAAAGCAACTGTTTCTTTGTTGATTTTCTGTTTGGGTAATCTGTCAGTTGATGTTATTGGGGTGTTGCAGTCCACTACTGTTATTATATATTATTACATTGTTGTTATATTGTTCTTTTATCTCTGTTAATATTTGCTTTATGTATTTAGGTGCTCTGTGTTGGATGGACATTTGCAATTGTTACATCCTGTAGTTGGATTGATCCACTTATTATTATGTAATGCCTTTGTCTCTTATTAGAGCTTTTTTTTTTTTTTTAAGATTTTATTTATTTATTTGACACACAGAGAAATCACAGGTAGGCAGAGAGGCAGGCAGAGAGAGAGGGGGAAGCAGGCTCTCCGACAAGCCGAGAGCCCAATACGGGACTTGATCCCAGGACTCTGGGATCATGACCTGAGCCAAAGGCAGAGGCTTAACCCACCGAGCCACCCAGGCACCCTAGAGCCTTGTTTTTTTTGTTTCTTGTTTTTTTTTTTAAGATTTTATTTATTTATTTGCCAGAGAGAGAGAGAGAGAGAGAGTGGGAGTAAGCACAGGCAGGCAGAGTGGCAGCAGAGGCAGAGGGAGAAGCAGGCTCCCCGCCGAGCAAGGAGCCCGATGTGGGACTCGATCCCAGGATGCCGGGATCATGACCTGAGCCCAAGGCAGCTGCTTAACCAACTGAGCCACCCAGGCATCCCTAGAGCCTTGTTTTAAAGTCTCTTTTGTTTGATGTAAGCGTTTTTACTTGGTTTTGCCTTTTTTTTTTTTTCTGTTTGCATGGAATATCATGGAATTTTCCATTCCTTCATTTTTAGTTTCTATGTGTCTTTAGGTCTGAGGTGAATCTCCTATAGATAGCATATAGATGGGTCTAGGTTTTTTATTCATTCAGTCACCTGTCTTTTAATTTATGCCTGTATTTAAACTTAAGGCAATTACTGGGGTCCTGTGTGGCTCAGTCAGGTAAGCATCTGCCTTTGGCTCAGGTTATGATCCCAGGACTCTGAGAACGAGCTCTGCTTTGGGCTCCCTACTCAGCAGGGAGTCTGTTTCTTCCTCTGCCCCTCCCCTTGCTCATGCTTGTTCTTTCTTTCTCTTTCTCTCTCTCAAATAAATAAATAAAATCTTTAAAAAAAACTTTAAGTAATTATTGATAGATATGTACTTATTGCCATTTTGTTCATTGCTTTCTGGTTGTTTTTGTAGTTCTTTGATTCCTTCTTTTCTTGCTCTCTTTTGGTGGTTTTTTTGTTTGTTTCATTGTGTGTGTGTGTGTGTGTGTGTAATGCTTAGATTCTCTTTATTTTTTTTAATATCTGTTGTAGGTCTTTTATTTATTGTTATCATGGTGTTCATTTATAACATCCTATTGTATATAGCAGTCTGTATTAAGTTGGTGGTCACTAAATTTGAACACATTCTGAAAGCACTAAATTTTTACTTCCCTTTCATTTTATGTATACAGTGTCTTATTTTTCATCTTTTTATTTTGTGTATTCCTTAAGTTTTATAGATATACTTGATTTCACAATCTTAGTGGTTTAACCTCCATACTGGTTTTATGAGAGATTAATCTACTATTTTTACTATGTTTTTGTTTTTACCAGTGAAGTTTTTTTCTTTAATGATTTTCCTCTAGTTATAGTCTTTCTTTCCTCTTAAGGAATTCCCTTTAACAGTTCTTGTAAGGCAGGTTTACTGGTGATAAACTCCTTTAACTTTTGTTTGTCCAGGAAACTATTTCTCCTTCATTTCTACTTTATTTCTCCTTCATCATAGCCTTGGTGGGTAGAATATTCTTGGTTGTAGGTTTTTCCTTTTAGCACTCCGAACATGTCATGCCACTTTCTTTTGGCCTGCAAAGTTTCTGTCGAAAAATCAACTGATAGCCTGATTGTCAGAACTCCCAAGGTTAGGTAGGCTCTGCTGATTTTCAAAGCTCTAGGTATCATGAGGTCTCATCTTCCCAGTGTAAGTTCCCAGGGCTGGGATTCCCAGCTGTGGAGTCTGATCCCCTCCTCTGTGTTTTGATGTTCCTTCCTTTCATGGTTAATCACACCAGAAGTTTGGTTATTGACCTTATCTCCACCACTCTTACCCTTTTTGATGTGACCTTCTCTTCGGAAGATCTTCTGTTTTCAGATTTTCAGAATTAGTTGTAGTAGTTGTGGTTGTTGGTTTAGTGTGTCTGTGGGATCAGGTGAGCTCAAGCTCCTCCTACTCTGCCATTTCCCACCTCATGTTTTCTAAATTTACTCCTTTTAGTTATAAATTTCTTCTTTACTTTTTAAGATGAGAGTCTGAAGTCCTCTGAGTAGATAAATGAGGTGTGTCGTATAAGGTGGCAAGGAGTTGATTCAGTGACTCAGTCACTGTGCACATGTCAAGTTGCAGGGCAGTTTTGATTTTTAAACAATTTGTTCTGGGTATGGACTGCTGTTGCAACAAATCATCCCATTACTTAGTGGCTTAAAACAGTAATAATTTTATTATTATTTCTCACAATTTTAGAGATTAACTGGGAACTCAAATGGTTCTCACTTTCAGTGTCTTACACAATGCAGTCACATGCTACTTGGTGGGGGGTCACCTCAGAAGGTTTGTCTACTACATACCTGTCTGGAGGTTAATGGTGGCTCTCAGAAGGCACCTACACATCACCTTATTGGTCTTTCTCAGACCATGTTGGTTGGGTTTTGAAAATGAGTGTCCCATGAGCTCCAGGCAGAAGCTATATCACCTTTTGTGGCCTTGTCCAAAAGTCGTGTAGCATCAAGTCTGGTGCTGTCCAGAATAAAGGAGAAGGAGCATTAGACCCCATCTCCTGTGGGAGAAGAGTCAATGGCAAATTGAAGGCATGTGGGATGGAAGATATTGTCACAGTCATCTTTGGAAAACAGAATTTTCCCCACAGTTTTATTTATTTATTTTTTAAAGATTTTATTTATTGATTTGACAGACAGAGATCACAATTAGGCAGAGAGGCAGGCAGAGAGAGAGAGGAGGAAGCAGGCTTCCTGCTGAGCAGAGAGCCCGATGTGGTGCTTGATCCCAGGACCCTAGGATCATGACCTGAGCCGAAGGCAGAGACTTAATCCACTGAGCCACCCAGGCACCCCTCCACCGTTTTAAATTATTTTTTTTTGTTAGAAATTTTTAATTTGTATGCACAGTAGATTGTTAGCTGGACACAAAGAATAAATACTAATTTGGAAAATGAAAGAGCACAAAAACAATAATTCTGACAGTTTACTTCAGGGTGATTTTCACCTGTTCTGTAAATTGAATTAATATGATTAAAAGTTTTATGTAGCATAACAAGGAGATTTTAATACCCTCCCCCTCAAAAAAAACCTAAAAAGAGAAAATACTCAGTCTGAATATTCAGTTTGAACTCTTTAAGAAGTATATTCACTTTGGCTGTCATTTATTTGGAATAAAGATTATCCACATGTTTAATGTTATACTTACTTACAAGGAGTAGCCTGAATCTTATCTTTTCCCTCATATAAACAATTTATAAAAAGAAACCAGTTGTTTTTTAATGTATAGGGTAAGTACTAAAAATCATTCCAGAAAGCAGTTTTTATTCTTGATGGAAAAGGAACATTTCATGTTATAGTAGAGATTTTTTGAATGATTATTCTTTCTCTTATCTAATTTTAAGTTACATCTACATGTATTTTTTAAAAATATTTTATTTATTTATTTGACAGACAGAGATCACAAGTAGGCAGAGAGGCAGGCAGAGAGAGGGGGAGAAGCAGGCTCCTTGCTGAGCAAAGAGCCCGATGTGGGACTCAATCCCAGGACCCTGGGATCATGACCTGAGCCGAAGGGAGAGTCTTTAAACCCACTGAGCCATCCAAGCGCCACTGTGTTATTTGTTAAATGGGAAAAAATAGTGGGTTTTCTTCATATAGGATGAATAGTAAAGATTGCTTTAGAATGAAAATTTATAATAATCTGACTTCACTTTGTTGTGTATCAGTGTATACTTCGTGTACCATACAGTTCACACAGGTAAAGTATACAGTTCACTAGTTTTTTTTATTCAGAGATATGCAGCTATCATCACAATCTAATTTTTGAACAATTTCATTATGCTGAAAATTTTGGACAATTTCATTATGCTGAGTTACTCAGTAACTCCCTATTCCCTTATACTTCCACCCCCCAGGCTTAGGCAGCTCTTAACCCACTTTCTGTCTCTGCAGATTGGCCTGTTCTGGATGTTTCATATAAAGGAAAAGATATAGTATGTGGGCTTTTGTGACTGGTTTCCTTCATTTATTGTAATGTTTTTATGTTTTATCCATGTCGTGGTGTGTCTCTGTACTTCATTCTTTTTCATGGAGGAACAGTATTCCACCGCACCGATGATCATCATTTGGTGGACATTTGGGTTGTTGACGCTTTTTTGGCTGTTATGAAAAATGTTGCTGTGAACATTTGTGTACAAGTTTCTGTGTGGACATAGGTTTCATATCTCTTGAGCATAATACCTTTAAGTGGCATTTCTGGGTCAAATGGTAACTCAACATTCAACTTTCTGCAGAACTACCAGTCTGTTTTACATAGCAGCTGGATCATTTTGCATTTTCAGCAGCAATATATGAAGGTTTCATTTTCTTTACATCCTTACCAGCATCTGTCCCTTTGCTTATAGCCACCTTGGTAGGTGTAGAGTACTGTCTTCTGGTGTTGATTTGCGTTTCTCTGTGGCAGAGATGTCTAACAATGTCGAACATGTTTTCATGTGCTTGTTGGGCACGTTATATCTCCTAGTCTAGTCAGATCCTTTTCCCCATTTTTAGAATGGGTTGTCTTTTTTATGTTTTGAGCTGTGCAAGTTCTTTATATGTTCCAGATACAAGTCTTTTGTTAGACATAGGATTTATAAATATTTTCTCCCATTATGTGAGTTGTTCGTTCACTTTCTTGATGATGTTCTGTGACGCTCTTCAAAAGTTTTTAATTTGTTGTCCACTTTACCTGTTTTTTCTTTTGTTATTTGTGTTTTGGGTATCTTTAAGAATTGTATAATTTTAGTTCTTACAACTAGATCTAGAATCCGTTGTGAAATAATTTTTGTTTATGGTGTAATGAGAGAATCCAACTTGAGTTTGATTCTTCTTCCTATAGATACTCGTTTGCTCCAGCACCTTTTGGTGAAATGCTCTTTTGCTTTGTTGAATTGTCTTGGTACTTTTGTTGACCATAAATGTAAGGGTTTCTTTCTGGACTCTCAGTTCTCTTCCACTGATTGATATTTTTATCTGTAAGTTAGTAAGGATTGTCTTGATTACTGTAGCTTTTTAGTAAATTCTGAAATCAGGAAGTGAGGTGTCTTCCAGCTTTGTTCATCTACAAATAATAAAGATAGGTCTACTTTTTTCTCTCTAATTTGGATGCCTTTTGTTTCATTTTCTTGCCTAATTGTCCTTGCTAGAACCTCTAGTAGAATGTTTAAGCAGAAGTGGTAACAGAGGACATCCATATCTTATTGCTGATCAGTCTTTCTAGTGGCTTAAAACTCGTTATAAGTTTCTCATAGATAACCTTTATTACCCTGAGGGTTTTCCCTCTTATTCCTGGCTTGCTGCTGTTTTTAATCATAAAATAATATTGGGTTTTGTCAAATGCTTCTTCTGTGTCTGTTGAGATGATCTTCTGGTGTTTGACCTTTATTGAGTTTCAGATACTAAACCAATCTTGCTTCCTGGAATAAATCCTACTTGGTCATAGTGCATAATTTTTTTCCCATGTTGCTAGATCAGGTTTGTTTGTCTGTAGTTTTCTTTCCTGTGCTGTGTTCATCGGGTTTTGATATTAGGGTAATTCTGGTTTCAAATAATGAATTGGGAAGTATTCTTTGTCCTTCTGTTTTTGAAAGAATTTATCAAAAAGTATTAAATATTTTTTAAATGTTTGGTAGCTTCATCAGTGAAAACATCCAGCTCGGACTTTTCTTTGTGAAAATTTAAAAAATTATTAATTCAGTCTCTTTACTTACTATGGATTTATTCAGATTTTCTTTCTTCTTAAATCATTTCCAGTAGTTTGTGTTTCACTGGTAACTTATCCATATCATCTAAATTATCTGTACGGTTGTTTGTAGTATTCCTTTTTAATTATTTTTCTTTCCATCCGGTCAGTAGTGATGTCTCCTTTTAAATTCCTGATAATAGCATTTTGAGTTTTTCTCTTTTTTTCTTGGTCAGTCTAGCTGAAGTTTTGTCTATTTTGTGCTCCTTGCAAATAATTAACTTTTGGTTTTGTCGATTCTTTCTCTTGTTTTTTTTTTTTTTTCTCTCTATTTCATTAATTTCTGCTCTAACCTTTATTATTTTCTTCTTCGTTTTTTAGTTTGCTTTTCTTTTTCCATTGCTTTAAGATGGAAGTCTAGGTTGTTGATTTGATATCTTTTTTAGAAACGTAGGTGTTTACAGCTGTAATATTCCCTCTAAGCCGTGTCTCACTGTTTCCCGTAAGTTTTGGTATGTTGTGTTTTTGTTCTTATTCATGTCAAATCATTTTATGACTTACCTATGATTTTCTTGACCCATGGTTATTTTGGAGCATGTTTTTTAACTTCCACATATTTGTGAATTTCCCAAATTTCCTTGTATTATTAACATATTTTCATTCCATTTTGATAGAGAACAGATGTATGAGTTCAGCCTTTTAAAATTTACTGATCTGGGGGTGCCTGGATGGCTCAGTGGGTTTAAGCCTCTGCTTTTGGCTCAGGTTATGATCTCAGGGTCTTGGGATCAAGTCCCACATCGGGCTCTCTGCTCAGCGGGGAGCCTGCTTTCCCTCTCTCCCTGTCTCTCTGCCTACTTGTGGTCTCTCTCTGTCAAATTTTTTAAAAAATCTTAAAAAAAAATAAAATTATTGATCTGTGTTTTATGTCCTCACTTTGTTTTCTCTTAGGGAGTGATCCATGTGCACTGGAAAAGAATGTGTATTCTACCACTGTTGAGTGGAATGTTCCATATATAATCTGTTAGGTCTCCTCTGTGTTGAAATGTTCTATTTCTTTTTTGATCCTATGCCTGGTTATTATTTTTATTATTGAAAGTTAGGTATGGAAGTCTCTAACTCATTGTTGAATGGTGTATTTCTTCCTTTAGTTCTCCCAGTTTTTGCTTTGTATATTTGGAGGTTCTTTTGTTAGGTTGGGGCAGAGACAGTGGGGTTTTGGTATTCTCAGACTGATGTGCCTGGACTAGAGCTGTCCATGGGTGAGTGGGGGCTGGTTGGAGGAAGGCAGCCCCAGAGTTTTCAGCTACTCTTAAGCTGGAATTTAGCTTCTCCAGCATGGGACTTGAGGAGATGAGAAATGCAGGCAGGCCTGTCCTCTCCAGTGAATTACCGTATTTCTTGGCTGGGCGTGTAGGGAGAGAGGCAGCCGTGTGTTCTTGGCTGCCCCCATATGAGGTGGATCACCTTTCACTCTGAACTTCAGGAAAGAGGCTCTTGGGGCAAAGGAAGGAACAGATTGTGGCTCAGATACCACAGACACTCACATTCCTTAGATTTTCTTTAATAAGTGTTTCTTCATTTGATGTATATCCTGGACATTTTGTAGAGATTTGAAATGGCAGTTTTTGGTTTTGTTATAATTTTTGCCAGTCGTTTCACTGGGAAGAAGGTCTGCATATGCCCTCATTCCAAAAGTTGTCTCAGTCTCGTTACTTCTATCATAAAATTGCACCTAAATTATATAAGACTCCAAACTAATGCAGTTTTAGAAATCACTAAATGTAGTGTTAAGATTATATATTAAGAGAAAAAGATTTGCATAAACAGAAAGCTGGGTACTCTTATACTATGTATAAGCCTTAAATATTCATTCCATGGCTTTCTAGTTTTGAACAAGAGAAATTTCTCTTGGACCAGGTACATTTGGGGGCCATTTGGTGATCTTGGTCTGATTTTAGACAGGTCTAGATGATTTTTATGATTTTCTCAGTTTCTTTATAATTATCCACCACCTTTTAAGTCTTAAGTCTTAAGTCGCATTACTGAACTTACTAAGAACAGTAAGTTCAGTGATGAGACATTATTGTCCCTCCCCCTGTCAGGGCCATGGCATATAGTTATGCTCTGTCCAAGGGGACCTGGCTGAGGTATATGTTGAGGGGCTAAATTCCAACTTGTACTCAGTGTATCATAGTGTAGGACTATGTTAATCCCAGGGTGCAGATATCTTTTTATTTATTTATTTATTTATTTATTCTTCTCAGTATTCCAGAATTCATTGTTTATGCACCACACCCAGTGCTCCATCCAATACGTGCCCTCTACCCACACCAGGCTCACCCAACCTCCCACCTCCCTCCCCTCCAACCCTCAGTTTGTTTCTCAGAGTCCACAATCTCTCATGGTTTGTCTCCCCCTCCATTTTCCCCCAACTCACTTCTTTCCATCTCCCCATGCCCTCTGTGTTATCTCTTATGCTCTACAAATAAGTGAAACCATATGATAATTGACTCTCTCTGTTTGACTTATTTCACTCAGCATAATCTCTTCCAGTCCCATCCATGTTGATACAAAGGTTGGGTCTTCATCATTTCTGATGGAGCCATAATACTCCATTATATATATGGACCATATCTTCATTATCCATTTGTCTGTTGAAGGGCACCTTTGTTCTTTCCACCGTTTGGTGACTGTGGCCATTGCTGCTATGAACATTGGGGTACAGATGACCCTTCTTTTCACTACATCTGTCTCTTTGGGGTAAATACCCAATAGAGCAATTGTAGGGTCATAGGGAAGCTCTATTTTTAATTTCTTTTTTTTTTTTTTTTTTTTTAGATTTATTTATTTATTTATTTATTTGACAGACAGAGATCACAAGTAGGCAGAGAGGAAGGCAGAGAGAGACGGAGAAGCAGGCTCCCTGCTGAACAGAGAGCCCGATGCGGGACTCGATCCCAGAACCCTGAGATCATGACCTGAGCCAAAGGCAGAGGCCTTAACCCACTGAGCCACCCAGTGGGTGGCTATTTTTAATTTCTTAAGGAATCTCCACACTGTTTTCCCAAGTGGCTGCACCAACTTGCATTCCCACCAACAGTGTAAGAGGGTTCCCCTTTCTTCACATCCTCTCCAAAACATGTTGTTTGCTGTCTTGTTAATTTTGGCCATTCTGCCTGGTGTAAGGTGGTATATCAGTGTGGTTTTGATTTGCATCTCCCTGATGGCTAGTGATGGTCAACATTTTTTCATGTGTCTGTTAGCCACTTGTATGTCTTCTTTGGAGAAGTGTCTGTTCATGTCGTCTGCCCATTTTTTGACGTGATTATCTGTTTTGTGTGTGTTGAGTTTGAGGAGTTCTTTATAGATCTTGGATATCAGACCTTTGTCTGTAGTGTCATTTGTGAATATCTTCTCCCATTCCGTAGGTTGTCTCTTTGTTTTGTTGACTATTTCCTTTGCTGTGCAGAAGCTTTTGATCTTTATCAAGTCCCAAAAGTTCATTTTCACTTTTGTTTCCTTTGCCTTTGGAGACCTATCTTGAAAGAATTTGCTGTGGCCGATGTCAAAGAGGTTACTGCCTATGTTCTCCTCTAGGATTCTGATGGATTCCTGCCTCACGTTGAGGTCTTTTGTCCATTTCGAGTTTATCTTTATGTATGGTGTAAGAGAGTGGTCGAGTTTCATTCTTCTACACATAGCTGTCCAATTTTCCCAGCACCATTTATTGAAGAGACTGTTTTTTTTCCACTGTATATTTTTTCCTGCTTTGTCGAAGATTATTTGACCATAAAGTTGAGGGTCCATATCTGGGCTCTCTACTCTGTTCCATTGGTCTATGTGTCTGTTTTTGTGCCAGTATCATGCTGTCTTGGGATCACAGCTTTGTAGTAAAGCTTGAAATCAGGCAACGTGATGCCCCAGCTTTGTTTTTCTTTTTCAACATTTTCTTATCAATTCGGGGTCTCTTCTGGTTCCATAGAAATTTTAAGATTGTTTGTTCTAGCTCTTTGAAAAATGCCAGTGGAATTTTGATCAGAATGGCATTGAAAGTATAGATTGCTCTAGGCATTATAGGCATTTTAACAATGTTTATTTTTTCAATCCATGAGCATGGAATGTCCTTCCATCTTTTTGTGTCTTCTCAGTTTCTTTCATGAGTGTCCTATAGTTCTTTGAGTACAGATCCTTTACCACTTTGGTTAGGTTTATTCCCAGGTATCTTATGGTACTTGGTGCTATAGTAAATGGAATCAATTCTCGAATTTCCCTTTCTGTATTTTCATTGTTGGTGTATAAGAAAGCAACTGATTTCTGTACATTGATTATGTATCCTGCCACACTACTGAATTGGTATATGAGTTCTAGTAGTTTGGGGGTGGAGTCTTTGGGTTTTCCATATAAAGTATCATGTCATCTCTGAAGAGAGCCAGGGTGCAGACATCTTAATCCTAGTTCACACAGAGGTATCTTGTGAGTTTGCAGATATTTTTAAGGAATTTTCAGTGCTGGGGGGAATTAAGACATGATCACCAGGGATTGTATGACTATATAGCCAGGGGCACCTGGGTGGCACCCTCATTTAAGCGTCTTACTCTTGGTTTCCGCTCAGCTTATGATCTCAAGGTCAGGAGATTGAGCCCTGCATTGGGCTTTATGCTCAGCATGAAGTCTGCTCAAGATTCTCTCTCCCTCTCCCTCTGCCCCTCCCTGCCACATGTTTATACTCTCTGTCTCACTGTCTCTCAAGTAAATAAATTAAAAAACAATACCATAAATCCAAAAGATACCAACTGCAGTAGGAACTCAGAAGGAAGGATTACTTCTTAGAGGGACAATGGAAAAAGCATTTAGGTGAGGAGGTGGCATTTGTTAGGCCTTGGGACTGTAGAGAGCATTTTGACAAATGAAAATGAGTGCAGGGGGCTTCACAGGGGAATAGAATTAGTAGAAGCATGGAAATAGAGTTCATGACAGTTTTGGGTAACAAAGTGGGATGTGGGTTTGTTTTTAACATTGACAGATCTGGGGGGAGTACTGAGAAATGTGGTTGGAGAAGAATCTGGATGAGGCCAAATTGTTCATTGTTAATGGTCTGTATTTGTTAGTCTCAGGAGTTGATTTTTTTGGTTTTGTTTTACTTTGTCAGGGAAATGAATAACTTGTTGAGAGCTGTGTATTTGGCCACAGGAATAAAAAAAGTTATATAAGGTATTTCAACAGAGACAATGTAGTATAATAAATAAGTAGTGTAAGGAATCTGTTAAATAGATGTTGAAGAGTTGGAAAAGCAAAGGAGATCACTGAGGCATCCGAGAGCTAATCACGGCAGGAAACAGCTACTACCCTTGTATTTCTTCTTATCAATAAGAGAAAGATAATAGGGGCACCAGGGGGGCTCTGTCGATTAAGCATCTGCCTTCGGCCCAGGTCATGATCTCAGGTCCTGGGATCAAGCCCCACAACGGTGATTCCCTATTCACCTGGGAAGTCTGCTTCTCCTGCCCTTCTTCCTGCTTGTGTGCTTGCTCTCTCTCTCAAACGAATAAGTAAAATCTTTTTTAAAAAAAAGAGAAAGACAATAATCTTAGTAGGAAAAGGACAAAACAATGTGACCATATAAAGAAAAATACAAATGACCAATAAAACAACAACAGCAAAAATAAAAATAATCCTTTGATGAAGATTTTGGGAGAATAAGTATAATCATAATGGAAAATGTCAATTGGTATAGTCTTTCTAGAGCATTTTTTCAGTATGTATCAAAATCCTTAAGAATAACTGTTTCACTTTGAGAAGATATTCTGAGACCATAGGTAAGAAGGCAAGGATGGGTTTAAATGGAGATGAGTTAAATTGATGAGCAGTCTTGTCTGACAGTTTTGCAATTAGAGAAAAGCAGGTTATCTTGGTGTGGTATTCAGAACATTGCTGTGTTTATTGTAGACAGTCAGCTGGCTTCCTCTGAAAGCGGTCAGCAGCAGTGTCTTGCATGCAGTAAGGTAGCATAAATGTATGTATGAGCAGACTGGTTTCATGACTTTCTCTAGTAACACTTAAAATAGCTCAGAAGTTAGCGGAAAGTTATTCAGGTGAATGCAGAGGGAAACCTGTGCATGATTGGATGCAGGGACATACCGCCTTACTCTAGAGCATAGCCTTGCCGATGGTCCAGAAGCAAGGAGAGTGAGGAACCTCAGAACCAGTAGATTTGACTAGAACCTAACAGGTACTCTTCCTTTCTGGGCTGTCTTCAGTAGGGATTGCCCAGAGAACTGTCAGCCTTCAGGATGACTAGAAGTAATTCCAGATGCTAGCTCTGATAAACTGTGGCTCCTGACATTGGGGATTCAGAGTCTTTTAGATTGGCCTTGATTTGCACTGTGTCAACAGAATAACTCTCAATTATAATAATCACGTTTTTTACTATTTTGCATATGTTAGAATTAATTTTACCGCTATTTGAAAGGAAAAATTGTTTTTCTTTGTAGTCTAGATTATGATTTTAAATTGCTGATAAGTATTTCTATTTCAGGAGCTTCCTATTCTAGACCAGTAGGCAGATAGCAAATATGTTTATAATTCGCTTCATAGGAAAACCTCCATTTTTACCAGAATCTTTTGACCGAATTCTTCTTGATGCACCATGTAGTGGAATGGGACAGAGACCAAACATGGCTTGTTCTTGGACTTTGAAGGAAGTGACATCATATCAACCATTACAGAGAAAACTCTTCACTGTGGTATGTGATGATACTTTGATGTGAAAGAAAGTTGACCTTCATAGTTTGATGTTTCATTTGAGAGCATTGTTCATTGCAGTATTTTTCACGATAACCAGAATGTAGAAAGAGCCCATCGAGTGATCCATCAACAGGTGAACAGATGAGAAAAATGTGGTGTACACACAGAATGGAATATTATACAACCTTACACAGGAATGAGATTCTGCTACAACATGAATGAACTTTGAAAACATTCTGCCAAGTGATAGAAGCCAGACACAGAAAGACAAATATTGTCTGTTTCCATTTATACAAGGTAACTAGATTAGGAACATTTGTAGAGACAGTGGAATACAGGTTACCAGGGTTGGAAGGACAGGAGAATGGGGAATTAGTATTTAATGGGTACAAATTTTAAGTTTGAGAAGACGAAAAGTTCTAGAGAGATGAATGGTAGTGATGGTTGCATGACAGTGTGAATGTTTAATGCCACTGAACTATATGCTTACAAATGGTTACAATGGCAAATTTTATGTTTATTTTATCAGACAAAAAGAAAAAACCTAGTTTTAAATCCAAGAATCTTTCATTTATGTTGATCATTTCTTTCATTTAAAGGCAGTAGCAGAATTTCACTGAGACCTTTAATGAATTTCCAACATTCTGCTATATCTTAAAGAAGTCAGTGAGCTGTTAATATGATAGTTAAGGAATGGGATGTGTAAGGAATGGAATATAAAACAAATTGCTCTTTTTTTATATAGGGTTCCTGGATCATCTTAGCGTATGAGAAGCAGGAGGTCCAGGGGAGGGAAACACACTGATAAAAATGAGAAGGGACTGTTCAGTGTAGGATATAGAAGAATGGTAAAAACTTTGCCAATTGAGCTGGTGTCTAGCACATTTTGGGAGAAGCCCAAATAGAACGTATGAGAATTTCTTTCAGGCTTGAACAAATGATTCCATGGATTTCACAGAATGTAGAGCATTTGACCAAAGATGACTAAATCAATTCCCCTCAGCCCAGCAGTTTTAAGTACATAGAGACCCAATAGTGGGTCTCTAAAGTTGTCTTCGAGTACAGTTTTGCTCATCTGTGTAGTATCTCCTTTTAAACACGATGGATGCGCTGGTAGTGGATTATTTAACTTTTTCTCTGTACAGTCTTAACACATCCTGGAAGCAAAAAATGGAAGCTTTACTTATAGCTGAAATCCACTTTGACTTGAGAGTAAAATTAGGACACTGTATTATTAAAGATTTATTATTATTTTTAGAGAGAGATGGAGAGATCAGAGATTGTGGGGAGGAGTAGAGGCAGAAGGAGAAAGAAACTCAAGCAGACTCCAGATAGCAGAGTCTGACCCAGGGCTCAATCTCATAACCCTGAGATCACAACCTGAGCTGAAACTGAGAGTCAGATGCTTAACCAACTGCACCAGCCAGGCACCCCAGGACACTATTTTAGAAGACTATGCTTTTTGGGACACCTGGGTGGCTCAGTGAGTTAAGCGTCTGCCTGCAGCTCAAGTCATGATCTCAGGGTCCTGGGATGGAGTCCCGCATCAGGCTCCTTGCTCGGTGGTGAGCCTGCTTCTCCCCCTGCTTGTGCTCGTGCACGCTCAATCTCTCACAAATTAAATCTTTTTAAAAAATTTTTAAAAAGAGTAGGCTTTTTGTTTTTTTTAGGTCCTAGCAGAAAGGAAATTTTTAAAAGTTACTTAGGAGTAGTTGCAGTGATCACAAGGAAGAGGAAGAGCTGACTGTGTACAAGGGAGAATTTAGGATGTAGCAGGTTTGCCATTCTGCACTGAGAGGTGTTAATTGAGGATGTGGACCTTATAATAAGACACGGCTTGTCTGGAGCTGTGCTGCTTCTGCATAAGTGACTTCAGGTACATTGGTTACCACATATGAGAAGTGGGGACTATACGCTACCTAATAGGTTCACCTCATTGGTGATGGTAACCATACCTCATGGTTATAAGTAAATTGAGAAAATCCATGTAAAATGCTTAAAACCATAACTGGCACGAGTACAGTAATGGCGTCAATTTTGATCAGTGTGCTCTAGTTAAGAAAGCACAATATATGCTATATATAATAAAATATATGTAGCATATGATACATCTATATATGATATACTATGTTATATAGTTTATTACATACTTGTATATACCATATAGTATTTATGTGTGTGTGTGTGTGTATATATAATGTATTACGTATATATGTAATAATATACTATGTATAGTATATATTTTAAAGATTTTTCTTTGAAATGTTTTTAAGTATCTGGGAGTCTGAAAAGATAAACTATTATTTGGGAAAAATTCATTTTCTTATAATACCTATTTCCTGATTCACTTATTTACTGGACCATTTTTCATTGAGCACCTAAGGATAATGTAATCTATGCTATTCTGGGTGCTGTCAATATAGTAGTGAAAAAAATAACAATCCCTACCTTATTCATGGAGTGTCTCTTCTAATTGGGAGGAAAGGAAGCAAATAGATGAGTAAGTTAGGAAGTACAGTTACAGAGCAGTAATCCCGCGGAGCAGACTAAAGAAGGGAGGATAGGAGTGCTGGATTTGAATGGTGGCAGTGTTACCTGGGAGGGTCAGTGCTGGAAAGGTGGCAGAGACACAAAGATAAGACTGTGAAGAAGCACTGCAGACAATTGCAGAAGTTTCCCAGCTTGTGCACTGCTCCTGGGGTGGGAGTGGCCATGTGTGTTTCGGAACAGCAGAGGCCAGTGTTGCTAAAGCAAAGTGAGCGAGAGGTGTGAGGGGAGGTCAGAAGGGCAGCCAGAGGCCTGCTCTGTGTAGGGCTTGAAAAGCCACTGTAAGGACTTGGGCATTGACTCCGAGTCATAGGTCAGGGCATTTGTAGGGTTTTGAGTGGAGAAGTTTTAAAAACAGTGCTCAGGCAGCTCTATGGAGAAGAGGTTATAGGAGGGCAGACAGGGAAGCAGGTGGACTAAGAAGGAGGCTGGGTAATCCAGGCCAAAGACAGTGGGGCTCAGACTAGGATGATAGTAGGGGAAATAGCCAAATTCTGGATAGATCTTAAAGGAAGAGCCTGTAGAATTTGCTAATGGATGGGGAGTGTGAGGGAAAGAGAGGCATAAAAGATAATACCAGGTTTGGGGCCTGAAAGTAGCACATCTCTAATAGGTCTCAGAGGGAAGATAGGTGTTCACTGTCGAATTTGATAGCAGATGTATGAAGAAGGAAGTGAGTACACGAGTACAGAGTTCAGAAAGGACTATGGTTTAAAAAGGTACATGTGTGAGTTTTGGGCACCAAAAGTGGTGTCTAAAGCAGTGAAATGGAATGATTATATTCAGGAAAGTCTTGGTTTAAACGGATTATAACTGCTCTGAGAGAGTGAAATGCATCGAGTCTGGAACAGAGAACCAATCTTGGTCATACGGAACATTTATCCCAAACCCTTGAAAGGTATCCTAGCGATCTAAAATCCCGGAAAGTGTCGATCGTGCCTTGTAGTCCAGAGTCTGATCGTGTTTCTTTAGGCCGTTGAGCTGCTGAAGCCGGGGGGCGTGCTGGTCTATAGCACATGCACCATCTCGCTGGCTGAAAACGAAGAACAGGTCGCCTGGGCCCTCCGAACGTTTCCTTACCTTCAGCTTCAGCCCCAGGTAAGAATGATGTCAGTGTTCTCGGTATAATCTGACCAATTACGGAAACTTGAGCATGGGGATAAACACAAGGTTGTTACAGGAAGAACTATGTCAAGCAAAACTTCTGAAACAAGTACTGCAGTAAACAAGAGTGCTTCTCTAATGAGATCCATCGTAGACTGCCCACAGAGAATTTCCACCTCCTAACCAAGTTTTTCCCTGTTCTCGTTCCTTGCCGTTGTGTTGAAATGCCACAGAGCTCAGGGGTACTCGTGTTACGTGCTTCTTTCACCTATGGCTCTTGCTTACGTTACTCAGAACCTTTTTTTCTAAAAAGTTGTTTCTTCTTTTCCCCTCCCACTCCTGGATTTGCTGGTATGGAGTCTGTTCAACATTTTTGCTCAAGTCACATCGGCAACAAAGAATATTGCTTCTTTATGGTTTCTGACATAAAATATGTAACATTTAAAAAGCCTTCTTATACTTTATTTTACTGGTCTTGGTTTTTGTCAAAAGTATAGTATGACTATATTTTTAACCCATGATGTCTGAGAGGAAGTTTAAATCTGTAATAATGCTCACATTCGGTTGGATACACTGAACATCTAACTTCAGTACCTTTCTGTACGGAACTCTAGCTAGGTAATTGGAACATATGAATAAAAACTAATCCAGAGATGGTTTCTACACTCGGAAAGGAAGGTAATTGCATTGTAGAGGAAAGGAAGACTTCAGAATTCACTTGAATTTTATGTGTGTGTGTACATATGCATATACACTCGATATATACCTAAAAGAGATGGAAAATTTACCCCATGGATTAATAAACAGTAGGTTTTTAAATAATACTTAAGTATTAAACATAAACATTTACGCATTGTTGACTTGATTTAGGATTACGGATCTTGTGCAGTCGAGGTTCCCACATCTCACTCAGATCCTCATGATTCTGTATTCTAAACTAATTGACACAGCCTTAATTTATCTCCTAATATTCTAGTACATTCAAAAACAATAGAAATCTTTAATCATCCAGTTAGTATGGGTCAGAGAAAGTCACCTTTAGGTGCATATGAAACTCCTGTCAGCTTTGGGGAGTGTGATAATAAAGCTGAGTTTTCTTTTATTGCTGTTCTTGATAATAATCCACTTACAGAGTCACCACTACATGCCAGGTGGACTACCACCTTACTAAATAAAATCTGAGAACTGAGTATTTTATCTGTTATACAGATGAGGAAACAAGAGTTAGGCGAAGTTACTTGCTTAAGATCACACAGCGAAAATGTGGCAAAGCCATGGTTCTTGATGAGTATCTGGGGTCATAATAGAAACTCAGTCATCAGGAGACCATGTGTTACTATCCAGAAAAACCGCATGTCCATTCCACAAAGACAACATTTGTCTCTTTTTAGAATTGGTGGTACTTACACCTTAGTTTTGTCTTTTATTTATTTATTTATCTATATTGTTTTAAAGATTGTATTCATTTATTTGGGAGGAAGAGAAAGGGAATACACAGCAGAGGGAGAAGCAGACTCCCCACGAAGTGTGGGACCCAATCCCAGAACCCTGGGATCACAACCTGAGCCGAAGGCCGACACTCGACCTACTAAGCCACCCAGGCGCCCCAGTGTTGTCTTTTAACTTAAATGTATGCGGGCACACTTACCCATGATAGGATGGTCACGTTCTCTCATTTTCTCTGAACAGGAACCACAGATTGGAGGGGAAGGAATGCTGGGAGCTGGCCTATCATTGGAACAATTGAAACAGCTGCAGCGATTTGATCCATCTGTTGTGCCATTACGGGACACTGACATTGATGCTCTCAGAGATGCCAGGATAGAAGACATGATTTGGCTGGCAAATAAGGATTGCATAGGTTTTTTTATTGCAAAATTCATAAAATGCAAAAGCACATAGAAGAACTCTTAGAAGTGAAAATTCTAAACGTTCACTATATGGTTTTCTTTTTTTTTCCCCCAACTGTTGTCAGGCAGAGTTGCCAAGGAAACAGAAAAGGCTGCCAGCTGTTGCACCAGGGACCAAGAGATTTGATCAGGAGACTCTACTTCATGGAAGAAGTAGTTGGGGGTGGTATATGATTATATTTTGTATTTTGTAAATAATTTTTTTCTTAAGGATTAGCACAGTATAAAAAAAGATGCCTACAGATATTTGGAGCATAGAGCGTATTTTCATTTGGGGCTTTGTGTTTTAATGTGTAAAGAATGCACATAATTTTTAATGTTAAAGTTTGTGATTCTAACAAAAGGAATAAAATGAGCAGTATTTCATTTGGTAGAAATTTTTCTTTGTTCTTGAGTTCCTAAAGTAGTTCCTAAAAATTCAGGGTATGGGAACTATGTTTTCCATATGCCCATAACTGAACTGAGCATTTTATCGGAATTTTTCTGTTTACTACGTGATAAATCAACTTTTTTTTAAAAGATTTACATATTTGAGAAAGAGAGAGCAGCCGTGAGCAGGAGGGGCAGAGGGAGAGGGAATCTCAAGAAGACTCCGTGCTGAGCACAAAGCCTGACCGAAACCAAGAGTTGGATGCTTAACCAACTAAGCCACCCGGGTACTCCTAAATCAACTCTTTCAAATGGAGTCTAGACCTCCTAAATGGTAGTGTGCCTTTACCATGTTTCTTTTTTTTTTTAATGCTTTTAAACTGAAACCTACAACAAATATTTTCTTCACTCTGTATATTAAAATTATGAGAATATTCCACAATTTGGGTACTTTCATCATCCATTGGAACACCTGTTATACAAGTTAATGTGATATGATTGGGGAGACAGAAAAGAGCAGCTTCTGGTAGCTGGAAACTGGCTTGGCACTTTCAGCTATACCTTGGTGGTCTTGAACACTCATTCACCAAACATCAACATCCGACAAAGCCAAGTATGAATATAGTAGATCAAGACAAAAAAGACCACTTTATAAGCAAATCTAGAATCCAACAAAAACATGAACATCCCCTCAACTGCAAAAGTAACCAAACATCCCACTGTGAGCAGCCTGTATGTGACTGCTTTTATTAAAATGTAATTATAACCTTAGGCTTGCTTCATCCTACTGCTTTTCAGATAAGATACATTAAAATACCCAATACCCAGCCCAGTTTAAAGGCTGTCTCTTACAGTATTAAATACATCTAAATGTTTTAACTTCCATTCGGATCACCCCAGAGTTTCTCAGCCTCGAGTATATAAGGTGGACAGTTGGGAACAATTGCCTAATAGTTCCTTTTTTTTTCCCCCCTCCTAGGTTTCTGTTAGGAATTTCTCCTGACTCTTGTGTCCATCAAGGTGGCAAAGTCTCTTTGATCAGGTAAGACCTTTAGCAAGCCTCTTCTCTGAAGCTTTTCTTGAACATCCTCCACTTAGGTTGGCTTAGGCATTTCTATCTTCTCACACACCCCTAGGCATTTCTATCTTTTCAACTGTCCTTATCATTAACACACTCACTCTTCTTTTAATAGGCATCCTCCTTACCCACCCCCCCACCAGGTTCGGGGGAAAGTCTTGAAGGCAGGAACCGTGTCTTTTCTGTTCCTGCTTTAGAATAGATCAATACATGCTTATTGAATGAGTGACAAGCTATTTCAGGTTCCATAAGATTCAGTTATGTGCCTGACTTCTTTATATCCCTTATTCTGCCTTTTATCCAGTAGATGTCATTGGACTAAAGAGAAGCACCATTTACCTGTATAATCCCATTTCTAGGGCTCCACACATTTCTCCAAACTTTATGTTTTAAAAAAAAAATCCATGTCTTCTCATGCTCTCTGCCAAGCCTTATGTGCTCAGCTGGGATGAAAATTGTAGACAGGGAGACCAGCAGTAGACATGTAAACTGTTGGTTAATACTGACAAATAGCAAAATACAAGCAATGCACGCAAAACAAAAGAACAATATTTGCATATTAAAACAGGAAGACAAGGAATATTGTTAAAAATGTTGGCTTTGACAAAGACCTTTTCAGTGGTTTCGTTCCTTCAAAAAGGGAAAATTGGAAAATAAAACACATTCAATCTTAAGGGACACAAAGTTAAGACTAAGTAGAATAAAAAGGGAAAAAATCTGGCAAATGTGGAGGAAAAGAATATATTCTCTATTAACGTATTTAAGATTAACATAGATATTTCTGTGAAACAAAAAAAAGCAACTTAACAGTGAGTACGTTTTACTTCAAAACCCTGTGCCACATTTTACTTTAAATAGTAAGGTGAAGTGCAAATATAATATAGCCAGAATTAAATAACTGGTCTAGAATCATCTAGTTACCTGTTTTCCTTGACTGTGTGACTCTTGACATACCACTACTAAGATGAGAGTTTTCAAGACTAGCAGCCTGGTATCATTGAGCAAAGTGGGGGGGGTAGGGGTGAGCATTTAAATTTGTCATCAAGATCGATTTTCATTTTAAAAATGAAGGAAGAATAAAAAAAACTGAATTGCCACACATGGAGAATTAAGGTGGGAGAAAGACTACTCTGCTCCTATTTTAAAAGAACTTTATTACCTGCCATAAACTAACATTTTATGTGACATAAAGGGAACATCGCTAAAGGAAATTCAGGGATCAGCACTGCCCTTAAGAAAAGATGCTCCCACTGTGGGAAGTGTTGTTGAAAATCTGACATATTCTCAACTATAAGAATCATTCCTAAAATGGCAATTAATACTACTACTAATAAACAGTGCAGAAAGCCAGCTCTTTATTTGTTTTATATGAATGACTTTAAACCAGATTTGTTGAACAGTTCATTGTAGCTGACAGTGAATGTTTAACAGGAATGCGTAGCAGACCATGTTAAAAATGTGGCATTGTCCCAAAGTACAATACGACTAAGACATCCTACATTTAGCAGCACCTTTTTGTAACAGTAACTTAAATGAGCAGTAGAGAAAGAGCATAGGAAAAACTGAAATGGGTTTGACAATAAAACATAGAACTATTAAGAACATTTCCATTTCCAGCATTTTCTAGGTTGACTACAAAGATCATGATTCTACAACTGAGTAGGTTAAGGTTAAGCCTTTGCTGAGTGAAAAGACTAAGTTTACATTCCACAAGTCAGTAAAATCTCCCGTTGCCCTTGGGATTATTTCTTCATTTACAGATTCAGTACACACTGTTCACACATATGCCTGCTATACAGTTTTCACGTATAGATGCCCACTGTCAAATCCTGCAATATCATTTTTTGAGGAATACTCTGATTTGGACTAGTATGTTTCACAGTCAAGTGAAAAGAATCCAAAAGTGAAAAGAACTAGAATCTGTTAGCATGACTCTTTGAAAGGGATTCGTGGTAGCAGCAAGAAAGATAAATACCAGTTATACTTCAAGAGTTTTAGATATCCCAAAGTCATTAATTGGGATGAAAGTTTCAGAAATATTTTATACAAGTAACTTTAACTGGAATATGGTTCCCCAATGATAAGAATATTTTACATCAAAAAATGCATATATTATGACTACTGTTTTTATATTCAATAAATAAATTTGACAACAGTACAGAGCTAATTAACAAAAAGATGAATTCTGAGGAAAATGTTCCTTATATTAGCTGATAAAACCCTTCAAATGTAACTCATTTTTAAAACCGAGTTTTCTTGCGGAGGAAGGGAAATGAGGAGTTAAATGTGAAACAGTTTTACTTAGGTCCCAGAATATTTGGCAAGAACCTGGAATAATCCATGCAAAAAAAAATAGATTAACTTCTTTAACAAAATAACAATTTCATAATGTACATATCTGAAGTTAGGCCATTATATTATAGCTCGGCATTTTCCAGGGACAAACTTCAGGGGTACTTGCACCCCTAATACTGTCTTACCTGTCCAGTCGTAACTGGACAAAAAGTACACATAAGCGACACAGAGAAGGTTATTTTAGCCTTAGCGTGACAACCACCCCGTGAGCTGTTTACAGTGCTATCACTGAGGCATGGAGAATAGTATCTTTTGGGTTCCCTTTCAGAGCGGATGTCTAATGGAGGAAGATAGTCTTAACATTTTGTTCACTTCAAGTCACCTCATCTTGCCCTGATTACTTCTGAAGAGCAGAAACTTTGGTTATAAGAAGCACTTCTAGGTTTTGACGGACAGTGAAACTGTTGGGAGTTGGTGGCAGGGAATGGAATGAAGGGGGAAACTGAAGGGACATAAACAACAGGAACCATAGGCAAGGTTAGAAAGGAGGTGGGAGAAGTTAGAAAAATTTATTTTCCCACGAAATAATTCTACAAGCTGTGTAAACATTTCTTACTAAAACAAATACTCAAACACACAAAGATTGTACATTTCCAGTGAAACACTCACAGTTAAAAGTTGCCTGTATTTTTACTCTCTAGGAGCAAAAACAAGGAGCCAGCAGACGAATGCCTTCCTAGTCGCCTTTGGCAGCAAGCTTCCTCACATTCCCTGACTGCTCAGCGGATTCTCAAAGCAACAAGTAGCACAATTAAATACAAAGCCAGGTGAGTAGAATTCTAGGTTTCGGTCTCGAGTCTTGAGCACTCAGTTCCATCTCAGTCACTCGTGCACGCTTTTACACACTCGTACACACAGACACGCTTGCATATGGAGGTCCGGCTCGTATACTCCAGTGCAGTGACATAAGACACTAGCTACTAAGAATGTGTTTGTCACAATCAGTGTGAACTGCATGGATTAGAACAACCTTTGGAGTTTGGTTATATTTACCATAATTTATGGTCAAAATTATAAACTTACAAGGATGGTAAAACATTCAGAAATCAAACCTCTTCAAGTCAGGCAATCACACGTATTTACAGTATGTACAGACTTTCTATTTGAATGGGGATAGGTGTCTAGATGATATTACAAATTTCCTGAAGGTGGGCATTTCTAGTCCCTGTAATTCATAAAGCAAATCTGCTGACTTGGCATTAAGACTCTAAAATAGTGTGATCAAACTGAGATATATATATATATTATATATATATATATTATATATATAATTATCATAAGAAGGTGTTGCAGAAATAACATTTACAAACTATACAGTACACAGTACTAGTACATAGAAAATAGATTCTAACTTTATGATCCCCTTTGTGTAAGGCAAGACTGAATCTGTCCCCAAATTTAGTCAGCCAGAGGTACAAGCAAAAAACAGTGGTCCATGGTTAAATGAATATGCAAATCAGGTGCCTACATATTAAAAATCTGGAGAATCAAGAAATTCCACTTTTCACCTGGGCCAATTCTGGCTTGCTGGATACATTAACTACATTTTTGAAAACATCAACTATTTTTCTTAAAATACTAATGCCACCTGGATGGCAACAGATTTTGTTCAAGTGGCAGCGATCCCAAACAGTTTTTGAGAAGTCCAGTATGCAACCGGAGGACTGCAGCCATACCAGGCAAATTTATATAGCACTTACAAAAGAAAAAAAAAGGTATATTAATACTCTCTATCATGCTATTGCTATTCGAGCAACAGCAATACAAAGTATACAGGACAGATCACATATGACTGCAAGGTAGACCCCAAAGATTGAGTCTGAGGGTGGGGGTATACAAGACTTAAAAAAAAAAGAAACGTAAAAGGGCCAAAGTCACTGGCGGATGTAAACATCCCTGTTCCACTCCCCAGCCTCGTTCCGTTTTTTGGAGAGGCCCTCTCCGTCCTTGTCACAATAGCGATCCTTGGATTTATGCCGGCTCCGTTGTTTGTTGCACTCGTTGTGCTCCTGCTCTCGATCCAGGTCCCTGGAACGGTGCCGAGACTCCCTGTGTCTGTGCTCACTGCTCCCGTGGGGCTCATCGCGGTGGTTATGGTCACGGTGGGGGGCATAGTGGTCCACGTGTTCGTGGGAGTAATCTTCCTTCGGCTCCACATAGGCAGAGTCTCTACTCTCCTGGGTTTCTGAGTCAAATGTCTCCTGCCTGGAGAGGCCTCGGCTCGTCCCACTGCGATGGCTGTGATGCTGGGCGGAGGAGGAGGAACGGTGCTGGGGTTTCTTGACGGGTTCCAGGCAGGGTTCTTCTTCAGCTTGGGAGGCAGAGCGGGCGGGAGCGGAGCGCTCAGTCCTCTGATCCCCTTGAGAACCCTGGTGGGGAAGGGAGCCAACACGGGCGTCAGCCAAGGTCACCGTGTAAAGAACTAACATGTCACGAGAGCAAGGCTGCCCTTTCAAGGGTTTATTCCCTGGGGACTTTCTAAAATGAAATCTAACCTTGCTCAGTTACTTAATTCTTTTGATAACATCCGGTGGCATTTACAAGGCTTGTACTACGTTAGATCAGACTTTCTTTTCCTTAATGAATAAGTGAAGGGGGGACAGCATCCTTTTATATGTTCTTCTGACATTCAAATCAGATACAGGTACCTAAAATTTCTTTACACACCAAGTGTACATTTCACTACCTCTACTTGAAGACCTGTGGGAAGATTAAAAATGCTTAAGATGTTGGGGAAGAAATAAAATGTCAGATACTCACATACCATTTAGTATGAGGCAAGTACTATCCTAAGACAGCCTTTGGTATTAATTCAGTAATGTGGCAGCAGCCCTGTGAGACCAGTTACCATTAGTCTTCCTGCGGCAAGGGGCAGGTAAGCAACTTCTCCAACCTTACACACCCAGTAAGAGTTGGAGCAGGAATTCGAGCCCAGGCAGTCTGATTCCGTGGCTGTGCTGCTGACAGTGTAGAAGAATGCTATCCTTGTCTTACAGGACATGGGGCTGAGTTGTTTCTGTATGTGTGTGGTATAGTGTTGACAGAGTTTTTCTTACAGGTACACAACTCGCTCTGAAGACAGTAGATGATTCAACAGGTGTCTCGTTCGGACAGAGCTGCTCCTGCTGGAACAGGCGCTGTGCTAGGTAACTGGGCTCGGATCCCAGCCAGATGACCCAAGGCAGCCTAGTTTCTAGGGCTTAAGAAAGAGCCGCTCTTACCTGTGAATTAGAGGCTTGAGTGGGGCTACTGGGCAGAGCTGAAGTGGCTAAAGTACGACTAAGGAGAGGGTTGGGGAGATGGCTGCTGGGAGGGTGGGTGGCCTTCCAGTAGGCCTCCAGGTAGTCGGCCAGGTGCTCACAAGCATCCTCGAGCTGGTTCTCGTCCAGGATCACATCAAACAGCTCCTGCAGAGGCAGACGTTGCCGATGACACACTCGCCCCAGCCCGGCACTCCCCAAATGAAGGGGCCACACCCCTTTGTATGTGCACGTGTGCTCCTGCTCGCTCCTTCTCAAATTGTCTAAATGTCCTGTTGAGTCAGACTGTGTCTGTCTGCCTCAGATCAGTGCTCACAACTCTAGATGTTTAACCTGTAGCAATTCTCAGTGTAATGACAGTTGTTTAGACAGGATAGAAAAGAGGTAGAGAAATAAAAATATAATCTGGACAGTACAGGAAGAGGCCTGGTTTTGACACAGAGACTATGAAAAACTTAATCGTGGAAATTGCTGAGGCAAGATTAGGACAGGAAATTTGGCAGACAAAAGCTGAAATCACTGATGATTTGACAGGGCCCAAACTTCAAAATATGCCCAGCGATAAACAATATAATTCTTATAGCTTCTGCTATACTGCATATCAAAATGAAAACCTAGAGGTGTTCGTTAGTCTCAAACCATGATATGTAAAAAGCAGGGATCAGGAGGGGAATTTGTTCAGGTATCAGAAGCTACGTAACTGTTTAGAAAAAAAAAATTTTTTTAACATGGTCTCAAATCAAATTCTCAATTATTAAGAAAGCTATTAAGAGTTATTAGAACGAATAACAAAGCCCAAACAGATCCACTTTATAAACCAAATTTTGAAACCATAATCTCATTTAAGATACAAATTAGGTATTAACAAAGCAAGGTCACCACCAAATGCACTGGAGTTTTTTCTAAGCCATAATCTAGACAAGTGCTCATGGGAGGCGGTAGGACAGTTCACTTCTTGGGAATGAAGACCATGGCTAAGTGGGGAGAATTCTGTCCCCCGACACCTGTTTTCCTGTCCGGTTATTGGCCGGTTGCTTTCTAAATATAAAACCAGGGCTAATGTCTTCAGGTGGATTTTACCGTGTATGGAGAGGACTTACTGGAGGACACTGAGCCAGTTTATCAGCTGCGACCATCTGGACATTGAGGTGTTTAGCTTGAGATTTCCCTCGAGATTTTATTAACCTTTGTAAAACCTGTGAAAGATAAGATTTAACAGAAGAATATCTGCATTCAGGTAAAGAACAAGGTTTGTTACTCTAGGGCCTTTTTATGTATAGCACAAATGGTTTATAATAGATTGAGCCATAAAACATGTAAGTTAGCTGCAAAATTAACATGTTAACAGAAATCTCAGTTGCAGACTTTAAAACGATAACTAGCATGGAGCTTACTCTCTTTTTCAAAGCTTGCGGTTACCAGTCTTGTCTTATGACTCCTTTATGTTTAAAAAAAAAATTGAGAACCCCAAGAGTTTTTACGTGAAGTATAATGTTTACCACAGTAGAAACTACAACTGAACACACTGTTAAATATTCATTTAAAAATGAATGATAAGCTGGTTACATTTTAACAAATTACTTATTTAAAAAAAAAAAACTACATTTTTTATCAATTTCTCTAATTGCTTCTTAACGTGCTACAGAGTCTTGTTTTGGTTGAAATAATGTGAAGAAATCCATCCCTCTACTGATAGGTAATTCAGAAAAGGAAGAGTATTTTAGTAGCCTTTTCAGGAATTGTGACAGTGTTCTTTGATGTTACACTAAACTCAACAAATGGTAGTTTCTTTTTTTTTTTTAAAGATTTTATTTATTTATTTGACAGACAGATCACAAGTAGGCAGAGAGGCAGGCAGAGAGAGAGGAAGGGAAGCAGGCTCCCTGCTGAGCAGAGAGCCCGATGCGGGACTCGATCCCAGGACCCTGAGATCATGACCTGAGCCGAAGGCAGCGGCTTAACCCACTGAGCCACCCAGGCGCCCCAACAAATGGTAGTTTCTTAAGACTAGTTGCATGTGAAAGCTTAAACTGTGTCAGTGAACTTTTCTTACTGTTAAATTACATTCCATAAATGTGAATGGATCTTTTACTGTGCATGATTTGTAACATCATTTCATTGATCATTTGGAAAATAATGGTTCAGATTCTTCAGATCTTCCAAATGCTGACACACTTCTTAAACAATATCAAAACATATTTGCTGTTACCACTGATCACATCAGAAAACGCTATCTTTTGAAAAGCTGCTAAGCTCAGATACAAATTTTCTGAAATTTCAATTTTTGTTTGGAAGCTCCAGTTTTATCACTGGTGACAAATGGGAAAATATCTGCCAAAAAACCAAGTCTTATAAACATAGTATGTCAGTTGTTCATTCAAATAAAAATGGTGTTCTGTGAAAAAAGAGCCTGCTTGAGTTTATAACTTGAATAGTCACTATGTATCCTCAAGATGACTGATAAAGTGTTTCAGCTAGTCAAGTTTCATTACACAGAATATTGAAAAGCCGTGTATTTAAGAGTCAAAAGTTAGTAACATTAATAAATGTTACTACTTTGTGAAGACATACTTAACTGAAACTGGGTGGTGGTAGGTTTTTTTGGACCGTGAGCACCGTCTGTTACCAGTCCCCATTCACGGACACTAGCAGTTTTACCCACCATTGCTTTTGCACCCTCAGTGCAAATGTCAAAACAGTGAAAAAGGAGAACAGTGTCTTAGTATTATGGAAATAATTTCGACCTCATGGACTCTCTAGAAGTTTCTCAGAACCTTCCTCCAGGACACCGTGGACCACATTTTGGGAATCGGTGTTCTAAGCCATGAAACTAATAACCATGCTTTGCTTACATGAATCTTAAAAACTCTTGACTACCCTGTCTCTTCAAACTCTTTATGATGGGTAGAGATATAACTTACCACAGTTGTAAAGCAGAACATAAACAACTGTAATGAAGTTTGATTAGAGAGCAAATAAGAACAAGCCTGCTTACCTTAGGAGAAGAAATCTTTACGTAGACTATAATAGGGGCCAAAGAAGTTTTACTGAGTTGAGCTGGATGATTAATGGTATCTGCATCAAGGACTACCAGTTGCAGTGTTCTTGCAAGTTCAAAAATCCTTTCGATTTCACTCTGAACTTCCGCTGTAGAAGGTTAATAAGCAGAGTTCAATTACTGAAAGTATTTTTAAACCAAATTGAAATAAAAATGGTACACTGTTTCTTCAACAGGAAGGGAAGGAGGGCAGCCAACAGGTTAATGTTTATAGGCAATCGAGGTGATAAAGGGTATCCTTTGGAAAGAGCGGTCTCTCCACAGAACCTTTAGTATTGAGGGAATTCTTATCTCAACCACCTATAAAATTTGCTTCCAGTATAACATTCTTTGTGCTATAAAACTTCACTCTGTGAAATCATTTCATAAAGATGTAAAATAGAAACTTAAGAATATCTTTAACTTGTCTGTTTCTGACCACGTTACCATAGCAACTCTCACCACATTTCTTTTCACTGCATCAGCTTGATCTGTGTTTATACTGTCACCTATTGGTCTACTTTCTCTATATGATATTCTAGATGTGGTTATTAACAAGCTGAAATCCAACATAAAATAGGAGAGACGTTAATCATATCTGTAACAAACTTGTCCAAAAGCACACTTCTCCTCAGTTTCTGCCAACAGATGAGTGATCCTGCAGTATTCGTATTTTAAAAGGGGAGTTCTCCATTAGAGGCAGCACTACAGAAATCCAAACTCTAAGATTCATAGAAAAACTTATTAACTAAAAAAATGCTTGAGCACCAAGAAAAGTTCAGTCCACCCACTCCACGATCCCTCCAGAATACAAAACAGGACTGTCCAACAGAATGTTCTGTGATGGTGGAAATAGTCTGTGTCAGTGCCATCCAGTATGATAGCTGCTCGGCACAGGTGGCTGCTGAGCACTTGAACTGTAGTTAGAGCGAATGAGAAGCTCAATTTTTAAACTTAAATAAAAGCTAAATAGCCAGAGGCTACTATACGAGGCAGCTCAGATCTATAAAGGCCTAACACATAGCTTGTAGTGAAAGGCAGACTCTATGAGACTCCTGGACCTACAGAATACCTTCCAATTCTTCTTAGCCATTTAGATCCATGCAGAAGAGTGCTGGAGATAATTTCAACTCGTATATTACTGCCGAAAAGACAAGTCACTACTCCTCTTCCTCACAGTATGTTATGACTAGAATCCTTTTAGTTACCTGTATGTATTTACAATCTGGGCTGAAGCCATTTACAGTACTAGCTTTAAAATAATATTTGGTTATAAGCCATTCATGACAGTCTTGCAGAAAGGAAGACCAAAAGCAATCTGATTAAGCTTCTGGATCTACCAGTTGACAAGAAACACAAAGAATAGACAATTACATAAACTACACCCATATAATGCAGTTAGAAAACTTCAGACGGATAAGTGACCCAATCTCTTCAAGCAAGAAATTATAAGGGGGGAAAAAAAGACATATGGAAAACTACAGATTAAGAAATTCACAGACCACAATAGCCAAACTGTGGAACGAGCCGAGATGCCCTTCAGCAGATGAATGGATAAAGATGTGGTCCATATACACCATGGAATATTACTCAGCCATTACAAAGGATGAATACCCACTATCTGCATCGACATGGATGGAACTGGAGGGGGATTATGTTAAGTGAAGTAAGTTAAACAGAGAAAGACAATTATATGGTTTCATTCATAGGTGGAACACAAGCAATAGCACGAGGACCATAGGGGAAGGGAGGGAAATCCAAAGGGGGAGAAATCAGAGAGGGAGATGAACCACTAGAGACTATGGACCCTGAGAAACAATCTGGGGGTTTCAGAGGGGAGGAGAGTTGGGGGAGGGTTAACAGGGCCATGGGTATTGAGGAGGGCACATGCTATGATGAGCACTGGGTGTTATACTTAACTAAAGAATCACTGAACACTGCGTCAAGGACTCATTATGTACTATACGGTGGCTAACAACATTAAAAAAAAAGACAACCCAATTAAAAATGGGCTAAGCATTTGAATAGACATTTCTATTAAAAAGATACAACAAATATCCAATAAAACATCCAAAAAAAAATGAAAAGATGTTAAAAAAATATTAGTTGTTAGGGAAACAAAAATTGAAAGCACAATGAATTACAACTTCCCACCCACTAGTATGGATAGAATTTCAAAAATGAAAAGAATTGTTGGGGAGGATGTGCAAAAATTGAAATCCTCATACATTGCTGGTAGGAATGCAAAATGGAACATCTGCTGCGGAAAACAGTTTGGCGGCTCCTCAAAAAGTTAAACAGAATTGCTGTGTGACCCAGTTATCCCGCTCCTAGGTATATATCGACGACAAGTGAGGACATAAGCTCTTAGAAAAAATTTGTATACGGATGTTCCTAGCAATAATCACAACAGTTGAAGAGTGCAAACAACCCAAATCCCAACCATGTCATGAATATAGTACATGTGGTAGTATGTACATATAGTAGAATAATAGCCAAAAAAGAATGGAGTCATGTTACTTGCTACAACATGGATGTATCCTGAACACATTATGCTAAGTGAAAGAAGCCAGACTCAAAGGCCATATGATGTATGACCCTATTTAGTTGAAATATCCAGAATGGATAAATCTGTGGAGACATGAAGCCAAGCAGTGAATATCCTGGCTTCCTGGGACAGGAGACTGGGGAGGGACTGCTAATGGATGGGGTTTATTCCAGAATTAGATATTGGTGATGGTTTGCACAACACTGCATATACAACTAAAAAGGGTGAACTTGGTGGAACACGACTTACAGCTCACTAAAATGAAAGAAAAAATTACAGGAAAGACTCATGGACCTATGAACAAATGAATCACTATGGACTTAGCATCCTGATTCAAGCAATTATTAATTTATATTTATAATACATACATGAATAAAATGATGTATATATAAAAATATCTATCACAATTGGGAAATGATACATGGCTGAACATCTACTGATACTAGGGATGTATTGTTAATACAGGATAATGGCATCGTAGTTTAAATAGTCCCTCATCTTTAAGAATACATACTGAAATGTTTACAGGTAAAATCATATGATGCTTAGAATTTGCTTCAAAATAATCCAGAGGGCATGGGGAGGGCTAAAATGAAAAAAGACTGGCCATGAATATTGAAAGTGGGTGATGGATATCTGAGATTATACTTTTTACTTCCCTATATATCTGAATTTACTTCAAAAACACTTTTAAAAATAAAAATTATATATTCTGATTTTTCATAAGTGTTCTAAAACCTTACTAATGTTATTTAGATATTCTTTTGATCTTTAAATTTTTATTTCAGTTATCACCTTGTATGGCTTCATCCCCTACCAATGTCTTCATGGCCACTGACCCCCAACAATCAAGTTCCAGTCTAAATATTACCGTAAGCGTTATGAAATTTGATCAGCCCACACCTAATATCCTACTCAATAGTGAGGCTGAAAGCTTTTTCTCAGAGATCAGAAACAAGACAAGGATACCTACTCTTACCCACTCTTTTATTCAACATATTACTGGAAGTCCTAGCTGGAGCAATTAAGCAAAAAACAAAAGGCCTCCAAATTGGAAAGGAAGGTAAAACTCTTACTGTTTGCAGATGACATTATTATAAACCCTAAAGACTCCACCAAAAACTGTTAGAATAAATAAATCCAGTAAAGTTGCAAGACACAAAATTGGTATATAAACATACACTGTGTTTCTACATACTAAAATAAACTATCAGAATGAGTAAGAAAATAATCGCATTTACAACTGCATCAAAAAGAACATACCTAAGATGTAACCAAGGGGGTAAAAGACCTGCACATTCAAAACTACAAGACAGTGCTGACAGAAACTGAAGAAAACACAAATAGATAAGAGAGTATTTCATGCTTACGGACTTGAACACTATTAATATTTCCCTACTTCCCAAAACAATCTATAGATTCAATGCAATCCCTGTCAAAATTCAAATGGCTTTATCATGGAAACAGAACAATCCTAAAATTGTGTGGAACCACAAAAGACCCTGACAAGCCAACTTAATCTTGAGAAAGAACAATAAAGCTGGAAGCATCATGCTTCCTGATTTCAAACTATATTATGATACTATAGTAAAACTGTGGTATTGGCATAAAAAAAAGACACATAAATCAATAGAACAGAATAGAGAGCCCAGAAATAAACCCATGCATAGACAGTTATTTTATGAGCAGGGAGCAGGAGAATATACAGTGGGGAAAGTATAGTCTCTTTAATAAGTGGTGTTGGGAAAACTGGATAGCCATTTGCAAATGAATGAAGTGGGACCACTACCTTTCCCCATATACAAAAATCAATTCAAAATGGATTAAAGACTTAAATCTAAGACCTGAAACCATAGAACTCCTAGAAGAAAACATAGGTGGTAAGCAACTTGACATCAGTTTTGTTGATGACTTTTTGGATCTGACACCAAAAGCAAAACACAACTAAAGCCAAAATCAACAAATGAGACTACCTTAAACTAAAAACCTTCTGCACAGCAAAAGGAATTATCAACAAAATATAAAGGCAGCCTATCAAATAGGAGAAAATATTTGCAAATCACATGTCTGATATTCAAAAAATAAAACTCAGAAAACTGAATAGCAAGAAAACTGTCTGATTTAAAAAATGGGCGGAAGGACTGAATAAACATTTTTCCAAAGAAAACATACAGGTAGCCAGCAGATACATGAAGAGATCAATAATCATCAGGGAAATGCAGATCAAAGCCACAATGACATATCACTTCATACTTGTTAGAAAAGCTAGTATCAAAAAAGCAAGAAATAACAAGTGTTGGTGAGGATACGGAACAAAGGGAATCATTGGGCACTGTTGTTAGGAATCCACATTGGTGCCTTTGTAGAAAACAGTATGGATTTTTCCTCAAAAAATTAAAAATAAAATTAACCTGTGATCCAGTAATTCCATACTGGGTATTTACCCAAAGAAAACAAAACCACTAAGTTGAAAAGATAACATGCATCTTTGTGATTATTGCAGCATTATTTATAATAGCCATAATATGAAAGCAACCCAAGTGTCCAGTGATAGATTAATGGGTAACAAAATTGTGGCACATCTCTAAGGAATGGACTATTAGCCATGAAAAATGAGATCTCGCCATTTGCAACAACATGGATTTAACACTAGGTGGAATGAGAGGAAGACAAATAGCATAGGATTTCACTTACATGGAATTTAAGCAAAAGGAGCAAAGAAAGAGACTCCCCCTCCCCCCCCACAAAAAAAGACTTATAAATACACAGAACAAACTGGTGGTTGCCAGAGGGGAGTGAGGTGGAGGAAAGTGTGAAACATAAGGGGGATTAAGAGTATGCATATCCTGATGAGCACTGAGAAATGTATATATTGGTTGAGTCGTCATATTGTACATCTGAAACCAATATAACACTGCATGTTAATTACACTTCAATAAAAAAAAAAAGGGAGAGAGGCAATATATCTGGTACTAGAGATTTTCCTTTGACAGAGTCCATCACACTTAGAATTTATTTCAAAAAAAAAAAAAAAAAATGCCAAAGACTTCCTTGGCATGCTTTCCTGAAATTGAAAAATGGTCTTGAAGTCATTTTGGTCCATCAAAGTCATCCTACCCAGTGAAAGGATGCACACACTCTGCATCTTGAAATGGGCAGGCCTAACTCATCTGTCCATATCCTCTGTCTCTCATACCCATGGAGTTAAAACGGGCGCCGGTAAAATGAAAATTTATATCTGACATCTAAAAACAACACTCAGGAACAATCATAATGTTTTCTCCAAGACAAGAAAGAAGAGAAAGTTACCTTGTGTAGAAGTTTCTGCAACTGAACAAAACTTGGAAATAAAAACAAAATGAGGAGATTGTTACTTTCATTGTGCTATAGGAATATCTAAGTGGTTGGTTAGTAACGAAACTGTGATATTGTTCTAGTATCTAGTTACTGAATGATAACTGCAGTACCATTTTCATAATCACTAAGCAGAAAACTACTTCTGACAAGTGCCTTATTTGTCCCCAAAAAGAAAATCTCTAAAGCCGCCTCTAAGCACCTTTTCCTTTCCCCAAGCTCAGTAAGTTCTGCCTATGTTCCTAATTACAGTGTCTGACCCCTAGTAAGTAATGAATGTCAAGAGTCAAGTACAGTTGACTCTTGAGCAACAAATGTGGCTTTGAACTCTGCGGGTCCCTTAGATGCAGATCTTTTCAATAAGCAGATCTTTTCAAAAAAAGATCAATAAGATCTTTTTCAGTAAGTGCTTTTCAAGCACTGTCAATATATTTTCTCTTAGGATTTTGGTGGTATTTTCTTCTGTAGCTTACTTTATTCTGAGAAGGCACTATAAAGTGTATCTAACATACAAAATATGTGCTTATCAACTGTTCATGTTATCAGTAAGGCTTAGGGACAGCGGTAGGCTATTCGTAGTTCAGTTTTTGGGGAGTCAGAAGTTCTACCTAGATTTTCAGTGTGGGGCTTGGTGCCTCGAACCCCCATCATTCAGGGGTCAACTGTATTGCTTTGTACCTACTTCTATTAACAATTATCCCACTGAATTTCAATGACAGGATTGAAAATGTTCCCAGCAGGCAGTGGAACGACAGAGCAATACATAATGAGTTCTCTTCCTTCCCTCACAGTACAGTGCCTGGTACATGGTTGGCACTCAGATTCTGTTGAAAGAATGAGCCAACTAAATAACGAATTTGACTACCAAAATGTATGTAGACAACGTAAGCTACTCCTTTGGGTAGAGACAGTGCTGGAGCTGGGGCATCAATGTGTTGTGGAATAAAGAGTGTGCTAATGTCTCAAGACAGCTACACTGGCAATAGGTCAAAAGGAGGAAAGAAATTAGATTCAAAAGATCAACTAGTCACATAAATTTCACGTTCATCTGCAAGGCTAATTTCGTAGCTTTCTATCATCAGCCCTTTACTCTCCGTTCTTCCCAAGAGAAGGCAGATGGTCAAGTACATGCAATCGGTATCACTGCCAGATGGCACTGCCTCCTGGGAAAAAAATCTGGACTGCTAGTCAAGACCCCCAGTGTCTAGCCTTCGTTTTACACCTTAGTATAAAGTGTAACTACACAGAGCTATTCATTTCCTGTGGTTCTTGGAATTTTTTTTTTTTTTTTTTTAAGATTTAAGAAAGAGAGAACACATACGCAAATAGGGGTAGGGGTAGAGGGAGCGGGAGCAGTAGATACCCGCTGAACATGGAGCCTGCCGTGAGACTCCATCCTAGGACCCTGGGATCCTGACCTGAGCCAAAGTAGCTGCTTAACCAACTGAGCCACCCACGCGCCCCTGGCTCTTAGATTCTTTGCTATACAGCGACGGGCCGGAACAAGGCTGGTTGTCCTCACATTTTGCCACAGCTAGTGGAATCACGTGGCGGGCTTGTTCAAACAGGCTATAGGGCCCCACCTCTAGAGTTTCTGATGCAGTAGGTCGGGCTAAGGTCTGAGAACAGTCATCCCTAACTAATGGCCCATGATGCTGACGCTATTCATCTGGAGAACACACTTCAAGAACCACGGAACCGAACGCTCTCAACTTTGCCATCCCGGTTCTGAAGTCCCTGGTGCTATAACCCAAGTGATGAACTCTGCTTAGTTGAAACTTTCATTGAGATAATTATACATTCACATGCATTGTAAGAAAAACACAGAGAGCCCTTGTACCATTTACCCAGTTTTCCCCAATGGAAACCTCTTGCAAAACTATCATGCAATATCACAACCAAAATATTACTATGACCCACCAATCCTCTTCAGATTTCTCCAGTTCTCCTGTACTCCCCGTAGGTATGTCTGTTGAGCTGTACGGGATTTTATCATATGTGTTGCTTCATGCATCCAGCACAACAGTTCAGAGAGAACAGTTCCATCACAGAATACGTGACAAAACAAATGACCGAAGCTAGCTCTTCACTTGGGTTAAGAATATTTACCAGGTTGGCAACACTGTGATCTCTCCACCCGGGTTGCTAACACACAAGGTGAATGCCTTTCCTTACTCCCTGCATGCCATCAGCTGCAACTGCTGACATGTGCACAACTAAACCCACCTTTGCTTCCTTAACTCTTGTATATTTGCTCAATATTTTCCCACCTTCAGCACACGGTTTTTGCTCTCATGTGGTACACACAGGCCCTATACTCACATCTCTGTGAGTACAAACATGTGCAAGGATGTACCATATTTGCCTAAATTGAGTTGTCTCTGGGAAGGTGGTTGGGGTAAAACCAAACCATACTTCTGAAGAAGCTGTGCAGTTTGAGAAACTCCAAGGTGACTCCTCTTAGAAAGCAGTACTATCATTATATATTGTTTTTAAAAGTTTGAACTTGGAATTGGCAATTAACTGGGTACCCACCCCCATAACTATTAACATTCAAGTAATATTTTTATTTCTAAGACTGTAATGTTCTTTATTTGCATTCCTTACCATTGGAATAGCTAATGTAGATATCTTAAATTGTGATGCTTGACCAATATTACAAAGGAGACAAAAGGTTAGAACTTGAATGAGTCTTATGAGTACAAATAAAGCCACGTGTCCATGCAGAAAAGTCCCATACCAAGCCAAAACAGTACAGAAGATGTACTTAAAGCTTCAAATTTTTCAGGGTTTTCTTTTCCTTTCTATCATACAGTGGTACATCAGCAAAATGAACTCCAAAGGCAACATACTCTACTTTTGTTTATGTAACAGAAGTTTTCTAAAGCAAATTTTTACCTATCAAATTCATCTTCACTGTACTGGACCTTTCATCCTTTTGTAAAAGATGTAAATGCTAAAACTGATCTCCTTTGTTAGATTTGAGGTAGATCTTCTCATATTTAACCTCTACTAAATGTAGAAGAATCTTAAGGTATAACATACCCACATATACATACATTCCTGGAGAGTTCAAGTATCAGTCTTGTACTGTTAGATCATAAACATGTTTCCTATGTAGTGGAGTCCACAAAACATGCGTAACTTACTATTCAGCGTGTTACTGACACAGAAGGGGTATCACCTGACCATTCTCCTGTCTGTTATCATGACCTGTTTCCTGGGGCTGCTATAAAAAATACAAGTCCTTGCGGCGCCTGAGTGGCTCATTGTGTTAAGCCTCTGCCTTCGGCTCAGGTCATGATCCCAGGATCCTGGGATCCAGCCCTGCATGGGGCTCTCTGCTCAGCAGGGAGCCTGCTTTCTCTCCCTCTGCCTGCCTCTCTGCCGACTTGTGACCTCTCTGTCAAATACATAAATGAAATCTTAAAAACAAGTTCTCATACTTACAGAGGAACCTCCCCACTGTGTTTCCCTAGTAGCAGACTCCATATTTGCTAGTTCAGTATTCACGGAGACTTTAGAGAACGTAACTACTGTGAATATTGAGAACTGACTGCATCTTAAGTCCTGTCCTCGGTGCCAAGTCCCAGGTCTGTACATACTGGGTATGGCCTGCTGGGTATCTGGGTGAGCCAAAATGCTGCGAATTCAACTTGTGCACAAATGTAGCCAGTATCTTCCTTATCCCCCTGCCCGGTCTACTCCTTCTAGCTCCTCATCTTCAGTCCCTTCTCCCCAGAATAACACCATCAATGACCTGACTCCTGAAAGGAAAACCTTAGAGATCATGTTGGAGTTGGTTTCTTCATGTTCCAGATTGCCAATACTGGACTCTCTTATCTCTGGATTCCTTTCATTCTACTCATTCCCTGTGCCACTGTCTTATTTCAGTCCTCTCTGAACCTCTACCTTGAGGGATGAAATCAGCCTACGAATTGACCTCCCTGTCCAATTCTTGTCCCATCTCCAGCCCACTGCGACAGAGATTCTCCTCAAGGCACTGGTTTTATTAGTTTCTGCCCAGAGTACATTGTTTTTGCCCGAATCTGCTTTAACAGAGTCCGACTTTTTCCCTGACTTGGCTCTCTCTCCTTTCCATGCATTTCTTCACAGTGCTGTCAGCGATCGTTCTAAAACACAAATCCTATTGTGTCATAGGGTCTGCTTTCCTACACCTCTCTACCACATCCACTATAAAAGCCCTATAAAGTTCTAGATGATCAGGCACAATCTCTCTGACCTCCTGGTTCCCCCTTGTCATTCCACATCTGTTAACACTGGCTTCCTTACTAGCCCTAAAATGTATCACACATATTCCTGCCACAGGGCCTTTGCACCTTCAGTTCCCTCTGCCCGAAACAGTCTTTTCACAAGTAGCTGTAAGGCTAAAGAATTCACAAAAAATCATTCTGCTACAACGTCTTTTCCTCAAAGAGGCTCCCATCTTCCCCATGTAAAATCACACTCTTCTCAGTTTACTCTCTACCCCTTAGCCTGCTTTTTCTTCCCAGATTCCTTAACCACTGACTCTACATCTACATATATTAGCTTTTGTCCATGTGCTCCCTATGAAACAAAAACTATGAGAGTGAGGACGTGGTGTCCTTTACTTCTCTGTCCCCAACACTTACAATAATGCCTAGTATATGGCTGGTACTCAAGTATTTGTTAAATGGACAAATACATGCCTAAAATCTATATGTGGCTCTATAATAGCCTTAAGGATAAGCTCTGAATCCCTTAATATCTCTCCTCTGCCTCTGGCGTCATCTGCCTTCACCCTCTGGTTTAAACCATACACTCACAGCTCAGGTAAAGAACCTATGTTTTCTAGAAGCTTCTTGTTACTCAGTTTTAAGTGCCTTTCGCCCTCTCTACCTCTTTCCTTTTTGTCTTGCCTAAACCCTGTGGGGCTTCAAGACAGCTCAGGCTTAGCTCCTTGCAAAAACCTTCCTCAGGGGCCTGCACCCTCTCTGGCAACCAGTTCCATGCACGCCCACTGTGCTCACCACCTTCTACTCCAATGGGTCCTTAACTTCTCTGCCTTACGGCTACACCCAGCTCCTTGGGGGCAGTGCCTTCACCTAATTCATCTTTGTACTCCCAGACAGTCGGTGTCTAGTATATGCTCAATAAAATACATGAAGTGGAACAGTCCTTTAAAAATAATATATAGCTGGTAGTTATAAAAGGCCTTGAAATTCAAACAAATCTATGCCACTGATGTACCATACGAGTGTAAACAACTGACATTGTTAAGGAGGTGAGTCACTGAAGGGAGTGTTTTCTAACAATTTCCGTGAACATCGAAAATGCGGGTCACAGAATATAAGAATAAGAAAAGAAGTTACTATAAGCAAAATGAAGTATAGTCAGGGAGGGTTTGTTAGGTGAGGAACAAAACTGAGTTTTATGAGGGATTCTAGACATTACTAACAGATAAAGTTTAACTGTACTAGTTTCTCTATGATTTATATAATATGCTCCAGAGTAAGCTAAAAACGTTGATGTTAAAGACCAGTCTCCCAATGGACTTACATATTTAACATATAAATGGGAAAAAAATGAACTAAGATCAAAGATCTCGAACAATTCTCAAAAAAATTATAATAACAGAAACCTAACGATCCAGTAAGTTACTGTGTAACTGCGATTAACCTCAGACTCCAAGCACGTGCCACAGAGAAGAAACAGCTGCAAAGGATGTCATTTCAACAAATCAGTAGACGTTAAAAAACAGTATCCAAACATAACCCTGTAGATATGTTAACTAAAATCTCTATATTGTTTTTACAAATAAAATACTGGTTTCAATTAGAAATGGCCAGGAATTGACCTCATTTTTTATTTCAACACTGTCCCAACCCCTTACAAACACTATCCTGAAAATGATGTCATCCCTGCTACAATCCCATTACTGAGGGTCTTTGGATAATAGCCAGCCTTCGTGGAGAACATACTGTGTTTAATCCTCACAGTAATTCTACAGGGTAGTTAATATTCTCTCTCTTTTGTTGTTGTTGTTGTCTAGATGAGGAAACAAGACACTACAGAAGTTCATGAACTTGCTCATGGTAACACCAATGCAAAGCCAGGAGTTTTTAGTCTGTAGACAGCAAAGCTCACTTTGGGGAGAAAAAAAAAAACCCAAAAATCACGAAAGAACACCACAACCAAAACATTAATCCTGACAGCCAGTGGAATATTTAACTTGAAACTATCATAACAAATCTTTCCATAGCATGAAATCACTAAGACTGTAGCAGTAGCCACTGGCAACATGGGTCCGTTTCTTCTCTGCTCTGTGACACATGGAATTACCATCTAGTCATATCTTCTCATTGGCAGCCTCTGGAGAGAAATGTTTAAATAGCCTAAGCCCAGGTCTAGTGCACAGACTTACCTAAGCTTGACCTTGTATTGGATCTTTCTATTATTGCATGCTTGCTGGGATTGTTTAACACAGAGCGCTTGGCGAGCGAGATGTCAGCCGTGACCCTTGTGATGGATATCCTGTTGGAGGAACACGTAACAGAAGACTCTGAGGTTATTAGCCGAATACCAGGGGATAGAAATACATTCCCCAAACTCACTTAAGTTTGAAATGCATAGTGAACAGTATTTTCAAATGAAAAGATGTTAGGGCACCAAATCCTTCATTTCTGCTTATCCCGCACCTCCTTACTCGGCATTTATCGTTTGCTTACCAAGTACTAAGCGCTGTATATCTCACTGAATTATCCCCCCAACACTAGCAGAGAGGCTTCTTATAGTCCCACTTTTGCTGATGAAGAAAATGAGCCAAATATTCATCCAAGGCTGTCTACGTCTAAAAGGGGGAGCTGGGGCTTGAACCCAGGTTCCCAAAAACCTGTATTCTTAGCCCCTTCGTCGGGAGTGTGGTGCTGTGATAGGCACAAAGAATGAATAAGAACAAGACAAACACGGTCTTTCCTCAGAGAGAGAAGAGTCTAGTGGAAGAGATGGGCAACAGATAAGAACACTACTTGGTAAAATCACTAAAGCTCAAGATGGCTGCTGTGGAGAAGACGGTATTGTGTCAGGTGGTAAGTTATTGCGGGGGGAGTGCATTTTTAGGTGTGGTAGAAATGAGAGCATTTACTGTTACCAGTAAAATGACTTATAGACCACAGAGAGCCAAATATACAATAGGAAAAGCTGGGGGGTAAAACAGAAGCCTCACAATACCTTTGAAGGCAATGGTAAAAGGGATACTAAAGGTTTGGTGAAAAGTCTGTTTCCGAGTTAGAGCCCTCCGCCTCCCCTCTAATTCCATGAAGTTGCCAGGGGATGCTCGATAGAAGATGGCTAGTTTATTCTCTACAGGTAATCACACGCAGGGCCCGTGACCAGGAGACCCTACGCAGAGTGAGGACAGGGCCACTAGATGGAAAAGAAAGGATTCTAAATGGGGAGCCCTCAGCCTCTTGCCCATCTTACAATTTTGATAGCCAGGCTTACATCCTCCAGGGATTAAAATGGAAGCTCTTGGGGCACCTGGGTGGCTCAGTGGGTTAAAGCCTCTGCCTTTGGCTCAAGTCATGATCCCAGAGTCCTGGGATCGAGCCCCACATTGGCCTCTCTGCTCAGCCGGGAGCCTGCTTCCTCCTCTCTCTCTGCCCGCCTCTGCCTGCTTGTGATCTCTGTCTGTCAAATAAATAAAATTAAAAAAAAAAAAAAAAAAAAAAAAAGGAAGCTCTTTCCCTGGGACATCTGACCTGAGGAAAAAGGCCAAAAGGAAGAAGACTACAAAATAGTAACCCCGGAGGTTTCCTATGGACATGGCCTGGTGAGGTTGTCCTATAGGGAAGCACCAAGCCGACAAGCTTCACCTACGAGTATGGAATTTCCAAGTGATTACGTGATGTTCTATTTTTAAATTGGAGCGCTGTGGTGTTCACTGAGCATCTTAGAAAAACCTCTGAAATGAAAGCCCAGACAGAAAAATCAATAAATGAAGAATACAGCTGACTCCTGCAACAACGTGCGGGTTAGAGGCACTGACTTCCTGTGTAGTCAGAATCCACCATGAGCTTTGGGCTTGACTGCTAGCAGCCTACTGTTGACTGGAAGCCTTACCAATCACCTCAACAGTCTATTAACACATATTCTGTATCTTACATATGCTATACACTGTATTCTTACAACAATATATAAGTTGTTCTTAAATTTTCCAGTATTTCTAGGTGGTTCACTGGCAAGGTTTTTCAGATTGTTACAATCCTCCCCCCAATTTTCCAATATATTTATTGGAAAAACAACAACAACAACAACAACAACAAAAACCCTCCTAGAAGAGGAGCCACACAGTTCAAAGCCCTGTTGTTCAAGGGTCAACTGTATTTCAAGTTGAAAGCTAAGACATTATTATATCTGTGAAACTGTAACAAATTTCTATTTAGAAACTCAGAATGAGTTTTTGGCAACCAAAAATGACAGAAAAATTCAAAAGAGAGCTGGGACATAAAGTTAAGAAACTCTAAAGGGTAAAACAAAAAAGGCAAAGACAGAGAACACAGAAGAAAACATATACAAATGAGAGAACCACCCAGGAGGTTCAACTTCCAAATAACACAAGAACTTCAGGAAAAAAGAGAATAACGAAAGCAGAGAAACTTAAAAAAAAGAAAAAAAAAAAAATCAATCCCAGGTCCCACACGGAGGGTCTGAAATGGAAGTTTTCTGTTCTTCTCAACATTGGAAGCCAGAAGAGAATGGGGCAGAAAGTTTTCAAAATCCTAAAGGGAAATTATTTCAATCAAAATTCTATAGCCATGGGGCGCCTGGGTGGCTCAGTGGGTTAAGCCGCTGCCTTCGGCTCAGGTCATGATCTCGGGGTCCTGGGATCGAGTCCTGCATCGGGCTCTCTGCTCAACGGGGAGCCTCCTTCCCTCTCTGTCTCTCTCTGCCTGCCTCTCCATCTACTCGTGATCTCTTTCTGTCAAATAAATAAATAAATAAAATCTTTAAAAAAAAAATTCTATAGCCATTAGTGGGCAGATGGAGCTCAGATGGTTAAATGTCTGCCTTCAGCTCAGGTCATGATCTCAGGGTCTTGGGATCAAGTGGCTCCTCTCAGCAGGGAGCCTGCTTCTCTCTCTCTGCCTGCCTCTCTGCCTACTTCTGCTCTCTGTCGAATGAAGGAATGAATCAATCAATCAATAAAATCGTAAAAAATAAATTCTGTAGCCATTTTAACTGTCAGTGAAATGGGAGGGTTGATGAAAGACACTTTTAGACATTCAGGGCCTCAAAAAGTTATGTACTTTTCTAGGGCAACTACCAGAGAATGCTGTTAACGGAAAGGACAGAGTAAAGCCCCAGATCAATGGATATAAGGAAAAGGGGCTCCAACCCAAGAGGAAGGCAAAAGGAATATCAAGAATAATGTTGAAGGATGTCCTGGAATGACAAATGTGCACCCGTCAAAGACAGAAACTGTCCAGACCAGAGATGGCCAGAATGCTCCCAGAGGTTCGAGAAGACAAAGGGGAGTGACAACAGGATGCATTTCAGGATACCATGAGGAGGTTCTGACAGCTGGGGGGTTCAGGGCTGAATTAATGCCAAACACAGAGGAAGTAAAGCAAGCGTAGAAAGGTATATTACTTATCTCAAGGAAAACACAGAAGACAGAGTCATTACAGTGTATACTACAGCTCATTGGCATATTATCCAGGGAGTCATAATACATACTAAGAAATGGAGCCACCTGAATACATCCTTCTCCCACATGCTTGGACCTTTCTGTGCGTGGTACTGCTCAGCTGAGAATCCACTGACCTGCTTCTCGCGTTAGCTCAGTAGGCTGTGTGAAGTTGGGTCACTATTTCAACTCCTACAGTTATGCTCTGGGAATTGTCACTACTTGGGGTTCCGCCAAAAAGGAGACCTTGATAATCCTAAGAGCAAAATTCTGGGGACAATACAGTTTGGAGTAGTGGGTTTTTCTTGTTGTTGTTGTTGTTTTTAAGATTTTATTTATTTATTTGACAGAGAGAGAGATCACAAGTAGGCAGAAAGGCAGGCAGAGAGAGAGGGGGGAAGCAGACTCCCTGCTGAGCAGAGAACCTGATGCGGGGCTCGATCCCAGGACCCTGGGATATCATGACCTGAGCCGAAGGCAGGGGCTTTAACCCACTGAGCCACCCAGGCGCCCCTAGAGTAGTGGTTCTTAACCCTCACAGTATGTATCAAGATCACCGTATCAGCTTTTACAGTTACAGGAGATCCTGCCTTGGAGATGTGGTTTCATCTGGTCACAGGTGGAACCCAAGCCCTTGTTGGGCTGGTGTTTTATTTTTAAAGTATTGCCGATGATTCTAATGTGCAGCCAGGCTAGATAACCACCAGTTTAGAGGTTGTCTCACATCTAAGCAAATTATCTACACAACAAAATAAAGTGATGTAATGTTACCCAGGATTATTGATTTCCAATAAGATTCCCTCGCAGAAGATTCAGCAGTGTACATATCCCTACAATTCCGTTCCCATTCCAGACACTTTAGTGCTGATAGCTGACATTTTCAGTCTCTGGGGAGGAAACCGAATTCATCACTGGTGGTAGCTTTCCTTCTCATCCTCAATTTCCTTGTTAATTTACCTGTCAGTGTCCTACAAGGGGAATGTGAATGTTGCTTTGTTTACATGACACAGCTGGTTAGGATGGGTCTGATTGTAAACGGGCTACTCTACTGCACACAAGAGAAAGACGATAATGATTTATCATCTATTCCTTGATCTGACAGCCAGGATCACGATTCTGACAACTCCCTAGGGCTTCAACAAATGAACTTAACTAGGTTTAGGAACAGAAAAGAACTCCCGTCAAGAATCTTTTTATTACCAACACCTCCTTTCATATTTTCTTCCCCTTGGGCTTTAAATTTTTAAAAATAAATTTAGTTTATTTAATAGATAATGAAGGAGTAATTCATTTCTCCCTTTTAAAATTACATGTATATGGAAGTACCTGATACTTTGGATCAGTTTCCTCCCCCTACTGCTACGAGAACCAAAGACATTTAATGATTCAGGTACTCTGGATGTCTTGCCATGGGTTAAAAAATTTTTGCATGGATTTTTTAAGTGTATCTTATGGGCCCTATTAATTCCTTTGAGGATCTTTAATTGGTGCTCTCAAGCCTAGAATGCTGAACTTGAGTTCTGAGTCAAATGAGCCAAGGCAGGTGCATTAATAAAGCCGTGGAAATTACTTCCGGCCAGAAAGAGCAGACTGACAACATTCAGATATTTTGTTCATTTTTTCCTTAAATGAAATCAATCTGGATGGGCCAACACTTTCAAACAGGGGTCCAAGACATGTTCTATGGCTGGAATCGGTCTTCCAAATTCAGAACTTAACTAGGTTTAAACAGTAAGGAAATGCCATCTCATTTTTCCATCTTTGGCATTTTGGAAAGCGCAGTGGGTTAACTCAGGGAAAGCACAGTGCTTTGTCTAGTAATTTTCTGGGTGTGTATGCTCAAGGAGACAACCCCAAATTAGGATAAATGACAGAGTCAAGCATAAAGAACTGAATGGTAAATGAGCCTAATCAGGGGTATGTCTTTTTCACGTGGCCAGTGCCAGACAGCCTTGGACCAAGCCAAACCCTGTGTTTTCCTGGCACAAACTAAAACATACTTCATAAAATTATGGAAAAAAAAAAAGTCAAATTAGGAACATTTGATTATGTGGGCCTTGTTTATATAGTCTTTTTTACACCTGGAAACATAATTTCTGCTTTCTTTTCCTGTCTCTTTCAGTCCTTTCCTTGTCCTGCTGTAGGTTTCCCCGTGTGGCCTTGGCTCCCCCACTAAAAGTTGATATAAATTACAAATGGCTGTAGGAGCAGGTGTGGTCAAGGAAGAAAGCAGTATACTTAGACATTTAAAAGAACACTGAAACCCACAGATACTATGTATTGTACTTGTATCCTTAGGATGTGAGAAGGACAGGAATGTAGAATAGAGACACCAAATGTGTCTTATTAAAAATACAGAAATATAGGGATGCCTGGGTGACTCAGTCAGTTAAGTGTCTGCCTTTGGCTCAGGTCATGATCTCAGGTCCTGGAATCGAGCCCCGCCTCAGGCTTCCTGCACAGTGGGAAGTCTGCTTGTGCCTCTCCTTCCCCTCAACTCCTCCCCCTGCCTGTGTGCACACTCCCTCTCAAATAAATATATATAATCTTTAAAAAACTACAGACATATAAACTAGTCCTGTATGCTACCCTTTGCTTAAATTTCGAACTTTCCATTTTAGACTCCTATCATAGCTTTGATGCTTCAGGAACCAGCTTAACTTTGACCACAGTGTCCCCAGATTCTCTGACTTAAGGTTTCCTTCCAATTAACTAGAAGTAAGCTCCATGAAGCCAAGACCCTTGCCTGACTTTTTTTCTTCACAATGCCCAGCACACAGAGTCCGCTCAATAAAATTTGCTGAAGCAAGCTGAAGGGGGAAGGGAAGAGAAGAAAAGGATTATGTCCAAGTGGATGAACATGGCACATGAGATACAGTCCTGGCTCTCTCACCACTTGCTCCTTGTCTAGAGACTTGCCTTGAGGACCTCTAAGGAGCTTGCCCGATTCCTTCACCCACTTAACACCCATTGACTGGCCCAACCTTTCTCTTTCTAATTCAAGTGAGTGAAATCTTAGCTACCTTTCTTAGATGGTAACATCCCTGTCAGTGTCCGTCCTTCCTCCTTTTACGCCATGTGCACCTTAGGGGCTGAGCTGCCCATTCCTTTACTTTGTAGTTTACCGCTCAAGGTTTCCATTGATGGTTGACACCAGAGGCCCACAAAGACAGTGAGTGGCTTCCCCATCTCTCCATTTCCAGAGGCCCACAAAGACAGTGAGTGGCTTCCCCATCTCTCCATTTCTTTAGCTGGAGGCGCACATGGGAGACGTTCATTCAGCCTCACCCACGTATTGTTCCCACTGAGCACAGTTCCAGGCATTGAGAACACAAGAGTTTACAAAGCAGATAGAAAAAAAAATGCAAAAAAAATCTGCCCTCATGGAGTTTACATTCTGACTGTGGGAGAATGACAACAAAGTTCATTAATAGAATATATAAAAGAGTTATGGAAAAAGTCAAGGATGGGAAAGAGAGAATGTGTGTGTGTGTGTGTGTGTAGTGTAGTGGGTATTTGTGTGCACCTACATCAAGGACAGTATCTGATGGAAACATCTTTCTTGCACAGGGAACTGCAAATGCAAAGGCCCTGAGGTGGGCATATACCAGGCTGTCTGGAACACTCATGGAACCACTAGGAAGTCAGTGTGGCAGGAACAGAACGAGCAAGCGGGAGAGTGTAAGAGATGAAGTCAGAAGTAAGGAGGGGGTGGGGGAGTGTGGATGGTCTGACCGGAGAGGTTCTTAAAGGCCACCGTAGGGACTTCAATTTTTATGCTGAGTAAAAAGAGAAGTCACTGGTTGGATCTGAACAAAGCAGGGATGAGACGCACTCACATTTTAACAGAGTTGTGCAGCCTGCAGAATTGAGACAAGAGATCAAGGAAGCGAGGACGGAAGCAAAGATACAAGTTATGAGGCTATTCATGACGTGATGCAGGAAGAGGCGCTGGTGTCTTAGGCCAAAAGGATAGCAGAGGATGTGCGAGAAGTCGTTTGGTTCTTGATATATTTTGAAGAAACACACAATGGTAGTTGGATGTGGGATATAAGAGAAAAAGGGCAGTCAAGAATGACTCGGTGATTTGGGGTGGATGGGTCTTGGGTCTGAAAGATGAAGCAGGTGTACATGAGGCATGGGCTACTAGGAGAGGAGCAGGTTCGGAGGGGAGTTGGGAGGTTCCGTCTGAGAAGTCTATTCGACATCTCAGTGGTGATACTGAACAGGCAGTTGGATACAAGGATCTAGAATTCAGAGGACGGACCTGCGAAGGAATGCTATTTACAAGTCCTACATCAAATGAAATCTCTCGCAGAATGAATGCAACCAGAAGAGAGAAGACCAAAGGACTTGGTCCTGGGTGCTCCAAGGTGTCTAGTCGATGAGGAAGAACCAGCCAAGGAGAAAAAGGAGACAAAGTGAGGTAAGAGAAAACCCAGAAAAGTGTGCTTGTAGAAAGCAAGCACATAAAGTAGTTAAAAGAGGAAGAAGCAGTCCAACACGCCAATTAACAGGAGCGCTGAGGCTTCATCCCTGGATTTAAGCAACGTGAAGGTCACTGATGATCGGACATGACTAGTTTTGGTTGAGTGACGGATGCGTTAACTGGAGTACATTTCAGTATGAGAGGAGAACAAGGATGTACTATGTGTTGAAGGAGATTTGCTGTAAAGAAAAGGAGAAAAATGGGCTAGCTGGAGGGGAATATGGTTCAAACTTCCACTGAAGGGAGAAATAACCACATCCTTTAATGCTGATGGAGTTTCCATTAGAATGAGAAGCAGTGATGAGAAAGGAAAGGATTCTATAGCTGTGTCGGGATGGGGAATGGGATCTAGAGCCCAAGTGGGTGGGTTGGCCATTGCTAGGAACACAGTGAAAGGGAAAAAAGAAGGACACTCAGGCAAACACTGAAGCTGGGCTCGATGTGGTGGGGAGAATTCTTGGAAGTCTCCTCCATTTGTTTACCTCTATTGTCTCTGTGAAAGAGGAAGCACGTTCATCGGCAAGAGGGATGAGTAGGAGTTTGGAGGATTGCTGAGGGAGGAGATGGTATGGAAGTCTTGAAGAGTAGAAAAGTGAATAGAAGAGAGATATTGAGTATTATTGCTGGGCAGCCCTAAGAGCCAGCTAATCATGAATTTAGGGTGAGACAGGTCAACAAGAATGTGGCCAAGTTCAGCTTAGACACAGGTGCAGGAAGAGAGCGCTCGCTTATCCAGGGTTGAGGATATACTGAGCAAACACGACAAATATTTACTGAATTCAACAGAACTGGATGAAACTCACTGCCCATTGCCATACAGACCGCAGAGGGTAGTTTTCTCTTGTGATCACATGCCCTGTCCCACCCGGGTTTTGCCATCTTCACGGAGAAATCCACAAAATCCAGGATTTGGGGAATACTCACCGTCCTTCAAATCTGTGTTTTAAAAAATCAAACAATGCTTTCTGCATCATATCCGTGACCTGCAATTGAGCAAGCAATACATTAAGATACGGCAAAAATATTACTAATTACAACAAAACTGTTTCATCCCCAAGACTGTTTATCCCATTTGGATAGAACACATGTGAGACTGCCCCATTCTCCCATGGCTGAGTTCTGATACAAGCACAATGAAAAAGGTGAAGTTCCCCAAATTTATCCTGATGTTTCAGTGACAGTACATGACGATGACGTCACAAGTGGTTTCAGGCGCTCGCCATTTGATACCGTTTCCCCAGAGTAAACCGAAGCTTAGCAAAAGGTCCCCAGCAACAGCCATCAAAACAAAGCAGAACAAAACAGGAAGCAGTATATACCACAGCTTGGAAAATAATGTGTCTTGCTGCTGCAAGCTCTTTAAGCTTGAAATTCAAGAGGGAGGCGGAACCACAAAGCAAGTCAGCTTGCGAATGTCAAGTGTAGTGCACTCCAGAGGGCAGATACCTACCTCGTACCCCTTCAGAGAAGGGCCCACCAAGACCACTGGTCGCATAGAAGGAACCACGTCGTAAGGAGGAGTGTGCTCTGTCTGCAGAGAGAGATGAGAGGACTTCAGATGCTTAAAAGGCAGGGGGGACCTGAAATGTTCTAAGTATAAATTATTCTTTCTGAACTGTGTAATAAGAGGCACCGGCATTCCAGAACTTTCCTTTTTTTTTACTTGCCTCTTTCCTCGATAAACCCAATCAAAGCTTGATGGGCTTATTCTCCTAAAGTTGTCAAGTTCCTGAATTGTCTATGGTTTTCTTGCTCTCCTCAAGAAAGACTACTAACCTAGCAGGAAGCAGAAAGTGCTGCTTTTTGAACAAAAACTAGTTGGAAGGACAGCAGACATGCCTCGTGCAGAGCAGGTGCTTTAGGCTCGATGGGAAGTTAATATTGCTTTTCAAATGCATCTGAGAGTTTCCTGAAGGCTTGAAGGATCAGGCCTAACATGGTTAATTACGGAGAAAAGAAAAGTCATACTAGCTTTGCATCTTAGATGTTTGTCTTACCTGGATAAAACCTAATTTCAAAACATTATAACATTCATTACCAAAATACTTGAAAATCCCTGCTCTCCTCTGAGAGTTTAAGTCAACAGGCACGCTCGTTCCACTAAGCAGTAATTAGGGTCACTATCACGGGTTAGTGACGCACGGCTTTGGATTTCCGGTTTCTAGACCTCGGAACTTGAAAACTTAAGAGGTAAGGTTTGTGCGTCTTGGAAGGAAGGCGGTTAACGTGTGATAACGTAGTCAAGCAGCTGCAGGGGCCTCAAAAGCTTCATTATCAACTTGCACATCTAATAGGCTTCTCTAGAGTAGTTTAGGTAATGTCTCTGTTACATAACTAATTCATGCCTTTCTTTCTCTTTTGGAAGAGTAAGGGGAAGAGCTAAATTATGGACCAATTTCTAAAACTTTGCAAAGTTTTCAGCTTTGCTGCTTCACATAAAATGGTCAAATAAAATTTTTCAAAAAAAAAATCAGGTAACAACTTATCTGTTTGATAAATTTAAAGCTGGCTATTTCTGGTCGGCAGAAAATGCTACACAGACCCAAAGTGACTTTTTTGAATGCAGAAGACAGAGATCAGGTCTTAAACATGGGGGTAAACAAATCACTGTCATCTGAATCTTTCTGCATTAAGGAGTGTCTAAAAAAATATATTTTCAGAATCACAGAGACCAAAAAAAGATTTTTTAAACTATTTTAAGCATTTGAAAAACTAACGTGCGAACGTAATTTCTGCACAGCCTGGTGCCCAAGAACATTTTACTGTTGCTTAAAATTGCCCATTACAGGGGTGCCTGGGTGGCTCCGTGCTGAGCATCTGACTCTTGGTTTTAGCTCAGGTCATGATCTCAAGGGTCATGAGTTCGAGCCCTGCATGGGGCCCTGTGTGCTCCGTGTAGAGCCGGCTTGAGAGTCTCTCTCCCTCTGCCCCCTACTCCCCTGTTGTCCCCTCCCTCTCAAATAAATAAACAATTTTTTAAAAAATTGTCCATTACAAACTTTCTGACTTTAATTGAATTTAACTTGCTTCCGGGGGTTGGGGGGGTGGTGGTGGAGAGGTGGAGTTAAAAAGCATTTCAGTTTTAGCAGCTTCCATGTGAGATTTCATCCAAGGTAGCAGACAAATATATTTATAGGGGGCAGAAATAATGCTGTGGCTGTGTGGTCCAATTTTAGTCCTTCAAATTTTACCTCGTATTCAAAATTAATTTAAAGAGACACAAGAAAGGTAAGATACATTTTCAAACGGGGGGAAAAAAACAAACAAGACAAACATAATACAATAATAGCACAAACGCCACAAGCACCACTCTAAAAGCAACCTAAAACATGGAAAACAGTCTCATCCGTGAATCTCAGGTCGTCTCTTTGGTTTTGAGCTCTACATCGAAGTTCACCACATCATCATTAACAGAAGAATGAATACCAGTGCCGAAGGCATCATAAGCATATTTGTCATGACATTGATACCGCCTGGGATCATCCTGACAATGTTTAGAAGCCAAGGCCTTATAGCTATTCAGTATAAGAATCCCTCTTCCATTATTGGAATTAGGAATATAATTGCACCGCTACCAAGAATTTTCATTTCGAGTCTGTAAGTATTACGTGGCCCCATATTTTAGAGGTCTTTGGTTCCTTCGATCTCTGGCTGCCAACTAGAGAAACGTTACCCATGCTGGTCATCAATCAGCTTCTTATTCAATAGGGTAGCTACAGAAATTACCTTATTTGATGGAATATTGGTACTTTATGCCCTACGGATACCGACACCATCATTTTTAAATGCTCTTTCCCGCTAACTTTATTTTGTTCCAATTCTTTAGCTGAGAAATCGTGATAAACATTTTTAAAGGCTGGGAATTTAAGGGTACGCAAACTTCCAAAAAGGCATCTCGACTGACATGGTTTTGGTTCGTGTCACCGCTCTGGAAAGTCCAGAGCGTCCGAGTGATACTGATTTTTTAGGCATCAGCGCTCGAGCTCAGTCAAGGTTGCAGGATTGAGCTGCGCCGAGAAGACAGGACCAGAGGGAGGGGGGCCCCACGGGTGCAGGTGTGCACCCAGCTGGGGCTGTCTGTGTTAACACAAAAAAATCCAGGTTTTAATTTTTGGAGGGCCTAGGTCTTGCGTTATAAAAGTAACCATCATTTATTAAAAACAAAAACAAAAACAACAAACTTCCCAGTTCAGTCTCTGACACCTCGTGGCTGATTTTAGAGTTCCTCCATGTGGCAAAATGCTTGTGTGCAGGGGAAAAAAAGACGAGGACACAGAGTTTGAGGCAGAGGAGGCTCTCCTCCCCACCCGTGTCACGATGTGCCTGCCCATGGTTGTGCCGGACACAGCCACGGGAGGAAGGAGGGTTCCAAAAGACACTTTACTCTGCAAAGTGGCGTGCAAAAAGGAAGGAATGGAAATTGTTTGTGCGGGGGGAGGGTGAGGAATGTCCTTAAAAAATAATGCTTTCAAGCTACAAAATGGGTGAAAGGAAACAGACTAGGTCTGGAGTCAAGAGAGCTCAGGAACACCCTTGGTTTCCAGTCAGGGGACGAGGAACATCACCGTGTAGCATCTTGGCCGGCCAGCGGCAAAGGCGACCTACGCACAGCCACTGCCCCGTCATCCGACAGGTGAGATCCTGCGACCTGACTGTGACGGAGGAGGCAAGAACATGGGGAGAGTATTTATAGATGACAATAGGAAAAACTCACAGTAAACCGCCAAAACAAGCCTGCAGTTTTCCACTGGTCTTGTTCATCTGCAGATTTTGCACCTAGTGGATTAGAAGTTTAAATACTGACTAAATTAAAAATTGAATACTTTTTTTTTTTTTTTTTTTTTTTAGTACAAGCTATGTATCTGGATATCACAAATCAGATTCTAATAATGGTTTTACTATGCTTCATAGAAGTTAAATTTCTGGAAAAAAAAAAGAAAGAGACAAAGACAGACAGAATAAGCATGCACAATAAAGGTGCATCATGTTAAGTTGTCAGTGTTTGACATCTGGGAGATGTTGAACCAAAGTCCCTCGGTGGTAAGATATTATTCCATCAAAAAGGATAAGTACTGTAATAGTGCCTTAACAGGTCACTCGCTGAATTTCGTCCGTTTGAAATGCATGGACTTCATTAGCTGTTTGACAGGTTCTTTTCTGAGGACAGAAATGACCGTGTTTTACCCAAACTGTGGGGCTTAATGCTAATGATGCCAGTGGCAGGATAAACACACCTTATGTCAACGTCAACTTACCGATTTCTGCTTCTGCTTAGCTACAGCAGCATGGAAAAGAAACAAAGAATAACACAGCATGCACGTTATTGGCTTCTCGAAAGGACGCAGACAGTCAACAGGACTAGAAATGTGACGCAGTGCAGGTGAGCAGGTGGACAGACGGGAGCTTGGAAGTTAATGTTACCTTCTTAAAGAAGGGCATTCTTTTCTCTTTGGAGTGGGGTGACGTTACACTGTTTGCACTGGGTTTAGGGGAGCGATGGTTGGCTTGAATATCATTTCCTTCTGCATCTAAGCCAGTAGCATCTATGTCTATAGCTATATACAGACAAACAATTCAAAAATCATCAGGGAGACAGGAGAGGAAAAACAGGTTATATATAAAAAAAAAAAAAGAAATGAAAATAAAACGAAAGCAAATAAAACGAACCATAGTATAAGATCGATTGTGAGTGCTCTGCATGGTCAACAAAGTAAAATTCAAAGGGTCAGGCACGTTAAGAAGGCAATGCAATCAAACCTAACAAAACCACAAGAGCCCCTCACGAGATCCGTTGGCTCGAGCACGTGAGTTTTACACTAGATCTCTTGACTGGTATTTTTAGAGCAACACTCTGAATCTGTAGTTCCAAACAGAGTACTGACAGTTCTCCACGTCGACCGTGTGTGACCATGGCACAGAACATCTGGCTTCACATCTCACGGTATCTTCAGCTTTTCGATCGTAAGCAACTGCACTGCAAACCGTTATCAGGCACTGCCTCCAACTCCTTATTTTGCTTGGTTTTGTGTGGAAAAAAAATAATAAGGGCAAGGTGGAAAGCATCACTAAAACCACAACAGGCATGTGAGGGGAAGCAAGAATAGAAAAATCCCCAATTCAGGGCTACATGAGGCACATGGGTACAGGGAGGCTTCCGGGATGGGCAGGACTGAAATGATTTCGAGATGGCACGGACCCCCTCCGGCAGGCTGACTGGAAACTAGACAGAAACCTCTGGACCCCCCTCCCTGATCTCCAAATGAAATTAGTCTAATAAAAATGACATAATAAGGGGACTTCCACTGATCGATACGAAGCCTTATATAAATGCATTAAACCTGAGAGGCAGAGTGGGAGGGCACGAAGACCCCAGACAAAATGGCACACGCCTCCTTGTCTGGAGAACGAGAGGTTTAGGTCTGTGGTTCGACATGCTTTCATTTTTGAAATCTTTTGCCTTGAAAACTGGAGTGCTTAATGATGAACCGTAAATGCAAAAAAAAAAAAAGAAAAGGAAAAAGAAAAAAACAGCCATACTCTCATTTCCAGGTTTATGAAATGTTTCCACCAGCAATTACTACAGAGTTTTATCCACTGCAGAAATCAGAGCTGGAGAGTATTTTGAGGATCACTTTCAACCCTCTTATTTTTAAGAGTGAAATGAGAATTCAAGAGTTTCAGGGACTTATTGTTGGCAAAAACCTCTGCAGAGCCAGGACTCCGAAGCTAGGCTCGGCATCTGCAAGCCCCTGTCCCCGCACCTTGCTGCCCCCACAGGTGAGCGCTCCCCATCCAGGCAGCCTTCCGTCCTCAGCCCCTTCCTTCCCCCAGCCAAGGCGGGGGGGGGGGGGGGGGGGGGGGGGTGAGTGGAGTGGGTGGGGGTGTGTGTGTGTCACGGCCTCACTGCCAGGATTCAGGAAGGGACCGCAGAGTGGAGCTTAGGAGAAAATTATGCTGTGGTTTAGCTGAGGTCACAGAGAAGAAAATCTACTCTAACAAATACCACAGTACATTCCGATAAGGAACAAATTACCACCCGGAAATAACCATTGGGGGTCACTGAGCAGCTCCCATCCCTGTGCCCCACAAGGAACACACTAGGTTCACACGGGCACCCATTGCTAACTTCTTCGACGGAGAGCAGATCACCTGACAGGCATCACATTATTTTTCAATTTTGAGGTTGTTACGGATATGAGGTGACTCAACCTTTTGGAAACTAAGATCTCTTGCTTCATTGTTCTTTTGATTCATCTGAGGAGGTTGAAGGTGTGTGATGGAGTAATTCCCTGGCACTGTTTGCACAACATTGCTCGTATTGACAACTGCTCACAGAACGAGCACATAGGATTTGCTCTCCAGGGAAAGGACTCACAGACTGAGTTAATTCCAGCTAGTTAGTTAGACTTACCTAGTAAACAAGACTTTTGTCTTTGTATCACCCACACAACGCTGATGTGCTGACAGGTTCAGCACCTCGTGTATGACAGAAACACTCTAACTTGATGCTGACTTTTATCCAACGCTCTAATGTTCTTCCTACTGAATCCTAACTTAGGAAGCGTGTTAGTGTCTTCCTGGCTACAATGGAGAGGATCTGGGTCAGTTTTTCACTCTCTCTGAGGTAGACCTTAACCAACATCAGGTAAGTTTCCCTTCTGGTGTTAACTTCCCATCTACTTTTCCCTTTCTCGTCTTTTCCTGGGCTTATAAAGGCCACCTTCAAGGGACAGTATTCCTGAGAGCATTTCTGAAACTGAGGATACCTACAAGCCTCTCCCGAGTTGACAGGGCATCAGCAAAGTTCCTGCATTAGATTTTACGATTTGGTCCTTCAGTCTGGTGTGCTGTGATCAGTGGGTGGATTTAAAAAAAAAAAAATGTTATAGTAAGAGTGGAAATCCATAAAAAGCTTAGCTGTAATACTGCCCAGATGTTTGGCGACCCACGCATAGCCTCAGAGCCCAAGACAGGTTTGAAATTTACCTATATTTGGACCCAAGAGCTCCAAAATCTCAAATTGAGAACTTCCAATTTATTAGGTCTGACTGTTGGTTAACTTAAATTTAAAAGCATGTGGGTTCATTCCAAAACACAGAGAATTCTAAAACATTTGGCCACTTTCAAAACACATTAAAGGAATTTACTAAGACAGTTAAGAAGCATGTTCAATTCTTTTCATGGCTCCATGGACTTTATCGGACTCAGATGGTTGCCCCTTTGTGTCTGTGGACCTTAGCAAACATTTGTATTTACCTGGGAAAAACTACTTCCATAAATAAGAAAATGGTTTCCTCTATTGGTCCACAACAGAATGACTGTTCTGTGTTTTGTGTTTTGTTTTTTGGTGGAGAGCCTTGACAACATTTTTTGAAATCTAATTGGTAACTTCATCTTAGATACTGGGTCCAGTCGAGGGGGGTGTTGGGGTGACCCGTAAAGGCATGCACATGTAGGCATGGGGTACGTGTTGTGTAATTGGTGATCATCCCATTACCCAGATGAGAAGTGGAAATTTTTCCTTTTCCCAATCTCTGAGAAACTCCAAGTATATTTCCTTTAGGCCAACGCTTGTATTCTTCAGTTTAGCAGTGGATCAGGTGAATTCTAGGTAAGGCCTCTGGGAGATAACAGGGGAAAGTGAGGGACTGGAGGCCAATCAACACAGATAGGTTAGGTGGTTTACCCTGGAGGTGGGGGGGGGGGTCTTGCCTGTAGAAATTCTCTAAAGTTTTCCTTTAGAGAAGTTGTGGCATTGATATGAAAATGACAGCAAGTTCCGGATGTGCCGGCTATAAATTCATAGTTGGCAAATGTCTCCAGTCCATTAAGTCACGAGTGTTTTCTGTTCTCGGTATTCAGAAAAGTTATTCTCAAGTCCTGTATCTGTATAAAACTTGCATCAAGTTATCGTAGCCAATTAAACTTTAGTTTCAGTAATGGCAAACATCTGTCTACAAAAGCAGAATGTTATTTTACAAATACACTAAGTTACTCTTCAAAACGCATGTGGCCTGTTCTCCTTCTATTTCCAAAAGCATTAGAAGGCTATGGTACGGCTGAAGGAAATGGAAGCCTTTTCCTGGTCTACAGGAGTACCGCTGATCTCTGCAGCCCGGGCTGTGTTGTATCACCATAGGATGTGACATTTCCCCATTTCAGGACCCTGGTGACCGTCCTCTGGAGTCTCTGAGACAGCTTTGAAGATATATACGAAGTGTACAACTTTCTACCATCATCTCTGTAATTTTATATGCTTGAGAAGGAGCGGAGATAAGCTTCCCTTTGCCCTGTGCATTCAGCAAACAGCTCTGCTCCACCGACGGAGGGAAGACAGAAGCCTCACACAATCCCTAAATGGGTTTCAATTTTCATTTCAAACATACTATTTCACTTGATTTGGGGAAACTCAGAATTACTGCAAGTTGTATGTACATGGTATTTGAAATCAATACGCATCCTAAAACGATTCATTTCTTATTTAAGTGCTCAGATTTTGCACTTAAAAAGTTCTGTCATGGGGCGCCTGGGTGGCTCAGTGGGTTAAAGCCTCTGCCTTTGGCGCAGGTCGTGATCCCAGGGTCCTGGGATTGAGCCCCACATCGGGCTCTCTGCTCCATGGGGAGCCTGCTTCCTCCTTTCCCTCTGCCTGCCTCTCTGCCTACTTGTGATCTCTGTCAAATAAATAAATAAAATATTTAAGAAAAAAAAAAGTTCTGTCATTTTTATTAAGAAGGCTTTGATTGGCCTCTAAAAGCCACCAATGTTCAGGAATGAGGCGTGATCAGGAGTAACAGGGGAAGCCTGTTCTTAAGACAGGCCAGTTAGAGGGCAAGCACTTCCCTAACTTGTCCACAGATGAACACTCCAGCTTCCTCGAAATCACACAAGGAATCATTTCGCTCAAAATACTCTGCTGGTGAGTCCTTGCAATCTTACTCTGACTCAACTGTATCTCTTAGCAAACTAAGATTCGGATGATTATGGGCTTTCTGCAATTCTACCAATTAGTCTTCAATTTATACACAACTCCAGAATGGTGGAGTTGCCAGATTTCACAAAGAAAAATACAGTCAAATTTCAGTTTCAGAGAAATTTTTTTTTTAACTCTAAGTATTTCTCATATAATACACGAAAAAAATTATTCATTCATCTGAAATTCAATTTTAACTTGGTATCCTTCTCCACTGCCTTGGAGAGAAAACAGGAGTTACTCTTCCCACAAGTGTTTCAGTCTCTTTTCAATACTTCTACTCATCTCCTACATCTTTCACAGAGTCTTTGGGGTAAAGTTCATGTAAGGTCAATCACTCCATCATAACTTTATTCTCCTTTCCTTGCCTTTAGAAAGCTTTTATCCTTCTGCCTTTACTGAACATTGAGGCCAACAATACACGTTGCTCTGTCGCTGATGGCGGGCATTTGCCCGTTTGCTGCCCATGACGCTGTGCTGGGTACCACGGTGGGAGTGTGCGTGTAGGGATAAAAAATTAAATACATTCATCACTTTGGTCATCTAAACAACTTACAGGGAACACATGGACATCGTTCCTTTTTTCAAAGCCCTGAAAAAACTTCCCCATATTATTTCTTCCTCCATGTAGGCACTCTTATTTCTGATCGCTTTTCACCCTTCTTGGGTTCACACAGGGATCCTGTATGCAGAGTCACACAACTAGGGGAGATCGAGGAGAGCATGAAATGCAGACTGCGCCGTTCTGCACTCATTGCCTACTTACCGGATGATGGCGGTGTAGATTTTCTGGAACTAGGGACTATGTCACCCAAACTGGATGAAGAATTTCCTCCTGATTTACTGGAGTAAAGCAAAAATTTACATTACACCTGACACTTATTTCAGATATTAAAACATTTGTCTTGCTCAATAAATATGGTTAGTCATTGTGTTTCTACTGAACTTTAAATCTGTCTTTCCTATAAGGAGGCAAATAGTAATTTCCCAGTGGAGATTCCTGGGGGTACTTGAAACAGCCAATGTAATAGTCTTGGTTTCAAATTCCTGGTTTAATTTTAAAAGGCCCTGAGAGAATGGAAGAGAACTAGGGTAATTTCTGCAGCCCTCACATTCTCTGCCAGCATCAGAGACAGAGTGCAGAACTTTCCTTTGCTTCTTCGGCTGGCGACCCCCTGAAGCAGTGCCGAGAACCTCAAGGTTAACACCAAGATTATGGTTTTCTTCTTGTTTGGTTTGGTTCTTTGTCTTGGCTTGGTTACTTTTAGTGTATGAAGTCTAAAAGTACTCAAGCTTTCCTGAGCAACCTATAAAAGAAAAACACTGTCCTATGGAACTTGCTAACCTTTGCAAGACATACAGAGGAACAGGACAAACACGGTGTGACACGATTTAACCCTCTAATAGCAATTAGCCTTCAGAACGTGTCTCACGCGTGACTAATATGGAGGCTTCAACCTGGTTCATCGAGGCATGATTTGAAGAGCACGTCCTGTGAAACCACCAGATTCTAAAATTCGATAGTGCCTTGGAAACTTTAGACTTACCAGTAGACATTTATGTTTTTTTACCAGCATCCCAGCACGCTAAATATCCTAGTACTAGACGGCCACTTCACAGATGATGATGGGAAGGAGAAGCGGGGGATGGGCAATTTTGGCAAGACAGTCTTACCGCCTAACTCTTGTTCTCAGAAGCAGCCCTGGGTCTAGCTGAAAGAATTTGCTACAGTGTCTATGCACCAAAGGGCAATGTTTAAGTTACATAAATATTAACATGAAAATATAAATTCCACTAAACACCAGTAAGCAGGCTGAATTGTACTGCTTCTGCCTGGCAAAGCATAAAACAGACCAACATCACAAACTTAAAGCAGCTAGCAGGAGCTGCTGTATCTTTCTGAGGTTCTTAAGAGATACCCCAGTACATTTAACAAGGATACCCAACAGGATGCAAAATTAATAAAAAGTGGTATTGACAGAAGCAATTTCTGGTCGTTTTACAAGAATATACCCATACACCAGGACCAAAACATTTTCTTTCAGAAGTTTTTTTTGTGTGTTTGGATTTTGTTTTTACTTTTTCTCAAGTCCCAAGTCTAATTTCAGTTCAAGCATGGGTCTGTTTTACATTCTCTTTGAATTTTAATAAAAGTCAAAGTATTATTTGGATTGTGTAAAATTTCAACAAACACCGCAAACAGCCAAAATGTTCAAAATGCAAATTTGCCCTTAACTTTTCATTCTAGGCAAATGCCACATTCTCGAGTTCTGCCCCCCATTTACTGCCTTTGATTTCTGCCGATTTTTGTAACTTAAATTATCAGAGTCTTTTTACATACTGCTGGATTTCGGTTATGTCCTCAAAATAAAACTGTATTTCGGAGGTTAGAAAACAAATGTAAAAATCTCTAAAAGCAACTAAAAATACCTTCACCGACCAAGGCAAAAGTTTAGGTTAAAAGGACAAGATACAGGACAAAATAAAATCAAGATAGTCAAGAGAAAAGCCATCCAGTTATAGGAAAGGCAATCTAGCTCTCTAGAGTAAGTTTTGTTACTCCCCAAATGTAATTTATAGTCTTTTAAGGGGAAAAAAATGCAAGAGCAAAACAGTCTACCTGATAGAGTAAATATCAGATGGCGATATGAGTAATGATCCGTTCTGTCCTTGCTATACCAGGCCCTCGCTACGTGATATGCACTGGAGCAGAGCAATCTGTCCCAGGTCAGGCTACAGTCAGACTGAGCCAGTCTTCATCCCAATTCTGCTGCTTACTAGTTGTGCAGTCTTGGTCAAGGTCTCTGCCTTCTCCTTGCTTGCTACCCCGTCTGGGAAGTGGGGGCTCTAATACCTGTTGTTTCTACAAGTTCTTACAAAGCTGAGCCGATGACTCACATCAGCCCAGGGATGACCACATGGGAGGCAGAGGAAACCGTGCTTCCCTAACAATTTTGGCCATAATATCTCCCTTCCTACGCTTTGGGAAGTAGCTCTCCCTTCTTGGTTTGTACATGAATAAGCAGAGAAAGATATACAAGTGTATCTCTGAGAAAACCCATCCGCAATTTTCCATAATACATTCTGCAGAACACTATTCCAAAGACATGAATGAAGGAAGATTTAAGATCATTTTAGTATATACACGAAAAATATCCCCATCCCAGTACCCAGATTCACAGTATACACTGATATAGTAAAGGCTCAGAAAAGGGGCGCCTGGGTGGCTCAGTCTGTTAAGCGATTGCCTTCAGCTCAGGTCATGATCTTAGGGTCCTGGGATCCAGTCCTGCATCAGGCTCCCTGCTCAGTGGGGAGCCTGCTTCTCCCTTTCCCTCTGCCTCTACTCCCAGCTCCTGCTCTCTCTCACTATCTCAAATAAATGAATAAAATCATTAAAAAAAAATAAAGGCTCAGAAAAATCCTCAAAGTAATTTCCCTATTACCTAGTATTATCCTAAACTTACTTCACCAGGAAAACTCTTGAAAATGCCGAATTACCCTTAACAAATAAAGACAACACAAGCATCCCCGGAGATAACATCAAACCCCAACAACCTACATACCACCAAATTGAAAACAGCAACATCTATATCCCATGAAAATAAAAAATTTTCCACATTACGAGATTTTATTAGCTAGTACTGAGATACCAGTATCCACACAGAGAACAGAAGAAGACCCGATAAAGCTGGAGAACACTGGAAATGGTACGAATAGAATCAGATCTTCAACACCCCACAAGTCAGCTGCTCATGCTTTGTTGATCTGCCCGGATCTACTTCTATGGGACTACAGGTGTCTCAGTCTGACAGCTGCCAATAACCTAGGGGTTCATGAGAGCCAAATATGGGGATGAGGTCTCCAGAAAGGGAGGAGTTGCATTTGAATTACAAGAACCCGACAGTTAACAAAATACTAAAGAAGATGGTTGGTCCAAACCAAAAATGATTTTCTATTTCACTTATTGCTGATGCTTGAAAAAAAAAATTGTGCTAATGCTAAAGTATTACCTTTGACTACAAAGGATTTTGCAGCATTAGAGAAATAAATAAAATCTAAGGTAGAGAAAACAGAACCTAGCTGTTCACATCCCTTCCCCCAGGGAGAAGCAGGCTGTGCTCTCAGACGTGTCTACGTATGGTTCAATTTCAAATTCACTCCATGTCTGAGTGAATTCTTCTCAGTCTTCCAGGGCTGCGTTTACGGAGGGGCACACAACTTCAAGACTCTTAGGAAGGATTACTCAGCCCCAGTGTATTCATAACTCATTCAATTGCTATCGCCAAAGGCAGTTTTAACTGGTTTCATACCGGGTTTCAACCCTGAAGTGCTTAGCAGTGGGTAGAACTGAAAACTCAGTTTCTCAAGTGAGGATAAAATGCACAGATCACAAGACCTGCTCTTGGCCAGCGACGTCGAAGACCGTCGTGTCTGAAACGCCTCCCCACCCCACCAGGCGGCTAGAGCGACACTCGGCTTAGTCACCGAGGCTAGAATGTTTTCAGTAAGAGATTAGGACTTGAGAACAACGTCTGCACTGAAGACCAGATTTAATACTTGATGCCTTTATTCTTAATGAGAACAATTAATTTGATTCTTTCCCAAATAGGATGAAAATCAGTCGCTAGGATGCCATCACTAAACCACATCGCGAGTCCGCTTTTCAACACGTAGTAAATACTGTGGGACACAGACAACACGAAGACACAGTTGACCATGTAATGTAGACTTTTACACAAACGCCATTTTTCTCATACCTGGAGTAGAATTTCCCTTGCTTGGCTCTCTGTTCATGCTGCAGCCTCATATTTTCTAGTTTCACTGGGCTTGGGATGAATCCGATTTCACAGCCTTCTTTCACCAATCGCCCTATCCACCAGTCATTGTTAAATTTCTAAACACAAAATCAAATTTGTTTGCCATCAGTGCACAGAATATGTTAACTGTTTTATGTCTCTGTTACTGTTTATGTCTATGTTAACTGTTTTCGGTGGAGAGGGTATTATGGCAATTACGGTAAGCTACGCCTCAACATCACAACTGAAGAAACTCTACTGGTTTCATGGTTGAGCATGTACGAGGGAAGTATTGTCAGTGAGCTCAGAGATCTCGGAAGGCAGGCTGGACCCTTCCTTCTCTTTCCTGCTACTGCTTTGAGACTAGCCTGAATTCCAGCGAGGCTCTTCATAGGATCACCTCCCCTGGTTCCTTCCTACCAAGAGACCATTAGGAATGAGGGAGGGTGACAGACGCCTCTTCCATAATCAGATTACTTAAACATACTAAGAGTGGTCAAGAAACACTGAAATCTACCTGCAATATCTTGTGTCAGAGCAAAATGCCCCTCTGTGCAAACAGGTTTCTAATTCCCATGGCATGGGGTTCACAGAGGAGTTCTCCACTCATGTGGACGCTGACAATTTCTCTCCTGCCGATGGAATATTTATCCTAAGTCTTTACGATTTGGTCTCACTTGTCTCAGTTGACTGGTAGCTTTCCAGTCTGTTCTTGAACATTTCAAAGATGGGCCACTCTGTTTTTCTTTTTCTTTCATGGTAGAAAAGAGATCTCTCTTTAAGCAGCAGCCATCAGGAGGGGATCGCAGATTAACCTGACTTCCTGTTGTAAAGTCTGATTCCAGGCATGTCATTAATTCTGACAACATTTTCTCTCTTTCCTTCCCACCCAGTATTCATATCTCTTTCTAAAAGTTAATAAAATGGTAGGCTCTATATTCTCTAAGCTTGGTGCCTGGGTGGCTCAGTCGCTTAAGTGTCTGCCTTCGGCTCAGGTCATGATCGAGTCCCACATTGGGCTCCCTGTTCAAGGGGGGGCATCTGCTACTCCCTCTGCCTCTGCCCTTGCTCCCTCCCCCCAACTCCCTGCTCCTGGTCTCTCTCTCTAATAAATAAATAAAATCCTCAAAAAATAATAAATTCTCCAGGCTTTTTTCCCCTACATACATAAAAACATATTTGAGTCAAAACTGTACCTTTCTACCTCTTTACCAAACAGTTTTAGAGGATGGCTTTATTTTTTAATAAATTTTTGTTATGTGAGTCTACCCTAGGCTCTTTTAACTGGCAGTCATCATCTCCTTTACTTAGAGCCCGCATCACAGGGAGCCCTGAAATTTACATATGCTCCTCGTGACACATCATCCCTCAGGTGCAAGTTGCTCCAATTCTCATTCCTGCAGGTGCAAGGAAACCTCATACTCACACACCGCGAACATCATTCAGGGGGAATTTCTGCTCTTTTCATACCATGTTCTGCACAGCAGGCATTTGATAAATGTTGATCCAAAATCAACCTTAATTAAGGGTGTATTTTTCCAGTGGATGGATATGACTCATTGTTTACTGACAGGTGGAGACTTTCAGCATGGAGATAAAGGGAATGTCCTGCTCGCTACTCCTTGCCTCAGTGGCTCCAATGCCTACATTCTCCCTTCCACTGCAGACATTTACCACCCAAGGAGGGTCCAATGCATTCAGGCATTGTCAGCAGAGAGGCGAGATCATGAGCTCTAGGTATTATTAACCCTCCCCAGATGGTTAAACTTGTGATAGATGTGAGGGGAAAACGACACACAGCCAAGGTTAAAAATTAAAAAGAAAGAGCACAGGTTATGCATAAAAAAGGATCATCTAGTCTAGTAATTCCCAATTTCTGGGTCACAGAGCCCAGGGGAGCCCTGAAGTTAGTACAAGACGCCTGTGAGTTCTTTCTTCTTTAAAAAGGTTACATTTATATTAGAAAAGGTTAAGCAGTATTGTATCCACGGGTGTTACACAAGTCGGGGGTAGGGGGGCACGCCATGCTATGTCACAGCAATAAGAGAGAAGAAATGACGTCTCGAGGTGAAAACTTAATGCGGGTAGAAATTCAAATCCTTTTCCTTACTTCCTTAACATGCAGAAAATCTTTTGCTTCGAAGGAGATGGCCATGCCTGGCACTGGGACATCATCTTCGTGGATTGCACTATAGCTGACATTTGTCCGAACAGCAAATGCAACGGGCTTTGTCTAAGAGGGAAAAGAAAGGGAGAAAAAGGTAAAAAAATTATATATATATAAACAACCGAGCTCCTCTTTTTTTCTCTCCCATGATACCAACCAGCATACACCAAATATCTGCTGGCGTAGTTTTCTTCCACCTGTGTCCTTTATCACAAAACAGCATGTTCGTATTCACAGTGCGGGAAATCTTTGCGCTCTACGTTGCAAACCACCCATCTCTGAACCACAGAAAGGCCACTGCTCTCTTTGAAGGCACGAAAAGTAATGAAGGTGAAGATGAAGTCCAGAAATATGTGTTTACAACGTAACAGCCTGTAGCCACTGGAAATCAGTAGATACACACAGAAGAATAAAATGCTCCTCCTTCTTTGGGCTCAGTGAAAAAAGACCTAGTAACTGCCACTCCCACCCCCAAACAGCTACTTTAATGAATAATTCATGACATAATTCTAGGAAGTAGAGCGTCTGGGGTGAAAAAATAGCCAGAGAATATGTCTTAATTCATGGTTGCAGGGAATTACGAAATCGATGACCTTTAATTTTTTTTTTTTTAAAGACTTATTTATTTGAGAGAGAGAGCTGCAGGGAGGGGCACAAGGAGAGGAGAGAGTCTCAAGCAGACTCCACACTGAGTGCAGAGCCTGACGCAGGGCTTGATCTCACAACCCTGAAATCATGACCTGAGTCAAAACCAAGAGTTGGCCACCTTATCAACGGAGCCGCCCAGGTGCACATCAATGACCTTTAATTCTATGAGTCTTCCTCCTTGAGTCCCATCAGCCATTGAAGATGGTCACATGAATGAAGCCATCCTTCATTATTTGACGCTTTGCAAATTCACAGGTTAAGTATTTGTCCTCTGTCTAGGCAATTCCTATTTATATACAAGGTGAAAAAACAGGTAAGCGCAGAAATGGTGAAAAGAGGTGTTGTTTAACTGGCACTGTGTTTCTTTACATTGTGGACATGTGGACATTTTCCGAGTAGTTTCTCCCTATTGAAGGAGCTCTTCTTTGGCCTGGCTTGTCAGAGTCGAAAAATGGGGATTTGGAATAAGAGTCCCTCTTTATTTCCATATTTTCCACAGTTAATCGGTCCCATGGGACTGTTGTCTGGGTTGAGGACCAAGCTAAGAGCCATGAAATCAGATCCATCCACAATATGCAGACTGAGAAAGGCTACCACATTCTAGATAAGAGCACAGTAGACATAAAGGGGACATAATACAGGAAATTTGATTCTTGGTAATCACTATGATCTTTAATGACAATGGTGCTTTCTTCCTTGAATGGAAATAGGGACTTAAAAAAAAAAAAGATATTATTGGGGCATCTGAGTGGCTCAGTGGGTTAAGCCTCTGCCTTCGCCTCTGGTCATGATCTCAGGATCCTGGGATCAAGCCCCGCATCGGGCTCTCTGCTCAGCGGGGAGACTGCTTTCCCCTCCCCCTCTGCCTACCTCTCTGCCTACTTGTGATCTGTCAAATTAAAAAAAAAAAAATCTTTGGGGCGCCTGGGTGGCTCAGTGGGTTAAAGCCTCTGCCTTCGGCTCAGGTCATGATCCCAGCATCCTGGGATCGAGCCCCGCATCGGGCTCTCTGCTCAGCAGGGAGCCTGCTTCTCACCCCTCTCTCTCTGCCTGCCTCTCTGCCTACTTGTGATCTCTCTCTCTGTCAAATTAAAAAAAAAAAAAATCTTTGGGGCGCCTGGGTGGCTCAGTGGGTTAAAGTCTCTGACTTCGGCTCAGGTCATGATTCCAGGGTCCTAGGATCGAGCCCCACATCAGGCTCTCTGCTCAGCGAGGAGCCTGCTTCCATTCTTCTCTCTCTGCCTGCCTCTCTGCCTACCTGTGCTGTCTGTCAAATAAATGAATAAAATCTTAAAAAAAAAAAAGATTTTATTTATTTATTTGTCAGACAAAGAGGGAGTGTGTACACAAGAAGGGGGAATGGCAGGCAGAGGGAGAAGCAGGCTCCCTGCTGAGCAAGGAGCCTAATCTGGGACTTGATCCCAGGACCCGGATATCATGACCTGAGCCAAAGGCAGATGTTTAACCAACTGAGCTACCCTGGTGCCCGGAAATAGAGACTTTTTAAAAAGCCCATAATTCTACCACTGAAACACAACCCTTTTTAAAAAATTCTACCACTGAGGGGCAACTGGGTGGCTCAGTGGGTTAAAGCCTCTGTCTTCGGCTCAGGTCATGATCCCAGGGTCCTGGGATCGAGCCCTGCATCGGGCTCTCTGCTCAGTGGGGAGCCTGCTTCCCCCCTATCTCTCTGCCTGCCTCTCTGCCTACTTGTGATCTCTGTCTGTCAAATAAATAAATATTTAAAAATAAAATAAAATAAAATAAGATTCTACCACTGAAACACAATCCTTTTTTAAAAATTATTTTTAAAAATTTAAATCCAATTAACTAAAATATAGTGTATTATTAGTTTCAGAGGTAGAGTTCAGTGATATTCATCAGTCTTATATAAAACCTAGTGTTCATTACATCACATGCCCTCCTTAATGTCCATCACCCAGTTAACCCACCTTCCCATCCTCCTTCCCCTCCAGCAGGCCTCGGTTTGTTTCCTATGATTAAGAGTCTATTATAGTTTGTCTCCCTCTCTGGTTTCATCTTGTTTTATTTTTCCCTCCATTCCCCTCTGATCCTAGTTTTGTTTCTTTGAGAATTTCTTTTTTTTTTTTTTTAAAGATTTTATCTATTTATTTGTTAGAGAGAGAGAGCGCGAGTGAGCACAGGCAGACAGAGAGGCAGGCAGAGGGAGAAGCAGGCTCCCCACTGAGCAAGGAGCCCAATGCGGGACTTGATCCCAGAACACCGGGATCATGACCTGAGCTGAAGTCAGCCGCCCAACCAACTGAGCCACCCAGGCGTCCCTCCTAGTTTTGTTTCTTAAATTCAACATGAGATCATATAGTGATCTTTCTCTGATTGACTTATTTCACTCAATACCCTCCAGTTCCAACCACGTTGTTGCAAATGACAAGATTTCATTTTTTGATGGCTGAATAGTATTCCACTGTATATAGATAACACATCATCTATCCATTCATGTCAATGGACATCTGGGCTCTTTCCATAGTTTGGCTATTGTGGACGTTGCTGCTATAATCACTGGAGAGCAGGTGCCTCTTCAGATCACTACATTTGGGGTAAATACCTAGTAGTACAATTGCTGGGTCATAGGGTAGCTTTATTTTTAAGTTTTTGAGGAAACTCCATACTGTTTTCCAGAGTGGCTGCACTGGCTTGCATTCCCACCAACGCTGTAAGAGGGTTCCCCTTTCTCCACATCCTCACCAACATCTGTTGTTTCCTGACTTAGTTTAAGCCATTCTGACCGGTGTGAGGTTGTATCTCATTGTGGTTTTGATTTGTATTTCCCTGATGCCGAGTGAAGTGGAGCACTTTTTCACATGTCTGTTGGCCATCTGGATGTCTTCTTTGCAAAAATGTCTGTTCATGTCCTCTGCCCATTTCTGGACTGGATTATTTGTTCTTTGGGTGTCAAGTTTAATAAGTTCTTTACAGATTTTTGGATACTAACCCTTTACCTGTAAAGACATTTGCAAATAACTTTACCCATTTGTTGATTGTCTTTGGTTTTCTCAACTACTTCCCCTTTGCTGTGCAAAAGCTTTTTATCATGATGAAGTCCCAATAGTTCATTTTTGCCTTTGTTTCCCTTGCCTCTGGAGACGTGTCTAGCAAGAAGTTGCCGCGCCTGAAGTCACAGAAGTTGCTGCCTGTGTTCTCCTCTAGGATTTTGACAGGTTCCTGTCTCACATTTAAGTCTTTCATCCATTTTGAGTCTATTTTTGTCAAACACAATCCCTGATAAAGTGATGGTGCTTCCATTTTTTCTTGAAACTTCTTTAAATATAATAGATTTTACTCCCACACCTACAATCATATTTCACTTTTATCCAGTGTTTAAAGTAATATACTATTTATGTGATATGTTTTTTAAATCTACCACTTAAAAATTCTTCCAACCATTCACCTTTTTTGCTATGTAGGTTTATAAGTTTTTTTCACTGATAAATATTCTACTTTGGAAAATCTTTATACAAAAAGCCTCTTTCTATTTAGAATTCTTTCCTTGGGACAGATTCCCAGAGGTAGCATGAGTAAGCCATGAGTTAGCAAGACCTTCTTAAATTCTATTCCAAACTACCATCCAAATGGGCACCATTTTAAACTGCAACCAGCAGTATATGATGGTGCCCTTTAAAAGAAGACATAGTCTTAATCAGACTTGGTTTTACTGCTAAAAATAGGATTTTCTTGAATAGATCTTTCCATTATTCAGAGAGTCAGATCACAAAAATGTAGATCCAAGTTTTTTTTTTGTTTTTTTTTTTTTTTTAATGTTAGCATGAGCTCTCATTTCCCTCAAAGTCTTTTATTCCTTGGAGGATATAGAGTTTAAGCGTCACATATGTGTTTTTACCGTTAGAAAACAAAAATTTTAAATGTACAACTGTACAGATGACCCTAGGAAAAATCTCATGTCTTTTAGGCATTAACTTTTCAAAGACTGGAATCCCAGGAAGAGGAAACACTGAAAAACAGAAACACTGAATGTGTGGGGAAGGCTAGCATATAGTGGCAGGGGCCACAGAGAATAATTTTATGTTCTGACTGTCTAAGACATCAATACAGAATGTTCTTCCTTCTCCGGCTCATGTCCTGTAACCCATAGTGCCAGCATTAGATGCGGAGCTATAGATGGGAATCCGCTGTATCAACATGCAAGGAGGAAAGAACAGAAGAATCCCGGCCCTCAGTGTCTTTACTACAGGAACTATATTTCTAAAATCGGAATGGACAACAGTTAAAGTGAAGAAGAGGAAAAAGGCTTTTATCAAAATAAGAGGAAAAGACCCCAGGACGCGAACCAAAAGGGCCAAATGACGGTGTTGCCTTTGGTTCCCTGAACTCCTTTCAGCTCTAATTCAAGCAGCACTCCTACTACATGGAAGCCATTTCCCACATCAATTCTGTTGGAATGGGTTTAAGAGCAGGGCATTTTTTTTTTAAGATTTTATTTATTTATTTGACAGAGAGAGAGATCACTGGTGATCAGAGAGGCAGGCAGAGGAGAGGTGGAAGCAGGCTCCCTGCTGAGCAGAGAGCCCAATGCGGGGCTCGATCCCAGGAACCTGGGATCAGGACCTGAGCTGAAGGCAGAGGCTTTAACCCACTGAGCCACCTAGGCACCCCTAGAGCAAGGCATTTTAAATGGGTCTGGTTTTGAGCTTTGATTCTGCCATTTACCAGGTGAGCAACCTTGGGCCTATTTCTTACCCTCACTGAGCCATGTTTCCTCATGGCTAAAATGAGCGTAGTAACACCAATATGGCAGCGTGATTATGAGATTTCAGAAAATGCGCATCACGAGGTAAAGGAAATCCTGCAATTTGTGAGGACTTGCATGGACCCCCTGGGCGTTATGCTAAGTGAGACAAAGGCAAATCCCATTTGATCTCACTTATATGTGGGTCTAACCACCACCAACCGCCCTACCTCCCCTCAAAAACCCAACCCCATAAAAATGCATGCACAAGACCAGCCCAGTGCTCGGAATAGAGAGTGCTCAATAAATAGGCATTTGTAGGGCATCTGGGTGGCTCAGTCAGTTAAACGTCTGACTCTTGGACTCAGCTCCAGTCACGATCTCAGGGTCGTGCGATCGAGCCCCGCATCAGGCTCTGGACTCAGCAGGGAATCTGCTGGAGATCTTTCCCCCTCTTCTCTCTCCTTTGCTCTTCTCCCTGTGAACCCTATCTCTCTAAAATAAATTAATTAACTAATTAATTTAAAAAATCTTAATAAAAAATAAACAGGCACTTGCTATACACCATAATAAGTGCCATATCTAAATAAATGTTTGCCCTTACTCACCCGTCTTTTAAGGGCCTACACGAATGGTTTCGTCTGTGCTCTTCCCTATGACACTCCTCAGACCAAGCTAGTTCAGACAGTTGAGGGCCTGCCCTACGCCGCAACGTTAAATGACGATTACATTCAAGATGGTTTTCTCCAGGGACGCCTGGGTGGCTCAGTTGGTTGAGCAGCTGCCTTCGGCTCAGGTCATGATCCCAGCGTCCTGGGATCGAGTCCCACATCGGGCTCCTTGCTCATCAGGGAGCCTGCTTCTCCCTCTGCCTCTGCCTGCCATTCTGTCTGCCTGTGCTCGCTCTCTCTCCCTCTCTCTCTCTCTGACAAATAAATAAATAAAATCTTTAAAAAAAAAAAAAAAAAAGATGATTTTCTCCAGCGTGCGTTCTTGCATACTATCTCAGACATGAGAAAATGGTACGGCCTCCCCAGATCTGTTGGCTTCCACCATCCTATCTCTTGAATTCTGATTTTCTTCCATAGTCCTCAGTCAGAGGCATTTATTTCTTTAACCAACTTCAAGTCCCAAGGGACCATGGCTTAAGGAATCTTTGAATGTTTATCCCATGAAACCTTTTTTTTTTTTTTTTTTTTTAAATCAAACACACTCTGCTTTCAGTGGGCTCCTGCATTTCTGGCCAGTTGGCTGTGGGGTCCACACAGGACTTCCTCCTCTTCTCATTCGGGCCTCTCCGCCCTGTTCCCTCTCACAGCCCCTGTTTACTTTCCCTTTTTCTACCCCCTTTCTAAGTAAGGTGCAGTCCTGAAGAGCAAGAGCAAACAGAAGCCAGGAAGCCCGGGCCCTACAGGGTCTCCTGTGCAACCAGGACAGAGGGGGATGGTGGGGACAGACTGAGCCAGAGCTGTCACACATGTCGGACCCCTCCCTGTTCTGGGCCTTGAGGGAAGCAAGGCTGGACCAGGCCTCTGGACCAAAAGTAACGTGCGCTCTGAGGAGTGGGCCCTGCCCCAGTTTGCAGGCTCCCCTTCAAGTCCCCCTTCACCCACTCTCTAACCCCAGGGCCTCAAAGGTCTGCCTGAAAGACTTGGTCATGGCTGGAGGGGAAGAAGGTAGGGAAGCAAGGCCCACCGCCCTAGGGAGGGTCCTAGCAGGACTAGTGTGGAAGACACTTAAATCCCAACTGAGAATGAGATCTGGAATCACCCTCCTCTACAGAATCACTGGGATAATAAACTGATTGGGAGACCACGTGCTCCTTAATTCCACTTTCTTCCCACCTCATTAATGCCGTGTAAGAACTGTCTTTGGCAGGCCAGTGCCATAGCTGGGGTCTGGTGCCTCTGCCTCCTCCCACCTGGATTCCTGGCTCACTTGTTCTGTGGCTCTGGAGGCCACGTGAGGTGGGGGCCACACTAGCCTACCAGTCTCTGCTTCTCACTCCTGTGCCCACAAAACAAGGCTGATGGATTCCTTTGCCCTTTTTCTGGTACCTTCTAACCACCGTCTGCTCCAGAGCGTCAAGGGGTTGGTAAAACCCTCTTGTTCCTTGTAGTTGCCTTTTCGGCTCCCAGAAGGTAAAAAGTCTGCACACTTTAGCTTGTGAACTAAAGCTCAGTAAGTACCGATCTGTAGGAGAGCAGAGCATCTCACCAGCCAGATGAGTAAGCAAGAGTGCTTTCAAAAGGCTGGGTCACCTCACCATAGTACCCCGCTCTGGTCTGTTTCCAAGTATGTGTGAAAAGGGAGATGAATAAATAATACAGGCGTAAAGCAATTCTACTCCTCTCTTCCATGTCCTTCTTCATCTTGTACACAGCACGATTTATAATCACATTATAAGAACTACGACTCGGGGATGTCTGGGCAGCGCGCTGGGTGTTAATGCAGAGACCGGCGCGTTTCATTGAGTCCCACCAACCACTGGTTTTCCTGGGAGAGGAAGTGAGGCTCGAAAAAGTTCTCCTAGGCCACAAGTAATGGGGGAATATTTAAACCCAATGATCTCATTCTAAAGCCCAAACTTTCTGCAGCCCTAGGCTGCCTTTTTTTTTTTTTTTTAAAGATTTTTATTTATTTATTTGACAGAGAGATCACAAGCAGGCAGAGAGGCAGGAGGAAGCAGGCTCCCTGCTGAGCAGAGAGCCCGATGTGGGGCTCGATCCCAGGACTCTGAGATCATGACCTGAGCTGAAGGCAGCGGCTTAACCCACTGAGCCACCCAGGCGCCCCAACCTAGGCTGCCTTTCATTCAAAGGGGTGCATTGAGGGCAATTTCAGAGCACTTAAATGTCTGTGTGAAATTCAAAACTCTTGAAAATTGTATTTTACAAAATGCTCAAAAATTGGGACAGAAAGAGGTAAAAAAAAAAAAAATCAGGCCAAAGTCTGCCTTGTAGTGTCATTTAGTTCATTTAAAGAAAACAAAAATCAGGTAACACTGAGCAGTTTCATGTGTTAGAACTACAGGCATTGGGGCACCTGAGTGGCTCAGTCGGTTAAGCATCTGCCTTACCCTCAGGGCATGATCTCGGGGTCCTAGGATCGAACCCCACATTGGGCTCCCTGCTCAGTGGGAGGCCTGCTTCTCCCTCTCCCACTCCCCCTGCTAGTATTCCCTCTCTCACTGTCTCTCTTTCTGTCAAATAAATAAAATCTTGAAAACAAAACAAAACAGAACTATGCTCATTTATTGTAAAGCTCATGTACTTCCGCCTCTTGGCACTTGAATTGATTTGTGGTCCAGGAAATCAATAACAATGTCAAATCATGATTTTTGTTTATTTGTTTATGACTTTTCTCTCTTCTATTTTCCACAACATATAAAGCTCTATTTTATGCAAAGAGAATTAAGGTATCAAAACACATGTGGTTTTGTGGCTTTCAACAATGCCACAAAGGAGGTGGCACAGGGAGAGCTGAGAGACCACAGCTACTCTATTACAGTACAATGCACTATATATATGAGGAATATACCATAAAGAGTATATACATGAGGAATTTATAATATATATACTATATCTGGAAAGGATAAGGAAAAGTCGTGCAAAGTTCCTTATGAGAAAATGTTTCCTTGACTAACTTTAAGGATTTTCACTGGCCTTACATTTATTCTGGGAGCATTCTAACTTTGCTTTGCAAGTTTATTACTTTTGGAACTATTCCTTTTCTATGTCGCTTTCCTGTGACAGCTGTTGCTGTGTCACCAAGGATGCCTGGGTTTCGATCGTGGAAGCCTGGAGAGTTTTTGTCACTTTCCAGTCTCAGGGCAGAATTCTTCTGGTGGATGACTACACGGAGTTACAAGTACAGCTGAACGCTGAAGATCGGTTTCACCACCGCCTGCCCCAGGCCCAATCCAGCCCCACTACAGTCCGGCCTGTTGACCCAGAAGGATGGCCAAGCAACATCTCCACCCTCCCGAATGTTCGTCCTCCTCCTCTGACTCACACCCTCTAGCCTCCCTTAAGGTCCTTCATCATGCCACCATATGCTGAGAGATGAGGCCGGAATCTGGTCATGCACAGGCATGTGCAGAAGCCCGGCTAGCAGGTGCAGGGGGGTGTTCCCGCACAGCTTTGGAGCCAGAGGACTTGCTCTTCCACGTAGCCCAAGGAAGCTGCATTAGTGTTCCAAAGGCCGGGCCCGTGAGAGCCCACAGGTTTTTGCTGGAGATACGTTTGCGATTTGCAGCAGGAGCACATTTTTATATTTTCTCAACCTTTTGGAATCACTAGCCCTGAGGCTATCAGGACGCAGTTATTATAAGTGGGAGATAATGAACTTAAAAAAATCTGTTTTGTTCTACTTCTGAGAATATATCCAAAGGAATATATTATATATGCATAATATCTATTATATTATCACCAAAAAAATTAGGTTGAAGAGATATCCGTGCTCCCATGTTCCCAGCAGCATCATTTACAATATCCAAGCCAGGGAAATGACCTAAGCGTCCATCGATAGATAAATGGAACATTACTCAGCCATAAAAAGAAGGAAATCCTGCATTTGTGACATATGGATGGACCCTGAGGACATTACGCTAAGTGAGGTAAGTCAGACAGAAAAGACAAATACCATATGATCTGACATGAAGAATCTCAAAAAACAAAGCAAAACAAATACTCTTTGGTCATAAAGTTGTGATAAAACAGATTATAGCAAGTTTATGGCATTATTTCTAGTTTTCTTCCTAGACAACGATTTAATGAGTTAATAATGAAACCAATCATTTTAAGGGATACAACAAAATGTCTATTAAAAATGTGCTACTGGGGTATCTGGGTGGCTCAGTGGGTTAAAGCCTCTGCCTTTGGCTCTGGTCATGATCCCAAAGTCCTGGGATGGAGTCCCATCATCTGGCTCTCTGCTCAGCAGGGAGCCTGCTTCCCCCTCTCACTCTCTGCCTGCCTCTCTGCCTACTTGAGATCTCTGTCAAATAAATTTTTAAAAAATCTTTTAAAAAATGTGCTACTGGTAGAATACCTACTTTTATTTATTTATTTATTTTTAAAGATTTTATTTATTTATTTATTTATTTATTTGACAGACAGAGATCACAAGGAGGCAGAGAGGCAGGCAGAGAGAGAGGAGGAAGCAGGCTCCCCACTGAGCAGAGAGCCCGATGTGGGGCTCGATCCCAGGACTCTGAGATCATGACCTGAGCTGAAGGCAGAGGCTTTAACCCACTGAGCCACCCAGGCACCCCAGAATACCTATTTTTAAAAAGCAGAATGAAATGGACTCAATATAAACTTCTGGTTGTGATTAATAGAGTTACTTCAATTTTCATTCACTGATTCTTCTTCTTCTTCTTTTTTTAAGATTTCATTTATTTGTCAGAGAGAGAGAGAGAGAGAGTGACCTAGCACAAGCAGAGGGAGCAACAGGCAGAGGGAAAAGCAGACTCCTCACTGAGCAAGAAGTCTGATATGGGACTCAATCCCAGGACCCTGGGATCATGACCTGAGCCAAAGGCAGAGGCTTAACCCACTGAACCACCCAGGCATCCATGATTTCTCCCTCTTAATATAAAGATGCATTTTACCATGCTCAATAGCAAGGTCTGTTTTTTCCCATTTTCATTCTGAAACTGTCAATATCCAATAACATAAAAGAAAAATCCATAGTCCATGTTTTAATGTCTCTAATGGATTTGTCTAAATATTAACTACCCCCAACTTGCAATATTTTAAAAAGAAATTAAAAAAAAAAAAAAGTATGACCCAGATACCTATTATGAGACTATGGAAAAGAGCTTAAAAATCAAATCGGATTTTTGATCTACTTTTTGTAGTACATAATCATTTCCTATAAAACCTGCTATACTCTTCCATAATTAAAAAGGACTCAAATGGGAGGATCGCCATTGAGTATCACACAGGAAATACTCAGGAACCAAAGAGATGGTAATAAATAAAAGAATCCAGAATAAAATCACAAGCTGTTTTATGTAAAAAATAAATTGTACAGGGAAGGATAACTAGGCACTGAAGGGTTAATATGTAAAAATTAACCCTTCAGTGCCTAGTTATCCTTCCCTGTACAATTCCTTAGTATCATTTTGCTACTTTCAGTGATAATCAAATAAAAAAATCCTTCCCATATAGAATGAAAATCTTCAACTCTATTTGAATACACACAGGTGAAAGATTCTATACCATGTTGTAAAAATATCTTGCCTTGAATCTTACCAATTGTTGAACTTTTAAAAAATATTTGCCTAATTTATTATAAACTATCAAGGAGAGTCTGGGATTTTTTTTTCTTCCTTTTTTAAGATTTTATTTATTTGAGAGAGATGGAGGGAGAGCAAGAGCACAAGCAGGGGGAATGGCAGAGGAAGAATGACAAGCAGGCTCTCCACTGAGGGGGAGCCCAATTCAGGGCTCGATCCCAGGACTCTGAGATCATGACCTGCGCCAAAGGCAGATTCTTAACCGACTGAGCCACCCAGGCGTCCCCCCTGGGAATTCTTTAATAGCCAAATATATCAAGCCACAGTGATAAAAAGAACGTAATTACGTATTCTGACCACTGAACATTGACCCAGACTGAAAAAGCAAATTATCAGAATTGTCACAAGATAAGATTTACATATGCAGTTAATTGATTTGAGAAATTTCCAAGTTCTTCTCTAGAATGGATTCCCTTAATGAATATTTATAAGAACATGTTTACTGTCTTGAGTCCCTGCTCCCACACAGCTTAGTTTGTATTCTAGTAGAGGGGATTTCAAATAACAATTAAAGTAGGGGAAAAAAAAAAGTTATGTGAGTAGGGAGTGACCATGGGGAGTGACCGTGAAATGGGGCAGCTAGGGAAAATCTCATTAGAGCGCTCATCCACTCATTACTTGTATGTCAGGCACTGTTTCGGACAGTGAATAACGGAAACTAAGATTCTCATGCCCTCTAGGAGCTTATGTTCTGGGGCGGGGGACAGGGAGGCAGGGAGAGATGAGCATAGACAACAGACATTATAGGCAAAGTATATATTTGAAGGAATGTAGTAGGAAAAGAAAAATCAAAACAAGGTAAGGCAAGCCCGGGTGCAAGGGGACAGGGTAGGTAGCACTTGGACAAAAGCATGAAGGCGGTGAGCGAGTGCACAGATGCGAACTCCAGGCAGAGGAAAGTGCCACGGCAGAGGCTGGAACACAGAAGCAGGCCAGATGTGCCCGAGGAAGACGAGGTCTGGCTGAGTGGAGGGAACCGGGGAAAAGAACGAAAGGTGAGGTCAGAGCTCTTGGGTTTGATGTAGCTTTTCAGGTCACAATCAAGATGTTCAGCTTTTACTCTAAATGAGATAAGTCACTGGAGGGTTTTCAGCAGCAGAGCGATGTGGTCCGATACGTTAACAGTACTATGGTGGCTGTTAATTGAAAAGAGACTTTGGGAGCCGGAACAATTAGACAAGAAAAAGAAATAAAAGGCATCCAAATTGGAAAGGAAGAAGTAAAACCATCACTCTTTGCAGATGACATATTATATAGAGCGAGAACCCTAAAGACTCCACCAAAAAAATTGTTAGAACTGATAAACCAAGTCAGTAAAGTTGCAGGATACAAAATCAATATACAAAAATCTGTGGTGGTTCTCTATGCTAATAGCAAGCTATCAGAAAGAGAAATTAACAATCCCATTTACAATTGTTTCAAAAAGAGTAAAATACCTAGGAATAAATTTAACTAAGGAGGTAACAGACCTACATACTGAAAACTACATGACACTGATGAAAGAAGTTGAGGAAGACACAAATAAACGGAAAGAGAGTCCATGCTCATGCAGTGGAAATGCACTGTTAAAATGCCCACACTACCCAAAGCAATCTATAGATTCAATGCAATCCCTATGAAAATTCCAATGGCATTTGTCACTGTAGAAATGTGATTTAGATTTACATATCCAATCTATAAATTAGATTTTATAAATCTTAAAATTTATATGAAACCACAAGAGACCCCCACTAGCCAAGCCATCTTGAGAAAGAACAAAGCTGGAGGCATTACATTCCCCAATTTCAAACAATATTACAAAACCATAGTAATCAAAGAGTACGGTATTGGCATAAAAACAGACACATAAATCAATGGAACAGAATAGTCCAGAGATAAACCCATGCATATATAGTCAATTAATTTATGACAAAGGAGCCAAGAATATACAACAGGGAGAAGACATCTCTTCAACAAATGGTGTTGGGAAAACTGGACAGCCATATGCAAAAGAATGAAACTGGACCACTGTCTTATACCATACACAAAACTCAAGTCAACATGGATTCAATACTTGAATATCAGACCTGAAACCACTGAACTTCTGTAAGAAAACATAAGTGACATTCTCCTTGATGCAGGTGTTGGCAATGATTTTTTTAATCTGACACCAAAACAGCCAAAGCAAAAATAAGTAAGTGGGTCTACACCAACCTTAAAAATGTTCTGCCCCACAAAGGAAATCATCAACAAATAAAAAGGCAACCTACTAAAGGGGAAAAATATTTGAAAAATCATCTATCTAAAAAGGGGTTAGTATCCAAAATTTATAAAGAACTCCTACAATGCAAGAGCAATAAAATAAAAGAGTCCAATTAAAAAATGGGCAGAACACCTGAACAGACATTTTTCCAAAGAAGACATCCGAATGGCCAACAAACACAGGAAAAGATGCTCAACATCAGAGAAGTGCAAATCAAAACTACAATGAGGTATCATCTCCCTCTATCAGAATGGCTCGTATCAAAAAGACAAGAGGGTCGTCTGGGTGGCTCAGCTGGTTAAGCATCTGCCTTTGGCTCAGGTTGTGATCCCATCAGGCTTCCTACTCAGTGGGGAGTCTGCTTCTCCCTCTCCCTCTGTCCCTCCCCCGCTTGTGTTCGCTCTTTCTCTCAAATAAATAAAATCTTAAAAAAAAAAAAAAAAGACAAGAAATAACAAGTGCTGGTAAAGACTGTGGAGAACAGGGAGCCCTTGTGCACTGTTGGTGGGAAGGTAAACTGGGGCAGTCACCGTAGACAACGGTATGGAGGTTCCTCAAAAACCTAAAAACAGAATTACCCTATGACCCAGCAGTCGCACTACTGGGACTCCAAGCCTTTACCATAGCAGCAGGTCCATAAATAACTTAAGGGACTCAATTAAGGGACTGATTTTATCTGTTCGAGAAACCAATTATCAGGTGCTTATACATCACCCACTCAGTGCAAGATTCTGCCACCACAGAACTCAGGGCCTGTAAACCCCAAATGGCTAAATCATTATGCGAGCAAGGCCGTTCTGATCAGAATTTTGTTTCATACGATTAATATGCATATTATTATTATTATATATTATTATATATATTATATGCATAATATAATATGCATATATTATGTAAGTTATGATTATTATATATTATTATATATATTACATAGTATATTATTATGTATATACATATATTATAAATGTATATTATTATGTATAATATATATTATTATTATATGCATAATATAATATACATATTAATATGATAATACACATCTTTCTGTGTATTAAGAATCTGATCACTTTGGATCCAGGGTCTTCAACTAAGGCATGTAAAGGATTAGCCAACGCCCATGGAGAGATTTATCAAGTAAGAAATCCCATATGAAGAACAGACACTGTATCAGCCATTTCAGTGAATTCCATTGTTATCTATGGAATGGATTCTTCTTCAAAAAGAGCAAACGGGCTTCTTTACCCTAGGGGGGCTTTTTCTCCCTAGAGCAACTTCAAAAGGCACAACAACTCCTACAAGTTACTGGGCAAGAAGCCAACACGAGGAGAATGTGCTCTATTTTATTTTTTCCGGGTTGTGAAATATGGGTCTCCTCACCTTAGAAGGGAGATTACTTAAAAGTTAATTTTCAGCTAAGCCAGCCTCTTAAGAAGAAGTGTTTGTATTTTTTTTTTAATTTTGTTTTTTATAAACATATAATATATTTTTATCCCCAGGGGTACAGGTCTGTGAATCGCCAGGTTTACACACTTCACAGCACTCACCATAGCACATACCCTCCCCAATGTCCATAATCCCACCACCCCCCAACCCCCCTCCCCCCATTAACCCTCAGTTTGTTTTGTGAGATTAAGAGTCACTTATGGTTTGTCTCCCTCCCAATCCCATCTTGTTTCATTTACTCTTCTACCCCCTTAACCCACCATGTTGCATCTCCTCTCCCTCATATCAGGGAGATCATATGATAGTTGTCTTTCTCCGATTGACTTATTTCGCTAAGCATGATACCCTCTAGTTCCATCCACGTCGTCGCAAATGGCAAGATTTCATTTCTTTTGATGGCTGCATAGTATTCCATTGTGTATATATACCACTTCTTCTTTATCCATTCGTCTGTTGATGGACATCTAGGTTCTTTCCATAGTTTGGCTATTGTAGACATTGCTGCTATAAACATTCGGGTGCACGTGCCCCTTCGGATCACTACGTTTGTATCTTTAGGGTAAATACCCAGCAGTGCAATTGCTGGGTCATAGGGTAGTTCTATTTTCAACATTTTGAGGAACCTCCATGCTGTTTTCCAGAGTGGTTGCACCAGCTTGCATTCCCACCAACAGTGTAGGAGGGTTCCCCTTTCTCCGCATCCTCGCCAGCATCTGTCATTTCCTGACTTGTTAATTTTAGCCATTCTGACTGGTGTGAGGTGATATCTCATTGTGGTTTTGATTTGTATTTCCCTGATGCCGAGTGATGTGGAGCACCTTTTCATGTGTCTGTTGGCCATCTGGATGTCTTCTTTGCAGAAATGTCTGTTCATGTCCTCTGCCCATTTCTTGATTGGATTATTTGTTCTTTGGGTGTTGAGTTTGCTAAGTTCTTTATAGATTTTGGACACTAGCCCTTTATCCGATATGTCATTTGCAAATATCTTCTCCCATTCTGTCAGTTGTCTTTTGGTTTTGTTAACTGTTTCCTTTGCTGTGCAAAAGCTTTTGATCTTGATAAAATCCCAATAGTTCATTTTTGCCCTTGCTTCCCTTGCCTTTGGTGATGTTCCTAGGAAGATGTTGCTGCGGCTGAGGTCGAAGAGGTTGCTGCCTGTGTTCTCCTCAAGGATTTGATGGATTCCTTTCTCACACTGAGATCCTTCATCCATTTTGAGTCTATTTTCATGTGTGGTGTAAGGAAATGATCCAATTTCATTTTTCTGCATGTGGCTGTCCAATTTTCCCAACACCATTTGTTGAAGAGGCTGTCTTTTTTCCATTGGATATTCTTTCCTGCTTTGTCAAAGATTAGTTGACCATAGAGTTGAGGGTCTATTTCTGGGCTCTCTATTCTGTTCCATTGATCTATGTGTCTGTTTTTGTGCCAGTACCATGCTGTCTTGATGATGACAGCTTTGTAATAGAGCTTGAAGTCTGGAATTGTGATGCCACCAACTTTGGCTTTCTTTTTCAATATTGCTTTGGCTATTCGAGGTCTTTTCTGGTTCCATATAAATTTTAGGATTATTTGTTCCATTTCTTTGAAAAAAATGGATGGTACTTTGATAGGAATTGCATTAAATGTGTAGATTGCTTTAGGTAGCATAGACATTTTCACAATATTTATTCTTCCAATCCAGGAGCATGGAACATTTTTCCATTTCTTTGTGTCTTCCTCAATTTCTTTCATGAGTACTTTATAGTTTTCTGTGTATAGATTCTTAGTCTCTTTGGTTAGATTTATTCCTAGGTATCTTATAGTTTTGGGTGCAATTGTAAATGGGATGGACTCCTTAATTTCTCTTTCTTCTGTCTTGTTGTTGGTGTAGAGAAATGCAACTGATTTCTGTGCATTGATTTTATATCCTGACACTTTACTGAATTCCTGTACAAGTTCTAGCAGTTTTGGAGTGGAGTCTTTTGGGTTTTCCACATATAGTATCATATCATCTGCAAAGAGGGATAGTTTGACTTCTTCTTTGCCGATTTGGATGCCTTTAATTTCCTTTTGTTGTCTGATTGCTGAGGCTAGGACTTCTAGTACTATGTTGAATAGCAGTGGTGATAACGGACATCCCTGCCGTGTTCCTGACCTTAGCGGAAAAGCTTTCAGTTTTTCTCCATTGAGAATGATATTTGCGGTGGGTTTTTCATAGATGGCTTTGATAATATTGAGGTATGTGCCCTCTATCCCTACACTCTGAAGAGTTTTGATCAGGAAGGGATGCTGGACTTTGTCAAATGCTTTTTCAGCATCTATGGAGAGTATCATATGGTTCTTGTTCTTTCTTTTATTAATGTGTTGTATCACATTGATTGATTTGCGGATGTTGAACCAAACTTGCAGCCCTGGAATAAATCCCACTTGGTCGTGGTGAATAATCCTTTTAATGTACTGTTGAATCCTATTGGCTAGTATTTTGGCGAGAATTTTTGCATCTGTGTTCATCAAGGATATTGGTCTGTAGTTCTCTTTTTTGATGGGATCCTTGTCTGGTTTGGGGATCAAGGTGATGCTGGCCTCATAAAATGAGTTTGGAAGTTTTCCTTCCATTTCTATTTTTTGGAACAGTTTCAGGAGAATAGGAATTAGTTCTTCTTTAAATGTTTGGTAGAATTCCCCCAGGAAGCCGTCTGGCCCTGGGCTTTATTTTGTTTGGAGATTTTTGATGACTGTTTCAATTTCCTTACTGGTTATGGGTCTGTTCAGGCTTTCTATTTCTTCCTGGTTCAGTTGTGGTAGTTTATATGTCTCTAGGAATGCATCCATTCCTTCCAGATTGTCAAATTTGTTGGCGTAGAGTTGCTCATAGTATGTTCTTATAATTGTCTGTATTTCTTTGGTATTCGTTGTGATCTCTCCTCTTTCATTCATGATTTTATTTATTTGGGTCCTTTCTCTTTTCTTTTTGATAAGTCTGGCCAGGGGTTTATCGATCTTATTAATTCTTTCAAAGAACCAGCTCCTAGTTTTGTTGATTTGTTCTATTGTTTTTTTGGTTTCTATTTCATTGATTTCTGCTCTGATCTTTATGATTTCTCTTCTCCTGCTGGGTTTAGGGTTTCTTTCTTGTTCTTTCTCTAGCTCTTTTAGGTGTAGGGTTAGGTTGTGTACCTGACACCTTTCTTGTTTCTTGAGAAAGGCTTGTACCGCTATATATTTTCCTCTCAGGACTGCCTTTGTTGTGTCCCACAGATTTTGAACCATTGTGTTTTCATTATCATTTGTTTCCATGAATTTTTTCAATTCTTCTTTAATTTCCTGGTTGACCCATTCATTCTTTAGAAGGATGCTGTTTAGTCTCCATGTATTTGGGTTCTTTCCAAATTTCCTCTTGTGATTGAGTTCTAGCTTCAGAGCATTGTGGTCTGAAAATATGCAGGGAATGATTCCAATCTTTTGATACCGGTTGAGACCTGATTTAGGACCGAGGATGTGATCTATTCTGGAGAATGTTCCATGTGCACTAGAGAAGAATGTGTATTCTGTTGCTTTGGGATGAAATGTTCTCAATATATCTGTGATGTCCATCTGGTCCAGTGTGTCATTGAAGGCCTTTATTTCTTTGTTGATCTTTTGCTTGGATGATCTGTCCATTTCAGTGAGGGGAGTGTTAAAGTCCCTTACTATTATTGTATTATTGTCGATGTGTTTCTTTGATTTTGTTATTAATTGGTTTATATAGTTGGCTGCTCCCACGTTAGGGGCATAGATATTTAAAATTGTTAGATCTTCTTGTTGGACAGTTCCTTTGAGTAAGATATAGTGTCCTTCCTCATCTCTTATTATAGTCTTTGGCTTAAAATCTAATTGATCTAAGGATTGCCACTCCTGCTTTTTTCTGATGTCCATTAGCATGGTAAATTCTTTTCCACCCCCTCACTTTAAATCTGGAGGTGTCTTCAGGTTTAAGATGAGTTTCTTGTAGGCAACATATAGATGGGTTTTGTTTTTTTATCCATTCTGATACCCTGTGTCTTTTGATTGGGGCATTTAGCCCATTAACATTCAGGGTAAGTATTGAGAGATATGAATTTAGTGCCATTGTATTGCCTGTAAGGTGACTGTTATTGTATATTGTCTCTGTTCCTTTCTGATCTACTACTTTTAGGGTCTCTCTTTGCTTAGAGGACCCCTTTCAATATTTCCTGTAGAGCTGGTTTGGTGTTTGCAAATTCTTTCAGTTTTTGTTTGTCCTGGAAGCTTTTAATCTCTCCTTCTATTTTCAATGATAGCCTAGCTGGATATAGTATTCTTGGCTGCATGTTTTTCTCGTTTAGTACTCTGAATATATCATGCCAGCTCTTTCTGGCCTGCCAGGTCTCTGTGGATAAGTCTGCTGCCAATCTAATATTTTTACCATTGTACGTTACAGACTTCTTTTCCCGGGCTGCTTTCAGGATCTTCTCTTTGTCACTAAGACTTGTAAATTTTACTATTAGGTGACGGGGTGTGGACCTATTCTTATTGATTTTGAGGGGGGTTCTCTGAACCTCCTGGATTTTGATGCTTGTTCCCTTTGCCATATTGGGGAAATTCTCTCCAATAATTCTCTCCAATATACCTTCTGCTCCCCTCTCTGTTTCCTCTTCTTCTGGAATCCCAATTATTCTAATGTTGTTTCGTCTTATGGTGTCACTTATCTCTCGAATTCTCCCCTCGTGGTCCAGTAGCTGTTTGTCCCTCTTTTGCTCAGCTTCTTTATTCTCTGTCATTTGGTCTTCTATATCGCTAATTCTTTCTTCTGCCTCATTTATCCTAGCAGTGAGAGCCTCCATTTTTGATTGCACCTCATTAATAGCTTTTTTGATTTCAACTTGGTTAGATTTTAGTTCTTTTATTTCTCCAGAAAGGGCTTTTATATCTCCTGAGAGGGTTGCTTTAATATCTTCCATGCCTTTTTCAAGCCCGGCTAGAACCTTGAGAATCGTCATTCTGAACTCTATATCTGACATATTACCAATGTCTGTATTGATTAGGTCCCTAGCCTTTGGTACTGCTTCTTGTTCTTTTTTTTGTGGTGAATTTTTCTGCCTTGTCATTTTGTCCAGATAAGAGTATATGACGGAGCAAGTAAAATACTAAAAGGGTGGCAACAACCCCAGGAAAATATGCTTTAGCCAAATCAGAAGAGATCCCAAATTGTGAGGGGGGGAGAAAGGGGATAAAAAGAGGTTCAGAAAGGAAAAAAAAAAAAAAAAAGAAACAATTAAAAAAAGAAAACCAATAAAGAAAAAATATAAAAAGGAAAAAAATATATATATATTAGATAAACTATTTAAAAAATGTTAAAAAAGAAAACGGTAAAAGTTAAAAAAATTTAGCAGAAGAAGAGAAAAAAAATTGAAAAAGAAAAAAAAATTAATTAACTGCAAGGCTAAAGAATCATGGGGAGAAAGCCATGAGTTCCGTGCTTTGCTTTCTCCTCCTCTGGAATTCTGCTGCTCTCCTTGGTATTGAAACTGCACTCATTGGTAGGTGAACTTGGTCCTGGCTGGGTTTCCTGTTGATCTTCTGGGGGAGGGGTCTGTTGTAGTGATTCTCAAGTATCTTTGCCCCGGGCGGAGTTGCACCGCCCTTACCAGGGGCCGGGCTGAGTAATCCGCTCGGGTTTGCTTTCGGAGCTTTTGTTCCCTGAGCGCTTTCCGTAGAGTTCTGGAGGGCGGGAATGAAGATGGCGGCCTCCCGGTCTCCGGCCCAGAGGAGCCGAGAGCCCAGGGCCCCACTCCTCAGTGCGCCCTCAGAGAACAGCACCGATTTACTCCCGTCACCCTGCCTCCGGTCGCGCTCCGAGCTGACCGAGCCTGCGACCGGTTCAAGGTAACACCGAGCTGAGAGCTCACTCCTCGGCTCTGTCTCTGTAGCCGGCTTCCCCGTTCTAATACCTGTAAGCTCTGCGACACTCAGACACCCCCGATCCTTCTGTGACCCTGCGGGACCTGAGGCCGCGCTGACCCCGCGTGGGCTTCACCCCGGTTAAGCCTCTGGAGCGATGTCCCTCAGCGGAACAGACTTTTAAAAGTCCCGATTTTGTGCTCCGTTGCTCCGCCGCTTGCCGGGAGCCGGCCCCTCCCTCCGCGGTCTATCTTCCCGTGGCTTTGGATTCACTTCTCCGCCAGTCCTACCTTTCCGAAAGTGGTTGATTTTCTGTTTCTAGAATTGCTGTTCTTCTTCTCTTCGATCTCCCGTTGGATTTGTAGGTGTTTCCAATCTTTAGATAAGCTATCTAGCTGATCTCCCGCTACCTGAAGTAGTCTCAGCCTGCTACTTCTCCGCCATCTTGACTCCTCCGAAGTGTTCGTATTTTATTTTACTACTGGTTAGTTTTACCAAGCATGGTAACAGTATTTCTCGAGTTATTGGGAAGTTAATGGTACCATTCAGAAACAATGTTTACTTTATGCTCGCTGCTTAAAAACAACCACCACCACCTGAAAACTGGTCTTTTCTTCAGTTGTTGTTACAGACTGAATGTTTGTGTCCCCCTCCTCCACAAAGTCAGATACTGAAGTCCTAGCCTCCAGTGGAACTGTATTGGGAGGGAGGGTCTTTAGAGAAGCTGGGTGAAATGAGGTCATAAACGTAGGGCTCTAATCCACTGGGACTGGTGTCCTGGTACGAGGAGGAGGAGACACCAGACAACTCTTTCTCAGGGTGCACACGGAGGGAAAAAAAAAGGCCAGAGGAGGACACAGGAAGAAGGGGGCCGTCTGCAAGCCAAGGAAAGTGTGCCTGCCAGAAACAGACCTGGCCAGACCATGACTGAAGACTTTTAGCCCCCAGAACTGTGAGAAAATCCACTTATATTGTTCAGGTTAAACAGGGTATGGTATTTTGTTACGGAAGCCAAGGCACAGTTGCTTTAACCGAATCCATATCACGGTTTATATTTCTAGTAAAAAGCACAACTTTAATCTACACAACTTTGACATAAAAGTCATTCATAACCAAAGAGAATTTCTTTAAACAAAATTCAGAGAAAATCAGGAAAAGGTCAAGTCCCAACACACACACACACACACACACACACATTTCAACACACATTTACTTTGTTTAAAATCCAGCACTGCATCAAAAGACAGGTCAAAAGACAGGATGGTGTAGGATTCAGGGTCTCCTTCCTCAAGCCCATAGAGACCCCAGCTGGGGAGCTGGTGCCTCCACCAGACCAAAGTGCTTTAGCAAGGGCAGCAGAAAAGTCTGGATTCCTCGGGGTGGATTCAAACCCACCTGCTCACTTCCCCTGCTGCTGATGGGCTGTGCCTTTCATGTAGTTGCCATTCCAACTCCTGAATAACTACTTTCTGTTTCTATTCTTTCTCTTTGTTTCCACGCTCTAACTGAGCCCATCTAGCTGTCCCATGTCTTAGCCAGTTTTCTCCGAATTACATTGTTTCCATTTTTCTTCAAGTGCAAAAATTAAAAATAAATAAAAAAATAAAAAGTGTGGTGACGTAGGGTCCTATCAACAGGGACCAGGCCCATCATTCTCTGAAGGGCCTCGGTCCACAAAGTGCAGCCTGGAAACATCCAGAACCCCTCGCACAAATGGTTTCACATGTTGCCATCAAGCTTCTGCTAAGTACTTTTATTCCACTGCAAGGATAGGGATGGAAGAATTAAGACCAACCAGCAGCCGTATCCCTTCTAAAATCCCACTCTGCATTTACACTGTTTAAAAAGGTCCATTCAGTACTTAGAAAATTATACACTACGGAGAACTTCCCAAGACGCATTCTAAACAAATGCAAGGGAAACCTTGAGAAAGTACAGGCTGAGAAATGGGGAGACGTAGTATTTTTTTGTTTTCATTCTGGAATCTTCACTTCCCTCTCCAACAGCTGTAGTCTTTGCTAACGAAGTCCCTCCGTTCTAGCGATCACAAGTTATGCAAGTTTGCGTGTGTTCATTTTGTTATTGTTTATTTCACACCGCGTGCTTTCTTTTTCCTAAACAGAAAAAAATGGAGCAAACCATTTCCATGACCAAAACCAAAACTAGCCAGAGTGAAGTTCTCTCACCACCTGGTGCTTGAGAGGACAGGGCAAGAGGCAAAGCAGAGATCAGCTCTGATGTGTGAAGAATTTTGTCATAATGACGAATGCTGAATACCGACTGGGTTCTATTTTTAGATGCACTGTTACCATTTGCACATACACAACTAACTTGGGTTAGAAGATAAATCGAGCTGTATTAAATGTTCAAGGTTGTGTCTGAGCAAATACCCCGTCAAACCAGGCAGCACTGAACCACAGGTAGTTGGGGACCCTCCACCAACAGGAGCTGGGAGAAAGACTTTTCCAGAGAAGACGTCCAAGCAAAGCAAGAAAAGGGGTTGGCTACAGTTGAAGCAGCTGCCTTGTCTGCGAAGGCCTAGTTTGCTATGAGTGATTGGTTTGTTTCCTGGGATATGAGTGTATTTATAGGAATATAAATACTGGCTTGGTTTTTGGGGTGCTCTCATAGGTTACCAAGGCATTAGAGTCACCCCCAATCAAATGGCTTCTTTGTGTAATTACTTTAACACTTGTAATGATTCTAACGACCTTTACTGAAGGCATCTCAAGTACCTGCTCAAACATTTTCAGTCAAGTTGGGGGCTATCTCCCACTTCCCAATGGCCGTCTGTGAGTCAGATCTTTAGGGAAAGCAGTTGGCTACTGAGTGGAACAGAAGACGAAGCGCCGTTGACTCACTTGGGCATATCTGTGGCAACAGAAAGATATCTTTCCATGTCGTTTCCAATGGTTGTACATATCTATATCCACTGACTAAACAGTATGTCTTACTTAACCAAGTAGATAACCCCTCAGATGCCCCAGAAAGCAGAAGCTGTTTACAGAGGAGTTGATCCAGGGGGCACAAGTGAGAGAGGGTAAAGCCAAGAAGGAGATAAAGAAACTGTGAGGGCTCATGACTGACTTGGCTACCACTAGGTATTGCTTAATCCTTCTGGACCATTCTCTGAGAAGCCACAGAAGCCCTGTCTTGGACAACCTGCCAGGAGGAGTGTGATACTTAACCTTTCCACCGGTCAAAGGTGTTCTGGCTTTGGTGCGACTCTCCTGGGCATCCACGTACTCTGTGATAAGCACAGTCCTGAACAAGAACACCTCAGGTCAAAAAGGAAAACCCAAGTGGAGTGAGGTGGATAGGAAGTGAGGTGCAGAAAGAGCCCGGGCAGAGGGACCACCTCAGAGATGGGTCTAACAAGAGGCAGGGAAGGCTGGGAGCATCTGTGGGGATGCATTAGAAGTATCTATTTTTTTTTTTTTCTATTTAAAATACAGATTATCTCAGTCAGTTCAGGCTGCTATACAAAGTACCATAAACTGAGTGGTTTATAAGCAACAGAAATTTATCTCTTCGTGTACTAGAAGCTGGGAGTCTGAGAGGAAGGTACCAGGATGGTCAGTCTAGGGAGAGACCTCTTCCAGAGGTGGATGGCCATCAGGGATCTTACCATTTTATCCTCATGTGGTAGAAAAGAGGGTGAGAGAGAGCTTCTGGGGTCCCTCCCACAAGGATCCTAATCTCACTCATAGGGCTTCACTCTCATAACCTAATCACCTCCCAAAGGCCCTCCCCTCCTGATAAGCTCCACATTGAGGGGGTTAGGATTTCAACTTATGAATTCTAGGGGGGACACAAACACTCAGTTCACTGCCCACATCTAGAATATGTTATCCTTAATTATTTCCTCTGAGAAATTCTCAGATCGAAAGGTGCTTATATCCAAAAAGGTGTGATATAAATCACCAAATTTCCCTCCAGAAAGACATGCTAATTCTCTTGCCTACTGACAAGGGGGAAAAAAAAAAACAACACCTATTATTCTCTTAGCGGCAACTATAAATCCAAAGTCTCAAGATGATAGGTTGGAGAAAAGCTTTGAATTCTGCTTCCTACAGTTTAACTACTTACGTTTGGTAGAATTAGCTCAGTAATTAAATAATTTCCTGTTTAATTCATCAAGTATTAATCAGTTCCTCTATGTGCAAGTTTCTTTCTTTAGGGGAACACAGATCAACGGGAAAAAAAATACGGTTTTGCTCTGTGAGATGGATATCCTAGCGGGAGAGAAATACTGACATAACAACAACATTATTCACTGCAGTTGTGGTAAGTTTTATAAAAGAGATGCAGTGATGTGATGGTACTTAGTGTAATGCTGAAATAGAGGGACTTGCCTTATTCTAGAGGTCAAGGAGAATCAGCCTTTTGGTAACTCAGAGGAAAAAAAAACAAAAAAACCCCACACCTCTAATAGTAAATTACAAAGTTATAAATTTATATACAAATTTATAAATTTATTATAAAATACAAAATTGTGATGCTCAGATAATCTGAGTGATTTTTTTTTAAATTCAAGCCTATATAACCTTGCCCAATTTAGGGTTGGCCCCTTCAAGAAGGTATTCTTGGGGAAAAAATATACATGTATTCTACAGTTGTTACCATTGTTTGAAAATTATTTGAAGTACATTTTCTGAAAGTGTCAAACAAAATAAAAAATACGATATTTTGAATGTCCTTTATATTGGTAACTTATTTTCTCTGAGGACAATTAGTTTGTAAGGACAGTAAAACAGTTAGTTTTACTGAAGAGCCCAGAGTCATTCAAAGCCAAGTTTAATGGATAATGGTCAACCTGAGACACAAATTTTTTACATTATGAACATCGCTTGACTGTAAAAGTAATGAGCTGTCTTCTTTCTGTACTTCATACCTCGCCTCAGAGAACAGTCTTAGCAATTTGTCAACACCTTTTGAAAGAAAGTCCCTACCATGGTTCCCCAAAGTTCTCTTAATTTTTCATGCTTCCTATAAGCCATCTTCTTGGAATTTTTATTAAGAACTCCAGGTATGCCTGCAGAAATGTCTTATCATAGGCCTGTCAAGAGACTGGGTCATAAGCTCTGTGGTTATTTGTGTTTACTTGTGGCAGGAAAAAAAAAAAAATCAAAGGGTTTCAGCAATAATTTCTGTATGTTTCTATCCAGTCCCACAAAATCAAGTATTTCTACTTTTACAAAGAAGTGCTATATACTGGCCACAATTTTGAACACCCAAATAGTCACAATTTATGGAATTATTTTTCCTCTCCCTCTAGTGTGCAATAGAAGAACTGGGAGAAGCAATAACAAAGAAATGATCTACTTTTTACTTCTTTCCTTTTGTGCATCTTGCTCATTTTATTTTTTTTTTTTTTTTTTTTTTTGGTCATTTTATTTCAATTCAGGTATGCTAAGTTTCCTAGAACTGTTTTGGCTGCTAAGTAATTTGTAGTGCACCCAGAGAAGGAAAAGATTTGAGGAGAGTTGTTTTTGTTCCTGTTTTCTAAATGGCTTTTTTTCCTCTCCAGCTTCAGTGAGGCATAAATGACAATCAAATTGTAAGACATTTCAAGTGTATTACATGATAACATGACACACACACGTGCGCGCGCACACACACACACACGCTGTGAAAGGGTTTCCTCCAAGCTAATTAACAGATCTATAATGGCACCCCCATATTTACTTTTCTGAGAACTTTTAAGTTCTGCCCTCTTAGCAAATTTCAATTTTATCATATAGCGTCATCAGCTGTAGTCCCCAGGTTATACATTAGATCTTCAGACCTTAATCATCATCTTATAACTGAAAGTCTGTATACTTTTACCAACTTCTCCCCATTTCCCCCCACCCCCACAATGGCTGCTCCGCATGGGCAGACCCTTCTGAGCTCCAGAACAGCCGCCGATCGTCCGGAGGAAACTTTTAATCAGCAACTTTCTATAGACAACACAGTAATTAAAGAAAATGAAACTCCCCCCTTATCGAATGAAAAATGTGCCCCACGTACCTTGTTGCAACATAAGTGTGATTACACAGAAGGACATTATTAATGGTATGTTGCTGAGTTTTATGTTAATTGCCTTTTGTTCCCTCTACAATTGGGTGGCCCCAAATCTTCTCTCCTGGGCGCCTGGGTGGCTCAGTGGGTTAAGCCTCTGCCTTCGGCTCAGGTCATGATCTCAGGGTCCTGGGATCGACTCCCACATTGGGCTCTCTGCTCAGCAGGGAGCCTGCTTCCCCCTCTCTCTCTGCCTGCTTCTCTGCCTACTTGTGATCTCTGCCTGTCAAATAAATAAATAAAATATTTAAAAAAAAATCTTCTCTCTTGATGCAGCACAGCACTTCTGGTGCTCACATGTCAGGGTTTTCCTGGTACACTTCTGCCCAGGACGGTAGCTTTGGTCCGTGAGGTCCCTTATTACTCACAGCGGTCTGTTTGCATTTGCCTGAACATCCCTATGAACGCTCACTTTAGCAGACTTATACACAGAAAGGAGTTTCTTTCCCATGTTCTCTCAAAAACACATTAAGACAAAGCAAAACAAAACAATCACCCTGCCACCACCCCGCAAATCCTCCTGATGTCAATTACTCAGAAATCGGAGAAGGTCCTTCCTTCCTACCGTGTGGTCCTTCCGCTCCTCGCCTCCTGCTCTGTGCTCTTCCTGTATTTCTGGGTCTGTCTGCCTCAAGTTTAAGCACAGCCAGATTTGCAGCCACACTGTGGCGGCAAGACAAGCTTCCCAACCGGGTCACACATGGATAAAAGCACGAACACCGCTACTGGCTGGGCTCCCCATGTTTTAACAGCCTAACAAAGTTGACTGCTTCTGCATTTCATGCTCGGTATCAACCGGCTATGCCAACAGGCAACGTATTTTTCACTGTATTCGTTTTAAATCCCTTTAACAAGTCCTAGAGAACACCGCAATCGGACGCTGTTCGGAAAAGAAAATGAAAATCGCCGAAGTCACAAGGATTCTGAGCTGTGGTTAAATAGAAGTCAGTGGGTTGCCCTGGGGGTTCTGGGAGAAAGTAGAAAAGGATGCAGTCATTGCATTGTTGAGAAGGTCCGCGGAGACCAGCCTTGGCCGTGAACTCGTTGTGTGACCCACGCACATCATCCTTTCTCAGCCTGGTTCCCGGACCTTAAAGAGGGTTTTGTGACTCAGAAACGAGCTGGAACCATACCTCGCTCTCAGCCAGGAACCCGCACAGGGACACACGCAGAAAAAGGTGACCATCAAAGCAGGAAGCGACAAAGGCCCCCCCCCAACCACTCTTGAGTTCTGCCAGTCTGGTTAACTAGTGGGTAAACAGTAAGATCTGCTTCTGGGGTGGGGCTGGGGGCGGGCAGGGAGAGTGTCAGTGAGGCACCTCTAGGTCCAGAGAGCAACACTACAGCCACACTCTTGGGACATGGTCCATGGATGAGCACGCACCCCAATGTTTAGCAGGCGACACCGGCTAAGGAAGGCGACATGGACGCAGAGCTTTCAAAAGGCAGGCTGGATGCCCCCCCTCGCTTCACGGCCATCTCTGCGGGGACCATGAGCTGCTGCGGGGGAAGAGCGTGTGGATGAGGAAACCGGTGGGCGAGCGGACATCCTCACCCTCGTGCGGCCCGCAGTCCGCACTGACTGAGCTTGACTCAGTGCCTGGCTTGCTGCCAGCCTGACTCCAGAACCCGAGTCCGCCGGCCCTGAAAGTCACCCTGCCTCGCGGTCCCTCGCTTCGTTGTATGTGAGACAACACGTCTGCGGGCCTTTGGGTGCTAGCAGGCTCTCACCCTGTGAGCCGATGCCAAGTTCAGGTTTGCCAGGTTCCCCCTGCCCCACCAGCAGAGCTCCGTCTCGCCAGAAGTCTCATGAAATAGTTAGAAAAGGCTCTTCCTTCTGTGTGAGACATTTCAGGGAGCTATCTGCAAGCATCATGCTTCGACATCTTGGTGTTTACAGCGCAAAGAGCCCTTCCCAAGGGAATCCAGCCGTCTGATTTTAAAAATGCAAAGATGGGGGTGCCTGGGTGGCTCAGTGGGTTAAAGCCTCTGCCTTCGGCTCAGGTCATGATCCCAGGGTCCTGGGATCGAGCCCCGCATCGGGCTCTCTGCTCAGCAGGGAGCCTGCTTCCCTTCCTCTCTCTCTGCCTGCCTCTCTGTCTACCTGTGATCTCTGTCTGTCAAATAAATAAATAAAATCTTAAAAAAAAATGCAAAGATGCAGCCCAGCAATTGTGGGTCTCATTCAAGGTCACAGGGAGCAGCGTGGCAGGGACCTGCATGGGGGGCTCAGTGCTCCACGTCCAAGGACACCCAGGCCCTGGTTCGGATACGTGGAAAACACAGCTGAAATCCCAGGAAAGGATTTTTAACTTTACCTGGTAGTTTTCAATTGGTATTTTGCAGCCACGGAAGGAGAAGTATTTTTAAGAAGAACAACCCAAGTCCCTCTCCCTTTCCCTCTCCCCTTCGGCTATTTAAGGCAAGCTACGTGAATTCGCTGTGTGACCTGGTGAGACAGGGGAAGGCACACATCGCGGGTGCCGCCTCCTCGCACACCGGGGCACCTGATAGATGAGTAGTGACTGATGGCTCCAGACACTAATCAGTCCAGAGTCTGTTCCGAGTAAAATGCTCTGCATGAGTCATTCAGGCTATTTCAGGGCCTGCTGTCTTGAATTGAATGTAAACTAGCACTGGTGATTCTGAATTTAAAATGTGGTTTCATTGAGGCAAGGGGAAAGCGGAGCACATATCGTTTTCAAGGTTTGGGTAGAGGCAATAGGTTTAAAAAAAAAAAAAAGGACTGATGGTCCATCTATAGACTTGCATAACATACTACTTTTATAAATTCTCTGAATAACAACCCCACTATTGACTTTATGTTTATTAACACAGTAACTTAAAATCAAAATACTACTACCTGAAGTGTGCATTTATTTCCACTGTGGATGTTTCATATCATAGTAAACCACACAGAATCACCTAGGACACTTAAATAAATAAATTAGTAAATAAATAAATAAATAAAGGTGTGGGGGAATCTGGGTGGCTCCGTGGTTGAACACCTTCCTTCGGCTCGGGTCATCATCTCAGGGTCCTGGGATCGAGACCCGAGTCAGGCTCCCTGCTCAGCTGGGAGCTTGCTTCTCTCTTTCCCTCTCCCCCTGCTCGTGCTCTCTCTCTCTCTCTCTCTCTCTCTCTCTCAAATAAATAAATCTTTAAAAAAGTAAATAAAGGTGCTGAGCCACACCTGTAAAGTCTTGCGCCAAACTGCCAGTGAGTGGAGCCAAAACATGAATATTTTTCACTGATGGCCTTGAAAAGCACCATCATGGTTGACTCTCAAGCATGTATTCAATTCAGAACCCTTGACAGCACAGAATAGCCATGCAAATTCTGCTGTGCGGCTTTCACACTTCCCTATGTTCTTGGGAGAATGGAAATCTCCACTTGAAAAGAGAAATGTATTCTAAAACAGTGATGCTCAAACTTTGTTTTGCATCATAGTCGAACACTGGGGGTGGAGCCTGTTAAAAATATAAATGGCAAGTCTCACCCCCAGCCTAAAACTGCATTTAAAAAAAAAAAAAAAAAAGCTATGAAGAATATTCAGAAGCACACAGTTTGAAGACTAAAACTTTCTGGAAGATTTCTGAAAAGGCCACTTGTTTCCTAAAAATTGAACTGAAAAGAGTAAACCAAGAAGTTTATTAAAGAGACATCACTGTGTCAGACACAATTTTAAACCAGATGTAAGTGAAGTTAAGGTCACTGAAGCTCTTCTCTCAACTCCCCACACCCTCACTCTTGGCGTTAACAGGAGGTTAAGGAGGCGGCTTACATCATGGAACCAAAGTAGGCAAGTAAAGGGGAAAGATGACCCAAATTCAAGTAAATCGCGACTCCTTTTCCAAAAATGGTTCAGGCAGTCAATCGTGGGTTTAAGACAATTGGAAAGGAAGTGAAGCGAGGAAGGGGTGTTCCACTAAAAGAAACTGGTAGGAACCTTAATCTCAAAGATGTATCTGAGATCCAAAGGCAGATGTAGGAGGAACAATGACCATGAGGAGACAGAGAGGAACAGCTACTTGGGCAGAGAGAGTCTGGAGTTGAATGGGTCTGCAGTGGGACGTATTTATTACTTTATATGTAGGCACTCTAAAAGCAGTTCAGCAGAAAAACAAATACGTGGTGATGTCATGATGATGGATGATTGGTCCATGATGTCTGTACAGCAACATAATTCATAAGACACCTTGACCGACATTTCATCGTTGACTACGTACACCCTCCCATCTAGTCGTTGTTTCTTCATCTCAACTGTAAAATGAAACTTTCCAGATCTCTTCTGAGTTCAATGTCAAAGGCTTTCAGTAGACAAATTAAGTATTATTAGTCCCATTTGCATATGAGGAAAATCAGATAGCAGGCTCTAAACCACATGGTTATATGTGGTAGGGACTGGATTCCAACCCATAATTCTAACTCCACTACACCATAATTTCTGCTCCAATTTTAGGCTGTCTCTAACAAGTGCTCCAGAGGAAGTGGAAAATCCAAAGGCTTACAAGAAGGGCAGTTTAACAAGACAAGTGCCAGCAGAATCATGATTTCCTGTCTTGGAGAACACAGCAGTCACCGGAATGAATCGCTAAGATGTTAAAATAAATATTTTAATAACATGTTGTGAGGAAAAGTCAGTTCATTTTTTAAATCATAATTTATCATAATTCCTTCATTTTAAGGTCTTGCAGGAACATTCATTTGACCAACTTTCCAACGCCGACATTCCATACCTTACACTCCATATGCGGGACTTGGAAGTGGTGTCCAGCATGTCCCCGAAACTCCTGTTTGGAGCCAGAAGAAGGGACTCTCACATGCTTGCCTCACACATCCATACCCTTTCTGTCTTGCATGCTGTCTTCTCAACCAGATTTAAGGCCAGAGGGTGTCCCCTTCCTCTCTCTGTTTCCACACACCGGCATGCCTACAGTGTGCCAGACATGGAAAACACCAAGCTAAATGCTTGTAGAAGTCAGTCAAGGGGAGTGAAGAGCCAGAGTGTCAGAGAACCTGCTGAACTACAAAATTCTGGTGAATAAACTGAAGCAGACCCAGAGAAGGAGAAAAGCCAAAGATAAAAATTCTAAACCGTATCATTGTATCACAGCCTTGTCATATCTGAGAAGTCTATATTAGCAGATGAAACACATATATGTATACATATGTACGTACATAAAATACACAAACAGACAGGGATGGAGACATTTTGAAGCATATGAAACACAAGGACTGAACATTTATTTTTAAAAACCCAGTAAGAACTACATTCACAGCATGACTTGGCTTCCTCAGTATATCATTGGCATTTTACCCCCCAAAGATGCTATCTTTCTCTGAAAACCTTTAAGCTGCATTTTGCATTTACGTTAGGGCCATTCATAAAATTCTGAAGTTTTTCTCCTGCATATGCTTTAAAAAACAAAACAAAACAAAACAAAACAAAAGCCTGGATTCAAAATTTTGCCTAGTACAAGCATCTGGCTTCCTTGAACAGAATGTTTTTCATACACATATTTTCAGGTAGCAATTCCCAAGTTAGAAACTTTATGTAAAATGGTCACTGACTAATTCACATACATTTGTGATTAAAAAATGGATTTATAAGCATAAGGCAAAAGGAAAAAAAAAAGGCCATGAGAATATTCTTTAAGTTGTTGGGTTGCATACAAAGTGAATGGAAACAGGTTCCCTAACCTCTTGGTACCTGTGATTTGTCAAGGTGGGAAAGACTGAACATAAGTAAGTACAGATATGATGAAACAGGTTTTAAAATAAAGCATGGGGGGATTTAGAGAAACTGTATCAACCATTACATTTATTCTTAAAAGGAGCCAATATTCTTGCCATGGATGTACTTTAGAATTTATAGTGATTACTGGCTCAAATCATGCAAATTCTACTGAACCTGGTTTGTTTATTTGTTTGTACTTTAGAGAGTGAGTGTGTGGGCAGTGTTTGGGGGTTGTGGGGGTATGGGCAGAGGGAGAGAGAATCTCAAGCAGACCCCTGAGAATCTTAAGCTGTGTGGAGACCAATGTGGGGCTCGATCTCATGACCCTGAGATCATGACCTGAGCCAAAATCAAGAATCATACACTTAACCAACTGAATCACCCAGGCGCCCCTGAACCTGGTTTACTAACAATAACTCCCCAAATCAAGAAAGCCAAAAAATCTCTAAGCCTCCCTCTGCCTGAATGTAAAAGAAGGGACTGAGAACCAAACTGTAATTCTTCGAAAGTAATTCTATGAATACCCCACTCAGAGGTCAGACTTTGGGGACAGGTAGGTTTTGGAAATTTGCCCAAAGGAAGCAAAAGCACCTCCGGGCACCTAAAATATCTTTTTATAAAGTTCCTCAAGTCCACGAGCTTCATTTTCATTCAAAACACAGTCACTAACAAGTTGGGCTAGGTGTTGTCCTAGTCAATGGCACATTAAAAGCAATCCGTCAATGGCATGAGAGAGACAAAAATATTAGCAACAGATCAGTGGTGTCAGGAGATGGGATAACTGACAGACCCACTGGAAAGAAGGACAAGGCATCCAATGGTGAGGTCTCTGGCGCTCACCGTGAGCTCCCAAAAGCAATACCAAACTATGCAAGGTGCTTTTTGTTTAAGAAGGCAGGAGAGAGGGGGTGCCTGGGTGGCTCAGTCAGTTAAGCATCTACCTTCAGCTCAGGTCATGATCCCAAGGTCCTAGAATTGAACCCCACGTTGGGCTCCCTCTTCAGCAGGGAGTCAGCCTCACCCTCTCCCTCTGTGTTCTCTCTCTCAAATAAATAAAATCTTAAAAAAAAAAAAAAAAAGGAAGAAGAGGAAGAAGAAGGCAGGAGAGAATTTAATATTCATTTGCATCAAATGCAAAAATATTTACTTGCTCACAGCAGCCAGGGACAGTTATCTAGAAGACCAGTAATGCAACGCCTCATTCCCCAAAATGTCAACTACATGAGATTTTAAGTGATTTTCCACCTTGGCGGTATATGTCACCTAGGGAGCTTTTAAAAGATTCAGATGCTTTGAAATTCAGACTTACTAAGTCTGAGGTAGGGGTTCATATTATCTGCATATTTAACAGTCTTAAGTAACTCTAAAACATTGACGTTTCAGAACCCCTATTTATTTAATTTTCTTTATTTCTGATTATCACGTGCCTAGGTAAAGGCCTTTGTTGTACTAATTTGGAAAATGCAAAGTTGCCAACTTCCTTCAGAGCCAAGTATCACTGTGTGAATTCTCTTAATTCTTTATTCACTCACGCATGAACACTGTCTTGAGGGACACAAACAATAGTCTAGGTATGGGATTAGACCATTAGGCAGTAGAGATTGAAGGATGGCCAAGACAAACCTACAGTCTCGAGATCTGAATCTCAAAGAGAAACTGTTCTGCCAACAATCACAACATATCCCAGGCATTTCAGTGAAGTGAAGAACAAAGGGCAGAAGTGTCAGGGTCACAGAGAAGGGATGCACTATGCCTGGGGCGGGTTCCGAAGGGGAGCAGGTGGACAGAGAAGCTAGGGTGAAGCCGTTTGAGTTGGGTTGGAAAGTCAAAGACACTGGGTTCCCATGTTCCCAGCCACTGCTTTGCAGCGATGGCAGTAAATTATTCTCCTGTCACTCTATGGCAGCCCACGAGACCCTGGCTACCGAAGACATCCGATAGCACTTAGCACTTACTGTCTATGCTCCTCCGTTGGCCCCTGATATCCATCACTCTGTACTGCTCCCTACTTTTTATTCAAGTCTTGTCTAGCTAGACTGTAAATTCACCAAAGTGTAAGCTTGTCGAGGTCGGAACTACCTCTTATTCATCATTGCTTTCCCAGGGCCTAGCAAATACCGGGCACTCAATAAATACTTCTTGATCTAAACACTTCCCAAGAATACAGATGGGTCTTCAAGATGAAGCATCTTGCAGTGAAGTCTGAGCTCCAGAGCCAACCACACCATCGGTGAATGCTTCATGTTTGCAACCAAAGGAGACTGTGATGTCAACTGATCATTTCAATGGAATGACTTTAGCATCGTGCTCTTCAAAAACTCAGAATCCCTTTCTGCTTCATCCTATTCGGCTAAAAACCTTATTTCAACATTATCTGGATGTTATTGAAATGCCACATCTTGTTTAGAATTGTTTCAATCTAAGGTTCAGTTTGTTAAGTATGTTTCTGATAGTGTGGGTCTAGAACTCATCCTACGACCAGGAAGCCAGGATTTTTAGATGAAGATTGTGAAGTCCCATGTAAGTAAGAGTTTCTGAGTCCTTCAGCAAATGCTAGAATCCATAATGGATGTTCAAATGAAGTGACCACAAAAGAATCTGATTTTCTTCCTTCTGCCAAAACACAAGGATAGAACCTTCCAGGTAGGATTTTCATACAATGCAAAATTAACAGCCATGGTCAGAAGACCAAGCTCATTAGAAAGTGTAGGTAAAAGAGATGAAAACAGACTCCAGCTTCAGGGCCCAGATATTCTAACTACTTTAAAGACTAAAAGGTTTTGTTTGCTGCTTTGAGATTCTTGGCTTCCCGCACTGGAATGTTAGATAATCCAGCCCTGGTGGTGGGGTGGGGGGGGGGGGAGGGCGTGACTGTACTTGTTTGTCAAGTGTTGTCACCCTCTTGCTTGGTCTAGATAATGAAGATTATTTAGTGCCAAAAACTTTATAAAGAAAGTGGACGTAAGTGCTTATCTTTGTGAATAACAAGACTGAAAAGGTTCATGGGACACCGTGCTTCATTCTGCGTGTAGCCTAGGCAGGGACTAAGCAGGGGTAAATGTAGGTGATGTGTGGCCATGAAGAAAGGAGAAGAAACAGATGGACAGATGGGAGACGTAAGTAAGAAGTCAACAGGAGGCTGAGAAGCGGGATTAGACTCTCATTGACTCACTTACACAGTTTTCCCAAGTGATTATATCCACTTCCATGTCTTCAGGTATAACTTGAAATGGTTGGTTCCTAGGTCTATATATTTAGCCTGAAGGCTTGGCTCTATATCCAGCTGCCTCCAAGAATACCCAACAGACAGTCCACAGCTCAACACGTCCACGGATTAAGTCATCTAGTGAAAACTTTCAGATTTTCTCCATTTGCTTTAATAGCACCTAAACCTGGCCTCCTGCCTCTTAGCTCTTTCCCATTTCCCACTGGCTCACTATAGTCTGCTCTACTTGCTAAATATATATAGTTTTTCAATGTATCCCTTCCCATTTCTACTCCCCCCAGACTTAAATTTCATGGTGTCAATTTTCTCAAATTTTACTTAACATGTTGGAAAGGAGGAAGAGAAGAAGCAGAGCCCAGGAAAGAGATGATGAGATGATTGTGCTTTGGACTAGTGTTGTACTGAGAAAGCTGGGTACATTTTGAAGATGGAAACATTTTGGAGATGGTCTGAGTGAACATGTAAGTGGAGATGCTATATAGGCTATACATATAAATTGGGATTCAGGGTGGAGAGTGGAGAGACAAGAGAAGGGAAGGAAAGGAGGGAAGGAAGAAATTAGCAAAGGATGGCCAAAGAACATGGTATCACAGAGCCAAGAGCAGACAACGTTTCAAGCTAGAAAGAGAGGTCAACCATTCTGAATGCTGACAGCTTGAATAAGACAAAAAACCAAAGCTTTGACTTGACAGCACAGACTGCTGACCTTACTCAGAACAATTTGTTGGAGTTGTTGGTATTGAGGGGACGGAGTTTGGACTGGAGAGAGAAGGGAGAGGGAAGAGGTTAAGTACAGCAACCATTCAACTGAGAAGGTCTGGCTTGGAAGGGGGGTAGAGAAATGAAGCTGTAGTTGAAGGAGCTGTGATGAGGCTTTTAGGATGGGCACCTTTAGGGTATGTCATGCATGGAATGATCCAGAAGAGAGAGAAAGACTGGCTGTTGTGGGAAAGAGAAGATGAATGAAGGCAGGAAAACCTTGGGGAGGTGAGAAACAGAATAAGAGGAATCGGACAGCAGGGAAGATGCCTCCTTTGTTCAAGGAGAAAGGAAGGAAGAAACATGGAACATGGATGAAGACAGGTTTACAGACCGGAGGCTACATGAGAGTGTGACCATCTGTGAACTTTTGTTTTCACAGTATTAAAGTGAAGTGAAAAAAAAAACTTTTTGAAAGAAAAAATAACCTAAAAGTGAAAGAATAATTATTTTGAGGAGAGAGAAGTTAGGAAAACCATCTTGGATTATAGGAAAGTGAATACTATCTATAGTTGCTCAATAAATAGCTTTTATTTGCTGTCTTATGGGCAGTGTGAGAAACTATTTCTATTTTTTATACATTTTCATAAATTTTTACTGTGACTCTTCAGTCCCAGGATCTTTGGATATTTTGCGGAGTTCTAGAGAAACACAGTCAAGGCTGCTGGGGTTCTCATGGTACTAGTTTCTGCCGGGCAAGTGGACAAGATGGAGTACCCACTCCCCAGAACAGGTTCAGTTGTTGGTTGTGAGGGTGGAGAGGTATCTGGTTTCAGATTAAGTGAATATCCTAAAAGCGAAAAAATGACACCTCAGGCTCTCTGTCCAGAGCACCAGAAAGATTTCAATACTCTGAGGCAGCTGTGTCTTACCAGATAGTAGATGAACTCCCTGCTGGGATGACAAGAGTCCAGACTGGGGGCCACTGGCATTTCCCAACCATACTGAGGAGGTCCGGACTTTGGTAGAAGTACAACAGCCAAAAAAACAGACTTTATCAAAATGCTAAAGACAAAGGACATATCGTCTGCAAACAAATGTATGTAAATAGAATCAAGGGGAAAATCATGGACACTGGATTCTAAGGGAACTAGGGGTCACTCCAGGGAGGAATAGGTCTATTGACAGAATTAGTCTGGACAATGATCAGAAGACACGGCTGGACAAGCTGAACCCCTGAGGATAGCGCTCTCTAGAAGCCAGAGTAACTGAAGAAGAAACACTGGTATAGAGAAGTAGACGATAAAGAAAGTCCTTTTTGGGGGTGCCTGGGTGGCTCAGTGGGTTAAAGCCTCTCTGCCTTCAGCTCAGGTCATGATCCCAGGGTCCTGGGATTGAGCCCCACATCAGGCTCTCTGCTCAGCAGGGAGCCTGCTTCCTCCTCTCTCTCTGCCTGCCTCTCTGCCTGCTTGTGACCTCTGTCCGTCAAATAAATAAATAAATAAATAAATAATCTTAAAAAAAAAATCTTTAACAAAAAAAAAAAAAAAAGGAAGTCCCTTTTTTAGGAGGGGGTTCTAAACACACTGTAATCTGCTAAAAAGAAGATTCTCCCTGGAACAACTGATGAACTCAACCTCCACATCTGTATATATCAGAATTCCTATAGGAAAAAAAAGGTAAATAATTTGAAATAGTCCACCAGATACTAAAATAAAAATCAGATGTAAAAAAAGTTCCACTTAAACATCAGAGCCATGACTGCATAAATCCTGCAAAGGAATGAATTTGGGAAGCCTTCCATCAGAACTTAGCCCTACTCAAACTTCCAGAGCTCACCACTGACAGAAAGACTATAAATGTGGAAGAAATATCCAATATATGGGTCTAGAAGCCTGGCTCTGGTTCTTCCTAACCCCCTTTATGTTAGTCTAACAAAAACCACAAACAGGGAGGTAAAATATGAATTAAAACAACACCTCTGGGGCGCCTGGGTGGCTCAGTGGGTTAAAGCCTCTGCCTTCAGCTCAGGTCATGATCTCAGGTCCTGAGATTGAGCCCCACATCCGCTCTGCTCAGCAGGGAGTCCGCTTCCTCCTCTCTCTGCCTGCCTCTCTGCCTACTTGTGATCTCTGTTTGTCAAATAAATAAATAAAATCTTAAAAACAAAAACAAAACAAAACAAAAAAACCCCAAAACACCTCTAATTTCTTCCATGTCTTATTATGGATTTCCATTATTTCACTTGTCATTTGAAAAGAAGTATGTGTGTGTGTGTGCATGCACACATTAAAACAAACAATATGATTAAAAAAATATTTAAGTAGGGGCGCCTGGGTGGCTCAGTGGGTTAAGCCGCTGCCTTCGGCTCAGGTCATGATCTCAGGGTCCTGGGATCGAGTCCCGCATCGGGCTCTCTGCTCAGCGGGGAGCCTGCTTCCCTCTCTCTCTCTCTCTCTGCCTGCCTCTCTGTCTACTTGTGATCTCTCTCTGTCAAATGGATGAATAAAATCTTTAAAAAAAAAAATATTTAAGTAATCTGCTCACCCAATATAGGGCTCGAACTCACAACCCCGAGATCAAGAGTCACACGCTCCTCCGACTGAGTTAGCCAGGTGCTCCCAAGATAACATAACAATTTTCTTAAAAGAAACCCCAAATATGTTAGCACTCTACCTTCACAAAATTGTGGTTAAGAACTGGCCAATTGATTACACAGGGTCTCGAATATTATGAATATTTTAAGTCAGCAATCATAATATGGATAACAATATAAAAGGGAGAAAAGATTATTTGCTACGCTTGGTGAATTTCTTTTCAGCATTGGTCACGCCATGGTACCCCACTCGGGTAAAAAAGTTTAGTTCCTGACTGGAGCACTGTCGCATGGTTCTCTGAAGCCGGAAGGACTCCGTCCGCCCAGAGGTGATCTATATCCTGGAGGTGACCCCAGGCAGGTCTAATAGGATGGTCAGAGCCCAGAGAAGCACACATCCCGTTGGATGGTCTTGGCCACCTCCTTCCTCCAGAACTATTCCAGAGGACATGGACATTTCTGCAGAGCAAACACAGCAAAGGTGACTGGGAGGCTCCAAGGACAATGGGCCCAAGGCTCCTGGTGCCATCGGTGTATGACAATAGTATTCACAACGACACGTGTGAATTTAAGGTAGCAATTAGATCTCTCTCTCTCTCTCTCTCTCTCTCTATATATATATATATATATACATATATATATATATTTAATTTTATTACTTTTTAAGATTTTTTTTAGAAAAACTCAAACTACTTTTTTTTTTTTTAATGTCACATAAAAATGTCTCAGAAAGTGAATCAATGTTGAGTTACTATCAAGGGCAAAACTTTGAAAAAGTTATGGAAAGCTTCACTTTCTTTACTTCCTTCATGCTAGCATGCAGAGGCCTTGAATTGGTCACTAAAATTAGAATAATAAATCATGAAAAAAACCCCTCAAGTTTACTGAAATTATTTGTGTCATTTTTGGGAGAGGGAGGGCCTAGTCTCTATTAATTTCACTTTAAAGCATGAAGGAATCTATGCAGGACTTTCCATGTTATACTTATTCATTTATATGCATCCAATATCTAATGACTTCCTACTATGTGCTGTAAGCAAAACACATAAAATCCCCATCTTCGTGGAGTGTACAAAAACTCTTAGAATCAATACAAATAGAAATTCACTACATGCCAATCAACAGTGAAATATGAAAGTGAATTAGGATAATATTTTCACATGTTTTCTAGACTTACACAATATTTGATCTGCCAAATTTCTTTTCCAACTAGGACCTCAATATTTCTACGCTGAACCGCTGTTGCATAGGAGGATATAAATTCATCTGCAACCAAAACCCTGAAGAGATATTTTATGTTTTTCAAACTTTCACGTTTGCATAGCTTCCAATATTTGTAGTCCAAGACTGGTAATTACCTGTAATAATTAGCCATGTTGAGAACAAATATATGCTACTAAAAATAAGCTCATTTTTATATTTCGTTCTCCAAACATTTTTCCCTCATTTCCTTGTACTATAAAAAGAAGTTGCCGAAAAATATCACTATTCAACCCGGGGGGTGGGGGGGGAGATGGTGCATATTTAAATTTAAAAGTATTCTTACCCAAGAGCATTTTAAAATGAGGGACTATACAGTGTAGGAGGAACACAAGTTATGCCATAGAGTCTAAGGCAGGCATAAGTTGTCTCAATGTAAGTTTCCTTTGAAAGTTCTTGGGAGGGGTGCCTGGATGGCTAAGTGGGTTGAGCCTCTGACTTCAGCTCAGGTCATGATCTCAGGGTCCTGGGATCGAGTCCCGCATCGGGCTCTCTGCTTGGCAGGGAGCCTGCTTTCTCCTCTCTCTCTCTGCCTGCCTATCTATCTACTTGTGATCTCTGTCAAATAAATAAATAAAATCTTAAAAAAAAAAAAAAAAGAAAGTTCTTGGGAGGTCTATTTGTATGTCCAGACTCACAGCAGCATTATTCACAACAGCCAAAAGCTAGAAACAACCCACAAGGCCACCAATAGACAAACGTCTAAACTCAATATGCTGTACACGTGCAACAGAATATTACAGTTTTTTAAAGATTTATGTATGTATTTATTTGAGAGAGAAAGAGAGAGTGCATGCGTGTGCATGAATAGAGGGGAAGGGCAGAGGGAGAAGCAGACTCCCCGCTGAGCAGAGAGCCCAATATGGGGCTTGATCCCATGACCCTGAGATCAGGACCTGAACCAAAGACAGACGCTTAACCGACTGAGCCACCCAGGCACCCCTGATGTGTAATACCCATAGTATTACACAGCTTTAAAAAAGAAAGTAATTTGGACATGTACCACAGTGGGGATAAACCTTGAAGACATCAAGCTAACTGAAATAAACCGATCACTAACAGACAATCGCTGTATGATTCCACTTATGTGAGGCAGTACTGCTCCTAAAGTGGTCAAATTCATAGAGAAAGTAGAACGGTAGCTGCCAAATTTCTTTTCCAACTAGGACCTCCATATTTTTACGCTGAACCATCTGGGGAGATGGGCTTGGGCAATGAGTGTTTAATGGGGACAGAGTTTCAGTTGGAGAACATGCAAAAGTTTTGGAGATGGACAGTCATGATGGTTGCTTTGGAATGTGAATGAATATCCTTAATGGCACTGAACAGTATACTTGAAAATGAAAAATTTTATGTATATTTTATCACAACAACTGCACAAAAATCCCAATATTATGTAAAAATGGAAAAAAATCTTAAGAGGTCAATATCATAGTAATAATCTATGAACTTGTACATAGGGAAAACTTGCCTATAGGGCAAAATCTGGGTTATCCGTTCATCCAAATGGCAGTAATCCAATATTCTTTCTCCTTTGTGAAGTGCTCAAATAACAAATAAATTCATGTAACGTCCATTTGTTGAGTGCAGCCATCAGTCCATGTACATAGCCCGTCAAAATACACGGCAGCAAGCCTTCTCCAAGGTTGGAACACCAGTTGGGTAAAAAGACACAGGAAGTCTTAACTGAATTCACAAGATTAGTTCATACAATATCAAAGGAAAAGTGCACTGGGGTGACCACCATGTATCCAAACACCATGTATCCCAACACTGCTAGAACTCAGGTAGCAAGGACTTTGTTTTGAAGTTAGTATAGAAGGAACTGTCACAGATACAAGCCATGATCTGTGCATATCATGCCCAGCAAGGGAAGGCAGAAGTAAGGGGCACTACAAGAAAGAACAGAAGACAGGCTGTAAGCATAAGGCAGAGGATTTGAGAGGCAGCTGAAGGGAATGGGCTTGAAGGAAAAGAAAACAGATTAAACCTTGGAGTCTCAGAAAGAATGGTAGAAAAAGAAGAGCCGTGTGGGTCCGTCAGTTACTCGAGTTCAGCAGTCCACAAGCGGTAAGGACTGGCAGGAAGTCTTCAGGGAGGTGTGTTGTAAAAGTGGTGATTTACATTAATCTGTCAAGAAAGTAAAGATTACATTAACTAGATGAGAAAGAATAGTAATGGGCAACAAGGAAGCTGGTTAAATAGGAAATGAAATAAAAGGATGCATCTGTCCATAAAACCAGGAAATATCCTGTCTCTTGTGTTACTGCAAAAACTATCCTTGGTATAAAAAGAAACATCAGCCTCAAAGGGACTAAGTGTCACCCTCCCCGGGCATCCTTCATGGACCATCAAGCTAAGTCATGCCTCATTTCACCACACAGCAGCAAAGCTCAATTCTACTTGGCTAATAAAAACAAATTCTGCTAAGGGTACAGAATTAAAAGCCCACCATTTTCTGGGCGATGCCCTTCTTAGTATAACACTGAGGCGCAGAGTCCAGGAGTCCAGGGTAGGGCCCAAATAACATCACGAAGATAAATGAAGCCTACAGAGTTAAGCTGTTTAACCAACTTAGTGCTTTAACCTTCTTAAAATTCCTGAAAGATAAGCCAGTAGAACGCGTTGAGTGCTACACGATCTGCCCTTGGGCTACCTTTCCCAATGAAAACCTCCCCCACCAGCACACCCCGCACCCACTCTGTGCACTCCACGGTCCAAGATCCAAGGAATAACCCCTTGGTCTCTACCTGGGTCAGTGCCCCTGTTCCAAACAGCACTCACCTCTGGCAACAGTGACGGCCAGACGGAAGCCAGGTTACAGACTCTCTCCAAAAAATGTTTTCTCCCCTCCCTGAGCTTTCAACCCAGCTCTCTGAGCCCTCATTTTCCTCCAGGTCAGCACTCACTTAACCTCATAACTGCCATTTCTAAATCCCCTCTTAGGCAACGCAGCCTTCCTAGATCATCTTCCTTAATACACCATCGAGGACTTCCAGAATCAACCAGCCCCCACATGTTCCTTCCCGGACTGTGCAATGATTACTGTGGATTTGTCTGTCACATTTTTTCCCTAAAAACACAAGTTCCTCTACTGTATCTTTTAATGTTCTTCACGGAGGCAGGTGCCCCATCACATACGGGCAGACATCATTGTGTGGAACTTTAGTTGTGATTCTGATGAGGACTTTTCACTTCAATGAGCATGCATATCACATTTAAAAAAAAAGAATTTCATCTCTTTTTCTCCCAATGGAAACAAAGAAAAAAAATTTTAAAATACACAGTCCACTTGACATTCAAAGAGCAAGTTGTACAAAGGCCTATCAACTGCATTTTCTTCAAAACTTGGTTCCATGATCTATAGTAAATGCTTTCACACATGCCTTTTCAATGAGGGCAACTGTACCCTCAACAGAGCAAAAAAAAAACAACAAAAAAACACCTTTTTTTTTGGTATAGAGCATAGAGGTGGTGTGTGTGTGTTGTGTCGGTTTGTATAACCAGATATACGTCTATTTGTGGTATACAATGTCACTGGGAAGAGGGGAGGGTAATTAGGAAAAAACCGTCTAGAAAACTTTCCTCCTTAAGGAGGTGATAACAGCAACAACAACAAGATCAAAGAACTCTGCTTTGATGTCACAACTGTATGAAAATTACATGTTTAAATGTTAATACTGTAACCTCCAATAGTTAGTTATTAGAGATGCTTGAATTCTCTAGACCTCATTTTCCTCTGGGATGCTTTCTCTTATTCCCAAGCGTTTGGTAATACTTCTCCTGGATGCCCCAAGGGATGAATCCTTCCTGTACCGTCACCATCATGCTATACTGTAAGTGGCCACTGGACTAAATCCCTTCACTATACCGCTTGTGTCAAGGAAGAGACACTTTTTTCATTCAACATTGGTTTCTATTGCGAGAAGGGCACTGGGGCCGGCCCTGGAAGTCCAATGAGAAACAAAACAAATAAGAACGCTGGGCTCCAGGCACTTGCATCCTACTTGTGACAAAGAAAGCTAAGAAATATGTAAACACATGCATGACATGAAATATACCAAAAGTTCTGTGGAGGAAGTCAGCAGGATGTAGAGAAGACAGTGGTCAAGAAGAAATCTCTGCATAGGTGAGCATTCGTTGGGACCAGGAAGGTAAGAAGAGATTCCAGTGGACAGAGGAGATGCCAGGCCTAACACACCAACATAAAGACACTGAAGGGCAGAACTGTGGAGGCCTGAGGGGCTGCAAAGGGGGCTAAGGGTGGTTTGGGGGATTGGGAAATGACACCAGAAAGTCAGGTCAATGGAAGCCAGTTCATGCCCTGCGTTTTAAAACGATGGTAAGTCTCGATTTATCTTACAGCCGTGGAAAGCCACAATGGGTTTTTCAGCAAGACAGAGACAGGACCCAATTTAAGTATTAAGAAAATCCTCCTAGCTGTCGTGGGGAGAGAAGATGGAGAGAGGCTCCCCAAGAAAGAGACTCCTGGGAGGGCTACTCTGATCTTCATAGTCCAGGTGACACAAGCTAACATGGCAGCAGCAGAGATGGAGAAACATGGACACGTACAAATAATCTGAGCCCAGAAGACGGACAGAGAAAAATGGAGGATGGGCTGAGTCTAAGCAATTAAAACGATGGCACTCACATCTGTCAAAATGGGATTTTATCCTGGTTTTATCTGTCCCTAGTACATTGCCTGACACTCTAGCTAGCATTTAGTACAATTTCCTTGAACAAATGAAGCATTAGTTCATCTCAGCTTCATAATACCTAGACACAGATATTAGTCTTCCTGAATTAAAAATAAAGAAAATGAGGATCTAAAAATAATGTATCTAATAGCCTCCAGCTAGCTGGTCAGGGTCACAGCCAGTTTAACCCCAGGACTGTATCACCTAACTCTGGGCTCCTGGCCATAGCCAACCTTCCTTCCGCAGAGAAGTCAATCATTGAGGTGTTTATGGTAAGGCTGAGACTCAGACAAAGGAAATAGTAGGTTTGGTCCCATCCTGTAACTGTTCTGAGCTTCTCCACCAGCCCCTGAGCTCCTCCAAAGCGGGGACTTAACTAATACTTGGACCATCAACTAAAACTAACTGAATGAGTTGATGGAATGTTCTTCAACCATAAATGAGAGAGTTTACTGGATGAATTCTTTTTTTTTTTTTTTTAGAAGATTTTATTTATTTGAGAGAGAGATAGAGAATGAGAGAGAAAGAGACCATGAGAAGGAGAAGGGTCAAGGGAGAAGCAGACTTCCCTACTGAGCAGGGAGCCCGATGCCGGACTCAGTGCCTGGACTCCAGGATCACGACCTGAGCTGAAGGGAGTTGCTCAACCCACTGAGCCACCCAGGCGTCCTACTGGATGAATTCTTAATGTCTCAGTCTTAAGTTACATTTTTTACATTTATGCTATTAAAGTCATCTTCTTCCTCTTAATTCTAAAAGACAGCAGGTAAAGGTGACTGATTTTCTAATGATCTGAGAGTAGATTCTAAACGTAAATTTTAACGTCCCTGACTGAGACCATTATCCTGCCAGGCACTATTCTCACAGTGACCTATCACATAAATAGTCATTCTTGTTCTGGGAAGCTTTTATTTTCTTTAGGCTAGGCACTTTCTGACAGGGAAATTCTGTCAAATCTGGTGTCTTTAAATAGTATCACTAGAAATGTGCGTAGGAAATGGTTCGGATCATTTGAAACAGAGCACAGTAAGTCAACTAAGTATTGGCAGAAAGATCTCAACTTCCCCCTCCCTTCAACTATTTCAATTCCTTACCAATTTACTAGGGAAATAAGGCATCAGCTAAACTTGTAAGAGTCTACCTCAGAGGCAAGAAGTGAGAAAACAAACTACTTTGAAATTTGAAAATCTGACTGGCTGAGGTGGTGAAGTTAAGGTTGAACTTTATGAGAAGCCAAAAGTCAACAGTCAAGATGACGAGGCCCAGAAGAAACACAGGATGGGTATTTCAATGGAGCAGCAGCTCTCAACCATGAGTGTAGATTAAAATCCCCAGCAGGGTGTGTTGAAACAGAGAGGGCGGGCTCTCCTGCCATGTCGTGTTCCAGATTTAGCAGATGTGGGGTAGCACCCTAAGAGTTTACATTTGTAAGGACTGACCTCGATACTACTGATCTGGGGGCACTGCCCTTTGAGGAACACCATCCTGGAGCAAACACTGAGGATAAACATCTGCTAAATTTGTTGTAAAAGAGAACACTGGCAGGAAAGTAAACATCAATATTACAGATTGTTTGAACAAAATGCCCGTATGCACATGCAAGACCCATATGGACTCCATTTTTTCAAAAACAATCTTTAAGTGTGGTCCATAATAACAGGGGGCAGGCAGAAGGATGATGACTTAGTTTTGTCCCCCTCAAATTCAAGTGTTGAAATACTTTTTTTTTTTAAGATTTTATTTATTTATTTGACAGAGAGAGATCACAAGTAGGCAGAGAGAGAGGAAGGGAAGCAGGCTCCCTGCTGAGCAGAGAGCCTGATGCAGGGCTCAATCTCAGGACCCTGGGATCATGACCTGAGCTGAAGGCAGAGGCTTTAACCCACTGAGCCACCCAGGTGTCCCCATGTGTTGAAATTCTAAGCTCCAATGTTGACTGTAATTAGGAGGTGGATAACTGGGATGTGATTAGGTCCTGAGGATGGAGCCCTCACGAATGGGTGTCTTCAGAAAAGAGACACCCTCTCTCCGCCACATGAGGATATGAGAAAATGACCATTTGTAACCCAGAAGAGGGTCCTTACCAGAACCGGATCAGTGCCAGCACTGTGATCTAAGACTTTCAGTCTCCAGAACTATGTTGTTTACAAGCCTGAACTATGGGATTCTGTTACGTCAGAACAGGTTGGAATTGGAGGCACTGGGAAAAGAAAGATGGCGGGGGGTAGGGGAGTGGTGGTGGAATAAAGCCAGATGTGAAGTTGGACCATCTCTTTCAACCACCCTGGTGACCTGAATTTATATATAGCTCTAAAAATGCAGAAATTAACACAACTGATTGCAAAGAATACACAGAGGTGTAATAAACTGAGCCCTATCTATATGTAGCTATGATATAACCAGCATTCTGTTTGATATATACATGCCTTCAAAGTAAATGCAGTGAAAACGCAGGTTTCATTGGTGTCTGTATTTGTAGTGCTGATTATGAACTAGGTGACCACCAGGGCTTGACGGAACAAAAGTGTTTCCCCGACAGAGCTATAACACAGAGATACTGGGGTGGAGAGTCCCTGCTTGTGAAAATCCTCTTCCCTCTTTCCTGGGAGGAGTAACAAAGTAAACAGCCACACCTTTTCTGTAGGGGGAAAATGTGTTTTAGTGGCAGAGCACAGTTCCGAAGCCATTCTGTTTCTTAATCCACACCGAATCCGGAAAGCTTCACATTGAACAAATTCTGTCATGGTCCAGTTTAAAACAGTGCTAAATCAGCACAACAGAAGAGATGTAGCTTGGTGACAGACACACTGTGCTCATGCCTGCGGGGTCTCTGACCAAAATTTGAAACAAAGCCAAGGACAGGTGGGAGCCTATGGGACTATTCTGGCCCAGTGATGCTTGTCCTGCTCAAATGACTCTAGAAGCGAGGTGAAATTCAAGAACCATGAGGGAATGCTCACATGTCTCCAAGTCTAACGCCTCCCGCACATCCCAGTACTGCAAGAATTTCTCCCCAGAGCTAATCCAGTATACACATGAACTCTTCACATCAATAGGTTTTTATAATACGTATGGTTAAGACCACAAAATTTGTCATTGGTTCCCTGGTTATGGGAAGTGTGTTCCAAGTAATATGCTGAAATACCAGTAGTGATTCTTTTTTCATTTATATAAATATCCATGGGGCAAAAATCCCTGCAGTGTTTCCCCTTTGCATGGAGATGCTTTCTTGCAGAAGCAAGAAGGAATATCCAGATCTTGGGGTTCCATTACTACTTAGAGTCTATATTCAGCTGCTACCCCTGGTGAGCAACCTCATCACATTATTTATCTGTTCTCTACTTATTCTTTCTCAATTACTGAAAGCACTGGTGGAGTTTTGTTTATTTGTTTAAGCAGGCTGCATGCCCGGTGCAGAGCCCAACATGGGGCTTGAACTCACGACCCTGAGATGAAGACATGAGCTGAGATCAAGAGTCAGATGCTCAACTGACTGAGCCACCCAAGCACCCCCTAAAAGCACTAGTTTTTTAGGTGATGGGATAGATTACATCAACAGTATCTAGCAAGGAAATGAGAAAACTGCTTTGGTTCATGGATGCTTTTTCTCCCTGTTGAATGGGTTTATGGGTTTAAAGGACAGACCTAAAGAGAAATGTAGCACATAGGTATTTTACAAACTATTCACTCCTGAAGACTACTGGAACTGTGCCTTAATAGTACAGTTCTGGGCTTTACAAATGTCTTACTTTGAGAATGACACAGACGAAGGAACAGAGAAAACAAATTTTATGATGAACAGAGTTGGTGTGACTGAGCCAATGAAATGAAAATGAAGGACCTCCTGCCTTATGCCACCTGCTTGCCTGCCCCTTCCATTCTGGAGGGATCAGGCTCCTTTGTGGACTCTGGGTCCGCACTCTGAACCATTCTGCCTTGTCCTGCTTCTTCTTCCAAACCTCAGCACTGAAATGTGACACTCCTTGGTTCCCCCTCTCCACTCTAACTGGCCTCTGGCCTCCCATCATGTCTAGGTAACGGCAGCTTCAGAACACCCCCACAAGCTGGAGGACAGCCTCGGGGAGGCAACCTCCAGGTAAACTCCTGGGGCTGGCATTCTCATCAGGCCCTGGCGAAAGGGGGATGGAAAGTCAAAATTCTATCAAGCTCCCCAGAGACTGGATTCAGTCCCATGTTTCATCATTCATCAACTGTATGAATCTGGCAAATCACTTAACTTCTCATGACTTCATGTCTTTAAGTGTGACACAGGGATCCTAGGATCAACCACAAAGTGCCCTTGAGAAGATGAAAGCAGTTAGTAGATGTAAAGCACTAGGTAAGAGCTTACTGCTCTCATCAGACCCCCCTGCCCCGTTGGCTCGGCCTTTGCTGAAACAGTAGCTTAGATTGATCATAATGTCTTCATGACTTTCTGCAACGGGGGCCTTTGTGTGCTCCTACTTTTTTTTTTTTTTTTTTTTTTAACTGAAGGTGTTTGGTATGGCCTTTGCTGCCTGACTAGCATTTTCAGACCATAGGACCCCCAACAATCGTGGCCCATTTCATATAAGGCACATTCCTTCCATTTATGTCCACTGTAGGGGACCAGAATATGTCACCCCAAAATATGCCACTTTGGCGTAAGTATTCTTTTGAGCTGGAGACAAAGGAGAATCAACAGATGCAGAAAGACACCTTCCCAGAGCTTCCTTAAATGATTTCTAAGTAGAAACTTCTGGAAAATTGGTCGCTGCCATACATCCCTTCTTCTTGAGAAGTTTATGGCTGAGAAGAGAATGGAAGAAATTTGCTGCCCAGAGGGACCTGCACACATTAACCTCATTGCATTAGTTGCCCCCTATACTCACCTTCCCCCAATTTGACCTATCAAAAACTCAAAGTTCTTTTCCCTTGTCACATTTCTGAAATGTATTGTTCTTTTGTTAAGATGCTACATGAGCCCAAATTCTATTGGCCACCCTGAGCTGCTCTCCACTGATGTTTCTCCCCCGTAGTGTGTGCTGCACGTGTTGGTCAACTACCTCTCATTAAACTGTGTGCAGCATTCTAATTTTCTGCAGCCCCAGCCGAAGAACTTAGGAGGGTGGAGAGAAAAATCATTTTCCTCCCCTACGCCACCTTTCTTGATAGTTTCAGCACAGGGCTCACAGCATTTTCCTTCCCCTGCCCCCTCTTCCTTGTCGTATCTTCAATATCCACAGGGACAACTTTCAGAATTCTCCTTCCCAATTCTTCAACTCCAGTGGCTGCCATCTCCATTCTATCCTAACTTCAAGATTTTATGTGTCATCATCCACTGTTTCTTCTTTCACTTCTGGTCATTCTCCGATGGAGACGTGTCTATTCTCTCTCCCAACACTCAGATTCTACCTGCAACCTGGATTCCACATTATCCCTTCTCTACAACAGAGGTTCTCTCATTGTGGTCCCCACACCAACAGCACCAGGTCCACCCAAGTGCTTGTTGGAGATGCCATTTCTTGGGCTCCACCCTGGGATCTGCTGATCAAGGAACTCTGGGGCTGAAGCTGAGCAGTCTGGGTTTAAACAAGACCTCCAGAGCTTCTAACGCAAAACAACATTTAATAACTATTATGGCAGAACTCAGGAAAGCAAGAATCCCAGTACTCTTTACTTCTTCTCTACTTTGCTTCTCCTTAATCATGTTCTACTTAATCATGTTAATCCATATTCTCAAGGAAGAAAAGTCTGAATCCTGCTCCTTCTACAAAGTTTCATTAAATATTATTTTCATGGACAACATTCTCTAAACAAGGAATACAATGTACTTTCTGTTCGTACTTTCTCTTAACACTCCAAGACTCCTTAAACAGGGCTCCCATCTCTATTACGTTCTAGTAAAGCTATTCTTTCCAAGGGCAGTGATAATTTAGTTTCCAAACTTTGAAGTTCTTTTCCTCTTCCTCAATCCTTCTGCCCAACACTTTCTTGGTCTTCAGAGACTTATCCTAATTTTCTAAAAGAGGAAGATCCCGGGCTCCTGCTCTGTGATCATCCTTTCTCAACCTCCTTAGCCAGTTCTCTTCCGTCTACCTCAGACAAATGCTTCCTACAGTTCTCTGGTTAGCTTCACGAAAGTTCTCTTTCCTACTGCTCTCACCATACGGATTCAATTATCACTTCTAGACAGTAACTCCAAATTCTTCTTCCTATCTGAACCTTCATCTAAGCTGTGGCTCCTTACAACAGGAAGCCTTTTAGATGCGTGTAGGTGCATGGTCCATGGAACCTCAAACTTAACACACCCCAATGTCAAGCTATGGTCTCTGGTGCAGACCAAATGCTAATTTCAATTTCCCAGTTTTTAGTCATTACATCATCTTCCTCCAAAGGTAGTATAGCATGTCCCAAAACAGTGTTCTGGAAAATACTAGATGATTCAGAAATTTTTTGTTTAAAAAAAAAAAAAAAAGGTGTCTATGGACAAATAAGTTTGGGAAATGGGACACCACCATCTTCTTCTGGGAGATTCACAGGGTATATTAGCATTTTATAAGCTCTGAGAAATCCTGCCCAGGAAAAAAATGGCACATTCCACTGCAAATTGATTTGGGCAAGGTCTCAATTTCTTAGGTAATATTAAGCAGTGTCATTCGGAACATCTACCAAAACACGTTAGGAGGCGACTTTATCAACCATCTCACCTCTGCCTCTTACCTCTGATTATCTGCCCAGCTTGCCTGACTTTTCCTCACAGAGATCTTCTTTCTGGGCCTCTGGTCAGTTCGCTACTTCGGGATCTGCTACTTCTTGCCCAACTCTGCAACTCACTATCTCACGTTCTTTCTCCCGAACTTTGAATGCCTAGTGTGAGACCAGATTACTTTGCTCCAAGTCCAACTCAGGACATTTCACTCCCTGATTTAAAATCTCCACTAAAGAATAAGCAGCATCATACATAAAGGAACATTCCAGGTCCTTTCTATCCCAGATGAGCCCCTGTTTGCCATCCCTTGCCCTGTTTCCTTCCTTCTGTACACTCAAATGGACCCTTGACCCTCACCTGTCCTCACATCCATTCTTTGGATCATGCTGTTCTCTTCATCATGAAAAACCCTCCAACAACATCACAGCTTCTCAAGGATTACCTACGCTCCAGAGCTCAGCTACAATACCGCCACTTCCAGGAAGCTTCCTGATGCCCAGTCATAAACTATCACTGCCCCTTTTAAAATTCCAGGCACCGTGCTCATCCCCCTTGTCCTATCTGGTGGTCTTCTGTCTTCAGAATGAGGCCTGGTGAGGATAGAAACTGCCTCTCATACGTATTTACTTCCCCAGCTGTACCTAACACAGTGCTTTGCTCAGAAAGCTTTAGACATAACCTGGATAATGAATAAGAAGCAAAGGACATCGACCTGTACATGGAAAAAGAAACCAATGTTTTTAAATTCAGACCCCAAGACATCGGAAGCTCCTTTACCAAAATGTGGTCAGTACATGTGTGATGGAAAAGAAAACTCTCCACGTTCTTCCTTTAAAAGTGCAAGTGGCTTTTAAATACTAAGTGCTGTAATTGTGTTAAATTGAGGCCCCGCGGGTAGCTATAAACTTCGCAGTTCAAGACACACTATGAGACACAGTAATTTGTACCAGTTCCCGAGGGCCAGCTGCTAGAAGGTCCTCCCCTGTTCCTGAGAGAAATCAGTGTTCAACTTCCCAGTAATACTTCAATCCTGAACTGAAAAATAACCGAATACGTTAATGTATTAATCATTACCCATGGGCAGAACCAAAATATACCAACGACTCCTACTACTGTCCTCGCTATGTTAGACAGGTCTGAGAAGGAAAAACTGGGACGAATTCTACCTGTTACATAACAAGTGAGCCACAAATACTTCGGTAAGCAACAAAACCAACAACTTGGAATTACTAGTTCGTTTTTCAAAAAAAAACAACAACAAAAACAAAACAAAACAAAAAAACCCCAAAGGGTAAAACCAGTCAGACTTAGAACCACCGGACAAAAGTTCAACAAAGTCTGCACTTTTCTGTTTCTCCCGATTCCATGGTTTACCCTTTTATTCCCTCCATTTACAGTTCCAAATGCCATGGTCTTTCACTAATATTTCAGCCAGTGTGCTTAGCATTTTATGCTCTCACCATACATACATACATATATAAAATGATGAAATGTAAAGACAGGGTGCCTGGGTGGTTCGGTGGGTTAAAGCCTCTGCCTTCGGCTCAGGTCATGATCTCAGGGTCCTGGGATCGAGTCCCACATCAGGCTCTCTGCTCAGCGGGGAGCCTGCTACCACCCCCCCCCACGCCTGCCTCTCTGCCTACTTGTGCTCTGTCAAATAAATAAATATTTTTCTTAAAAATGTAAAGACAAAAGGAACGACTTTTGCCAAGTGGCTAAAATCCCTGATGTCCACATGAGCACAGCAGAGCGAATAAGTGTACTAACTCTGGGACTATGCATGCGCGTTCAGACCCAGCTTATTTATTAGATGTGTGACCTTGAACAAGTTACTCACCAGTGGGCCTTCCCCATCTTCATAAAACTGAAATACTAATAGCATCTATTTCTTAGAGTTTTTACAAGTGTTAAATGAGGAATACCTCTAAGTACTTAGAACAAAGCTTGGCAATCATAAGCTCTCTTTATGAATACTTTTTGAATAAACAGAAAATATAACTGATGGAGTAACTCGCTCGAGGACACTCAGCCACACAGACAGTAGAGTCCCTGTTGTGATCCAGGCCTTTCCGGTTGCTCTCACTCCACGGTCCTCAGTGGAAGGTCCTGTTTATAAATAAACTTCAGGGAGACATGAGACCATAGTCCCCATCCTCTGAGAAGATGCCCGTTACCAGAATGGTGTCCCCCCCAAAACGGTATGTTGAAGTCCTAACTGCTAGTACCCCAGAATGTGACCTTACATGGAGACAGGGTCTTCCCGGAAGGAATCAAGTTAAAATGAGGTCATTAGTGTGGGGTTTCATCCACTATGACTGGTGTCCCTAGAAAAAGGGGAAATTTAGACACAGAGACACGTATGGAGAGAAGGTGATGTGTGAAGTGACAGGAAGAACGCGGCCATCTACAAGCCCAAGAGAGAGGCCTGGAACAGATCCCTCCCCTGCAGGCTTCAGAAAGAGCCAACCAGTGTGGTTCTCTGTTTGGGAGCCCCAGCCAACAGTGCCCCTCACAAGAACCTTCATGCCAGTTCTCAGAGGTGCCCGTGTCAGGCTGTGCTTTTCCACAAAGTTTGTGGTCACGCATTTTGTCAGCTTGCTTGGGCCGCCATGCAGAATACCACAGGCTTGGTGGCCTGAGTAACAAATTTATTTTCTGACATTTCTGGAGGCTGGAGTCCAACATCAAGGTGTCAGCAAGCTTGCTTTCTTTGGAGGCCTCTCTCCTTGGTTTGCGAAAGCCGCTTTCTCGCTGTGTTCTCACATGGTTGCCTCTCAGCCTTGGAGCATCTGGCTCCTAATCTCCTTTATGTAAGGATACTGGTCATATTGGATCAGGGCCTACTACTCTAAGAACTTCGTTTTGACTTAATTATTTTTTATTTTTAAAAATTTTCTAAAGATTTATTTTAGGAAAGAGAGAGAGAGAGAGCAAGCATGAAAGGGGGCAAGGGGCAGAGGGAGAGAATCTCAAGCAGACTCCCCACTGAGTGGGAAGACTGACTCAGGGCTCGATCTCATGACTGAGATCACGACCTGAGATGAAACCAAGAGACAGACACTTAACTGATGGAGCCACCCAGGCACCCCTTATTTCTTTTAATGGTCCTATCTCCAAATACCGTCACATTCTGAGGCACATTTTGAGGTTAGGATTTCAACATATGAATTTTGGGCAGGGGGGAGTCCTTAATAGAGGCTATCGGCATACAAGGCCTCTAAGAGGTAAATAGGAGATATTCTCTCCCCGTTCTGTCCATTCTACTGAAAGATTTGGGAGTGAAGTATTTTCAGTAATTTAGCTGCTGAGCAATCTAAAATATTTTTCTCTTAAATCATATTTTGGAGTAAAGGTAAAATTCACACACATTGTTGAAATAAATATATTTCATAAGGCTACCTTTTCATAGGCTCATTCTGTCTGTGGGTCCAGACCCCGTTGCTCTCTGCTTGTGTACACGCAACTCAAGGACAGGTCTGAAAAGCCACAGACTAGAGGAGTGGGTGGAATCATCAAGGGCACTCAGAGTAATGAAAAGTAGTAATTTTCCAGGGTCTGGGCTAATACAGTGCTTATGTGAGTAGAACCATCTAGTAAGCTCTCTGCACCCAGATGGGGGACAGAACATCCTCTTCTAATGCTTACAAGACCATCCAGAAAGGATACAAAGGATCTTCGTTCCTTCGAGAGCAACATTTTGCTCAAATTAGAGGATGTCCTTCAAGGCTACCTTGAAGTAGTAACTGGGTCACTATCTCCCTGTTAGATGTCCAGGAAACAGTATGAAATAAAACGATGACAAACAGCAGCAGAAACCCCGCAGAGAAGCCCAAAATGCTAAGAAGTACGCTTGCCGCACCATCACTGTGCCTCTCACCTGGAAGTACCTTCTTGCCTCTGTTAGGACACTGGGATGTTTGCAAACCTGCCAAGGATCGTACAGAGTCATTGATTCACTCTAAATTTAGCCCGTTATGACTCAGGCACTCCACAGGGGACGCAAACATCAACGAAACCTATTTCATACCCTTACAGACAGTACCATCCGGTTAAAGTCATGCTAAAGTAAAACCAAAATGGGTAGATAAAGAACTTAGGTTTGCTGAGCCCTAAGCTGCAGGAACCATACAGACGTCAGGTCAAGAGAAGTGTTACCACCACCTTCATTTCTACATAGGAAACTGGGCCTCAGGTTACTCTACCAGAGCTAAGAAGAGCCAAATTCAAATCAGGAGTGTCCATTACAGAGGGCAAGCCCTTTCTGCTACTCACATTGTATGCTACCTTATTCAGAGGATTAGTTTCCCAATGGAATGTTCTAGAAGGAATCACAAGGAGACTAGCTTGAAAGTACTTAGAAAACAAATACAGAATCACTAGGAGCCAGAAAACATTGATGCAAAACAAACCTCATTAGGCAAGCATTATTCTCCATTTTGGATGGTTATTAAATCAATGAATCAAGGAATGAGGTGAACAGAGTCGGGACTACCAGTTGCCTGACTGGTTTTCCTCCTTCCACTATTCCTAATCCCACAGCCTTTCTCCACATAACAGCCAGTGCTTTGCTTTGTTCTTCTGTTCCTTCCTTCTTCCTTTCCTTTTAGTGCTCTTAACATTTAAGATTTAAACAAATCACATCATTCCCTTGCTCAATACCTTTAATGGATCCCCCAATACTCACAAGAACTTGCGAGGTCTCCCCATGGCCTGCAAGTCTGCATGGGATCTTTGGCTCCCTTGCCTGCCTTTCCCTGTACTCAGACACATGGGTCTCCAGGCTGTTCCCAGGATGTGCTCAGAACCTTTGCAGCTGTTGTTCCCACAGCCTGGAAAATACTCTATCCTCCACCAAACATTCACATGCACACACATTCATTTAATCTGGGTCTCTTTTCAAACACCACCTCTTCAGAGAAGCCATTTCTGCTCACTCTCTACTCATTCTTATGCTCTTCTTTAATATGGCTGTTCAGCACTTACCACCACATCAAGGTACCTATGTTTAAGTTTGTGTATGGTCTCTTCCCCCAAATAGACCACAAGGGCAGGGATTTTATTTACTTCTATTCTCTGTGATTGGCATACACTGAATGAATGAATGCATGCATAGATCTAAATTTAATCCAAGTACCAGATAAGACCTCTTATCCTTGGGATAGAAGCTGAATGACAGAATAATGAAGCTGGTTTATAACCATGAAAACAATAACACCTCAAGGACCCAAATTCATGGTGTGTGTGATAATCTGAGGAGACATTTAGAGCATTGTCTTGAAGGTGGTGGTGTGAGGTAGGGGACTGAAGCCCCATGGGAAAACAGTCTAGAATAACTGAAATCAGGGGAGGGGGAACAGTTATTCTGGAAGGGATACACAACATGCTACCATAAAACATGCTACTTTGGCATCAGGATTATTTTGAGCTTAGAATCAACAGACACAGCAAGACTTCTCAGCCCTCTCCTTACTGGCCCAAAACCTGGGCATTGATTTCCCTTGTGAAAGTGTCTCCCTTGCCAGAACCAGGAACAGGTGAGCAACTCTTATCACCGCAGATGGAGGAAAGCTGACCTGGGCCTGTACAAACAAATCCCACTCAGATAACCCTTCACTTCCGTTAGCTTCCCCCATGTGTTTCCTAGTCACCTCCCCTAATTTATCATCTCTTGGAGACCAAACCCACTTTGCTCTGTTAAAATAGGCATATAATTCCCTGAGTCTAACAACGACTTTGAGTTCTACTTCTTCTATGTGAAAACCTGTGATCATAAAAATATTAATAACCCTATATGCCTCTTCTCCTGTTACTCTGTCCTTTGCTCGTTTTATTTGCAGCCCAGGAGAAGAAACCAGAGTGTTGAGGAAAAGTTTTTCCTCCCAACGACCTTTATCTCACCACCAATCCACATGCCTTCCTCATGCATCCTGTTTAGTGCTTGCCCAGATCACAACTGAAGTATTTAATTCAACGTGAGCCCTACTTTGTAAGAGTTGTATTTATAGCACACTCAGACAGGAAGAATTGGTAAAGAGGCATAAAAACATGTCATTTGAGGACTCAAGGATTTTTAGCCTGGGAAAGAAAAAGTCTAGAGGAGGAGGAGGTGATTATATACCCCACAAAGCCCAGAGGGGATAGAACTCGGATCAAAGAGTTGATGTTAAAGCAAGGCAGACTTTCACTGTATATAAAGCAGCATAAGTGAGCTACTGGCAGAAGACGCTGGCTGCCAGCCAAGAGCAGACAAGATGGCCTTTTGGAGAGCTGTGGTGCAGGAGAGCAGATGGATTACTGGCCTGGATCACTACTGGTGGGACGCAGTATAAACACAAGCAGTGCACAGGTGGTCTGGGACTGCGTGGTCTCAGCTGCTACCTGCTAGTTGGGGGCCCTTGCCGGTCAATTACCAATCTGTTCATCTGGGCCCTCATCGTTCAAGAAAGGTAGATTAAATCAGTAGTTGGCAAACTCAGTTCCTCAGAGCCCAAGGTTCAGGGATGTTAGTGGAGACTGGAGAGGGGACTCCAACTCAGCCAGGCTCTAGGTCCTCTTTCTGGAGTCTACCAGTAAGTACAGCCATGTAATCTGGTTCACCAACTGAGGTTTGATAGAAGATTTCATTTGGTAGGGGAAAAAAATAGTATTCTATTAATAAGAAGAATTTAGCAACGAAAGGGACAGATCTGTGCCCCTTTTACTTCTGAAATTTTATTCTTTTAAAGATTTTTATTTATTTATTCGACAGAGAGATAGAGATCACAAGTAGGCAGAGAGAGAGGGGAAGCAGGCTCCCCACAGAGCAGAGAGCCTGATGTAGGACTCGATCCCAGGACTCTGAGATCATGACCTGAGCTGAAGGCAGAGGCTTAACCCACTGAGCCATGCAGGCACCCCTGAAATTTTATTCTTTGATGTCATTTACTAACCAACAGTTTTGAAAGAACAGGGAATCTAGACATTCAAACTTTGAAAATGAAACAAAATAAGTGGGTATGTACTCTATCATTTAATCCAACTCTATTGATGGGAAAGTCAGTTTTAATGAATTTCCACACTATTTTGATGTCAATTTCTCTTGCTTACATAAACTTTTTAATATCTCATAAAAAATAATTTTCTAGGACTTCGGAGTTTTTAGGCAACTACTGAACATGCCGGTGATATTGTGATTTATAATAAGAAATCTATATTTGGTTTTCCTCCCAGTTTCTGGCACAGAGCACCTAACATCCTCAGAATTTCCTAAGTGTCGACAGCAACAAAGGTGTCTTTGTTATGTTAATGAAGCGACTTTTGGAAAGCCCCCCCGGTACCCTGAGGATGGGGGCTGGTTGCCAGGGGAACCAACCCAGGAATTAGAGTTGGAACTCTGAGTCCCATCCCTACTTCTGGAAAGGTGGGGAGGGATCCTAGAGGTTGACTCAATCACCAATAGTCAACGATTTAATCAATCATGTCTACATAATGAAGCCCCCATAAAAACCTAAAAGGAGAGTGTTCAGAGAGCTTCTAGTTAGTAAACACATGGAGATTTGGGGACAATGGTGCACCTAGAGAGCATGGAAGCTCCAGGCCCCTTTTCTCATATGTTGATCTGTGCATCTCTTCCATCTGGCAGCGCCTGAGTTATATCCTTCTGTAATAAACCCGTCATTTAATAAGTAAACATTTCCTGAGTTCCGTGAGCTGGTCTAGCAAAAGAACAGAACAAAGAATGGGTAATGAAACCACCTCCAATTTACAGCTGGTTGGTCAGAAGCACAGGTGACAAACGAGACTTGTAATTGGCATCTGATGTGGACAGTGAGTGTGCATTCTTGTGGGTCTGAGCCCTTAATCTGGGGGATCTCAGGTTATCCCCAGGAAGATAATGACCTCACATTTCACAAATGACATATTTCAACCGTTTCTTGGGCCAACTCTTAGGACCAGGAGAGACTGTCAAATGCTGTGGCAGATAGTCTAGAGGCTTGTTAACTCCACTTGCTTCCTCAGAATGTGGATAAACTGCATTTATAGCCTTCCTTGTAGTTGGGGTAGGTCTAGGTGATTGAGTTTGGGCCAGCAGGATGTGAGCAGATTTGAGGCCTGGCATTTCCCAGCCTGGTAGGAAAAGAATCATGTGGTCTTCCATGTTCTTTATCTTTTCTTGTAGCTAAAAATGTCAGTCATGCAAAATAGAGTCTTCACCCCCATGCCACTGTGGGGAGGAGAGCCGCTCCACTGGCACTAGACTGTGACATGCAGAAGTAACTCCTCGTCATGTTACACCAATGAGATGTCTAGCTTCATGTGTGACAGCAGGCCGTGCTCCTTGCCCCAATACAAACGTCCACTTAAAATTTGGTTATACACAATACTATTTAAGCATCACAGTATATAAGCCTGTATGAATTTAGAAATGTCCCTCTTTTCCAAACTCTATTCAGATTTCATAAAACGACTTTCTCTGAACTCTGCCTTTATCTCATGGACATTAGTAGACACAGAGAATCATCTAGTTCCTTTCCAGAGGAAACTTTCATCCAAGTTGTTGGAAATAGCACTTTTTTTCATTCTAGAGTTTACCACAGCACCCAATATTTACAACTGTGAGGTCACATTCCCAGGAATAAATGTTAAGTCTCTATTTAAATGTTAAAGACAAATTTATCAAGGGACATATATATATGCCCCAAAATAAGATTGATTGAGATTATTCAGGCTGATGCAGCTTCAGCAAACAGAGCATTGTTGTCCAAAATAAAGTGAGAGAGACCGCGCTTCCTGCCCCAGGAGAGATTCTGTGAGGGATCAAATAGAAGGTGACTCACTCCTTTCTGAGGAATGATTTTTTGGGAAAAGGCCCATCTTATGTTCAGGCATATGTGGTAATCTTTGGCAAATTTATATTTCTGAGCATTTATTTTTACATATTCTCTTTCTAAGTGCATATGGAAAAAATAAACATGATTTATTTTTGTTCGGTTGTGTAAGCTCATTTGCTTTTGGCATTCTCATGGAATGGGAACCTAGTAACATTTTGCATGTATAAGAACCTGATTGTTTTTTCAGGTGCTTTTGTGTTTAAAAAATACCAAATATGCTTTGCAAGCAACAGTGCTTCTGACTATAAAGCCATATATGTCAAGGAGAATTAATCCACACACATACATGGTCTAAGGAGAACTCTGAAGGAGGACCAATTTTTACCTAAAAGCCCTTTTCTAATTTTTATCTACTGATGAAGAGCAGGCAAAAGAAATGTCACAATGATTAATAAAAAGGAAATAGCATTGCTTTGATTGGGTGATTAGATTTATTGTCAGTCTCTGCTTTGTTCAAAATGAATAAATGATTCCAGAAGGTTCAAATGTATAATATGCGGCCAAAATTCCTGGTTTAGCCAAGTATACTTGAAATGGCTTCTAAAATTTATGCAAATCTGAAATTAAACAGACGTTTCTAAACTTCTCCACCAAAGAGAGAAAAGCTTTTATTGGTAGACTACTGATGAACAAAAATTTTACTAATTCACTATTTGTGTTTTACTCTTTTATGGCACCCAGCTTAAGAATTTTCCTACCTAACTGAATATCTTTTAAAATACGCTTCATAGAAGGTACAATACTCATTTTTATTGATGGCCTTTTTTTAAAAATTAACTTTATCAATGCTCTAAAAATTGTCTAAAAATACCATTGACATTTTTAGAGTGCTTGAAAAGCCATCCTGCTCTCAAGGGGTGCCTGGCTGGCTCAATGGGTACATCATACAACTCTTGATCTCGGGGTTAGGAGTTCAAGCCCCATGTTGGGTGTAGAGATATGCCAAAGATTAAAAAATCTTTAAAAAAAAAAAAAAAAAAAAGTCATCCTGCTTTCAAGGTCTGATCTACATGACAATTGCCAAGGCTCTGGGCTCACTGGGTCCTCCACATAGGACTAGAATTTGCCTGGCTTTAAGAAGATCTCAACAATTTTGATGTGTCTGCACATGTGTGCATGCACCCACACAAACTAACTTTCAGAATAAATAACTCTTCTGAAAATTTGGGGGGGAAGTAGTCAAAGATCTATTTGGAAGTTACTTCATCATTTTATTTCTGTGAAAGACTGAGGCAAAGGGATGATAACTGGGAAGGGTTTAGGGAAGTTGAAGGAATGCAAGGACCCTAACTTCACAGAAAATGTGCCATTTACGTGTATGCTATATTGGCAAATCAGGTCTTTAAATGAAATGTGTTGTATTATCCATTGCTAGTTTGGCCCTTATCATCCTTTACCCTACACAGTCCTCTCCCACAGACCAGAGGGCATGGCTATCTGGTAATTCTATTTACCGAATTTCTGCCAGCAGGGAAGCAGGTTGGATTCCCCCCAGTGAGGGGCATTTGTGTGAGACATTCAGAAGGCAGAGCAGAGCCATGCTGCTACACCACCAACAGACAACAGGCTTTCCAGATCCACCGGGCCAGAAGTTCTCAAAGTACGCTTCAGGAACCTCCAGAAGTCCCCGAGACTCTTAAGGAGTTCACCATGTCAAAATTATTTTCATAATCATACTAAGACATTATTTGCCTTTTATACTTTCATTCACCCATGACTGTAAGGTGGAACTTTCCGGAAGCCACCTGACCGGTGATGATGTTATGGCTCAGACTGCTACAGGAACGTGTGCTTCTCTATTCTTGTGTTCTAAATATTCTGTTTTACTTTCAAATGCAATAAATAGCAGTAGATGCAACCAAAATAAGCAAAAGCTCTCTGAGGGTTCAGTAACTGTTAAGACAGAAAGTGTTCCTGAGACCAAGAAGTTTGCAAAGTGAGACCAAGAAGTTTGCGAAGTGCTGTTGTAGGCTCTGTCCTGAGAAGCCCCCACCCACTGCTTCAGGTAGCTGTAATTATCAGTGATGACTTTTTTCGGTTCTGGCAACTTTTTTTTTTTTTTTTTTGGTTCTGGCAACTTCTTGATTTACCCCCATAGCTACTGGCAAAACTCAAAAGTGTTCTGACTTTATTTCGAGTCCCTTTTGGGTTCTGTAAGCTTCTGATTCCCTAAATTAAATTCCTTCCTCCATGAAATATTTAAAGTGGTTTTGTTTTCTTGAGGAAACCATGAGAGAGTTGAAGTGATGCTCAACACAAGATACTATAAATTCGTTTTTAATACATCTTTAAAATCTGACCATGTGGGAAATCTCTTCCCTACTCCCACCTCTACACTCAAGTATGATTTAGAAGAACCTACCCTCAAACCATTTTTTTAAAGATTTGAGGGAGAGAGAGAGACAGCGCGCATGCAAGAGTGGGAGAGGCAGAGGGAGGGAGAGAGAATCTCAAGCAGACTCCACATTGAACCCGAAGTCTGATGCAGGCCTCGTTCTCACGACCTGAGCCAAGACTGAGAGCTGGACACTTCACCGACTGAGCCACCCAGGCGCCCCAAACCAACTTCTACTCAAGCTGATGACCAAAGAAATTCTCAGTGTTCTAGATTTTGAAATGGTTATTCTCTATAAAACACGCCATGTGCCTCTCAGAGGGAGCTCAGAATTAACGGATACAGCATTACATGCAACTCTACTACAGTTCCTGTTGAAATGGATAGGAATACCATAAAACGGTTTGTTCTCACACAGTAACTGTATTCCTCAAAGTTCCATGCAACTAAAATAACAAATATATGATTAAAGATAATAGTTTTGATTGTGGGGGAAAAAAATTGAAGCTGGGAAGTTTTAAATTTGCCACAGAAAATGTATTTTGCCCCAGGGGGTATTTATATAGTTCTAAGATATTAACTGTAACTCTCACTCAGGAACCCATTGTACGGTTCTGTTTTTCATTTGCATGAGGAAGGGCTTCTTTTGTTTATTAATACCAGCCAGCATCAGCACATATAGATTCTCCGAAATTCTTTTTTTTTTTTAATTAAAGATTTTTATTTATTTGACAGACAGAGATCACAAGTAGGCAGACAGGCAGGCAGAGAGAGAGAGACGTGGGAAGCAGGCTCCCCGCTGAGCAGAGAGCCCGATGCGGGACTCGATCCCAGAACCCTGAGATCATGACCCGAGCTGAAGGCAGAGGCTTTAACCCGCTGAGCCACCCAGGCGCCCCAGATTCTCCGAGGTTCTTATCATCCAATGACGAGGAACAGGTGCCAATCACACACAGCTGCTGAGTTATGGAACCAATAGCTCTTTTCCTTACACGCTTGTCTTGATCACACCACACACCACTCCCACAACCAGGAGTGGTCTGCAACGTACAGACCTTCAGGCTTACTCAATCCATCACCTGACTGCCACTCAATCCGGGTTGTGAGTAATGCTGAAACACAAAACCAAGAAAGAGACTAACTTCCCAAAAGAACCTGGTTATTTGGGGCTCTAATCCAATGCTTGCTCTTCCTAAAACAGATCTTGCTCTCTTCTGCTTTTGCGAGCATGCCCGTCCCCTTGCGTGAAACAGCCTATCTTGATCAACGTTGGATCTATCCACAGCTCTGGCAAACTGCCCAGGAACTAACAGCCTCTCAAATAAACACACACACACACACACACACCACACACCTATAGATTTATATATTTAAATGAATCAACAATATGATCTAAACAGTTACATTCTAACGAGGTTAAAAAAAAATAATAACAAGCATGGCAACACACACCCCAAAGGGACAAGATGCTTGGGCAGTTATAAAAGGCACGGACATAGGTCATCGAGCTTTCATCTCAATGGTACTGAAACATTTTTTTGGCTGTATTAACTCATTGCTTTTGAAATACAAAGCGAGTGAATTTCTGCTTCCTAAGATTCATGAAACGTTTTTGAAATTCTATTTTTATTTATTATTTTTAAAGATTTTTTTCTATCTATTTATTTGACAGATAGAAATCACAAGTAGGCAGAGAGGCAGGCAGAGAGAGAGGGGGAAGCAGGCTCCCTGCTGAGCAGAGAGCCCGATGCGGGGCTCGATCCCAGGACCCTGGGATCATGACCTGAGCCGAAGGCAGAGGCTTAACCCACTGAGCCACCCAGGTGCCCCTGAAATTTTTTTTTTATATTTTGTTTTTAAACACTTGTATTGAGGTATTGGTGGCATACAATTACACACACACACACACACACACACACACACACACACTTCAATTTGGTTGATTTTATTTATTTCTTTTCTTTTCTTTCTTTTTTTTTTTTTTTTTTTTAAAGATTTTATTTATTCGACAGAGAAAGCGAGAGAGCACAAGCAGGCAGAGCAGCAGTGGGAGAGGGAGAAGCAGGCTTGCCACTGAGCAGGGAGCCCAATGCAGGGCTCGATCCTAGGACCCCGGGACCATGACCTGAGCCGAAGGCAGACACTCAACGACTGAGACACCCAGGTGCCCCGATTTTATTTCTTTGAGAGAGAGGAAGAGTAGCAGATGGGAGAGGGAGAAGCAGACTCCCCACTGAGCAGGGAGCCTGATGCAGGGACTGATCGATCCCAGGACCCCAAGATCATGACCTGAACTGAAGGCAGACGCCTAACTGACCAAGTCACTCAGATGTCCCCAAATTTGGTTAAGTTGTAACTTCTATACCCATGTAACTACCACAATCAAGGTAAAAAAACATAGAAGGATATCATGAAGGACAAGAAGGAAGACGACAAAAAGCATTTCGGGGGTGACAAATATGTTCACTGCCACATTTAAAATTTTAAATCTTACTTCAAATAGAATACGTGTGGTATTTTTGCTCAAACTCTGGCTAGTTTCAGACTCAAGAGAAAATCTCAGTGAGTAGCTTGACATTTCAGATTATTAAAAAGAGTTTTCAGTTTTATCCATAAGGCTTGCAATCACACATCTCTATTTCTAAAGTTAATTTATTCTTTCTTAAAAAGATAAATTATTGTCTTGTAACAGATGAATGACCAGAGGAAGGAAGTAATTATGGGGGCAACAAAAATTTCCTTGGGGCTTATCCATTTTGTTTCTTAAGTTTAAGAGACAAGCGTTATTGTCAAGATGTGTCAGTTAATTTCCTTGCTCCCCCCCCCCCCCCCGGCTTTTCAAGGAATAAAGATTACTATGTATTTGTAAAGATTTTAAGCAAAGGGAAAAAATGTCGTCAGCTCTTTCCTTTTCATATCCTGGATTATTAGGAATAAAGCCTATGTTGAAGTTGACATTTTCCCTAACTCGACTAAAGTACATTTTTTATTTAAATGGAGTATGTTTGCTCTTGTAAGCAATAACCACAGGAAAAGGTAAAATAGGTTTTATAAGCACAGTTGAGAAATCTATAAAAAGAGCTCAGGATCTACTTTAGGTATTATTAAAAACAGATTATTATTAGGTATTATTAAAAAAACAGATTTATTCTATTTATTTTATTCCCACAGCCAGATGTGGCAAATGGAGAAGGTAAACAAAGCAGCATTTACTGTGGATTTGTTTGAAGTATTCTAAAACTGCAGAAAAAGAGATATCTGTGTATAAATAAAAATACAAAAGCATCTGACCGAGCCCAAATATAAATGATTAAGAGATGGTCTCTTTAAATTATCCATTTGGTTGACGCATCAAAGGCAAATGTGTAAGTGTTTCTCATGTTGATGAATAAGAATTGAGTGTAATATGTGCTTATCACTCTCCTCCAGCCCGTTTATACATAAGAATCAACTTTTGGTCTTTTCTTTTTGGAAACACGTTTCAGCAACACAGATCACAGGTCAGAACACTTCATACTACTCAGTACCTTGTTGAGACACTGAACTCTGAGATACTTTTAGAAGTTGACCAGAAATCCCTAAAAAGAAAAAAAAAAATCCCTATATGTAACTTTAAAGATACAGATAAGTCTTCTCTTCCCCTCCTCCATACATGAAAAAATACAGACTAAACACACTGTGTGACTATTTTAGTTCTAAGACACATTTATATACTTAGAATGAGAATTAACATTTGACAGGAGTGTCTGTTGACACTGCCCCTTTTCTACTTAGAAAAGGTTCTTTTATCCCCATTATTTTGGGTAATATGACCCTTTAACAGTTTATTAATGTGTCTCTCAATTCTACCAAGGAGGCAGACCTGACCTTTCTGACAAACATTCCACCAAAGATTGACAGTGCCATTAGGTGTTGGTTTTTGTTTTCATTTTTTTTTTTTTTAACTTTTCAGATAATGGTTCAGAATTTTCCAATGTTAGTAAAATATTCAATTCCTTGATTCAGGAGGTACAATTAATTCCAATCAGGATTTTAAAGGAAAGGAAATTGGAACCTTGACAGATTGCAGTGAAACTACAGAACACCAAAGACAGAGACGAGATCTTAGAGCAGCCAGGAAAATGAGAGAATTGCAAAGAATTGATAGTTACCCTGAGAACAGACTCCTCAAAAGCCAAAAGCCAAAAGATGGTAAAATATCATCTTCCAAGCACTAGGAAAAAAAATAGCTCTCAACCTAAAATTGTTTTTAAGCAAAACTATCTTTCATAAATGAGTTTTTTTCCCCAAATACAACTCCCCATCAAAAATGTGCTCATGAGGAGAAGAGTAAATGAAACAAGATGGGATTGGGAGGGAGACAAACCATAAGTGACTCTTAATCTCACAAAACAAACTGAGGGTTGATGGGGGGAGGGGGGATGGGAGAGGGGGGTGGGGTTATAGACATTGGGGAGGGTATGTGCTGTGGTGAGTGCTGTGAAGTGTGTAAACCTGGCGACTCACAGACCTGTACCCCTGGGAATAAAAATATATGTTTATAAAAAATAAAATAAAAAAAAATGCTCATGAAAGGAACTTATAAATGACAAATATCAATGGCAACAGGGATATGAGAAGGAATCCCTGATGCCTGAAAGAAATGGTGAGCAAAGGCAGTAGAAATGAAATGGGAAAATCTTTTTTTTTTTTTTTTAAGATTTTATTTATTTATTTGACAGACAGAGATCACAAGAAGGCAGAGAGAGAGGGAGAAGCAGGCTTCCTGCTTCACAGAGAGCCCGATGCGGGGCTCGATTCCAGGACCCTGGGATCATGACCTGAGCCGAAGGCAGAGGCTTTAACCCACTGAGCCACCCAGGTGCCCCAAAATGGGAAAATCTTAAAAAAATACAATTTACTTTAAAAAAATAGTTACTACTCCTACTACTATCTAATGTGTGGTGTTAAAATCAGATTAAGTGGGGGCACCTGGGTGGCTCAGTTAAGTATCTGACTTGATTTCAGCTCAGGTCACGATCTCAGGGTCCTGAGACTGAGCCCTATGGGCTCTGTGCTGGGTGTGGAACCTGCCTGGGATTCTCTCTCCCTCTGTCCCTCCCCCCAGCTCTCATGCATGGGCTCCCTCTCAAAAAAAAAAGTTAAATCAAAACGAAAACACTTAGCACAGAACAGTAACAAAATGCCACACATCAGTATTTGTGGGATACAGAAACAGAAACATGAAAAGTGTATGATCAACAGAGAAGAGTATGAGAAATCTTGACTTAAATGAACAAGAAAAAAATGAGAAGAAAATAACAGGGGCGTCTGTGTTGGACTCTTGGTTTCTAATCCATCTCAAGATCCTGACCTCCAGCCCCGGGCTGGGCTCTGCACTCAGTGTGTGGTCTGCTGGGGATTTTCTCCCCTCCCCCTACTCCTTTCCCTGCTCATTCTCTCAATCTTTAAAGTAAATAAATAAAATCTTAAAAAAAAAAAAAAAAAAAGAAAAGAAAAATTACTGAAACAGGAAATAGAGAAAATTACAAATTTTATTTGAATGTATTAATCAAATAGGTGAGCATCTTTGAGATAGATACAACCAAGATTTTAAAAGATAGCACAATTATAAATAAATCTAGACTAACATATGTGAAAATATAGATAAAAACAAAAAAGAACAAAGGAGCTAGAACACCTAAAATGACAGGGGAGTGAAAACCCTGAATTGTCCTATAATATAATCAAAGAATTTCAATCAATTGTTTGAAAGGCTTTCTACCAAAGAGTAAAACCACAGTACCTATAGGAATTCTCCCCAGGGAGTTCTAGAAACTATCAAGGAATAAATAATTAGAACATAGCAGAAACTCTTCCAGGGGGAAAAAGCCAAAATGAACAAACAAAAAATACCGATTTTATGAGCACAGCAAACTTCGATCTTAAACCACATGGAAACAGTACAAATTAGGTAAATTAAAGGCCGATTCCTCTCATGATCATTTGTTAAACGTTAGCAAGTCAAATCCCGCCTCATATTTTTCCTAGAAGAGTTTGTTTATTCATCTGAGAGAGAGAGCTCGAGTGAGAGAGGACCAGCATGATGGGATGAGGGCTGCTGGCAGAAGGAGAGGGAGAAGCAGAAGTAGACTTTCTGCTGAGCAGGGAGTGGATCCAGGAACTTGATCCTGGGACTCCAAGATCATGACCTGAGCCGAAAGCAAAAGCTTAATCACCGACTGTGCCACCCAGGTGCCCCAAATCCAGCCACATATTAAAAAAGATAGAATATTTAAAAAAAAAAAAAAAAAAAAGATAAACTATTGTGAAAATGTTACTTATCCAAGGATGCAGTCAGTTTAACATAGAAAATCTATTAATTTAAAGAATTTTAAAGAAATTTAAAAAAAGATCACAGGATCATCTTAAAAGATATAAAAAGAGGCATTTGAAAAGATTCAGTATCAATACCTGGTCTTTTTTTTTTTTTAAAACCTGGCAAACTAGAGATAGAAGGAAACTTCCTTAACATGAGCAAGAGTATCTACAAAAAACCCCACATCAATTATAAATAGTAAAAAAAAAAAAAAAAAAAAAAAAGACCCAAAAACAAAACAGTAAAAAATAAAAGCATCCTCTTTTAAAAACTCACAGAGACCAGGATGCTGTACCTGCCAAATACCCAAAAGGAGGGTCTAACCATGGAGGTCTAACTAGTGCACTAAGATAAGAACACAATGAAAAGTTTAAAGGATTGGAGAGGAAGAAATAGAATTTTCGTTATTCACATGATAGGACTGTCCAATCTATGTTTGATAGAAAACCCAGGAATCTACAGAAAGTTTATTAACATTTAATAAGCATTTAAGAAGACTGACAAATACCAAGATTTTGATGCAAAATCAAGTATGATTTGTTTGGTGACGTACAAAAATATAACTTGAGAGAAAGTGGGACAGAGGGACTGACTATACAGTAGTAACTAAAAATATATGTAAGATACCCAGGAACATACCTGACAAGTATAAGCATGACCTTTATGGAAAAAATTATAAAACATTCAATGGACTTTTTTTTAAGGAGTTTTTTTTTCTCTCTCTTTTTTAAAGATTTGTTTATGACAGAGAGGGACAGCAAGAGAGGGAACACAAGCACGAGGAGCTAGAGAGGGAGAAGCAGGCTCCCCACTGAGCAAGGAGCCTGACACAGGGCTCAATCCCAGGACCCCAGATCATGACCTGAGCTAAAGGCAGACGCTTAATGACTGAGCCACCCAGGTGCCCCAAGAATGAAATTAATGGCAAGATATTTCATATTCATGGATAAGATGACTCAAGAGTACAACAAAGGCATTTTCTCCCCAGTTCATCTATAGATTTAAATGTAATCCCAAATGTCAGCTGTGTATGTTTGTGTTTGGGGTTTTGGTCTGTTTTCATTGTATGCTTGTGTGTGTGTGTGTGTGTATGTGTGTGTGTGTGTGAACTTCACATGTGTTACATCTACAATTTATCTGAAGGACAAAGGTCTAAGAATAGCTCGTTCTTTCCTGAGGAATACAGTGGGTTGACATGCCCAGTATTTTTATTTCATTTTATTTATTTATTTATTTAAAGATTTTATGTATTCATTTGACAGAGAGAGTCACAGCGAGAGGGAACACAAGCAGGGGGAGTGGGAGAGGAAGAAGCAGGCTTCCCACTGAGCAGGGAGCCCAATTCCGGGCTCGATCCCAGAATCCTGGGATCATGACCTGAGCGGAAGGCAGCTGCTTAACAACTGAGCCACCCAGGCGCCCTTCCCAGTATTTACTTTAAAGCGGCAGTAATTTAGTATTAGGACATTGACACAGAAAAAGGAGCCTAGAAACAAACCTTACTCATGACATAAAAAACTGATTTCCGAGTAAGCAGGCATTTCAGACCACTGGGGAGAGAATCAGCTATTTCTTAAATAAAATTAGATCTCTATCTCACCCCATATACAAAAATCAATTCCAGAGAGATTAAGGAATTAAAGATGAAAGATAAAATTTTGAAACTATTAGAAATAGAGGTAGAATCTGTTATGAGCTGAGGGTGGGGAAGAATTTCTTAAAGAAGATTCCTGATGCACAAGCAGGAAGAGAAGAGATGGAGGACTCTTACTTGATTCAAATGAAGAATGCTACGAAAATGTGAAAAGAGCAGCCGCAGCTTAAGTGCTTTCAGTAATACAAATAACCAACAAAATAATTGGATACAGAGTATGTGAAGTCCGCCTACAAATAGAAAAAGATGATCTGATTGAAAATTAATCCAAAGCCATGCATAGGAGAAGAAAACGCAGATCAGAAAATACATGAAAAGTGTTCAATTTCCTAAGCAATCATAGAAATACAAACCAAACCACAATGAGATTTTAAATTCTGCACCTGCTCGACTGGCCCCTCGCCAGATTCAAGTCTGACAGTATTAAGGATATGGAGAATACAGAGCAAAGGGAACGCTCTTCCCGTGATGGCAGGAGTACAAATTAAGATGACCACTTTAAATTTTATTTTATTTTTGAGAGAGAGAGTGCGAGCATGCAAGTAGGGGTAGGAACAGAGGGGGAGAAAGAATCCCAAGCAGATTCCACACCCAGTGCACAGCCTAATGTGGGGCTCGATCTCAAGACCCTGAAATCATAACCTAAGCTGAAACCAAGAGCCGGATGCCCAACTGACTGAGCCACCCGGGTGCTCCAAGATAACCACTTCAAAGCCCAGATGTGTTTATCCAGTGAAAGTAAAAACACACATACCTTATGAGCCAACAATTCCACTGCAGGTGACACAGAGCCTAGAGAAATATTTGCACACGTGTAACCGAGAGACAAGGAAACAATTTCCACGGGGGACTGTGTGTACTAGCTCAACTATCCACTGTTAGGAGGACAGATCAATGCGGCGAGTCCTATGCTATTGTACCATATATGGGTAAAAATAACAATATAACAAAGGTAATGTCATGAAAAAATCAAGTGAAAAAAGAACATCGTGATAGGATGCCATTTAAACAATGGTTCAAAACACAAACATGAAGCAGTAGTTTATACAGAATGTAAACATGTATGGTTAAGACAAAACAATGAAAAGGAAGAGATGAGAAACATCACATTCAGGGTAAGAATCATCTGATAAGGAGGATGTCAAGTACAAGGACCAGAAAGGAGCCTTTAAAGCTATTAGCAATGCTCTCTATCTTTAATTGGGGCCGTGGGGTCATGGGTTATAATCTTTTTAAAGTAACATTTAATTTCCTGAGAATATAATGGAGGGGGACATCCTTTTTTTTTTAAAATAAACTTCTATTACATGATAATATACTTAGAGTCAACACCTGCAGAAAATGTCACTATTACTTATCAGTCTTCAATTATAGTATATTCACCAGTACACAAGAAGACAAACTCTTTCCAATGATGATGAAGTCATGTAATCAGTTTTTCCTTCAGCTATAGTCCCATGTTACAAAAGCAAATGGAAAAAAAAAACAAAAAAAAACAAGAGCAAATCGAATGATCGGATAGTCTACACATAGGAACTCATCAGCCATTTTTAGGTCTTATGTTTGAGTCCTTTATGTTACTCTCTCTCTTCTTCACTAATTATTCCAAAAAACAAAGTGATCAAACCTGAAAAGACCAGGAATTCTGGAAATAGGTTTGCACAATACACACAAGGTAGCTTTTACATATAGATGTCAATTTCTCTAAAAAGATAGTCCAACTTAAAAATCTCATCTTTAGGGGCGCCTGGGTGGCTCAGTGGGTTAAAGCCTCTACCTTCGGCTCAGGTCATGATCTCAGGGTCCTGGGATCAAGCCCCGCATGGGGCTCTCTGCTCAGCAGGGAGCCTGCTTCCCCCATCTCTCTCTGCCTGCCTCTCTGCCTACTTGTAATCTCTCTTTCCATCAAATGAATAAATAAAATCTTTTAAAAAAATCCCATCTTTACGTAATAGAATAGCTCTTCAGAAACTGGGCTGTAAAGGACTCTTGCTTAAGACAAAGAAGGCAAAGTCTTGGCAGCTGTGAGTCAGCAATCTGGCCACTTGGAGGGGTACCCTTTTTCCCTCAGAGACCACCTGCTCAGATGTGGTTCCTACGTGTTCCATCACCCCATGCTCTACACAGTGGCCTTGGTGAAGGGGGACCCTACTCCACCAAACAGTTTCTGAAAAGACTTCTTCAGTTATCTCTACCAGAAACTTCTCAATTTTTTTTTTTTTTTTTTTTTTTTTTACTAAGAAATGCACAAAGTTGGGGCACCTGGGTGGCTCACTGGGTTAAAGCTTCTGCCTTCGGATCAGGTCATGATCCCAGGGTCCTGGGCTCGAGCCCCACATCGGGCTCTCTGCTCGGCAGGGAGCCTGCTTCCCCCCTTCTCTCTCTGCCTTCCTCTCTGCCTACTTGTGATCTCTGTCAAATAAATAAAAATGTTTAAAAAAAAAAAAAAAAAGAAATGCACAAAGTCACCAAGAGCCATTCTGTGTCTCACTCACTGGAATAGGAGAAACAAACTCTACATCCCACTTCCCCTCTCCAAGGCCACAAGTAGCTGTGAGGATAAGACAGAACCTCCTAAAACAGTTAAGTCACAAGAATCAGACAGCAAAATGTGGTTACATCCCAAAGGTTTTGAGCTCCAGTCACACGTCCCCCAGCACTCCCTAATCATGTGATTCATTGACTCCACAAATACTCACTACGCTTCCCCAAAGGAGGTAAATTTTAAGTGTCAACAGGACAATCTTAGTTCAAGTTTTTCCCAGTTTACACGTTTGGGGAGAGAAACAAAACCCAAAGGGGCATGAAAGGCTGTAAGAAGCACGAACACACAGAGTCATTTGGGGCAGGAGGTGAGGTAGAGAGGGAGGATTGGTGAGACAGAGCGTGAGCCGCATCAGACCAGAGCCCACGGTTGCTGAATACAGTGAAATTCTCAATGGAATCCTAGAGCTCCGGGCAGGGAAAAGCCCTGCTGCTGCGAACGTGTAACATTTCAATTATTTTTCCAAGACGGCCAGAAAAATGGCAGGAGGTTTCAGTCTCCTCTTGGGGGGAAAAGGACAATTAGGCAACAGACAGCCTTAATGTTCTGTAACCTGCAGGCAGGCTCCCCTCCAAACAGCTCGTCAGTGTCCAAATCAAACAGATATTCCAGGCAAGAATAAACAGAGTAAATATGCAGATTATATTTTATGGGCGTTAACACAGGATAAAGCAGCTCAGAAGCTCACGGACCAGGAAGCCAACAGAGGCAGGCAGCCAGGACCGGCCACAGAAAAATAAGCTCTCATGATCTGCTCAACTAGAAAGCATCTTTCCGTTTTGTTCATTTTCATACATGTCATTGAAAACGCTGAAAGCAAAACAAAACCTGGACATGGCTAGCCACTGACAACTGTTTAAACTAGGACACCCTTCACAGCTAGACAGCACGTCAAAGTATTTGGAATATTGTATATTTGCCTAACCTCTGGTTCCACACTAGACTAAACACTATGGCTCAAAGAAAAACTCCAAGACAAATGTATGTGATAATCTCAAGTATCTAGAGCAAGGCAAAAGCATGCCTCTTCCTGAGGGTAATGTCCCATAGTTCGGGCGGCATCTGCCATTCTACATGGAGGACCGCTGGGTTTTCAACAAAGGTTCTTGTACTTTGTAAACCTTTAGGAAACACGCATTGATTTCAGGGGTCTGCGAAGACTTGGAAATATCAGCCCAGCTAGAGGGCGTGGAAACGGACTCCTTCTCTGGAGAAGGCTCACCGATTTTATCATATATTCAAAGACATTTGTGATCCAGAAAAGGTGAAGAAACACTGTTAAAAAAAATAAATAAATAAACAATCTTTAAAAAAAAAAAAAAAAAAAGAGTCCCCTACTGGTGATGTTACAATGAACATTTTTCAGCCAAGGAAACAGCATAGATATTTCAGGGAAGTATAAAAAATTATTTCAAGGGTCAAGAATGTTAAGGTGCCCTGTTGTTTTTTTTTTTTAAACTTGAACTCATAGTTTTTCTTGGGCTCGAGTTTATTAGGAGTTGACTGACCTTTATGAAGATCAAAACATTTTATAGACATAAGCTCTTTTAAGAAAAAAGAAACATCATTCGAAGTCCTCTCTTTCATTATAAAGATGCTACGTTTTGTGCCAGATCTTGCCCTTTTATTTTACTAAGACATTTGGCAAAAAGTATGAGACTAGAAACAAATGGTTCATGTTTTATAAAACTAAGGTAGTTAGGAGAAATTTTGAGTACCATTTTAAGGTCTAAGTAAGGACTAGGTTTTTAATTAGTCCTTTTCGTTTCTTCTTGGATTTTCTGGAACCCCAGGCCCTTTGGAAAGAGTGAAACTCCAATGCCCAAGTACTCTATACTGGACATGGTTGTATGGGTACCAGTGAGACAGCCATCAGACTTCTACTCCAAGAACATGCCCTGGATTTGTAGCAAAATATGAGTGCCAGGGTATACATTTATTAATGTGTTAAGCTTAAATGAAATATTTAAGGTTGGGCTACCTCCCTTTAGTGGACTTTTGATCCCCTGGATAAGAGGATGCTGATACCCCTGCTATGTCTGAAATGCCATCACTGAGGCATGTGGTCAAACGGGCACAAAATATACGGCAGTTCATAAACCTTAGTGCACGTGGGAGCTGTGAAACCTGCCCCCCAGTCTGCTCAGTTTCCCTCTCTCATTTCAAAGGCAGGAGATGAATAAGGTGATTTGGTACATTTATAGGTCCTCTTTGATGGAGCTCCTAGAGATCGGGAAGCAAGACTTACTCATTTCCTATCTTCTAGCATCACGCTCACCACAAGGGAGGTGACCAAAAATGTACGCATGTTCTATGAATAATGCAGTGATTTAGCATGTGAACATCATCACCTGTTCAAATGATTTCTATACTCATTGTGTACATCCATGAGGGGACCTGTGACATGATCCAGACTCCCTCGACTCGCATAATTCAGCAAGTGGCATATGCCAAAGACTGGCTTTAATTCTGGGCGAATGTATGATGCTGTGTGGCCTTGTAAACAAACTTGTATCATGACTTTCATCCGTAAGGAATATAGGCTGACTCCAATGTAAGATTAAAATTGGTCCAGTTATGAATTCATCCAAGGAAGACTACCGTTCCTTTAAGAAGACAAAAGGGAGAGTTAAACTGTTTAAGGTCCAGGGAATGGAACCAGAAGCATAAAAGACTGGAAGAGTTGACTGCCTACATTTTGCCCAGCTCTTGCCAAATACTCCTCCTGGCCTGGTTTTGAGAGAGTAGGGAACTATGGTGTCAGCCTCCAATCTTCAAGAACGGACACTTTTTTTAATTTGTTTTTGTTTTTTGGTTTGTTTTAAAGCAATGGGCATTCCTGCAAGTGTCAGTAGAAAGAACTATTAGCAGAGAGTCACTAGAACATAAATAATTGACAGTTAATTAAGCCCTTAATCTCCTTTCCTAAAGAGAGGGTTTAGTGGTTTTTTTCAAATCTTGTTTCCTTTTTATTTTTTTTAAGTAATCGTTACATCCACCGTGGGGCTCAGATTTAGGACCCTGAGATCAAGAGCTGGATGCTCAACCCACTGGGCCAGCCAGGTGCCCCCAGGGTTTAGTTTTTACAAAGACAACAGCAACACTTAAGGTACAAAAATTTCTTTTAAACCATCACTAAGGCAGTTTCCTAGTCTTTCTTGACAACATATTCTCAACCTTCTCTAGCCAATTTTAACATTTAACTTTATATTTTTTGCTATGATTTTTAGACCCTTCCTGTTTTTTTGTTTTTGATTTTTGGGTTTTTTGTTTTGTTTTGTTTTTTGGTAGGAATAGGATGAAACTTGGGAAACCTCTTTTCAAATAGTTTCATTGTTAAGTTCGATCTTTTCTCCCTTGGCCTACTTAAACTGTTTCTTCAACATCCTTCTTACAACATATTTCCTAGATATTTGGTTATTTTTCCTTTTCTCTTTAGGAAGATCCTACTTAAATATTTTGAAGCACATTCCATTGAACCAAGAATAGAGTACACATACACATCCTGAAAATTCCTCTCTTAAAACTGTACTCTTTCCAAATCAGTGGCATAAGGACCAAAAGCAAAACTTAAAATGTGGGAATAAAGATGAATATTTTGTTTGTGAAACTCCAATTGTGCTATCTAACTCAACAGCCAAAAAAAAAAAAAAAAAAAAAAGCAGAGGTGGCATTTTTATTTTTAAAATTGTTGTAATGGTTGTCTTTTTTTTGCTTCCGTCATTAAGGAAAAAATATTGTGTTCGTCCTTTAATCCCTGCAGAACATTAAACAAAGAGGCAACGTTAGTGTGTTCCTGGTTTACATCTAAGAGGTGCTCACTGATTAGGTGAAAGAATGTAAGAGAATCCTACCAAAAAACCTAGGTCCTTGTCCTCATTCTGCCACTTGAGAGTTCAACGACCTTGAGCAAGAGCCTTCTATATCCACATCAATTTCCTCATTCATAAAGTGGAGTAACTATAACTGCCCTCCCTTCTTCACTCAGTAGTGGCAAAGGATCAAGCCAAGTAAAACACTGGAAAGCTCAGGACTGAGACACTGTATGATATCACCTTTAATTACTCATTACTGATAGAATAGCTTAACAAGACCACTAAAAAAAAAATCCAAGATAAAAACAACAACAACACAGCATTATTCACAATAGCCAAGAGACAGAAGCAACCCAAATGGTTATTGACAGATGAATTGATAAAGAAAATACAGCATATTCGTGGATGGAACTAGAGGGTATTATGCTTAGTGAAATAAATCAGAGAAAGACAATTATCCTATGCTCTTCCTGATATGAGGAAGTTGAGAGGCAACATGGGGGGTTTGGGGGATGGAAAAGAATAAATGAAACAAGATGGGATCAGGAGGGAGAAAAACCATAAGAGACTCTTAATCTCATAAAACAAACTGAGGGTTGCGGGGGTGGGGTGGGGGGGAGGATAGGGAGAGGGTGGTGGGGTTATGGACATTGGGGAAGGTATGTGCTATGAAGTGTGTAAACTTGGCAATTCACAGACCTGTACCCCTGGGGCTAATAATATATGCTAATAAAAAATAAAAAATAAAGAAAAAAAGAAAATACAGTATATTTATAGAATGGAATCTTATTCAGTCTTTAAAAAAAAAAAAAAAAAAGCAAATTCTGGCACCTGCTTAGACATGAACTTTGAGGACATCATGCTGAGTAAAGTAAGCCAGTCAGCAAAGGACAAATACTGTATGATTCCATTCATCTGAGGTACCTAGAGTAGCCAAAATCATGAAAACAAAGTAAAATGGTGGTTGTCAATGGCTGGGGGTAGGGAGGATAAGGAGCTGCTGTCCGTTGTCTAGTAAGTATAGAAATCTCATTTTTGCAAGATGAAAAAGTTCTAGAGATCTGTTACACAACGATGGGAACACAGTTAACACTACTGCACTGTACTCATCAAAACGGTGAAGCAGGTAAAAACAAAACAAAAGAAAAAAAACTTTAATGTGCTTAGTTCACAGTAAATTGGAACTAAGTAGGATTTCAACAAAATTAAACCAAAAGAACAGCCTTTGTTGGAGCCCTGGGTTAGCAATCAATCCTGCTAACCTTAGAATGCATGCTGCGGGTTAACAAAGGTTGTGCTCCAAGGAGACATTCACATAACAATGGGGGCATCTGTAATCCCACCAGCCTCCCAGTGTCTTCCAGCCCTTCCTCTCCCCGCACCGGAACGGAGGGTCACCTGGTCAGGACCCTCAAAGCACCACCCAGCCATGCTGCTGCTAGTTTAACACTTACCACATCACCCTCAGCCAGTGACCACACATCTGGCATCATCACTAGACCCTGGGTTTCTTGAGGGAGAAACCACATCTAACACATCTTTGATTTCCCTTCTTCTAGCTCCCAGCTCAACAGCATAATCACTCATCAAATGTTCACTAACTGAATAAATTCTACTGTTTCCCAGTTTCCGTCATCTTTCATTTAGCTGTTGGGGGCCGAACTCAAGAGTAGAGCAGGAGGATGACAACTTTAAGCAGCCTGGAAAGGTCTTTCTGTGTTCCCCCATTCAAATCGGGCAAAGAAAAAGGAGAAAAATCATGTATTTATAGCTGTGTTTATAATGATACAACAAAGATGTTCAGTTACAGCTCTCAAAGGAAAAAGAAAAAAAAGCTTGAGCTGCAAAGTTTATAATAATCCTTCCCGATCCATTTACGGCTCTGAAATAGCCAGAAGTCTATATTGTGTTAACAGTCCTTATAAGGGTTCTTGCACAAGAGGGTAGTTTTAAATGTGGGCAAATTTCAGCCCTCTAGAACTTCCGTGAATAAAACCATAAACCACTCAAAGAGTGCTGAATTAGATAATCAGGCTCTCTTTAAAACCTATAACCCTTAGCCATACGCCTAGGTAGATTGTCAAGATAAATATAACTGTAAAGATATAGAGAGCGATATGTAATTTTATTCCTAAAGTACTCAGGTGTTAGAAGATGTGAGAAGAGCACAAGGGCAGGTTAGCTCGCTCTTGGTAATGAAGGTAGGAGTCAGTCCAGTGAGAAGAAGCACAGAGAACATCTTTACTCTGAAGGGGCTCAAAGTCCAGTTCGGGAGACAGGACGTGGGTCTTGGTCATGGGTTGGATGGGATGCCACCCGACCTGATGTGGTGAGCTGCTGTAAAGGTCACGTGATCGAGGACATGCCTGTTGCTGCAGGGTTGCTGAAGTCACTGGACCTACAGATTGGCCACACAGCACTCACCACTAAGTTAGAAATGAGTAATTTGAATACGACTGCCACCAAATAGTATACAGTGTTCATTAAAGAGAAATGGAAAGAGTGGTTTCTTAACTTTTCATACAGACTCCCCAGCGGGCACTGAACTTGAGGGTGGGAGCTATGGGTACCAGTGGTTCCAAATGGGAACCCTGCGCTTGACATGTATCATGTATCAGCTCACACAATAATCACTGCAACTACAACTTCACAGGTAGCTCGCCGAAAGGTCAGGCAGCCCGTCCATGACAGCGATAGAATCGGAGTCCGAGCAGCCCCGAGCTGGGAGGCTGGGACACAGACCACAAGACTGGAGGCACTGGAAATACTTCCTAACTGACCCCTTACAGAAGAAAATTGCCAACCCTCGGACTAACTTAGGAGGATGAAGTTAACCTTGACAGAGGTCAGAAAACGCAGAGAAGAAAGGGTTTGAAAGAAAAAGTGGAGAGCTCAATTTTAAACGGTGTGGTGGAGGGGGAGGGCGCAGAACGGATGAGGATGCCAGAGAGAAGAGGACGTGACATCATTAACACCAGGGAGAGAGGTTGGGGCAGAGCTGCAGATGAAAAGTAGGAGCTATGGGAAGTGCAAGACAGGAAGGGGAAAGACAGCAGTGGTTTAAAAGTCCTTGTGGAGGGGTACCTGGTTGGCTCAAGTGAAACATACACGGGAGTCCCAGTGCGTCAGATGAATGGAGGGAGCTGCTTTGACCGATTCTAGAAGGAATGCACAGAACACAACCTGCCGGGGCCCCCCTCTGCCTCTGCAGCAGCTCCCGAGGAACCCAACGGTTTGAAAGCCAATGGCATGCCTAACGCCATGAAAGCCACCGGGTCAAGGTCCCAGCACTGAGCACGTGGCTGGATGGACTTCCATGAAAGCAGCAGCGAAAGAGACCGGAAAAGGAGCCAGAGAAGTAGCAGCAATAGGCTTGTGTTGTAGGCAGAAAGGGGACTTGGTTGGGAAGAAGAACAAGGTGAGGCTTACAGAGAAGTCAAGGGAACACTTGATGAAAGGTCAGTTGGCTTCATTAGGTCATGAGAGATGTTAGTCACTATCAGTAGAGAGACAGAAAGGAGTTTCAGAGAGCTGGGGAAGAAACGAACTGGAAATGGGGACGAAACCTGCTATAAGGAAGGCTGGCACTAACAGGAAGGGAAAAATGGGAAGGAAGACCGGTGTTTCTCTTAGAAGGTAAGGAGGATCTCTTTTTCCAGAAGGGGAAGGGAGAAAAAGATGGGAGACTCTGCAGAAAAAGGCTGCAACCAGTCACTAGCCGAATCCAGGTCCTGGGGTCATCCCCTCGCACACAGACTCTGGGCTTAGCCATGTGGTGTGCTGTCACCAACGAGGCCTCAGCAAACAGGACACAGAAAGGACGCGAATATTTCCCAATGGGGCTTGCGCGCACTCGGTGTGCTTGTAGCCCTGAAACCAGCAAGAGAAGGAGACAACCAGCCTGCGGAGGCCTGAGAGACCAACTAGAGGAGGAAAAGGAACCCCCCAAGTTCAGAGATGCCAACCTCCACACCTGCCGAAGGCCATCCCAGAACACCTGGTCACCAGGCAACCTGCCAGCGGGCCAGCGATGCACAGAAGAGAACTGGGACCAGAGGAAAAATGGTGGGGGCTTTAAGGTGACAAGAGCAGTTTGCTCTGTGGCTAAAGCTAGTGGAGAGAACAAAGGAGGATTTTTTTCGGATGTCAAAGACAGTCCAGGCACCCATCCAATGCTGTATGTACTTCGTGGTCATAACCGCTCAAAAGTATTTTAAAATGCTCTGAAGATAGAGAGCTTTGCATTTCTACTTTCCAAGTGTTTGTTGAACAGAGATCCTGCAACAGATGTTGTCATTACTGTTGTTACTGTTACTGTCACCTACCAAGTGCGATGAGCAGGGTTATAAGCACCAGTGTTCAGGGTTATACCTCCCCAGTCACATGCATGAGTTTTTGATTTCTTACAGGTAGGAAAAAAGGGCAATCTAAGCTAACGTGTATTTAAATTAACCCAAGCTACTGGAGATTTGACCTTTTAGCCAGTCTCCTACTTCTATTTGGAAGGTAATTGCTATGAGCCAAGGAGAGCTGACCATTTTTCCATGCAAAAACTGAAAGGCAGCATTGAGATCAATGATGGGAAAATGAGTTTAGCCTAAAATATCGTCCTAAGAAGGTCTACCGTGTGTTTTCTATGATGAGCACTTTCTGCTGGGTTTTTACCCATGAAACATGGTGTTTTCCTATAAGCAGCTTTCTCATTTAATACCTGCCATATGTTTTCTGGATTCTAATAGTCTCTCTGATAGGTTTGAGAAAGTATGTAATACAGGCATATACATACGCTTCGTCCTTACCTCCCACAGAAGTTACTCAATCATACACGTTTCTAAAAACATGTTTAACATTTTTGGAATTAAAAAGGTCATCTTCAGGCTGAAGGCGAAAACACATATTCATGTTCTTTTTTTTTCTTCTTTCTTCTGAAAAGGCTGGTTCAGGGAGTATTTCTAATTGGGTCAGATTCTCCCACTGTCTAAGGCTTTTATGGATGAAGACAATAGGAAAAACACATTTTCTCTTTTATATACAATATGTTTACTGATGACTATGGGGGAATAAAACATGGTCAACTGAACATATGCTTCTTCCTAAAAATATTTTTTTTTTTGAGAAAGTATAAACCCACAGACAAAAAGAACAGGAAATGAGAGGAGAGTCAACAAAAATGTAGACTATAGAAAGTGACAGTGGCAGTTGACAAAGTAGAAAGCGTGAGAACATCAAGTACCAAGAGGCTGGAGACTCTAGTCTGAGAACGTGAACCAGGCAAAAGGAAAGATGTCCCCCTCCAATCCACCTATGAAAGATGAGCAGCTAAGAAGCTTTGCTATTGCACTTAGAACTTCCAGTGGGCTTTATACGTATTTAAGAGCAAGACCCTGTAGACTGCCAAAAAGCACATCTCTGAAAACAGTCTCCAGTATGTAAACATAAGACCAAATCTTAAAAGTCTGAAGAACAGTGACAGTACAGAAAAATTAAAATGAATAGCTCATGGGATGCAAGAGAAAATATTACAGCAATGGAATAAGAACAGTGAAGCTACAAAAGAGGAGAGAAGAAAGCTCTTGGCAATCAGAAATTGTCAAATATAAACATTTCAATGGATGGGTTTGAAGGTAAAATGGAGAGAGACTAGACCGTAGAACAGAGAGACAGAAAAAAAAAAAAATCCAAAGAAAGCTCCCATCAAACTAGAAAATCCAAAAAAGAGGAATATACACTGGGGAAAATGATCAAAATAAAAATCGGTCCCTTTCCAGAACTGAAGTGACTGGCCCTTCATAATGAATGTTCAATGAGAAGCCGGGCACGATAAATGAGAGCTGCACCAAGGCAAAATGTCAAAATACCAAAGGCAGAGCAGTCCTCGACATACTGCAGAAAATTAAAAAACAAAACCCTCAAAACCCCAATGACATTGGTCAGCATATCAACAGTGCTGGAAGGCAGAAACACCAAAATCACATTTTTTAAGTTCCAAAGAAGAACCGCCATCATACCTGAATATTTTAATTAGCCAAACTAGGAATTAAATGTGAGGCTAGAATTAAGACATTTGCAAGTTGGCAAGATCTCCAAAAAAAAAACCACAAAAAAACAAACAAAAAAAACCTTTCTCTAGAAGGTTCCATATTTTCTTGCTGCCAGCCATTTCCTATGTTGGCATTCGCTTACATTACTTATTAGGCCACTGGCCACTTTTCTATTTTTCAGCTGAACTCGTGTCCATTCTGGAAGGACTTTCTGTTCCTGCCAGTAGGGGGCAGTCTTCCCACCCTGATGCTCCTGACTCCCCTATAGTATTTCTACTCTATTAACATGATCTAAGGCCAAGACTTTTCTCCCCAAACAAACAGGAAAAGCTTTCTGCAGTCGGCTTATTTCTTTTTTGTGGCTCTGGCCTTGTAGCCTGTGTACTCACCAACGGTGCCTAATACAATTTCCCCACCAAGGTGCTATGCACCAATGAGAGAACAGTCAATTTAAAATTTCACGTTAATCCATTCTACTAAGGAGACTGCACTGAGCCTACTTCAAGTCTGTGCCAATCCCTTCCACAGTCAGACTTCCTAACTCTGAGTCTCTGCACCTAGAGCAGAAGGCATCAGTTCTGGGGAGTAAGAGCGAAAAGAAAAAAGTTATTCTTTCAATTAACCGAAAAAAAAAAAAAAAAAAAAAAAAAAAAAAAAAAAAAAATAATCACATAAAAGAAAAAAAAAAAAAAAAAACAAAAAAAAAAAAAAAAAAAAAGATGGTCCGATGACCCAGCAATTTCACTCCTAGATATATACGATCGAGAAATGGAAACATATGTTCATGCAAAAACTTGTACGCGAATGTTCATCACAGCATTATTCACAATAGCTCAAAGTGGAAACAAACCAGATGTCCACAGAACGATAATGGATAAATATATACATACAATGGAATATTACTGGGCAAAAAACAGGACTGAGGTACTGACATATACTGTAGCAGGGTGAATGCGGAAAACATCCCTAAATGAAGGCAGCCAGTCCCAACAGACCACCTACTGCACGATTCCAATTATATGCAAGATCTACAGAGACAGAAGGTTGGAGAGTGGCTAGGACGGGGGCTTGGGAAAAAGGCCCTCGAGTGCTAGCTCAGAACACGGGATTTCTTTAAGGGGCAATGAAATGTTCCAAAGTCGATTGTAATGATGGTTGCACACCTCTGTGAATATTCCCCAAACCACCAAATTGTATATTTTAAGTGCGTGAATGAATTACACCCCAATAAAGAGGCCTTTCAAAAAAGATAATTCTGGGAGTAAATTAAGTCCATGTACTACTTGTCTCGAAGGCAAAAAAATCAAAGGGCACCAGCTTAAATAAGGCAAGATTTGCAAAGCGGCAGAACTGAAAAGGAACAAAACAAAACGTACCTTTGGGATGAAAACACCAAGTTAAATTAAAAAAAAAAAAAATCAGGTCAGCTGATCTTTCTTTGTCTGAAAATTAATACATAATTTGTTCACTGTAGAGTTTACCAGTTGAAGAGAAACCATAATGAAAAGTACTGGCTTTTACTGGAATCACGGAGTGCCTGGTTAGAGAACCTTTTGTAGGTCACTTAATTTCAAAAGGCAATGTCTCTAGTTGTATTCCTCGCCCCATCGCCTTATTTCACAGACCCGTTCTCGAGGGCAATTAATGGGTAATGTCGTTCTTACTTAAAGAGGGCCAAGATCTGAAAAGGCTGCTGCGGTTTATTCCAGGCCCTCTCCCAGGGATCTCACCGCACGTGATCTGCGGGGGCAGTGAGATACAGCGCCCACTGAGAAAGTCTGCCTGCCGGAGGGATGCTATCTATAATGATTACAACAGAAGTGTGGGAAACTTTTGATTCTTCCAAGATGGTCATGCGAAGTGTTTTCGACTATCTAAAATTAAACGATGAATTCATGTATTTTTAAACTTTAAAAGCTTCCTTTTAAAATAGGGCCCACAAAGTCGTACTGACATAAAGGCCTGGTGGGAGGGGAAGGGAGAAAATAAGCTAATGAGGGGCACCTGGCGGTGGACTCCATCAGAAGGGCACGAGACTCTTGATCTCAGCGTCTTGAGTTCAAGCCCCACGCTGCCTGCAGAGATTACTTAAGAATAAAATCTTTTTTTTTTTTTTTTAAAGATTATACTTATTCGTTTGACAGAGAGAGAGAGCGAGAGAGAGAGAGCGCGAGTGAGCACAAGTAGGCAAAGCAGCAGGCAGAGGGAGAGGGAGAAGCAGGATCCCGCAGAACAGGGAGCCCAAGGCTCTCCTATCCTAGGGCCCTGGGATCATGACCTGAGCCGAAGCAGAGGTTTAACAACTGAGCCACCCAGGCACCCCAAGAATAAATTCTTAAAAAAAAACAACAAAACAAAACAATAAGCTAATTAAAAAGCCATCTCCAACCCCTCTTTTGCATTTCTTCTTCAGAGGTCCTGGAATTAATAAACCAGACCTACCAAGCCATGAGTTTCACATAAAGCACACTTAAATCCTAGTCCTTCCATGGTCTTTCAGAATATATTCAAATTCTCACCTATCCTAGTGTAACTCATTTGAATACATCAAAGGTTTAAGACATGGACCTAATGGGGCACCTGTTGTTTAAGTGTCCCACTCTTGGTTTCAACCTAGGTCAGGATCTCTGGGTCATGAGATCGAGCCCTGTGTCCAGCTCCTCCTTAAGCCCTGAGTCTGCTTAAGATTCTTTCTGCCTTCCCCTCCGCACCCCCTGCTCCTGCTCTCTCTAAAATAAATAGATAAATCTTTTAAAAAAACCAAAAAACAAAAAAACCCTAATTTTAAGGAAGAAAAATGGATGTCAATAAACCATTTTCATTAAACAGAAAACGTTTTGATTGTTTTGCCTTGGTTTTAAATTATCTTCGTTTTTCTTTCATCTTCTACATTATTTGTAATGATAAACTTTTTAGTCTGTATGACAAGTAACATGAACCTGGTTTGATTTGGGAAACAGGATTTTGGTCCATGCTGGTTAAAAGATATTTAAAATTTCTACACAGCTGGGTCACTTTAACTGAGGGCTTACAACACACGGTTATGGACAAAAACTCCCCAACCAGATAACTAAAGACTTTGAAAACCAAACCTATAAAGACAGTGGATTATACGATCATGTGATACGAATCTGAGAAACTGGTTAATTTTGGTATGTGAAAATCACATGAATAAATTAGTGCAAATAAAATTTATTTCTGGAACACAGACTTATTTTTTTTTCCAGACTCTTCTTTGCACCCCGATACAAAATACAAGGATTCAGATTCTCAATCTCGACATATATTCGCTACACTGCAAACATGTGGCAACAAACTTCACTAGGCATACCTCTGTTGTTTTTCTCCATTAATTTTATATTTTTTTTAATTGTGTAAGAACATTTCACAAGCAATCTACCCTTTTAACATACGAAGTGCTACATACAGTTGTGCTAACTCTAGGCACCACGTTGTACAACAGATCTCTCGAATTTATTCATCTTGCATAACTGCAACTTTCTGTTGATTAGCAACTCGCCACTTCCTCCTCCTCCTCTTCCTCCTCTTCCTCCTCTTCCCAGCCCCTGGCAACCACCGTACCACTCTCTGCTTCTAGGAGTGTGACTGCTTTAGATGCCTCCTCTAAGTGGAATCACACAGGGTTCATCCCTCTGCGATTGGCTTATTTCACAGAGCATTATGTCCTCCAGCTTCATCCATAGTGTCTCCCCATAATGTTTTAGATGGGGGACACCTGGAAGAGATTAGTTGATGGCAACTGGGCCACACCTAGCTTTATCAGCTCCCCACTCCCGCTGTTTACGACTTGTCTTGCAGTCAAGATGGTGTCAGATCTGGAAATGACTGCCCTGCTGGATGAGGTGAGAACACTGTTTTGATGTATGGAAAGACTGCTTTTTAAAAGTCAAGGCCTCCTGGCTGTTCCTCGGCAAACTACTTTGGCAGCTGTGCTAGAGGCCATGAATATTACATAAGGGCCGTCCATGCATTCCAGCCAGAATCTCCAAGTCACAATTCCCATAGCAACACACAGAGATTTTACTCATCTCGGAAGAAGCAGCCAGCAAGAGTGTCTAATGCCACCCCTGATTTTTTTTTTTAGGCAAGATCAACACAGTACTTCTTTTTCCAAATCAATTTTTTTTTTCCCAAAAGAAAACCAACCACCATGAGAAATGGGTTCATTTCAAGTTACCCAGATCCCAAGGATATAACCAAGACACCGTAAACTTGAACGACAATCTATGCTTTTAGAAATGGTTGCCATTCGAATGACTGCATGTGAAAAAGAATTCACATCGTTATAATTAGTGAAACGAACCACTGTCTTGGTTAATACTGTACTTACAGATCTTATCTCTGATTTCCAGTCCCCCTTCCATAGATACACACTTCATTATATGATGGAGAACAGGTTCCAAGGGAAGGAACACTTTTAACTGATAAAATCTTTTATGGCTTATTTTTGAAAAGCATTACGCAATCTATTTTTTCAATATAAGAAAATATTACTATAGAACATCTATGGAGTAAAATTTGGGGGAAAGACTGTTCAAGCCTATGAAAATACACATCACCTTGAAGAAAGTTGTTTTTCTGGGCAGAGGAATGGTTTACTGGAAAAATGAAGTGAAATCATTCTGTTACCAGAAGTAGATTTTTCCCCTTTGTATATCTGGGCATCCTTTTCTGTGTGTCTAAATAAAATATCCACCTACAGAAATGAGTTGGTTGGATTATAAAACGAGATAAAAGCCAGGACCACTCTTATCTATCACCCTGCCTTTTTCTATCAAGGAAATCAAATACACTCCCTTTCTTGCACTTGTTTAAAATCAGACAATGACACACTGTAAGAGTCCAAACATATGCTTTAAAGGAAACTTCCACAGGTGGCCCATCTCAGACCCGGCGCGACTGGCATGCCAAAGAAAGACCTTGGCAGGAGAGAAATGGTTTTACCTTTGCTTTTTCCAGCTGGGCCTGGGCCTGTCGCTCTGCTTCTCTGCGCACTGCCTCCCGATCTTCCTCCAAAGAAACATCTGAATCGGATGGACGGCTGGTGTAGGAGTCTGCCGAACCCTTGAGAGAAAAATTTGCATTTTAAAACAGATCCCATCTATGATGTTTGCATTGGAAAAGTCTCATTGACACAGCAGTTAGCTTCCTCGACTCGGCTATAAATTCCTGAAAAGAGGAGAAAATAATCCATTTTGTGGCAAGCCATCTAGAAACCTCATGCTCTCCTTTGCAGACCATTCCCTGGGATAGTTGCGCCTACCAAGTTACCATTCCTTCCCCAGGCTGAGGGTTCCAAGGACTATGCTTTCTGGAAGCCTGAACAAGTTCCTTTATAATTAAACCGGCTCCGTGGTGCAGTGCCCAGCTGAAGGGCATAGAGGGGTTTCAAGGATGGCTTTAAGAAGAGACGACAGGCTAAATCAAGTATTTACAACGAGGAAGAAGATACGACTAACTAAAAAACATAAAAGAAAGCCTGACGAGTTATAAACTTCAATTCTCTGCCGCGACTCCCCTTTTAACATTAAGCATCCTTCGGTACCTTTCCGTTCACCTGATACCTTCACTGACAAAACTGTAAGACGACAGCAGCCGGCTTCACTCCATCCTCAGGCAACACATTTTTTTTTCCCCATAGCTTTAAACAGACATTTAATAAACGCTGCCTAAAGAAAACACCTGCCCAGGATAGCTTCTCTGGCAATAAATAACAACGTAGGAAAAGGAGCTCAGAAAATTACAGGACTCTCCCTCACTCCCTCTCTTGCAATCAGGCTCAGATTACTAAATCACGGGAGCCCCTGCCAGCACTCACTGGAAGGACAGCAGCAGCAACGACAATATAGAGTCTCCCCCAGATGAAAGCCCTTGAGCTTACACAGATATCCGAATTCTTCAGCCTTCCTCCCTTGGCTCTTTTCAGAAGCCTGACCCAGGTGGCCTTCATTAGCCAGACAGCGCCTTTCTCATCCGCAGCTGCAGCCCCGGGCACAGATCCTGAGTGTGCGCTGAGCCCTGGAGCGCCCGGGCTCCTTTCCTATCCATGCTCTGGGCAAGCCCCTCTTCTCCGTCCCTTCCTGCCTCCGGGGCTTTCACGCCTTACCCCGGAGGACTCTGATCCAAGGAGATTCTTATTTTCCCATTCCGGGCGCGGGGGTGCAAAAAAACCAAAAAACCAAAAAAAACAAAAACCCTCCAAATGCCTTATATTGCTTTAAAAATAAAGAACACTTCAAGTGCATTCAAAGACAGGCATCAACTCGTTCTAAACTTGATGCATCTTATCACACTCAATATTCTCTGCTCTGGGATTGTTACAGGAAATTAGTTGTAAGAGAACCTTTAAAAAAAAAAAACCCTAGTGCAAAACGTATGCAGTGACATTTGCAAGTGCAAAGTTCAAGCCTTATCTTCAGAGATCTGGAGGGGGAGGGCGGAGGACGCACTCACCGCACTGGGCATGCTCCATATGTAGCCTTTTTACGCAGATGCCTACATCACACTGTTAGTCTATGTCAAATTGCCATTTTGCATCCGAAGTGTAAACAGCTGGAAAGGGCTTTTCAGTTCTATAGTAACAGGCACATGGTATGTCTGTCATGTAGCCATTGCAGTTGAAACATTCTCCAGAGACAAAGCATGCAATCTTTTCATTTAACGATCGCTTTCCATCACCCTGCTGCAGAAAGTATATCCTGTGCCCTAAGACAATTCAAATATAAGCAATATGATACACACGTTATTGGACAGGAGAAACCAATGAAGATGCTTATCAGTCAGAGCATCAACCTGCCCTTGATTGTTTGTGACTTTCCAAACAAGATGCAGGAGACCCATTTGCCCCTTTAATTAGGACATGAAAGTAATCACAGCTCAAAGCAAGGAGTTTAACTGAGCTCAAAATGACTTTGAACTGCTTCTCCAACTGAGACCGTTTGAAAGAAAGTCCGTAGACTGAATAACAGTATGAATTTTCAGAACAGTAACTATGAAGAAATTGCAAAGCTTGGTTGGTTGATTAGCTCGAGTTAAGATTTACAGAATAATTTAGTCCAAGTTCTTCTTATAAATAAGGTGACTGAAGTTTGAGAAGAGAAGATACTAATTTTCTGTACTAATTGGATTGCATTTTTAAAGTTCTCTGAAGAAATACACACTTCTAGATCTCTTAAAGTAAACATAAAATTCCATCACTGCTTTCCAAATTACAGTTTTTTTTGGCATGGTGGGGAGGGGATTATTCTGTAAAGTCTCATGCAAATGAAAGATGTTTTTTAAGAAAATCTTTGTTACTTTGTTACTTTTTCTCTCCAACCCAACTTTTTCTCCCCCCAACCTTTCATCTACGGACTAAGACCAATCTTCATGATGTAAATCCTAGAAAATACAGTAGAATAGAGGCTTTTGAATAAAAGTTACAGATTGAATGCACCTTAATTGTGGTATCATAAATCAATGACCAGAATATTTATATTCTTGTGAAATGAATGTAAAATGTATGGGAGATACCAAATGCATTTTTTTTATTCCAATAAGATTCACAACAGGAAACATAGGTATTTTTCCCCCCACCAACTCATATCCTAGGGGATCCCTAATCTTCCCAGAGAGCTTCTCAGCAGGAGTAGCATGGTACAAAATTACCAGGAAGCATAACTCTATCCCTAAACGGGCCTCAGGCCCATTGTCACAAGTGTTGGCATTTTATTTATTTATTTTTAATTTTAATTTAATTTTTTTTCAGTGTTCCAAAAGTGTTGGCATTTTAAACTCAATCACCCTGAGGAAGGTTCAGTTCACACCTCAGTGAGGATACAAAGTTTCTGTCCTTAAGAAACCCCATAATATGGAGAGGAAGAGCCGGACACACACATAATTGTGTGCTATCCTCTTCCCTTCTGAACAGAATAAGATTTAAAAAGTCCTTGGCTAATAATCAGATGTAGCTTTTAATTGCACAATCATGTTGAGACCTGTTTCCAGGTTTAAATAATAAAGCATTAAAAAAAAACAAAAAACTAACAACTCTACAGTGACTTTTGGCAAAGATCTTTTGAATATTTGCAACAATATATTAACTTTTGGCTCTTGTACAATATGAGATGGGACTCTCAACTGATGTGTAATGTAGCTTATAGAGAGTCACGATTCTTCCATCATTCTTTTTATCTGTATTAATAAGAGCAAAATGGCAAAATTGTTTCATTACAGAAGTTGCATGAACCCACTGCAGAGAGAGACACACAAATAACGGTCACTTTCAATTCTCCCACCCAAAGATAACCACTATTAAAGAGAAACATGTTTTAGCCTCCAGAATTCTTGTGTTTTTGAAAGTCACCCTCCCCACATGCGCATTACAATTAATCTGCTTCCTTCTGGGAGTGTGGATTTATGCAATTAGAAGTAATATATCTAATTAGGCTTTTGCCTTTGGTACCATATGGACTTTCTGGGTCATTCTGCCTCAAGTAGTCTTCAGTCAGGAACAGCTGGCAGGCCATTCCATAACTCCAGAATAGGTTATTACAAGATGTACCCTGGATCTCTTGGGTTGCTACAATGTGATTAGCTGGTCTTTTACAGTTTTGTCCTTGAAGCTACCTCCCATGTTCAGCTACAAATATTTCCTTTTCTACACCTTAATATTCTCATTTCTCATTGTAGAGTACCAAGATGTAACTTGCAACTTGACATTTACCAAAACTCATTCCGGATCATTCACTTTTATCCTCAGAACTCTTACTCCAAATATGTGTGCATTGCTTATGGGAAAGTTAGTTAAATTGGATTAACTCGTGCTTTTAAAAAATTTTTATTAATTTTTTAGAGAGGGAGAGAGGAAGTGGTGGGGAGGGGCAGAGGGAGAGGGAGAGACGCTTAAACAGACTCCACACCCTGAGTTCATGACCTGAGCTGGGGGCTCGATCTCACAACCCTGAGCTCATGACCTGAGCTGAAATCAAGAGTCAGATGCTGAACTGACTGAGCCACCCAGGTGCCCCTAACTCACACTTTTTATCTACTCTTCAGTTTTTGTCTTTTTCCAATTTATGCCAAATACATACACAAAAAAAGTGTCTCCCTTTTCCTTTAACACCTTTTTTCTATATTTATAAAGTTTGCTTTTTTGATGCTGTACTCTGTTTCAATCATATATCTTTCCAGCATCCATCATTTTTCTGGAGTGTTCTTTTTCTTGTATTTTCTCTTTTAAAGCCAAAAGGGTAAGAGTCATAAGCCTATACAGGAGTAGCATCTTGGATCCCAAAGTGGTCATCTATTTCTGTAGAAAATCTTCATATGAAAGCAATGCTCTTGGGAAAAATAGATTTCTCACAGTATCCCAAGGCTACCCTGATTCTAGATAAATCTATGTTCCATCCCAATCCCTTAAGACTTCAAATGACCCTCCACATGTATAGGTCAATGCTAAGCCAATGGCAAGTTTGATTTCCATTGTTTCCTCCTGACCTGCCATGGGATAGATAGACATCCCACTGCCATACTCTTCAGGCCCACTTTCAGAAAAAAGCAAGATGTGATGGACTTCTGAGGCCAAGGACCAATGGGAAGAGTTCTATCTTGTATTATCTGCTTGCATTAGCTGGCAGAGATAATTCTTCTATTTCTCCTATTGTCATCTCTTTTCACAGGTCAGAAGAATTTTTTTTTTTTTTTCCTGTGTAGAGATCTGGATCTTTAAGAAAATGAATTGCTAACCCCTGCATTGTTGAGGTTACAACAAAACCATAAACTGTTCACTAATGATAAGACCCTGACTCCAAAAATTTTAAAGTGGTAGACCACTGAGATGAAGTACATTTACATGAATAATGTATACTTTGGTTTGCAAATGTCATGGAATTACTATTCATACCCATTCAATTAATGAAATTCTCAAATGTGATTGGCCTCCCATTTGGCTTAATGTGAAACATTAACCAAGGTCATGGTAATAAATCCATGTGAGTTCATCCCTGTGTGGTAACTTTGATGATTATAAAAAAGCTAAGATATTAGCTTCAATTTTCTCAAGAGCACAGGGAAATTTAGAAACTTTTTGTAATTGCCCTAGGTACTGACAAAAGGACTAAATGTTACCCAAAGCAAAACCAAAACCCAACCACATGCATTTACTGAGTACTTCCTACTTTGTAAAAGTGTACCATGCTCTGACTCTAAGTTAAATGCTGGGAATATGATAGAAAAGATGAAAGCTAAGTTCCCATCAGGGAGCCTAATAATCTAGTTGAAAAGGAGACCAATTTTTTTTTTTTTTTAAGTAATCAGAAAAATAATCCCAATAAGAAAACACAAAACAGGCTGAGAAAGAGAATAATGGCAAGCAGGAGCTATTTTAGTTAGGGTTATGAGACAACATTCTGAGATGTTATTGAAGCTGAAATATCCCATAGGAAAAAGACGAAAAACAAGTTAGCTTTAGAATGTTGAGAAAGGCAATGTGTGGGAAGACAGAAGCGCATCTCCTAAGGCCTGAGGACAAGGTTTACTCAGCAGTTTGAGGAAGTGAAAAGAGATCAGTGTAGTTTAACATGATCCTTTTTCCAGAGGACAAATTTCAGTCTCTCCCTCCTTTATTCCCTCCTCTTTCTTATTCTGCAGGTAGATACACACTGAGGCACACCTGCATTAGGGGTTTGGGGAATCCTTCTCATTTTTTTTTTTTTTTTATATTTTATTTATTTATTTGACAGAGAGAGAGATCACAAGTAGGCAGAGAGGCAGGCTCCCCGATGAGCAGAGAGCCCAATGCGGGGCTCGATCCCAGGACCCTGAGATCATGACCTGAGCCGAAGGCAGAGGCTTTAACCCACTGAGCCACTCAGGCACCCCGAATCCTTCTCATTTATGGGACATCACCTCATAGACTCCTTATCCCTGTGACATTTAAGTTGTTAGTAAAGTCCACATTATGAGGAAAATCATGTCTTCTGACACTTAAACAGAGTTCTCAGATTTTCTTCCTTCTAAATCCAGCGCTCTCTCCCAAGAGTCTGTCTCTTTTTCGGATAGTGGTATGTTAATAATTAGAACAATCAATTTATTAAGATTAGGCTATCTATATGAATGATCATAATAATAACTGCTGATTTTTTTTTAAAGATTTTATTTATTTATTTGACATAGAGAGAGAGAGATCACAAGTAGGCAGAGGCAGGCAGAGAGAGAGGAGGAAGCAGGCTCCCCGCCAAGCAGAGAGCATGATGTGGGGCTCGATCCCAGGACCCTGAGATCATGAACTGAGCCGAAGGCAGAGGCTTTAACCCACTAAGCCACCCGGTGCCCCATAACTGCTGATTTTTTATGAATGCTTTGACTCTGTGCTAGGCACTGGGCTGATTCACCAATATTACATACTTTAATTTTAAATTTTTACCTCCGTTGTCATTGATGATGAAAACCGAGGGACAGAGAAGTTCCGTGACCTGACCGAGGTGACAAACAAAGCTAATGATCAACAGAGGTGGGAGGCAGATTTTATTCTACTTTATTTATTTATATATATTTTTAAAGATTTTATTTATTTATTTGACAGAGATCACAAGTAGGCAGAGAGGTAGGCAGAGAGAGAGAGGAAGGCAAACAGGCTCCCTGCTGAGCAGAGAGCCTGATGTGGGGGTTTTATCCTAGGACCCTGGGATCATGACCTGAGCTGAAGGCAGAGGCTTTAACCCACTGAGCCACCCAGGCGCCGCCTGGAGGCAGATTTTTAATGGAATTCAAATTTGAATTCAGGATCCATGCATGCATCACTTGATACAAATAAGGCAGAACAATCCCTTCCTGCCACTAATGTTTCTACTTGAAAACGCTGATGATTGAAAATGCTCTTTTACTGCTTACCAGGAACACATGTAGCCATTTCTAATGGTCATAAATGCCAAGATGACTTCCAAGTTCTTCGTTGTCTTTCCTAAACCTAGCACGCGTGCCCTCTCTCTCACACACACACCCTGCATATACATTTTTACAGAACCTCAAGTTTTATCTTCCCCAAAGGCACAATGAAGGTCCAACAAGAAATAGATAATTTCTTATTCATCACTGTAATGCTGTTTTGTGCAAGGAAGCATTCAAAGAGTTGGCTGCTACCGTGAAATTTTCCTCCCTTCAGAGAATCTCAAAATTGTAAAGCCTTCTTTTCATTACTCATCTACAATGGGAAGTAGATAGGTAGAAGAGGAAAACAATGGAAGCCAAGAAATCAGCTATTTAAATTTCTCTCTTTTCCCTGAAAATGAACGTAACTTTGGCAAGCTGGCCTTCGGTAGCCATGTTGGCATCTAATCTTGCCAGAAGCTGGCTGGAATTCAAGCATCTTCTGAGTATATGATCAACAGGAACAGTTGCTGGTGTTCAGCACTGAAGCTGAAGTTACTAAAAAGTACAAATCAGAGACATGACTAACTCACCTATCTTTTAGAGGATTTTTTTTTTTTTAAAGAACAATATATTAAAACACAGTTACCACCAAAGTATGCCTTAAAGGAAGGGCATGTGGCTGTTTGTATTTCGCAGAAGAACCCCTGCCCAAAATTTGCAAAATTTGATGTCGCTAAAAAGAACCATTTTTAAAAAGTTAAAATTAGATGGCCATTTTTAGAAAAAGATTTTATTTATTTATTTGACAAACAGAGATCACAAGTAGGCAGAGAGGCAGGCAGATAGAGGGGGGGGGGCGTGGGGAAGCAGGCTCCCTGCTGAGCAGAGAGCCCAATGCGGGGCTCGATCCCAGGACCCTGAGATCATGCCCTGAGCCGAAGGCAGAGGCTTAACCCACTGAGCCACCCAGGCACCCCTAGATGGCCATTTTTAATGTTATTTTGAGTTTGGGATTTTAGGCATAGGATAAATAACTTCCCTTCATAATCACAACATTGTGTGTGGCGGGGAGGGCTGCTGAGGGAGGCGGGGAGGGCTGCTGAGGGAGGTTTTTAGGCCTTTCGTATATGTTTACTAATGGTGATAGATGACAACAATGTTTCACGCTATATAATTTCTTACTTAAAACTTTACTTTTCAGCCATGAAAATGGAAATGAGTAGGCAAGAAGCAGAAAAATCGCAGACTGGAAGAGTTGACTTTTCCTAAAATACTGCTGAAAAAATTTAAATTAAATGAGGGAAAAGGAGTGAATGAATCAGACACAGGACATTTTTGGCACAGGAACTCATGGTGAGTATAGATACTGTCAGAAACTCTGCGTGGACATCACTACCTTCGGTCTTCCCACTGAGTCATTCTAATCAGCAGACACATGCTCTCACTCCTCTCTGCCCAAGAAAACCTTCCTCTGATTCCATTTTCTCTGCCACTTCCCATCCCATGTCTTTGCTCTCCTCTGCAGGAAAAAAAAAAAAAAAAAAATGCCCCAAAGATGTTGCCTATATTCCCTTCAATTCTCTTCTGGTTTTCTCTTAAACCTACTCTCTCCCTGCCCTCCACCATCAGTGCTCATCAAGGCGGTCAGTGATAGGGGGCTAAGTCCGAAGGGCAATTCTCCATGAGCATCTTTCTTAACCTATTAGGAGCACGGAGCATGGTTGTTCAGTATCGTCCCTCATTCTTTATTCCCTTTCTCAATGGGGCTTCCAGAAACTACTCTCTCTGTCCTTCTCCTACCTGTTGGCTCCTCCTTCTAAGCCTCCTTTGCTGGTTATCTGCACTTCTACCATCTGCTCTGGCCTCCTCCTCACACACAGCCTCCTTCTTTCTGCTCCAACCTCACTCATCGCTTCACAGGCACCAGGAATGCTCTCTCCCTAGATTTCCATACGACCAGCGACCACCTCCTTCACGTCTTTGTTCAGACTTCACCTTCTCTCTCTTTTTTTTTTTTTTAAGATTTTATTTATTTGTTCGACAGAGAGAGAGATCACAAGTAGACAGAGAGGCTGGCAGAGGGGAGGGGTAAACAGGTCCCCTGCTGAGCAGAGAGCCCAATGCGGGCTCAATCCCAGGACCCTGAGATCATAACCTGAGCCGAAGGCAAAGGCTTAACCCACTGAGGCACCCAGGAGCCCCCAGACTTCACCTTCTCCATGAGGCCCTTCCACGACCATCCTATGGAAAACTAATCCCCAGGGCCCTCCAGTATCTCTAATTCCACTTACCCTCCTCTACTCATGCTTGTAAATGGTGCTTTTACCTTCGGACACACCTTGTAATTTGCTTATTATGTTTATCATGCGGGGTCTTTCTCCCCTCAATAGAAACATCCATGAGGGCAGACATTTTCTTTCCCGTTTTGTTCACTCATTTACCCCATGTGCCCAGAATAGTAGCTGGGACGGCATACGTGCTCTATAAATATGTGTTGAATAAATGAATAAGGGTTACCAGAGAGAGACAGAGAGCCTGTTCTCCCTCACACCCCATGTCTCAAACCCCCTCCACTACAAGGTCCTCCTTAGCCTTCCTAAACATTTCTAAGTATTCTTAAACATTCTCATGTCACCTCCTTACTAAGAAAACAGCAACAGCAAATTGACCCAGATGGTGAATGGCTAATAAAGACTTGGTACAGTGAGCAAGAGAAGAAAACGAAGACCTTAGCCTGAGAATATACTTGGTGTTTTATCGTGACCCTCAATAAATACCAGCTCCATGAACTTAGTGCAAATGTCAGCTATGATCAGTTGATTAAAAACACATGTCCCCTAACAAACAAACCACTTAAAAAAAAAATCATTATACTTAAAATGTACACTGCAACCTTATTCCCAGAAATGTAGGAGAGATTTTATATTTCAAAAATATGATTGAAGCTCATTTTCTATGAAGATCCTTTTCTCATTGATTGTACTTCTTCATTCCAGGGATTTAAAGTTCCAGTCCTAAAATGGCCAAGGACCCTTTGTGTAGCCATAGACAAGTCATGTAAACATTCTCCAGGCTAGATCCCCCCCTGAAAAAGAAATATAAAAAACAAAAGAACAAAAAACAAACAAACAAAAAAACGGTGCTACTAGAAAGAATATTCTTAAAAATTTTCTTACAGATGGTTGAAAAAACACTGTAAATATGACATATTGTATGACCGTTTACTGACTGTTACTTCTCATGCACTAGCCCTGCTTTTCCTATGGGGACCGAATTTAAATTCACGGCAGAAAACGTGACTATACATACAATGTCTAGTTAAGACAGAGTGTTCAAGAAAATCAAGCCAGCATAGAAGGAAGATATTTCTTCAAGCAATTCTGGGTGATATATTTAAAAGGAATGCAACTGACTAACTGGACAGATATATAAAACTCTGAAACATCTTAATGGGCTCTCTATCACTAAATAAAGGTCACATCGGAAGAGGACATGTCCAGTGGTGAGTCTTTCCTTGAGTGGCAGAAAAATCAAGCAATAAATCTGGGCCCCTGCCTGCCGGGGTGAACGCTCCCAGGTGTGGCAAGGCACAATCAATCCAAAGACATTAAAGGATAGTCATTGGTGTCCTCCAGGGAACCACAGAGCTGTTGGAAGGGCTATGGCTTCAGTCCTTAAAGATTCTACCCTCTAAAATGTTCTTTGCATATGCAGAAGTTCTATTAATTGATAAAACTGTCAGAGATCAGGAGATCTAAGTAGACAAAGGTTAGGGATACAAAATTCACAAAAAATCAACCAGTCACAAGCATCTGGAAAAAGTGTTCAGCCTGCTCAGTAAACACAATACCATTTCCTCATTAAATGAGTTCTCTCTGCCAAGTATCAATTCACAATGTTATGAGGATACATTAAAACCGATGCTTTACATCTTGTTGATAGTGTTTTGACTTTCATTAAACCCTTTGGGAAAGCGATGTTCTTTCTGTTTGTATCTAGACATGTATCCAGACTAATATGTATTTAGACTATAATGATTTCACTTCTGGGACCTGTCTTAAGAAAATTCTAAAATTATGTTCCATACAACACTTAGATTATTACATAACCTTAATAATAGTTACAAAGCCTGCAGAGCATTATAGGCAAATGTTACTAATGATTATATTTCGTTAAAAGGATAAAGAAATAAAAAACCTGTATCATTTCTTTTTTAAGATTTTATTTATTTATATGACAGAGAGAGAGAGAGCAAGCATGAACAGGGGGCGGGGGGTGGGGGGGACCTGCAGAGAGAGTGAGGGAGAAGCAGGCTCCCCACTGAGCAGGGATCATGACCTGAGCCAAAGGCAGATGCTTAACCCACTGAGCCCCCCAGATGCCCCTGTATCATTTCTATAAATACATACATTCATGCATGTAAAAATACTGGGAGGACACAAAATGAACAGAAGAGATAAGGTTGGATTCGTCGTTTTGATTGCAGGGAGCTAATTTAAATTTTTTTTCTGTAATGATACCATTTTTGAATAGAATTAAAAAGCTCTTAATGCAATTGAATTATCTAACAAAATACCCTGAAAGTATTTTTTGTGTTGCATAAAAGAGGATTGGCAGATATATACTTTCTGTAATATGTTGATTTAACCTTGATAGTTTTTTGCATGTGGGGAAGGAAGACAAGCTTTGGATCTTCTGAAAGACTCTTTATGCACACTAAAGGGAGGAAGGGAGGAAGGGAGGAAATATGGATGCACGAATTACATCAGGTAAGAAATAAGAATTAAAAGAAAAGTACTGGAACCTCCAATGTTAACATTTTAAAGCAGTACATATTACATTTCTCTGTAGAAAATGCCTTAAAATGATTATGTTAAGTTTCCACTGAAACACTGGGACGTTCTCATATGACTGCTTAAATAATTTTTTGCTACTGGGTTAGATACTTAAGCAGGCCAAATGACTCAGTAATTTGGTGTTAGATTATTAATATACTGCTCTAAAAGTCTAACCTTCCAGAAAGATATGACTTTGGTTCAGAGAGACTTAATATTAAAAATAGGCTACGCCATCAGGGATTTGACTGGAAAAGTGCCAGTGGTATGGAGCATTTAGAAATAAAGATCTGCAAAGTACCCTACTGACCTAAAATAGTTAATGCATCCCTTAAGCAGCTAACCTACCTTGGGGAGGTGATTTAAGAACCAGAGACAATCTGGTTTAAATAAATCTATGTTTAGAAATGTGCTGCAAATTTTAGCTTGTTTAGCCGGAGCTGTCTTGTTGGGTATGTCAATACGCTATTAATGTTAGAAAATCCAGACTATATTAAGAACACTTAATAAGCATCAGACATAGCCACTTGGTAAAAAGCAATTCATAGGGTATTTCCTGTCTCACAAATAAAGCATTTTTTTGGGCAAATATTTGGTATGTGGCTTCATAGACCAAATGCTTATGCCCGCCCCCAATTCATATGTTGAAACCTAATCTCTAAAGTGATGGTGTTAGGAGGTGGGCTTTTGGGGGGTGATGAGATCATCACAGTGGAGTCCTCATGAACAGAATGAATGCCTTTGTAGAAGAGACCACAGAGAGCCCCCTTGCTCCTTTGACTACGTGAGGTCCCACCAGGAAGCAGGCTCTCACCAAACACAGAATCAGCCAGTGCCTTGATCTTGGCCTTCCCAGCTTCCCAAACGTGAGAAATAAATATCTGTTGTTTTTAAGCCACTCATCTACGGTATTTTATAATAACAATTCACATGGATGAAGACACATGGAAAATATATGTTCTGATTTAAGTTTAAAAGTATAATGGGGGGCACCTGGGTGGCTCAGTAGGTTAAGCCTCTGCCTTCGGCCAGGGTTATGATCTCAGGGTCCTGGGATCGAGCCCCACATCGGGCTCTCTGCTCAGCAGGAAGCCCGCTTCCCCCTCTCTCTCTGCCTGCTTCTCTGCCTGCCTCTCTGCCTACTTGTGATCTCTCTCTCTGTCAAATAAATATTAAAAAAAAAAAAAAAAGTATAATGGACTTCGGTGTTGGTAAAACCTCAATCAAGACAGGCAAAAATGCTGTGGCAGTTTGGTAAGAAAACCGTTTGGTAAAGATTAGAAAAGACCAGGTCACTGCTGCTGACCATGCCTGTCGACGCTTGCACGATGGCCTGGGGACCACTGTGTCAGAGACTGTTATATGCCAGATGCTTCCACTGTTAAAACAGACCCCAAACGTGAGCACTTCAAAGCAAAGATACATCTACTAGTTCTTCCACTCCACTGAAATATCAATCATTTAGTATTGTGGACAACTAAATTTATTATTATCTCTCCCTCCCCAACATACACACACACTAGACTGTACCGTTCTACTTTCCTATCCACAAGGGTCGCAGAAAATTGGGTGGTTTTTTTTTTTTTTTTCCACCTCTGTATCCCTAGGGAGAGTGTACATCTGGGAAGAAGAGCCCGTTGGGGTTTACAGACATTCCAGAGGTGATAACCTACACATGCTTTTATGACAGTTTTGGTAATTTCTGTATAGGAGAGGGACAGATGCTACGAGGGAATGTAGCAGGGAGACTAAGTAGAGGCTTCTAAAAGGAAAAGCAAATTTAGACTGGGCTTGACGTGGAGAGGCAGCAAGTCATAGAAAGAGGTAAGGGGAAGATGTTCCAAGGCAGTAGGACCAATTTGAAGAGAAGAATTCTCTTGGCATAGTTAAGGAGCCAGAGCTTAAGGGGCAAGAGGAAACCTTTTGAGAGAACTCATTGGAATATGCCTTTTGGCACTTAGTATTTCAAGTGTAAACTTGTACATCCAACTACCAAGGGAATTAAATTATGGGCATACCATTAATTCCTTAACTTTTCAGGGAGGAATACATGTGATCAGCTTGAATGATCCTTCATCATCATCATGATTACAATCAACCATTCCTTCAACCAGTATCTACCGTGCACCAGACACTGAGGATCCAAGAGTAGGAAGATACATTCCCTGCTCTCGAGTACCTTGCAGAACCTGGATCAAATACCAGTTAATATTTTAAAGTTCCAAAACATAAAACCTATACATTTTATTATGTAAAATTTAAAAATTATAAGTAAAAAAAAAAATCCAGTAATAACATTCGGAAAAAATTTACAATAACTAAAGGTTCCCCTCTTTCATTTCATAAAAGATCTTGGAAACCAATAAGAGAAAGATCAATACTACTAGAAAAATGGGGGGATAAAAGGAAGGTATTCACAGAAAAAGAAATGTTTTAAGCATATGGAAAGTGCCCAACTTTAATTCTGATGTTAAAAGAAGCAAAATCAAAGAAGGGACTAGTCTTTATTGGCAAAGATTAAAAGCAAAGCACTTGTTAGTGTGGTGCTCTCATCTTTGCCCCCGAAGGACAAAATTTGGTTGCACTTATCAAAATTGAAAATTCCTTTATGACCAATAATTCAAATTCTGATTCTATAACTTTAATCTTAAAAGTATGTACAGATATATATAAAGAATGTATACATAAGAATGTTCATTAAAGGGGCACCTGGGTGGCTCAGTGGGTTAAGCCTCTGCTTTCAGCTCAGGTCATGATCTCAGGGTCCTGGGATTGAGCCCCTCATCGGGCTCTTTGCTCAGCAAGGGAGCCTGATTCCTCCTCCCCCTCTGCCTGCCTCTCTGCCTGCCTGTGATCTCTCTCTCTGTGTCAAATAAATAAAATCCTTAAAAAAAAAAAAGAATGTTCATTAAAGAAATTAAAAAATAATAATAATAAAAAAGCAAGGTTCATTACAACATTATTTGTGTTAACAGATACCTTTCAATAGCATAATTGTCTGGGACGCCTGGGTGGCTCAGTCAGTTAAATGCCTGCCTTCAGCTCAGGTCACGATCCCAGGGTCCTGGGATCAAGTCCCACACTGGGCTCCCTGCTCAGAGGGGAGCCTGCTTCCGCTTCTGCCTCTGCCTGCTGTTCCCTCTGCTTGTGCTCTGTCTCCCCTGCTTCTGCTCTGTCCCCTACCCCCAACCTGATAAGTAAATAAATAAAATCTTTTAAAATAAATAAATAAAAAATTTTAAAATGCTCTTCATAAAATAAATAAATAAATAAAATAACTAGCATGACTATCTACCAGTAGAATACTGGTTAAATATATTAAGACTCATCCATATGATGGCACGATATGGAGACATTAAAGATAATAAGGTATATACAGTTATATATATTAACAATTTCCAACATATATTTTACATGTAAAAAATTTTAAAAGCAAGAGGCAAAACAGTGAATACTCTTCTGCTATCACCTGCATATATTCTTTTAAAGGATGCATATAGGCGTTAGTATTTAGGCTATACTCTAGAACATATAAGTGGCTGCACATGAAGTAATCTGGAGAAGATAGTAAAACTCCCTCTGCTTGGGTTATATCCCAACAAAACACTCTGAGGGGCAGGACCAGGCATCAGTGCTTAAAGCTCTGCACGTGATTCTGTTGCCCACCAATGGTGGAGGACTCTATGTCAGGACCCCAAACAGTGATGACGTCTGGGGAAGAAACCTGAGGGAGCCAGGGCCGGGGTGGGAGGGACTTATTTTTCATTGTGGAACTTTCTGTAATGCTTGAAATTGTATTTTAAAAAATGTTTTATTTATGTATTTTTTAAAGATATGTTTATTTATTTTAGAAAGGGGTGGGGGAGGAGGGGCAGCAGGAGAGGGAGAGCGTTCTTCAGCAGACTCCCCGTTGGGCACAGAGCCCGACATGGGGCTCCATCCCAGGACCCTGAGACCATGACCTGAGCCGAGACCAATGATTAACTGACTGAGATGCCCAGGAACCCCTGCATTTTTTTAAAACCATGATCATAATATCTTTTTTTAAAAGATTTTATTTATTTATTTGACAGACAGAGATCACAACTAGGCAGAGAGGCAGGCAGAGAAAGAGGAGGAAGCAGGCTCCCTGCTGAGCAGAGAGCCCGAAGCAGGGCTTGATCCCAGGACCTTGGAATCATGACCCAAGCTGAAGCCAGAGGATTTAACCCACTGAGCCACCCAGGCGCTCCATGATCATAATATCTTAACAAGAGACATTTATAAACAAGATTCCTGTTATTGTCTATCAGGGATTTATAATAGCTTTCCCTTCTCCAATTCTTGTGGTAACTTTTTTCATAAAAATAGCCATAACTTCGAATTTTATTTTCAATGAAAGAAGAAGAGGTATACTTTATTTTTATGATGAAAACATACTGAAGTTATTTCAAAACGTGGCCACTGGCAAAGAAGTCAAGCTTCCACTATTTGCAGATGACATAATACTGTATATAGAAAACCCTAAAGACTCCATCAAGAAATTACTAGAATTGATATGTGAATTTGGTAAAGTTATGGATACAAAATCAATGTAGAGAATTTTGTTGTATTTCTGTATTCTAGTCATGAAGTAGCCAAAAGAGAAATTAAGAAAACAGTTCCCCTTACAATTAACACCAAAAGTAATACCTAAGAATGAACTTAACCAAGGAGCTGAAAGACCTGTACCCTGAAAACTATAAACACTGATGAAAGAAATTGAAGACGATACAAACAAATTGAAAGATATTCCACAGTCATGGATTGGAAGAATAAATATTGTTAGAATGTCCATCCGACCCAACGCAACCTACAGGTTTAATGCAATCGCTAACAAAATACCAACAGCATTTTTCACAGAGCTAGAACAAGTCATATTAGAATTCGTATAGAATCACAAAGGAGCCTGAACAGCCAAAGCAATCTTGAAGAAGAAAAACAAAACTGGAGGTTTCAAGTTATATAACAAAGGTGTAGTCATCAAAACACTATGATATTGGCACAAAAATAGACACATAGATCAGTGGGACAGAACAGAAAGCCCAGAAATAAATCCACAATTATATGGCCAATTAATCTTCAATAAAGGAGGCAAAAATATGCAAATGGAAAAAGTCTCTTCAACAAATGGCGTTGGGAGAACTGGAAAGCATGCAAAAGAATGAAACTCGACTACTTTTTTACACCTTACACAAAACTAAACTGATAATGGATTAAAGACCTAAGCGGGAGACCTGAAAAACCATAAAAATCCTAGAAGAGAGTAATTTCAAGTGTTGGCATAGATGCAGAGTAAAAGGAACCCTCACGCACTCTTGCTGGGAAGGTAAACCGGTGCACCCACTTTTGAAAACAGTATGGAGGTTCCTCAAAAAATTAAATAGAATTATCATATCATAGGTCTAGTAATTCCACTACTGGGTATTCACCCAAAGAATATGAAAACATTAATTTGAGAAGATATATGTACCGTTATGTTTATTGCAGTCTATTTACGATAGCCAAGATATGGAAACAAACCAAGCACCCATCGATACATGAACAAATAAAGAAGATGGGATATAGATCTGCAATGGAATATTACTCAGCCATAAAAAAGAATGAAATCTTGCCATTGGCAACAACTTGGGTAGATCTACCGGGTAGAATGAAGTGAAATTAGACAAAAAGAAATACCATGGGATTTCACTCATTTGTGGAATTTAAGAAACAAAACAAAGAAAAAGAGAGATAAACCAAAAAACAGACTCTTAACAGTAGAGAACCAACTGATGGTCACCAGAGGGGAGGACAGGAGAAATAAGTGATGGGATGAAGAGCACACGATGAGCACACGATGAGCACCAAGTAATATACAGAATTGTTGAATCACTATATTGTACACATGAAACTAACATAACACTGAATGTTAACTATACTGGAATTAAAATTTAAAAAAGAAAAAAACAAAAATGTGACCACCGATGTTGGCAATATGGCCCAGAGGCAGGAAGCTGAGCCTATGGATTTGGGGGGTGGGGAGACTCTCTGTACTGACTCCATGCGGACTACAAGACCCTTAGTGGCCCTCATGCTTCTTTGGTCCTGTTAACTCTGCTTTTGGATGCACTTTGTTTTGTTTGTTTGTTCTCCCAAAATGTCTTTGTAAATCCCCAAAGTCAAAGATTACAAATCTGACAAAAATAACTAGGATTTAAAATGACAATCTGTCAGCTACTGACTATCTCACTATTCCCTTTTCTCTGCTTTGTTTCTTCGTCTTCTCACCTTCCAGCACACCATGCAGGGACTTGTGGATGTACTCATGGTTCTACCATCTGCACTAAGATCTCAGCTCCACGAAGGGATGGGTTTGTGTCACTTTCAGTCACTGTTGAATCTCTAGGACCTAGCAGAGGGCCTGGTACACAGCAGGCACTCAATAAATATTTGGTGGCTACAAATCAAGCCACTCTGTTGTTTTGCTTCATGCAAATGTCATCACCCACCTCCTTCCACTGCACCCCTCCAAGGAGTCGGATCTCCCAGGGTGCGGGGACACCTGCCACAGCTTTCTGACTGGTCTTCCTGCTTCTGCCCACCTCCAGCCCTTCCACGCATATGGTCAGACGAATCTTCTTCAAACATGCACCAGATCACACCACTCCCCTATTTAGAAGAGTTCCATTTCTTCCCATTCCACTTAAAAGTAAAATCCACTTCTTGCCTATAGACTTTGCCATCGCCTGCATCTCCAAACAGATCATGCATTACTTTTCCTTCACTACCTTCCAGGCACAAACAGCACCTTTGGGGGGGTCTTTTGGGTACAAACCAAACACTTTTTGCTTTAGAATTTCTACTTCTGTTTTTCCCAGTGCTCACAGCCCTCCTTTCTCTCTTGCTACAGCACACTGTCGCATCCCCAGCTTATCTTCTTTGGAGACCCTCTCTGATTATGAAAAGACTTGTTGAGTCATTGCTTACTTTCTTTTATTTTTTTTTTTTAAAGAGAGAGAGAAGTAGGTGGCAGAAGGAGAGGGAGAGAGAGAGAATCGTCAGCAGGCTCTACACCCAGCATGGAGCTCATGACTCTGAGATTAGGACCTGAGCCGAAATCAAGAGTCAGATGCTTAACCAACTGAGCCATCCGGGCGCCCCTAATCACTGTTTACTGTTTACTCATCTACCTCACTCCCCGAGTCTCCCAGGTAGAATACAAGCTCTGAAAATGCAGCTCTTGGATTTGGGAAAGCGGAGCCTATATACACTTGCCGCCCATGCCTTTTCCTCTAACCCAGAACTTTCTGCAGTAATATCTATATTTGTTCCGTAGCTATATATGTAATACATATATATATTTGTTTTATATCCAAGCTCTCCCATATGATAGCCTCTAGACAACATGTGGCTTGAAATATAGCTAGTGTGACTAAGGAACTCAATCTTCAATTTTTTTTTAAGATTTTATTTATTTATTTGAGAGAGAGACAGAGATAGCAATAGAATGCACGAGCTGGGGAAGAGAGGGAGAGAAGCAGGCTCCTCCCTGCTGAGCAGGGAGCCCGATGTGGGGCTTGATCCCAGGACCCTGGGATCATGACCCGAGCCCAAGGCAGACACTTTACAGACTGAGCCACCCAGGCACCCTTAATCTTAAAATTTTATTTAATTTTAACTAATTGACATCTCAATTGCCCTACATGGCGAGGTCTACCGTATTATAGAGGGTAGCTCTAGACAGTCTGGGTACCAGAGACCTTGGAATTTACTGACCAAATGGCCATGAGCCTGGTAGGCCTACCTGAGCTTCTTCCCAAGTTCCTACTCTCAGGATACACTTCTCTACCAGTGTGCACATTTCCAGACCCCGGTACTAATCAGCACAGCTGCATGATGAGGTAGGTAGGCGGCGATGAGCAGGAGCTTGAATGTATGGGGTGGGCTTCCACTCACAAGCAAAAGCCCCTCAAGGACCTTGACAGACCCCAATGGGATGTGAGGTCTGTATGTCAGCTCTCTCTCCACTGCCAGACTTCCCAGCAGTACTTCCAAAGATAACCGTAAATTCAAACCAGCCTTCACAGTCATAGAGGCACGAACTGTTCGGGCCTCCTCTGGTCCTCTTTGGCCTCAGACCCAGAAAAAGTGGGTCTACCACCATGGCGGGGACTCCATTTTGTTCATATCAGCATCTTCTGCTTCTAGCTGAGTACCTGGCACCCAGCCTGGTGTCTAGTAGTTGGACGATAAGTATTTTTGGGTAAGTGAATAAAGTATATGTCTATCATATCAAACTTGGGGGGATATCTGGTGTTAAGGAGGTAAGGAGACAACTTCAGGAGCCTCACTGTTCTGTGGAATGTTTAGCAAAGAAGATAACATCTATATTTCCTACTGGTGGGACTTCCAAGCGTGGGTAAAACAGGACCTACACCATCCCATCATCTGAGAAACGCAGAGGAAGGACACCTAGCCAACTCCAGCACAGACAGAGATCAAGCTGTGGTAAATAGAGAGGAGAAACTGTGCCTGGGGTGATAGGCATTTGCAAAGCTTATCAGAAGAGACAACACTCTGGAAAAGTCTAGAAATCCAGACAAGCCTAGAAGACAAGAGATGCGGGGCCTGGTTTTTTTCTTCCCTCTTCTTTTTTTTGGCCCTACCCAGGAGTTTTAGTCTACTTCAGTAAGTTGAAAAACACAAATAAAATCAGAGTCCCAATGTATAGCACTTATAAGTACACTAATTTTCTTGGAATTAGGATCCTGTGGTAAAAAACACATGAAAACCTCACTGCCTAATGGGGATGTTCAACACCTTCCGAGTTATCCTTTTGTGACATACGTGAAGAACTAAGTAAAAGAATATTTCTATAGAGTCCAGGGAGATGCCTGGAATGGGTGGACCCCATCAGGCTAGGGCAGGATTTCAGAGCTCTGGGGGGACCACATCGTGAATGCATGTCGTTAGGAACCGACATTTTTCAGGACCTACTTCTGTCCACATGAACCACGCGTTTCATGAATGCGGGGCTGACTAAAAGAATTCCTGCCCTCCACATTCCAACCTCTGTAGGCAATTAAATCACAGTAAAATGAACCTTCTATTAGGTAGGAAAGATGGGGGCTCTTACCTGTTATTACTGACAACAGAACCAAAGGAGAGCAACCAGGAGTATAATTTCCCCAGCTGGCACTGTGTCTGAAGGCTTGGTCTCAGCGTTAGGATTAACAACTCTGTTGATCTCGCTTCTTTCTACTTTCAGAAAACACTGCTGCTCACATTCTTCCTGGTGGCTCCTGGGGGTGCTTTACCAGCAAGGCAGCTCACCAGGAAAGGGAGGGCACCCTAAAACAGTTTTCCTTACACAGGGGGGAAACGTGCTAATTAACATAAAATTGGGATCAGATGAAGAAAAGTTTACACATTTTCAAAAAAGTAGGATTCCCCCCAGTTAGGACAGTATGTATTTATTTTCCTGTTCACACTTTCTTTTCAAAAAAGTTAAGAAAATTCTGCTGCACCTTTCTCTAAAGATAACCTACAAAAATGAGTTCTCCTAATTAATAATTTCTCACTGGCTTTAGAAAGTATTTTAAAGTGGGACCATCCTCAAAATAGTTCCTTACTCCCATGCCAAGAGTGCACTTGGGTTCTCATAGTTAGACTGTAATGCTCAAAGGTTTTCAACCAATCAGATCTTTTATTTTTTGGTTAAGGCAAAAACAAAATGAAAATATTGTTTGGTGAGTCAGCCAACATTAAAAAATATTTTGTCAAGGGAATTGTGAACACTGTTGTTCTTGAGATTAAAAAATTTTAACTTGATTGCATTAAAACTAAAATGTTTAATTCAAGATAATTAAACATTTTTTTAAAAGCACAGTTTCCTATGAACCTTTAAGATGTTATGTTGAGTGAAATAAGCAAATACTGAGGACAAATGAGGACATATGAGGACAAATACTGTAATCATTCCATTGAGTAGTCACACACATAGAGACAGAAAGAACGGTGGTTGCCAGAAGCCAGGGTGGGGAGAGGAGATGGGGAATTAGTACTTAAAACATGCACTTAGGGGCACCTGGGGGGCTCAGTCGGCTGGGCGCCCGACTCTTGATTTCATCTAAGGTCATGGTCTCAGGTCATGAGTTCGAGCCCTGCATGGAGCACAGTGTTGGGCTCTGCACTGTTTGGAGTCTGCTTGAGATTCTCTTGCTCCCTCTGCCGTTCTCCCCACCCCACCCCACCCCACCGCTCCCTCTTTCTCTCTCTCTTCAAAAAACCAAAAAAGCCGCCAAAAAACCCATGTACTTAGGTCCACAGAACTGTACACTTAATAACCGTGAAAATGGTAAATATTATTATGTATATTTTGCCACAATGAAATTTTTTTTGACCCACATGGTTTCTGCTAGAGAAATCAGAGTAAGCATCCAAACTAAAAAAATAAAAAAGAGAGAGAGAGAGAGAGAAGAGAGCAAGAAATTCTATTAGGCAAGGAAATACATAACAAAGAGCTCTAGGAAAGCAAGGGCTACTGGTTGCTCTGGTCTCTCCTGTACCCAAGCACCGAGCCCTGAGCTGGACTGGGCAGCCACCCCACACATTTGCTCTAGGCAGCTGGGAAGTAAAGGGAGGAGAGGGAGGTTATTATTTTCCCAGTGTTAATGAGATACAGTTGACCTACCTACCTTACGCACTGTGTAAGTTTAAGCAGCACAGTGACCTGACTTACATATATTATAAAATAATTTCCCCACAGTTTGGTTGACATCCATCATCTCATATAGATTAAAAAAAAAAAAGTCTTTTTTTTTTCTCCTTGAGATGACAACTGTCAAGATTTACTTGCTTAACGACTTCCAAATATACCATTCGGCAGGGCTCTCTATCTTCCCGGTGTACATTGTTTCAAGGGGAGGTATTTTCCGTTTTTTGTTTTTGTTTTTGTTTTCAGTTGCAGTTCACAATTCCAACCAGCCCCGAACTGTGAACGAGCTGATTCAGGAAGGCTTACTACCAAGTCACCATGGAGCCTAATAATTACAGTTCTGAATTATTAATTGATCTAAAGCGTGTGCCTTAAATACATTTTGTAAAAGCAATCAAAGCTAGAGAAAGAGAGTCTGTATGTGCTATATAATTATAAAAATCAGGGAACTTCAGGTTGTGTCAGTGTTTTAGGTAACAAATAATTTCAGCACTAAAATATCCAATTAACACTCATTCAGAATTAAAACGTTGACATATCACCAAGCATGCTGTCGGTCGTAGAGTATAATGCACTGGGATTCAGATGGGACAAAGTGACACATTTGAGGATTTGTATTCAGAACCTTACTCTAACTACTGGCTGGGTTTTCTCTGTTGCTGGTCCCAGCAGCCCCATATAAACTGTCAGTTAGACCATTCCTGTAAGGATAATACCTTCCATAAGCAGCTGAAGCATGATGTTAGCAAAAAGACAATGACCCTTCAAAATTAGCAAAAAGACAATGACCCTTCAAAACAGCCAGAAGACAGGGTTCAAGGGATCTGTGTCTTTCATAATAATTACATTCAGTCAGTTACCGGTCTGGGAAGAAATCTGAATAAAATACCTGAATTAAAGAGCGGAGGTTAATGTTGGAGTTGGCCGAGTATAATTTTCAAAAGCCTCTAATAAAATAGCTTTCTACAAAGGGCCATCTATATAGTGCATTCTCAGATTTTCTATGAGGCTTGTGTAGAAAGCATTATACTTTTGCTGGTATAAAAATATGTCTAGGGCTCTATCCACACAGATACTATCAGGGACCAGCCGACCACAGCTCTGGGACCAAAGTCAGCCTGTCATCTCTTTTTGTGTCTCGTGAGCTAATGGCTGCTCTTGGGTTACAACAACAGATCTCAGTGATGGAGACAGAGAATGTATGGCCTCAAAGCCAAAAATATTTACCGTCTGGTTGTTATAGAAAAAAATTTGTCAACTTCACTGTTATATGATATGCCAGGCTTCACATTACAGAGCTTGCATAATACTGATACCTAATTAGTCTAATTATTCCATACTCTGATTCCTCTTTTTTATAACAGTAATTGAAGGGTTTGATTTTGGAGGCTATCTATGGGGCACAAGATGTTTGCTCTCCTGGGGTGCCTGATGGCTCAGTCGGTTAAATGCCTGCCTTTGTGTCAGGTCATGATCTCATGGTCCTGGGATCAAGCCCCACATTGGGCTCCATGCTCAGTGGGGAGCCTGCTTCTCCCTCTCCCTCCCCTCATGTGCGGGTGCTCTCTCTCTCTCATATAGAAAAATAAATCTTTTTTTTTTTTTAAGATTATTTATTTATTTATTTGACAGATCACAAGTAGGTGGAGAGGCAGGCAGAGAGAGAGGGAGGAAGCAGGCTCCCCGCTGAGCAGAGAGCCCGATGCGGGCTTGATCCCAGGACCTTGGGATCATGACCTAAGAGGAAGGCAGAGGCTTTAACCCACTGAGCCACCCCGGTGCCCCGATAAATAAAATCATTTTTTAAAAAAGATATTTCCTCTCCTTCTCTTAAGCTCTCTAACTGAAATAATTTATACTTAAGCTGGTATCTTAGTGCAGTTGGTTTTTAATATTGTGACAACCTCAACTGGTGAGAAAAATCTTTTTCCCTTCCAAATCTACGTTCCCAGCATTAAGAGGCTCCTTCGTGGTGGTTTCAGCATATCAATAAACCAGGAAAATCCAACCATCTTTCCATCCTGGCCTGTTCAGGTGTTCACTGTCCAGCCTTCCCATCTACTGATAATCGTGCTCAGGCCGACAAACATTAAGTTCATTGCTCAGAGCACGGGTCCCCAGATATTCCCAGTAAGGGTCGAGGAGAACTGAATTTCTACTTGCTAGCTGTATTTTGTGGCAAATACCGCCTTCCTTTTCCCAGTTCCAAGGTACTAGATTAGTTAGGGAAAATACATGAAAGGTCTTCATCGACTAAAAGTTGTTTCTTTAGTTTAATTTTCCTGCCATTTTCCTCCAATGCATAACTCTGAAAACTCAATCCAAAGAGTAAATATTACTTCTCAGAGGATTTACAAAATGATTAATTTAACAGTGGACTTCATCCCCATGAACACACTGAGGTTCCCTTTATCTTAATAAAGATGCATGTACCTCCCATCTTATGGCATTGATACAGGATAGGGAGAGTGAAATCACAGGACAAAATAAAAGAGAACAGGATATGTCAAAGCACTTAGTTCACACTCATCTTCAATTTCTAACACCAGAGAAAACAGGAAGTATTCCTTGGGCTATGCATTAGCCCAGCCTTTTGCTTTTACTAAAAAGACCCTTTCTTTAGGGGGCAGTGTAACAAATACCAAACCTGACACTTCCTAGTGACCTTGGCCAAGTTACAGAACATTGCAAAGGCTGAATAAATCTAACCAAAGAGACAAAGAATCTTTACTCAGAAAACTATAGAACATTCATGAAAGAAAATAAGGAAGACACAAAGAAATGGAAAAACGTTCTATGCTCATGGATTGGAAGAACAAATATTACGAAAATTTCTATGATGCCTAGAGCAATCTACACATTTAATGCAATCCCTATCAAAATACCATCAACTTTTTTCAAAGAAATGGAACAAATAATCCTAAAATTTGTATGGAACCAGAAAAGACCCTGAATAGCTAGAGGAATGTTGGAAAAGAAAACCAAAGCTGGTGACATCACAATTCCGGACTTCAAGCTCTATTACAAAGCTGTAATCATCAAGACAGTATGGTACTGGCATAGAAACAGACACATAGATCAATGGAACAGAATAGAGAAGCCAGAAGTGGACCCTCAACTCTATGGTCAACTAATCTTTGACAAAGCAGGAAAGAATGTCCAATGGAAAAAAGATAATCTCTTCAACAAATGGTGTTGGGGTAATTGGATAGCCACATGCAGAAGAATGAGACTGGACCATTTCCTTACACCACACACAAAAACAGACTCAAAACGAATGAAAGACCTCAATGTGAGACAGGAATCCATCAAAATCCTTGAGGAGAACACAGGCAGCAATCTCTTCGACCTCAGCTGCAGCAACTTCTTCCTAGAAACATTGCCAAAGGCAAGGGAAGCAAGGGCAAAAATGAATTCCTGGGACTTCATCAAGATCAAAAGTTTTGCACAGCAAAGGAAACAGTCAACAAAACCAAGAAAACTGACAGAATGGGAGAAGATATTTGCAAATGACATATCAGATAAAGGGCTAGTATCCAAAATCTATAAAGAACTTATCAAACTCAACACCCAAAGAACAAATTATCCAGTCAAGAAATGGGCAGAAGACATGAATTTCTGCCTATTTCTGTAAAGAAGACATCCAAATGGTCAACATACACATGAAGAAGTGCTCAACATCCCTCGGCATCGGGGAAATACAAATCAAAACCACAGTGAGATATCACCTCACACCAGTCAGAATGGCTAAAATTAACAAGTCAGGAAATGACAGATGCTGGAGAGGATGTGGAGAAAGGGGAACCCTCCTGCACTGTTGGTGGGAATGCAAGCTGGTGCAACCACTCTGAAAAACAGCATGGAGGTTCCTCAAAAAGTTGAAAATAGAGCTATCCTACAACCCAGCAATTTGCACTACTGGTTATTTACCCTAAAGATACAAATGAAGTGATCCAAAGGGGCATGTGCACCCAAATGTTTATAGCAGCAATGTCCACAATAGACAAACTATGGAAAGAGCCTAGATGTCCATCAACAGATGAATGGATAAAGAAGATGTGGTAAGTGTATATATATATATGTGTGTATGTATACACACACACACACACACACACACACACACAAAATAGAATACTACACAGCTATCAAAAACTGCAATCTTGCCATTTGCAATGACATGGATGGAACTAGAGGGTATTATGCTAAGTGAAATAAGTCAAAGAATGAAAATTATCATATGATCTCACTGATATGAGGAATTGGAGAAATAAGAAAGGATCATAAGGGGAGGGAGCGGAAATGAATCAAGATGAAATCAGAGAGAGAGACAAACCCTAAGAGACTCTTAATCTCAGGAAACGAACTAAGGGTTCCTGGGGGGTTAAGGGGGAGGGATGGGGAGGCTGGGTGATGGACACTGGGGGAGCATATGTGCTATGGTGAGTGCTGTGAATTATATAAGACTGATGATTCACAGACCTGTGCACTTGAAACAAATAATACATTATACGTTAATTTAAAAAAAAAAGAACATCACAAAGGCTGAATTTATCTGGAAAATGGGAGGGAGGCAGCTCCTGGTGCATAAAGCTGTTGTGATGTAAGTAATCCTCGCCAAGCACAGAGCTGGTGCGAAGTACTCGGGAAAGTGCCATTTACCTCGACTTTGTGGTTCTGTGGTTGCACAGGATATAAAAGGCTAAGTAAACCATTTAGGACACCAAGCACTTTACAAAGAAACCTACCTCAGTGACAAAGGAGGTCAACGAATTATTCAGTAACTCCTGAACTCTAACTAGTTTTATGTTGCCTCTGTTTCATTCTGAAGACAGCTGTTCGCCTTTACTGTAAACCCAAGGAGACACTTCCTTTCTTACTAGGTCAGGATTAGTCCCTCAAGGCGATCTTGGGATTCCATTCCCTATCCAGCCAGTTCTACCTGGCACCTCTCCAGGCACTGACTTGCCCCTAAGCCCCTGTCTACCTTCCTGGAAGTCTGAAGGGACACCTCATCTCACTTATCTCTTGTCCTGCTTGGTCTGGTGACCTCAGCAATCCTCCCAACTTTGGAGACATCACTCTATGTCGTAAATCTTTATAGTGGCATTTTCCTCTGGCACTCTTTATCCTTAGTCACTATCTCACCCTGATATGCCCGTAATTATTTATTTTTCTCTAAATCAAGGCAGGCACTACAACACAAATGAGCGTAGAGAAGGAAGCTGGTTTATTCTTACCATCATTTCTGTTCCCTACACAAGTCTTCAAGATTTTCTCTCATATTTTGTTCTTTGCCAGTAAACCTTAACTTACGTTTGGAAATGTGATCCTCTCAAGGTTGCACATCAGTGCCCATACAAGCGTGTCCCAATGACATGTGGGCTTCTAGAGATAGCTACTGGATAAACACTTTCCCAAAAGCAAATCCCATAGCGATTGGGTTGACAATTCTAACACCTTATTCATTAAATAAAGATGAAACAAACAAACAGAAAAAACTGTGACAAAAAATCTGAAGGAACATACAGGTTAGCCCGAAGGCTCAAGAAAGCAAATGGAGAAACCAGGAGGTTGACCTCATGAGAGGAGCCGCACAGGACAAGGAAGGGCTTGGATTCTGTAGTTGGCTTAGCCAGCGCTGAAATTCTGGTTCTACCGCTTAGTTGTGTGCTCTTAGGCACATTTTTACAATATTTTACAACTCCCTGAGTCCCTGGGCACCTGGGTTGCTTAGCGTCTGCCTTCAGCTCAGGTCAGGATCCCGGGGTCCTGGGATCCAGCCCTGGAGTCAGGCTCCCTGCCCAAATCAGAATCGGTATAGTTTTCACTGGGCAAAATTCCTTTTTGGGTCATCGTGACATGGGCTGAACAAAAGCCCAAGTCCTCAGTCCCTAAGTGATCTCCCCTGATCTCCATCCCGGAAGTGCTGGGCAGTCAATACAAAGGCAACACCCTTAACGTGTCAGGTGGCCCTTTGGCCACCCAAGCCTTTGAAGATGGGGTTACTGCGATCACAGTGGCTGGTACAGACCAGCTGTCATGTACAAACTACTCTTCCAGGTGACTTACGCATAGATTAACTTAATCCTCCCAACAATCCCTAAGCCAAGTCCTACTACCCTCCCTGTTTTCCAGATGAGCTGAGAGTGCTGGTGACGTCGCACAGCTACAAAGGGACAGAGCCAAGGGCAGAACTCCGGCCACGTGGCTCCAGAGTTGATAACAACCACCAGGCTGTAAATCTGAGGTGTAAACCCAAGTGCAACTCCGAGGGGGTGAGCGGCCATAATCCCCAGCGGCACAGAGGTGGCAGAGGAGGAGAAGTTTGTCCTACTCTGGACAAGCCACAGAAACTTTTTTCTGTATCTATACAATGGGGATAATAATATCAGATGACACACCCAGCGTGAGGATTCAACTTCCATACTGAGGATCGTCCCATCTTGTGGCTTCCAGCGCCTTCAGAAGCAACAGGGACCAGATTCATCAGAAAGTTTCACCCTCTCCCACTTCGTGCAAGGAAGTGAGAAAAGTTAATAAAGCTCTCAGTTCTGGGATAGCAATAGAAAACAATGGACAAAAGCCATCAATCAACATTCACTGAAGACCAATAACCAATATTTATACAACTCCTACTATTCCAAGTACGTGAAATATTTTAACTGATTTGGTTTTCACACTGACCTTACAAAGCGACTTGAGATTTAAAAAAAAAAAACAAATAACACAACAAGGGGTGCCTGGGTGGCTCAGTGGCTTAAGCCTCTGCCTTCAGCTCAGGTCATGATCTCAGGGTCCTGGGATTGAGCCCTGCATTGGGCTTTCTGCTCAGCGGGGAGCCTGCTTCACCCTCCCTCTCTGCCTGCCTCTCTGCCTACTTGTGATCTCTGTCAAATAAATAAAATATTTTAAAAAAATCAATAAAAAACAAGATACAGGGTTAAATAACTCACCCAAAGACACAAAACTAAGGAAGAAACAACTATGGCTAAAAAAAATATGAAAAAATATTTAACCTCACTGTAATAAAAAATACGCAGATGTCTAAAAATAAGATATTTTTGCCTATCAAATTATTTTAACACTTTCTATTATTATTTTTTATTTTTATTTTTTTAAATGAGATATAATTGACATATAACATTATATTAGTTTGAGGTGTATAAAAATGGTTTGATATATGCATGCACTTCATGTTATCAAATGGTCACCGCAATAAATCTAGTTTGCCTCCGTCACTGCACATAGTTACAACTTGTTATCTTGTGATGAGAACTTTTAAGCTCCAGTCTTTTAAGAAACTTCCAAATATACAATACAGTATTGTAAATTATATTCACCATGCTGTACATTACATCCCTGGGACCAATTCATCATATAACTGGAGGTTGGTACCTTTTGACTAACTGCACCCATTTCGCCGACCTCCCACATGCAAGTGCAGTTATAGAGCATTTGTCTTTCTCTGATGGACTTATTTCAGTCAGCATACTGTCCTCAAGGGCTATCTATGTTGTTGCAAATCGCAGGACTTCTCTTCTATGGCTGGATAATATTCCACCCCCGTCAAATTAACCATTTAAAAAATGACAGTCAATACTGCAGTGAAATGAACTCATACAATGCTGGTAGATGTCTAACTTAAGGCAACGTTTCTGAAAAGCAATTTGGAAAGGCATGCTACTCTCTTAAAAAGTATATATTCAGGAATTCTCTTTTCCAGAATCTATGTGAAGGAAATAAAGATGCCAAGAAATACGTACGAGAATGTTCCCACGGGCTGAAACACACATACATCGTCTATATGTACATGTGTGTCTGTGTCTGTGTATACATATGTGCTTGTATGTATAAAACAATGTAAATATCCAACAGGGGGAGAATGGCTCAATTACAAAAAGTACTTTGAAAACTATATTCTGTAAGCACAGACTACTTTTTTAGTGTTGAAAGAATGATGGGAATTTTAAGTAATGATGTGCTTTTCTTTCTAACCAGATGACAGCTCCCCCCACCACTTGGATTAGCTTCCTGATGAAGCCCCATTAAGATGAAAACTTGTGACTAATAGTTTGAGCTCACCCTAGGTTCATTCTTTTTAAAACATAGAATTTGCTGAAAAGGAAATTCTGGCTACACTCCCAACATATCCCTCCCTATTTTGCAACCAGGATGGCAGAACCACACTTTCTGGTGGCCCCAATTAGGAGCTACAGAGAAAGGCAGAATTTTGGAGACATTGTAAAGCATCTGGGGGCCTCCGTGGGCTAGTGGGAGAGGAGGAGAAAGGGGAATTGGTGCCTGAGTGACTCAGTGGGTTAAGCCTCTATCTCAGGTCGTGGTCTCGGGGTCCTGGGATCAAGCCCTGCATCAGGGTCTTGGCTCAGCGGGGAGCCTGCTTCTCCCTCTCTCTCTGTCTGCCTCTCTACCTCCTTGTGATCTCTCTCTGTGTCAAATAAATAAATAAAATCTTAAAAAAAAAGTAAATGCAGCAAGAAGCTGCAACTGTTCTCTTAGGTCTGCAGTGCAAGGATTCCTTCAGGGCTTAAAGAGGCTGGGTCATTGCTTCTCACCTTAATCCCAAAGATGTAACATGTGACCAAAAAGCCAATCACTGGGCTCAGACCCTCTTTTCTTGAAGACCAGCGGCCATCATTTGAGACTTTGCAAAGCCCATTTAAATGTGGAAGAAAGACAGAGTCTGCTATAGTCCGTGCATCTCCTTTGAAATCAGGCACAACTTTCTGTAATATGAGTCAACAACAATCCTCTTGAGGGTCTACTGTGTGTATAAACACTTTGCTTACGTTACGTCACTTCATCTTCACTACAGGGGGGGCGGGTCCTACTTCATCATCCCTCCCTTGCACAGGGGGAACCAAACCACAGACACAACGGTATGCCTCAAGTCGCTCACTGCCAACACACGGCAAAGCTGCGTTTCTACCTGTGGTCTGACCTCTAAGTGGATGCCCCTTCCCTCTCTTTGAATCGCAAATCATTAACTTCTCTGAAATTAAAAAGTTAGAGGCTCACTCATCTCATCTAACCATCCAGTCTGCGTAAGAATGCCTGTGAGACTAGCTCTGCTAAATGACGATGAATACAGGATCCTCCTGGAGAGCTCGCTAAAACGAGGACTGTTGCAGTACGTGTGAAGTGGGGCCTGAGATTCTGCATTTCTACCAAGCTCTGGGGTGATGCTGGAACTGCTGGACCATGGAGCAAAACTCTGGTTAAAAGGAGTCCAGGGGCGCCTGGGTGGCTCAGTGGGTTAAGCCTCTGCCTTCAGCTTGGGTCATGATCCCAGGGTCCTGGGATCGAGCCCCACATCAGGCTCTCTGCTCGGCGGGGAGCCTGCTTCCCCCTCTCTCTGTCTGCCTCTCTGCCTACTTGTGATCTCTCTCTTTCTGTCAAATAAATAAATAAAATCTTAAAAAAAAATAATTTAAAAAAGGAGTCCAGTAGAAGCTACTATAGGACTATTTAAATTTAATTACATATTCAATGCTTACATTGCCTCGTTTCAAGAGCTCAACAGCCACATGTGGCTACCATATTGGACACCACAGATACAGACTATTTCATTCATCAGAAAAAAGTTCTTCAGTCTAGGGCATGCCGAAAGCAAGATAGCTACTTCTAAGGGTGGGGAGTTGGAGGCCCATTTCCTAGTGAACTCACTTATTAGCTTCTAAACTGAAAAGACACATACCTCCTCCCTTCTTACAACTTTCACTACTGGCCCCATTCCATACTCTTAACAAGACACGACAAGGAAATATACCTCCTTAAATATGGAAGTCCTCTCAAATGTAGCATGTTTTTACATGTTTCTTATTAAAAATAAGACCACTTCAATGATGAGTCTTACCTTCCCCCAAAATTAAAATTTGGATATGGGTGTATTAGAAATATCAAATTTAGACTACTGTTACCTATACTACAGCAAAGTAAAGGATATTTCAGATAGTCAATAATAATGACAAAACTGCAAAAAATATTAGTAACACAAATAGAATATTCGACTCACAGGAAGAAAAACAGAAAAAGGACTTTGGAGCTAAAAGAAATGGAAAATAATTTATTTTTTTATGTGTATGTAACTGTTCTTTATGATACCAGTAAAATTAAGCAGATCTGGCGAGTTATAAAACCTAGAAGAATTACTAAAGTCAGTTTTCTTAAATAGTTATACAGGCCTCTTCTTATAAAACAAATACAAATCTAAGTACTCAATGAATATTTTAGTCTAGTTTTCAGACTTTTTCTTTTTTCTTTTCTTTTTTGTTTGTTTGTTTGTTTGGAGGGGGTGGAAGGGCAGAGGGAGAGGGAGAGAGAGATTCTTACCATGCCCAGCACAGAGCCTGGCACGGGCTCAATCCCACGACCCTGAGATCGTGACCTGAAGCCAAAATCAAGAGTCAGACGTTTAACCAACTGAGCCACCCAGGTGCCCCCCAGATTTTTAAAAAAAAATTTTAATACTTAAACCCAGGAAAGTTTTCAAATTTGGTCTCGATAAGCAAAATGGCCTAAATCAATAAATTGACAGTGATTTTAAATTAATAGCATGCTTCAAATCCTTTAAGTTCCTGTTGTCACACTTAGGGCAGCATTTTTAAAAAAGTATATATATATAGTGACTCATACTGTAACTGTTTAACATGATTGCAGACTTTAAATATTTTTTCTTCATTATAGAACATATGGTTCCTTAAATTATGCAAAAAATGATAGAAATTATTCATGAAAAAAATTGGCTTCTGTGCATAACCATACCCAACAGGTGTGTATTTTAAACACACGGGGGCTAATTAATGAATGTTTGTATTCCTAAAATACTCATTGGGGTGTATTCTAAGAAATAATTTCTGTGTTCTCCTACACTCTTTATTAAAAAGTAACGAAAACCTGGAACTCATTTTCAGGAGTGCTTTCCTAAAATGCTAACATCATTCCTCAAAATACTTTTTCTTCTTTGACAGCTTATGCTTGGGTGCAACCCTGAAATAGTTTGAAAATTCCACATGAGCCACAAGCAGGGCAGACCGGAACAAGGGACAGGAAGGCTTACACGTTGCATGTGTTTCCGCGCTATTCATTTCGTAGGAATTTTAAGGGACTTATTCTGAAAACTTATAATTTTGCAACTTTAAATCCTGAGGAACATCTGAAGGGGGCCTATCCTGCTCATTAAATAATTTTTGCTCATCTTGACAGTGACCTGAGAGCATAGATCAAAAAACAAAAGAAGGTCTTAAAAAACACTGACCATATTATGGCAAAAACCTTCAGCTCTCATTCTGGAATTGTATCTGTCATCATGATCTTAGGCCAATGGTGGGAATAAAGGAATCAAATTAAATAGAAGACTGTGTGATTTCAACTTGCTATGTTTAAAGTAGAAGTTTCAGTTGCTTTTCGGGAAATTTCTTTTCTTCTGGCTGCATGACAAGAAGTGAAATCATCTCATTCTGGGATGCCTACACACACCTAAAAAGGGAATTTGGTTTTTAGTGGAATATGACCAGAAAACTGAAATTCACTATTTAATGCAAGTTTATTTCTTAACAGTTAAGCTGTGGTATTATTTACTGAACACAGAGTTGATAAATCTTTCTAAAATCAGATCAAATTATCATCACAATTCATCAAGTTATGAAGGAATCAGAAATGTAATTATTGAACTTGGCTCAAATTCAGTATTTCAAAGGAACATATGGTTTAAAATACCTTTTGACGCTTTCAAAACTGTGTCTATAATTCTTTAAGTTTAACTTCATTTTTTATTTGGATATGAGAAACACTAACTGTTCATAATGCACAATGTATGGATTAATGTGAATTTTTACATATTTTACGGGTTGAGAACAATGTGGTACTCTCTATATATAGTCTTAATTTAAATATTTTTTAATGTTTAAGGAATGCATTTAGTGTTTAAGGTTAAGAGTAACATTTTACTAATGGTTTACTATTTACAAATGATCCGAAGAGTATTTTATGACAATAAAAATTCTCAATTCGATTACTTTGAATTTTACTTAACAGATATGATTTCATTGATAAGTCAAGGATTTTTTGTTAAAGAATCTTAATTGCTGTCATTACACTATAGGGATTTTTTAAAACACATTTTCATAAACGTAAGGTACTGATAACCATTTCAAATCTAAGTTCAAGTACAAAAATAATCTCAAATACAACAAATAATAAAATTACTAAACATGTTTGATTTCAAATTTTGTTCTGAACAGTTTCTGCATTTGTGCTAGTCCTTCAGAAATGAGCGATTTGTTTGAGATTTCTGTGATGCCAGGCACTTGAGAGGAAAGTTTAAAAACAGACTTGGTAATGGTTAAAAAAAAAAACTGATTAAAAATGCTAGACGTCAATGACTTTAAAAAGAGTTTCTTACCGCTTCAGAATGCTCACTGCCATCATGGTACATGTTTCTTCTACGCCTCAAACTAGAGTCTCAGCATGGCCATCAACAAGTCCTTTTGCAGGAAGCTAAAGTGTGTTATCCTAGTGATTCTGTTTCCACAGCTGGGATATAGTGCTATTAGTTTCCCACGCTTGGCAATGCTCTTAAAATAGTCTCTCAGACACCGAAAGACAAAAAATGACTATTTGCAAGCACTTCAGGAAATGATGGTCTGGCAGACTGAGTGAAAATTCCACAACTGAACAAAATCGGTTTTTGATGTAGTATATTAATTGATTACTAAAAGCAAAACAGACCCAAGAAAATATTGGGTCAGGGAACAGTCATTCACTCTTTTGGTAAGTAGTTTTATCACCTGACCCACACCTAGACACAGAAAGCTCCTAGTTCTCAATGGAGGGCTAGCAAACATTATAGGAACTCAGGTGGACAGGGAAAAAACATACCGCTCATAATTCCTTTCCATTTATTGAAATAAGTAGAAAGATTTTCTAGGAATTTAAAGGGAATTTGAGCATTAGTTTGTGTAAAATTAAAAGACTGAGTAACTTATTGGATATGATATTTTAGCCAAATCAGCTAACATATTCTATCATTATTATTTCAATAATATACATGTATACATGTCTCTCTTGGTCTGCGTTTGTTTCAAATTGTGAATAATTCGTGTGGGAAGGTACACAAAGAAATCCATGAATGATTAATGCTACACTGGTCCTTAAATGAAAAATAATCTGTCTCTTTTGTTAACTTCAGGTGGTATATAAAAGAATGTCACATTGTTCTGTCTCAACATTATGACTCAAAGAAAATATTTCAACAAAACGCTTCATTTTCCCACAGTCTTTTAAAAAATGATAACAAAAATCTTGCCAAACATCCTTGTAGTACAAGGACAGGATTTCTGCCAAGGAAGCCGTGATGTTTTAATTAGAAATAATTTAACCAAATACTGGACAGGCTTAATTGGTTGTACAGATCAAAATACAGTAATGTAGCAAAAAAAGCTCAACCTTGAGTGGTGTTTGGGAGGAAAAAACAAAACAAAACAAGCACAAATGCAAACCATGTCCAAGCATCCAACTCACCTCATACTTGTAAATAACTGGTCATCAAAGAGTTTGTGAAATGAAGGAAGATGGAGATTTATGAAGATACCTTGTAAAGCAGCTGGACCCCTCCTATTCGGATGAGAATCTCAAGGCCAGAGAGGTTAAATAACTTACCCAAAGTCAATCAGCTAGACTGCCTGCTGGGAACAAACTAACCCCCAGATAATGTCCTCAGCTAAACTCTAGGACAGGACACACAATACAGCGGAGAGCAAAAGTACAAAGAAACAAGAGTGGGCTGAATTCTGGAAACAGTCTTAACTATCAACTCCATCAGTCATTAACCTTGAGATCCAGGGCAATTCACGTAGGGCCTCTGGACACTTGCTCTCATTCTTAAACCAAGTGGACAAGATTGGAAAAATTGCCACCTCTCCTTCGACCTCCACCTTCCCAAAACTGTGCATATGAATAAGATAGCCCTTTGCTTAAAACGTTACTGTAAACAAACAAAAACAGAATTTGTATAGACTTCTGGATTTTAGGAGAACTATTCAATTTCCTGTAATGGTGAACCCTATTATGCACACTAAGAGGAAAGAAAGCTAAAGAATAATGGAGAAAGAAATACTGCGTGGGAAATGGGACTTTGAAATAGAGAGGGAAATCAGGAAAGAAGATAAAAGCAAGTATAGTAAATTATATAGTGACACATGGGAGAAAGCTGCAGGTCCCAGGTAATACTCTGAGAACAGGCAGGGGAAAAAGGAATAGGCTGAAGATGTTGAAAAAAAGACAAGAGTAAACCAGAAAAATGAACTGCATTGAAGGCCACATTATTTTAAAAGGCATTCACCAATGTAACCGCCATATTAACATTTTTACCATAGTTTATGACATGGAATGTACTACCTGCATATTAGTTTGTTCTTAAACCAGACCAATTTAATTGGTATTATTATCCTTACGATTCTACAAGAAAACAAAACTGGTATTCAGAGATGTTCGGCACCGTGGACAAAGCCAGAGAGCTCCTAAGAGTGCACAAGGCAAGGATGTGAATTCGGACCCTCTAGCTCAAATGCACATGTTTCTCAAGCACATCATGCTGCCTGTCTAGTCACAGCTCTAAAAAAAAAGGGGGGGGTGCTATTAAACACTGTGTGATTAGTAACTTCCTGGACCAGGAGACAGAAGGGAAAATGAGTAACTCATAAACTCATACCTCACCTTCGGAGCATACAATCTTTTAAAATGTGAGGCGGATATCGTCACCAAGTAACTAGCAAGACAAATAGTAAACAGATCCCAGGATCAGAGGATGGGCCTCCACGGGCAACACAGGAGACTCCCCAAAAGGAAGAGGATTTGAACCAGGCCTGAGAAGAAAGCTGGGGTCATTGGGTACAAGACATTCTCAACTGAAGACAGACAGTAGCCAATCAATCAATCAGTCAATCAAAGTTTGTATGGGAACCACAGGCATTATATCTGCAAAGGCAAGCCTGAGCCCCCCATCCTGGTGAGAGCCTTGAATTCCAGGTTGAGTTTGAAATTTATCCTATAAATAATAAGGAACCACCCAAGATTATAAAACAGGGGCTTGAAATGTTAACATCTCTACTTAGGAAGGATTTCTGCTTTTCTAGGAAAAATGGCCTATGAAGCAGAAAGGCCAGAGAGGGGTGGGGGAGAGAGCTTTATGAATGTGAAAGACAGAGGAGACGGCAGATCAAAGGTGGTCAACTCAGACAAGCAGCCTTCCTCACTGGCAAAACCAATGAGCACATAGTTTATGAACTGGTTTAACGAGGATCTCGCTTCAGAGCCTACTCTCATTTTCTACAGCAGTATTTGGTAATGGACCTTATTTTTTATGGACTTTAAAATCAATTACTTCACAGGTAATTACTTTTATTTATTTACTTGTATTTTAAATTTAACTTTAAGGGGTGTGTATCTGGCTCAGTTGGAAGAGCACGTGACTCTTGATCTCAGGGTTTTTTATTTTTATTTTTATTTTTTAAAGATTTTATTTATTTGGCAGAGAGAGATCACAAGTAGACAGGGTGGCAGGCAGAGAGAGAGAGAGAGAGAAAGAGAGGGAAGCAGGCTCCCCGCCGAGCAGAGAGCACGACGCGGGACTCGATCCCAGGACCCTGAGACCATGACCTGAGCCAAAGGCAGTGGCCCAACCCACTGAGCCACCCAGGCGCCCCGATCTCAGGGTTTTGAGTTTGAGCCCCATGCTGGGTGCAGCGATTACTTAAATAAATAAATAAAACTTTAAAGAACTTCAAGATCTTTTCTCCTATTAACTTCCAAATATATATATAGTATAATTTTTTTTTCAAGATTTATTTATTAACTTTAGAGAGAGAGCGAGTGCGAGTAGGGGTAGAGGCCGAGGGAGAGCGTCTCCATCAGCCTCCCTGCCAAGCGCAGAGCCTGATGCCTCACGGGGAGTTTGAACTTATGACCTCAAGATCATAACCGAAGGTGAAATTAAGAGTCTGACACTCAACATACTAAGTCACTCAGGTGCCCCTGTATGACAGTATTATTAACTACAGTCACTATGCTATACATTACATCCCAGGACTTACTTATTTTATAACTGGAAGTTTGTGCCTTTTGACCCCCCTCCAACCATTTCTTCACCTATTTAAGAAAGTAGATCTTAAAGTTTCTCTTTACAAGAAAAAAAAATTTAACTATGTGTGGTGATAGATTTTAACTAAACCCTACTGTCATAATTTTGTAATATATAATCATTAAATTATACACCAGAAACTGATATAATGTTATACGTTAATTATATCTCAAAAAATTTTTTTAAGATTTTATTTATTCATTTGACAGACAGAGATCACAAGTAGGCAGAGAGGCAGGCAGAGAGAGAGGGGAAGCAGGCTCCCCACTGAGCAGAGAGCCCGATGTGGGGCTCGATCCCAGGACCCTGAGATCATGACCTGAGCCGAAGGCAGAGGCTTTAACCCACTGAGCCACCCAGGCGCCCCTCAATTTTTTTTTTTTAAGAATTTTTAATCAATTCACCTAAGGCTACTTCTGTGTTAAAATTTCTAAAAGTACTACAGTACTCAAATAATCACTTTAAAAAAGCAACATGAAACAAGACATAGTAATCACACAATATAAAGAAAGTTGGATAAAACTAGTAACATTTCTATGAATTTCACAAGTATTTACTGCTACTCACAAAACATTGGGAAGAAAAAGTCTTCAGATAAACATCTCTTAAGTAGTTATAACTAAAACAAAAATATCCACAGTGCTAATTTGGCCATTAAGGTTCTGAAATGCAAATTAAGTTGGAAATGCTTTTTAAGAAGTATTGTTAAGAAGTCTTTAAAAGAAAGATGACTAAAAAGAGCAGTACTTTCATATACGGAGAGAGAGCACAAGCTCAAGAGAATAGGGTATTTGTTTGATTAGTTGCTGCCTTCCTATGTCCTAGAACAGCAACCTAGCCCCCAGAGTCGTGCTCAGTGCACACTTTTTTTTTTTTTTAGATTTTATTTATTTATTTGACAGACAGAGATCACAAGTAGGCAGAGAGGCAGGCAGAGAGAGAGGGAGAAGCAGGCTCCCAGTTGAGCAGAGAGCCCGATGCGGGGCTCGATCCCAGGACCCTGGGATCATAACCCGAGCCAAAGGCAGAGGCTTTAACCCACCGAGCCACCCAGGCGCCCTCAGTGCACACTTTTTAACTGAATGGATGAACATGTTTCCCTGTTTCCATGCATTCCCATTCATTCATTCACTCCTTAAATATTTGTCATGCACTGCTATGATATAAATAATTGGCTAGATATTGAGGCTTCCAGGGTCAATAAGGCAAACACAGGTCCTGCACTAGAGGAGCTTGTAGCCTAGACCAGTGGTTCCAAAGAGGTGTTCCAGAAATTTGCAGCAGCATTTCTGGTTGTCTCAACAATTGTGGGACACTACAGGCTGGCTGTGGGCAGTGGCCAGGGATATAAATGTCCTACATCGTGCACAAACGTTCTCATGTAATAACAAAATGGGTGTGTGCACCCCTCATGCCCTTGGTCTTGCTGGAATGCATGCAGGTGAAAAATCTGTTTATAAAATGATCCGAACCCAGACTCTAACCCTATTAAGCGTACAAGCACAAAGCATTTTTGTAGAGATGTCAAACGTACTGAGTTTTCTACAAATGAAAGTAGTGCGTGAATCAACAGAAGATTGTACTTTGTGTGGAACTTTACGAAGAATTGTGAAGTACTGTCTCCAGTAGCCACCTACCTGTGCCCCACACCACTGTCGAACAGCATTGACATCTGTCCCACCCACAGTACCTGCAGACAGGGGCAGACACCTGACTCCTTCATCGCGTCTTCCAGCGTGGTCATACCCGCGCCATCGCAAACTGAAATACACATGACTGAAGAATAAGCAAATTACTTCCTGAGGTTTTACATTATGTGTGAGTCGTTGACGTTAAGGTCGACTTTCATTTCAGGATCACGAAGGAGACCTGCGGAAGTATTTGTAAAAGAAACCGAGTCTGCTAGAAATGGGACCTGCCGTTCCAGACAAGAAGGAAGCCAGATAATCGCGTTTGGAGGAAGCAAATAAACTCAGTCCCAGGACAGAGACAAATGGGAGGAACCACTTCATGAGGGCAGTCAGCAAAAACCTTTCTGAAGAATTACGCTTTAATTGAAAGCTTACAAATAAGAGGAAGGGACAGAAAGAACATTTCTAAGAAAAAAGAACAGCAGGTGCAAAGCCGTGAGGTTGGAAAGAACTTGCCTTATTAGAGAAATTGGGGAAAAAAAAAATCAGTGATGATGAAGTACGGCAGGTCAAGGGATGTGATGCTGCTGGTGATGGTGGGAATCTTGGGGCTGCCCTAAACGGGTAGGGCGCGGGGCAGATGCTGGACTGGCCAGGCTGTATATGGACGAATCAGTCTTCAGGGTGGAGGGAGAAAAGCTGGGTAGAGGTCTAGACTACGGTGGCCCCAGTGGGGTTCCCAGAGCTCTGGCCCATCAAGTAGAGAAGGTGTGTAAGAAGCATCAGAGGTTGCACGGGGTGAGACATCTGGTCTCCTAGGGTCTACAGCCCCAGTGCACCAGGAGCAACCCTGTGAAAACCTTCTAGAAAAGTGCTGTTTGTTTGTTTGTTTGTTTGTTTGTTTGTTTCTTTCTTTCTTTCTTTCTTTCTTTCTTTCTTTTTTTTAAAGAGAGAGAGCACAAGCAGGGGGGAGTAGCAGGCAAAGGGGGAAGCAGGCTCCCCGCTGAGCAATGAGTCTGATGCAGGACTCCATCCCAGGATCCTGGGATCATGACCTGAGCCGAAGGCAGATGCTTAACCGACTGAGCCACTCAGGTATCCCTGTGTTGTTTGTTTTTCATATTTTACCTGCGAGTTAGTTCCTTCAGACACTACGAACAACAAAGAAAAAGTGAGATCAGACACGGAGAGCCTAAGCAGCTGAGCTCCTACCAGATACCTCTTTGATTCTAAGTGGAGCTCTTGGCTTTAGCAGGAGCTCTGCTGCAGCATAAAACGAAATAAAAGGAAGGCGACATTTATTCGAGAGGTATAATCATTCGTGTGATATCATTCATCACCTTGAGAAGAAATCACATGTAAAATCAACACCAAATGGTTAGTTATACATGGAAATCCCCGTTTAAAAAAAATTTTTTTTTAATATGACTTTTCTAACTAGGTTCATACCTTTGTAGATAGGAACAGCTACAGGTAAGATTTACAGAACATAAGCTCTTTATCTAGCATCCAAAAATCTAGAAAGCTCCAACAGCAAGAGGCGGTGGAAATACTGAAGCCCCCTGAAACACACTGTTCACATCTTCCCTTCAGAAGTGACTCCTGAAGAAAGAAACCACGCGTTGTTCCAAGGGTGTGTTATATTTTGATTCTCTGAATCCTGCCAATCCCATGTGTAGGATATGTAGATAATGAACCTATTTTCAGATTCAAAGGCCGCTATCTCTTACTGTTTGCTCTGCCTTCCTTCTCCTAAGTCCCCCCATTCCTCTGCTATTAAGCCTTTGGCTCCAAGGTGTCTGGAGATACAATTTGCAAAACAAACAAGACACAAAAACAAGATGAAACACAGAATCGGGCTTTCTTGGCAGCCTAGACCCTCAGCAGCACCTGACGCAGTTGCCTACTCTGTGACATCACTCAGCTCCCCTCAGGCCCCATGGCGACTGTGTGGGCATGGGCCACCTGCTTCCTCTCCCCAGCACTCTTCCGGCAGCGTTCGGGCCTTTTTAAGGGCAGAGCAAGGCAGCGGAGGGGTAGGTGAAATGGAGGGTGCACTGGGGGTTAGGACCAGGCACAATGAGAAGGTCTTGGAATTGTACCAAGGAGACTGTTCCCAAGATTGGTCGGATGGTAGGCAAGCAAAGGCTCAGGTCAGGAGGAAAAAGGCATGTCAGTCCTTAACACACGCTTGTCAAATGGTCAATCCCTTATCATCACAGGGCGCTTCACTATTTTCAAGACTTACACAAAGATTATATTTGATCCTCGAGGCCCATACAGGGCCCATGTCATGATTGCTCGATTGGAAAAATAAGGAAATGGACTCTCAGAGACACTGGGTGATGTGTCCAATGTCACCCATCTACTTAAAGCCTATTCCAGCTTTTTAAAGAAACATCCATTCCATTTTGACACCAATCAAGTACTCATCAAGCTATGAGCCACTCGCTGGTATTAAGAAATACCAAGAGTTTTCAAAACACGAACCAGAATTCTTAAGAGTTTGACCAAGGTCTAGAACGATTTATTGTTTGTACTAGAAATAAGACTTTGCTCATAATATTTCATTGTAACATCTTTGGGCAAAGATATAGATAATGGATATTGTCGGAGTTAATAGACTAAACAGATCTTTTAGGATAAGTAGGATTAATACAAAGATCTCAACTGCCAGAGAGCAGCCTATGGAATTTTTTTTTAAGGGAAATAACGCTGGAAATCTAAACTCATACTCTCAAACTAGATGCCAGTGAATAAGAAATGTCAATAGTTTGTTAATCCCCGGAGCATTACATTCTCTCTTTTTCCCTTCAATTAGTTTCAGATGTCTTTGCAGGTCATTTTACTTTGATGTGTACCTTACACTAAATCAACACAGATCAGTCCACTGTAAAGAAAAGGAATGCTTACACACTTAGTTTATATCATCAAATCAGTGAACTGAAAACAGTTGAGAGGAGTCATGCCCCTAAGAAAGATTTTTCCAAGGACATAAAAATACAGATTTCATCCAGAGTCATACATTTTAAAATTCCGATTCTAATTTGAAAACTTAAGATCATCCAGAATTAAAACTGAAGTCATATTATTGTTTAAGAACGGTATCTCTTAGAAAAAAGAAATTATAAGACGATTTTTAACTCTCATGATCCTCTAACTGAACAGATCCCATTTTCCTGCTCCCAAATATAACATTTCCTGAATAAGAAAAATAATTTATAATTTTACTACAGATAACATGGGCTTGAAATTCAAAATATGCCCCCATATACCACTCGTAGATACAAATTTATATATTCACTCATTTGCTCAGAAGATGAGAACACCCAAAACACTAATAATTTCACATTGTGCTGGATATTTTATATAAAATGTTCTCCCTTAAAAACAATGATGAAATGCCATGAAGAAATTTTTTTTTCAGGATTACTTAAAACATAGTTCTCCGGGGCGCCTGGGTGGCTCAGTGGGTTGAGCCTCTGCCTTCGGCTCAGGTCATGATCCCAGGGTCCTGGGATCGAGCCCTGCATCTGGCTCTCTGCTCAGTGGGGAGCCTGCTTCCTCCTCTCCTCTGCCTGCCTCTCTGCCTACTTGTGATCTCTCTCTCTCTGTCAAATAAATAAATAAAATCTTAAAAAAAAATAGTTCTCCAACTAAACAAACCCATGTATCCTCCTGCCATTCGTATAACAATTGAGGATAGATTATTGAAAAATGACACATCTAAGGGAGAGCAACTCTTCCAAAGCCACCAGCAGACAGTAAAACAAAGTGAGTAAGAGTTCTTATAACTGGAACTCTCGGAATGCTTTTAAGCAATGTACTTGCTTATCATTCCCCTTTTCTGGCTACTCTTCTCTTTTCACAATTTATCAATCCCACGGCTCTCTACTTCAGTACACTCGCATGATAACGTTAGGCACTGACCACATTCTTTAGCCTAAGAACATTCGTACAGTGGTGACACGGGCTATCTTGCGATAAAGCAATTATGTTCTCTGGTGTTGTAAGAATGAACAGCACCAGATGCCACGTTTCCCCAGCTTCACCGAGGAGCCCGGTAATGAGACAGGATATGCAAAAGGGCATCTCAATCCACGCAATCTGAAAGAAAACATGAATACCAAATAAGGAGACATTATCTTTCTGAAGGGGAAGAATGAAGTCTAATGAGACGGACTTGGGTGTTAAAGTGGACTTTTAGGCAGAAGACGTCGTTGGTGAATGAGGCCAGTCCCGCCTTGTTCGGCTCAGACGCTTCAGTGAATGCACGGGAAACAACCAGACCTGTAGAAATATCATCTGTCAGAGCCCTGCGAGCCGGTCAAAAGTCCTTATTAGGAAAAGCTGAACCACCCTCGAGAAAGCGGCAAGACGACAGAGGATTTGAAATTTGGCACGTCTATATTTGTGTTTTAAGTGTCATAATTATTTTCCTTAGATTTGCAAAAACTGTCAGCATTTCGACTTACTGAATTGATGAACTAATCAGCAAAAAGCTCTGAATAAGACTTAACTTTGAAAGAAACACAAGCAATGGACTCTTAAATTATGTTAAAAAGTTTCCTAATTCCGTAATTAAGAACTTGATTTGATTCATTGTGTTGGCCTATTATTTTGTTTCCTTTGTTCCAGATTAAGGGCAGAGAGGAAGTTATGCAAATATACCGGGTTGGAAATGATTTCTCTTAGCTGGTACAGGCCAGCTGGTTTCCCCTGGTAAAAAGAAAAAGGTAGAAAGTGGGAATGTTGGAATTGCATGTGTTCCTGACAAGATTTTGAAAGACACTGAAATTTCTGGATATCCGAAGTATCTTTAGGTTCATCATTTCACCCAGTGGAAAAACAGAGGCAGAAGGACGTAAAGAGGCAATAATCACCAGAATCAGCCAAAGATGTCTTAGCCCAGTTCCCCAACCACCTTGTTCCTTGTTTCATGTAACTTAATTTATTCCAGAATTGTCTTCCAATCTGCAATTCACCAGGATGATGGGATAGAGAAGATACGTGGTCCAAAGCATTTAAGTGCAAAACAAACATCTCAAAACAAAGCAACATACCCCAAAATAAACAAACTGACAACAACAACACCACCAACAAAAACCTTAGTGAAATCTGGTTATAAAGACAGATTCCAGAAAAAAAAAAGTAAAAAAAAAAAAAAATGGGATAAACATAGTCTTTACGAAAATATCTTTACTTGGCTTTTACATACATTCCCTGTGGGAATGAGTCTGCTCTTGTTTTTCTGAAAAGTAGCTGGGACATAATGATAAGGAAAAAACAACTTTTTTTTTTTCCTTATGGATTATTCTGGAAGATTAAAAAAAACCCCATTGAAATGAAAGTGATTCATTTAGAGAGGGTTAAAATGATTTTAAAGCACGAGTTAATTTTGAGAACAAATGGTGGTAGCAGGCGTAGTGGGTGATTTTCATGAACTCTAAGGGAGGAGCGTGGGGCTGGTCTGCAGAAGGTCTGGGGTGCCCAGCTGACTCCTGGAGGGCTGGCGGGCAGCCTCACCTGTTGCTGCTACACATTCAGGGCTCAGACGTCCAGGAGGAGCCTCATGAACCCATGCCCCCATTCCCTAAAGAAATCTGCAGTGGGGGCCTAGGCGGTAAAGAGCACAGTTAGCAGCAGACCTGCACCAGCAGGTCTGTGTGTGCATGTGAGAAGCTGGCCCCTGACCGGCATTCCCTGTTTCTGCCGCTGGTACCTGTGTAGCCCTCGGCTTGACACCTTTCTGGCTGTGCTCAGATGCCTCATCTGGAGAGGTGGTCATGGGTCCACCTCCCTGGGTTACTGTGAGGATTAACTAATACATACACAGCATATGGCCTCATTCAACATACACGCTTACTACAAGCTTCTTTGTAAATTGCATTTTATTTATTTATTTATTTATTCATTCATTCATTCATTCATTCATTCATTCTGGAGAGATAGAGCGCTTGAGCAAGGGAAGGGGCAGAGGGAAAGGGAAAGAGAGAATCCCAAGCAGCCTCTGCCATGCCAAGTGGGGGCGCAGGAGGTGGGGCTCCATTCCCCAACCCCAAGATCATGACCTGAGCCAAAACCAAGAGTCAGAGGCCCAACTGACTGAGCCACCCAGGCGCCCCTTTAATTGCATCTTAAAAACTGTGGTAAAATAGAGAAACATAAAATTTACCATTTTAGTTATTTTGAAGTACGCAGTTCCGTGGCACTAAGTACATTCCCATTGTTGGGACGCCTGGGTGGCTCAGTTAAGCTTCTGCCTTCAGCTCAGGTCACGATCCTAGGGTCCTGGGATCCAGCCCCACATCGGGCTCCCTGCTCGGCGGGAAGCCTGCTTCTCCCTCTCCCATTCCCCCTGCTTGTGTGCACTCTATTGCTGTGTCTCTCTGTCAAATAAATACATGAAATCTTGGGAAAAAAAAAGTAGATTCACATTGTTGTGCAACCATCAACTTTATCCATCTCCAGAACTTTCCACCATCCCAGACTGAAGCCTTGTCCCCATGAAACACACTTCTCCATTTCCTCCCCCTCCCCCCAGCTCCCAGCAACCACCATTCTACCCTCTGGCTCTGGCAGTCTGCCTGCTGCAGGTCCCTCATGTTAGGTGGAACGTACATAGATCCGCCATCTTGCTGCAGGCTTACTTCACTTAGCATAACGCCTCCATTTTAATGGCATTATGAGTTCTAGGTTTATGCTGTGAGAATGAAAAGCAGCCCCAGAGAAGGCAGGCCTCTCACTCAGCTGTAGAAATTAAACAAACACTTTTTTTTTTTTAAACCCAAAAGCAGATACTGCCTTGGCAACGGAGAACCTTTATTATTCGCACAAACGATCCCTCATTACCTAAGGTAGCTTTATTAACCAGGAGCCCAGAAACCACTGTTCTTTGGGGCTCTCTTTAAACAATCTTCAACATCTCTACCAATTAGCTGTTCTGGCTCCAGCATCACGTTTCTCAACAGTTACACAGAAGCAGTCACGTGACAGTTCTCATGGGAACCCTGAGTCCTGTCGTGACTTCTACAATGGCCTTTGGATTCCTAACTTTCATAGGAGACACAGAGAAGAGAAGCAGGTTAGAGAGCTCTTTAGGCTCTCAACTTTTCCTGAGCTCAAACTCAGCCTCATTAACCATCTTAGATCTTCATAGCGAAAGACACAGGTAAGTCAACTTGATCACATTCAAGAGACGGTGCACAGACCTATCCTTTCCCTACTGTTACACTGAACTGAATTCCACAACTTCCATACTGTCAACTGATCTTTTACCCTGGGGATGCTCTAAGTATTTATTCTGTCTATGGTAGAGAGATTTGTGGTTCTTTATGTCCCAGTATCTGCACAGGTGCATACATCTTTTTTTTTTTTAATCTCGTTAACACTATCTGAATAAATGGTAAGATCCTCAATGATAGAGATCTCATTTAATTTCATCTGGGTAGCACTCAACGCATATCATGTGCAGGTGATTAGTATTTCTGGCAATATTGTGAAGTTGCTTCTTTTTCATGTGGTTATATTCGAGTGCATGTGCAGAGGCTTTTTTAAAAACACCCAAACATCAATTAGCATTAATTATTAGTCTACCATGAAAGTCCACTGTAAAAGCTTTGGAGGGAGAGCTGTGAATGACTCACAGAACCCATCTATGTGGCACATTTCCAAGCACGTGTTTTTATTGAACATTAAACCTTATTAAAGGAAGTCATGAAAATGGTCATAAACCTGGACCCAGCAAGGTGGAACCTCAGGCTCATCAGGTTTTATGCTACAATAACACCTGTGTTGATGCCAAGACAAGAGAGACCCTAAAAAAGAAAAGAAAGAGAAAGGAAAAGGAGAAAAAGAAAAAATGTGTGTGGGGGGTATGATGTGAGGTTAGATTACTGGATTTTATACATACTGATATCAAAGGTACGGTCTTCAAGCAATCCCTAGGGCTTCAGAGGGAAGACCAAAATAGAAACAGCTATACTGATGTTTTAAGTACTTTTTGTAAACCCCCACCCCCACCCCATGGACCTTTACAACCTCCAATATGGAGGAATGCAGAGAGAATTATTGCTCTCATTTTGTAGGTGAGAAAACACACCTAGAGATGTTAATAGACTTGCTTCCAAATGAAGACCCAAGAGCTAAAGCCAAGAAAAAAAATCTTTTTCTTCTCCTTTCAGTGCAGTGAGCTCTATTCATCTAATCATGTTCCCAAATCCTGCCGTGTTCTCTCCAATCAAGGCCATTTTCTGCAGTCTTTGAGGAACTGAGAAGATGAGGAGGCCCAGGATGGTTCAAACCAGACTCTGAAAAGAGGGCATCTGTAGCAGAGCGCGTGGAACCTTTAGGTGTGGCAGACCTATATTATGTGTTGGTGGCACAGACAAGGATCTTGGGTATATCAGGGGTCAGATTTTTCTTTTTTCTGATACCTAGAATGCTTCAAACCAAAACAATGTCTTATATAATTGGACCAAGGTTTAAAGACAATTAAGTACTGTTTGTAAAGTTAATAAATAACATTAAAGTCCAAATGACAGCAGTTTCCTTGCCAAAAAAGAGTGTAGAAAGTTCTAGTTCTCCAACTCTATGGGAAGATTTGGGGAGACTGCATGCCCTGGGATGGTGTCTTAAGGGGGAGCCCCATGGGAAGTTCTAAGGGTAGAGGGCTATTTCGGAGCCCTGACAGCCCTGAATCAACAACCTGATGACCTATTCCTCGATGGTGCAAAATCTAGGAACCTAAAGCCAAGACAGAATACACTTCTCATAATAACTACAGCTTGAGTCAGATGTGGTCTCCACGTTATTTTGTGGAGAGTCATTCTCTCTCTGCACAAAGTCAGATATCTAAACAAAGTTGAAGCTTTTCCTTTCACTTTCCAAAATTAAGGTTTGACCTTTTTGACTAGTGTAGAGTTGATTTTAATCAAACCCAATGTGCTATTGTCTCACACGATTGTACCCTTTAGTGATACCAACGGGGTGATGCAATCTAAATGTAGGATCAGTTTGTACAAAAGGAAATATATTGATGGCTGGGACTGGGCAGGGGAAAACACTGTCTAATAGTTTATTCTGTAATTCTACTAATATATAACAAATAAAAATAATATTAGAATCTAAACCCCAGGAAACCTAATAAAATATTTACACACAGATCCAAAGAATATACAAATATTCAGTGAAATACTCACCTTTGCGAGAAGTCTACTGAATAGAAATGAAGACATTGTGCCATTTTTTATGTTTTCAAGTAGTTATTAATACTTAATGTGGGGTGTATTGTTATGATGTTAGTATAGTATTCACATTATGTTGGCATGGGCAACTGGTAAAATCATTTTGAAAAGAGATATGGAAAGCAAAGCCAGAGACATAAGAACATTTAAACCCACTTACTATGTGAATTCCATATATGAGACTTTATCTCAAGGAAGTTATTTAACAGAGCCAAAAACCAGATGCTCAAAATTGTTATTACAGATTGATTTATCTATAAAAACAAAAGTATAAAATGCATGAAAATTCCAAGAAATAAATGACCATCGTATTTAGACAAACTATGGTAAATCCACACACTACTGTATCAGGCTATGATTTAAAAAGTGACCTCAAAACACAGCTGAAGGAAAAGGCAGAATCCAGAAGAGTTTGTACACTATGGTTACAACCATAAGAATATATAAGCTCATGGAAAACGAGTGGGATATAACTTTCCAGAACAAAAATATTTGACCCAAAGAGATGAGATGGTGGTGTTCTCTATACATACACATTTCCTTTAATATTTCTTATATTTTTATTTATTTTAGAGAGAGAGAGAGAGAGTGCGCATGCACATGCACATGAGTAGGGGTGGGGGTTAGAAGGGCGGAAGCAGAGGGAGAAAGATTCTCAAGCAGATTCCCCACTGAGCTCGGAGTCAGCCTTAGGGCTGGAACTCAGGACCCCATGATCACAAACTAAGCCAAAATCAAGAGTTGGATGCCCAACCAACTGAGCCAACCAGGAGTTCCATAATACGTTATGTTTTTAATACTAATCACTCTTTCGGGAAAGATTATTTATTTATTTATTTGACAGAAAGAGAGAGACCGCACAAGCAAGGGGAGGGGGTGAGGGAGAAGCAGGCCTCCCGCTGAGCAGGGAGCCCAACACAGGTCTTGATCTCAGGACCCCGGGATCATGACCTGAGCCGAAAGGCAGACGCTTAACAACAGAGCAAGCAGGTGCCTCAGTACTAATCACTTTTTTTAAAAAAGATTTTATTTATGTATTTGAGAGAGAGAGATCACAAGTAGGCAGAGAGAGAGAGCGGGAAGCAGGCTCCCCGCTGAGCAGAGAGCCCAATTCGGGGCTCGATCCCAGGACACTGGGATCATGACCTGAACCAAAGGCAGAGGCTTTAACCCACTGAGCCACCCAGGCGCTCCAGTACTAATCACTTTTAATTAGTGACTTTGATGTGTAAAGTTCTCTTTCAAGTTTTTTCAATTTTAACAAAAATACTTGAGCAATTCTCTGTCGGGACTGTGCAAAATTATCTTTTTCTATGAACCAACTGTTTTGTGGGGCTAGGTGAAATCCCACATTCTGACATCTCCAGGTGATAAAGCCAGCATCCCTGTGACGATCCTTTAAAGCAGCCCCACGTATGGATGTTAGCCACCAGGGCTTTATAACATTCTGGTTCCATTTAAGTGCAATTTATCCCTGAAAAATGATGCAGAAATCTGTAGCCTTAGACCATTTATTTGTTTTATGACATATAGGAGTTGAAGGAGAGCAGAACAGTCCACCTCCAAAAATTCCAAAGTGGAATAAAAATTATTTTGACTTGAAGTTACTTAATAAACAGTTGGGGCAGAACAAATACTTTGACCCTCCTTTGTCCCCCCAGAAAGCAGGTAACAAATCCCCCACCTGAACACACTCTGTTTACCAGGAGGGGGAAGGCACCCTTATGGCTAGAGATAGGGAATTGGAGGCCTTGTTACCTCTTCACTGATTTGCCCAAACCTCTTTGCTTTGCCAATTCTTCACAAACTTGTTTCTTGGCCTAAAAGCCATTAATACCTGTCTGCTTTGGTCACTTTGAGTCTCATATTTTTACGGACTCCCGTATATATGAAATTAAATTTGCTTTTCTCCTGTTAATCTGTCTTCTTTTCATTGAATTATTAGACCAGCCAAAGAACCCAGAAGGGAGAAAGGGAAATTTTCCTCCAACACAGGTTTGGCGCCCAAACTGGGGTTCTCCCCGGTCTAGATATCGCTCGCTCCAAGACCCCTGTGGTTGCAGAATTCTGGACCTCCTGACAAGAGCCAGCAGAAAGTAAGAAGTCCTACCATGTCAGTCTCCCAGGTCACTGCCTACAGGCTTTATTGGGAGCAAGAGTAGCGAGAGTTCTCTTCTTTTTCTAAATTTAGATTAGCAGGAGAAAAATGAAAGGTTCCTAGTTCCTCTCTGGGAAGGTTTATCATGGGTACCCTTGTTTTCTATGGATTCCTTAGAAATGGGCATTATTTTCTTTTGTCTCTGTCTTCTGTGTCATCTGGAATAAGGAGGAAAACCAGAGGGGAGAATGCAGGACTGGGTCTTTTAAGCTTGCTGTTTGAGCTGGCCTCACCAACCAGTATCCTGATGGTTCTCGCCAGACCAGCGTCTGTCTAGCAAGCTTTGCTGTGTGGCACCTGGGTAAAAACAGGATGAGGTTTTTCTTTGGTCTTGTTCTATGTCCTGAGAGCTTGGGTTATGACCAGGGAGACTATTCTCTCTGGTGTCCATCAGCCAGAAGGTATATGAACCAACATGTGTCTTGGGGGGCCAGTCAAGTAGAATGGGATTCTGAGACCTAAAGTCATGAGCACCATTCTCTTTGTCTTCCATGCAAACAAACTCTTGGGGGAATTTGTCAGGAGGGGTCCCAGTCCTTGAAGGGTCTTTGTTGTCTCCACCATCACTGTCTTGTTAGTGCTGGAACAGTCCCATTTCAGGAGCACCTGATTGTATCACTGTATTAGCATCCCTCTGATTGGAGGCAGGGAAAAGCAGAGACACTGTTTTCACTACGCCATTGTTACTGCCTGTGATAATGAAGGTCTTTGCTTACTTTTTCTTTCTTTTTTCTTTTTAAAGATGTTATTTATTTATTTAACAGACAGAGATCATAAGTAGGCAGAGAGGCAGGCAGAGAGAGAGGAGGAAGCAGGCTCCCTGCTGAGCAGAAAGCCTGATGCAGGGCTCGATCCCAGGACCCTGAGATCATGACCTGAGCCGAAGGCAGAGGCTTAACCCACTGAGCCACCCAGGCACCCCAGGTCTTTGTTTTCTTAGGCTAACTCTGGGAGTGATTTTCTGGGTCTTGTAAAGGCTACCCCTTTTGTACTCTCTTTTGGGACATTTCTTGTATCCATGGTGAAGCCATAAAAAGGCTTACTGGTTTGAGTTGCTATTGAAATAAATATAAGATCTTACTGATCAATGGGCACATGAAGGATCTTAGAATTGGAAAAATGTCTGTATTTGAAGAAAAGAAATTGTTTTTAGAGAGCTCTCATTCTAAATAATTGTCTTATTGTATTACCTAGATTATTTCTAAATAAGACAGAATACTGAAACATTAATTACCAAACATAAGTTTTACCTAATTTTGCCTTATTACAGAGGAACTAAAGATATTTGAGTCTGTTAGTAAATGTGTACCACACTTAAAAATTAAACTATGAGGAAGCCTATGTTTCTAAGAATTATAAAATGTATTCATAATTTTGCTGATCTAAAGTATGCTGATACAAAGTTCATAATTGCTTACTTCTTAGTTTTTATTAGAAGTTACAGTTTCTAAGAGTTAAGAATGAATTCTAATTAATAAATATAATTAAAATAGAAATACGGCAGTGCCTGGGTGGGTCAGTTGTTAAGGGTTTGCCTCCGGCTCAGGTCATGATGCCGGGGTCCTGGGATTGAGCCCCACATGGGGCTCCCTATTCAGTGGGGAGCCTGCTTTTCCTTCTCCTCCCCACTCATGCTCTTTGTCACTATCTTTGTCTCTCTTGCTCTCAAATAAAATCTTTTAAAAATTTTAAAAATAGAGACATAATAAATCAAGCAGAAATAATAAAGGAAACAAATCTTTTTGCAAGAAAAGTGAAAAATGTTTTGGGGCAAGAAAAAGTATCAGATATGGACATGCATCTTTGTTAAGAGAAAAGACAATAATTTTGTCCTAAAATACAACTGGCTGTTTCAGAATGAGAAAAAGGGAAACAGAGGACAAACTAAATGGAAATGGAAGAGAGAGATAGAAAGAGAGAATTTTATCTTGTGCAATCAAGTTGGCTAAAGCTGAATTATAAACATAAAGATTTTTAAAAATAAGCTTTAATAGGGTGTTTATGTAAAAATAAATCTTAATTTTCTTTCATCTGCAAAAGGGACAAAGTTCTTTGGACTCTTGGTCTGCTGCCGATTATGAGACCATGAGAAATTTTTCTCTACCTTTTAGTAAATCTGCCTAGAAAGCAAAGATTATGTGTCTTACCAAAATAATTTCCTGGGGCGCCTGGGTGGCTCAGTGGGTTAAAGCTTCTGCCTTCAGCTCAGGTCATGATCCCAGAGTCCTGGGATCGAGCCCCGCATGAGCCTGCTTCTCTCTCTCTCTCTGTCTCCCTCTCTGCCTACTTGTGATCTCTGTCAAATAAATAGATAAAATCCTTAAAACAAAACAAAACAAAAAAACAAAATAATTTCCTGATCTCCATTTTGTTTTAATCACATCTTTGATTACTTAAGAAAACTGAATCTTCTCAATAATCAATGAACTAAGTTTTGCTCACAACTGTGTAAACTTCTGTATTTGTTTTAATAATCTTTTATTGTCACTTTGGTTAAATAGCACATTAAGTCTTAAATTTTGTAATGTTCCACAATCCTATTTGGTCAAGTGTCCAAAACCTTTTGATATATTTTTTTAAAGATTTTCATTTATTTATTTGACAGAGAGAGATCACAAGTAGACAGAGAGGCAGGCAGAGAGAGAGAGAGAGAGAGAGAAGCAGGCTCCCTGCTGAGCAGAGAGCCCGATGCGGGACTTGATCCCAGGACCCTGGGATCATGACCTGAGCCGAAGGCAGCGGCCTAACCCACTGAGCCACCCAGGCGACCCCCTTTTGATATTTTTGAAGAAACTTCCCCAAATCAAATTCTAAATGAAGTCTTTCTGACCTCAAACTAAGTTTGGGATTTTGTAGAGGATTCATAGACTATCTCAAAAGATTTATTCCCTCAACCCTTATAAAAAGAGAGATATTACACTCATTATGCTTATTTGATATGTTAAATTGTCAAATAAGAAGTGATGCTAAACATTCTTTAGACAAAATATATACGGAAATTATTATTATAAGTGTTCTAGAAATTGTATGAAATTCCTAAAACTATGATGTGACCTGGTATAATGCAATCAGTCATAATTCTAGTTATTATTATTATAAAAACGATTTTATTTATTTATTTGACAGAGAGAGACACAGCAAGAGAGGGAACACAAACAGAGGGAGTGGGAGAGAGAGAAGCAGGTTTCCCAGGTGCCCCTCTAGTTATTATTTTAAAATGTATGTTACAGAGACAACCAAATTCCCTTGTCAATCGCATTATAATGAACTCTCATCAGATCTTTAGCCAATGTTATGAGAGGTTCATGCAAAGGACTCTGACAAGTACTCTAGGAGAGAGGTTTCCTTTTTTTTTTTTTTTTAGGAGAGAGGTTTCTGATAACTTTAAGACCGTATCACTGAACTGGGTAAGAATTTCCAGAACTAATGGAAAAACTAAATTCAAGCAGAATAAGAATTAATTATATGGGGCTAAATGAACTGATGAGGATGATTATAATTTTCCTGACTTTTTGTTTGAAATACCTCGGGTTCTTTTAAGTTATTTCTTGAGATTTAAGGAAAACTTTTTCTTCTCCCTCCCTTCTCCCCTGCAGCTCTCCTTCAGCTACCTATGACCTATAGCAATTTAGTAAAGTCTACTCACGTACAAAGATGAAACAATTACTCTTTTTCCCTAGTGACCTCCCCATGGATTCTCTCTCCCTCCCCTACTGCTCCTCCCCCTGCTCATGCACTCTCTCTCTCTCTCCCTCCCTCTCAAATAAATAAACAAATCTTTAAAAAAATGTTTCAGCAAAGCAAACTTTGAAAAGTCCATATGGTCAACCTCTATTCTTGCTGCACTTAATGTAAATAATCAGGCCAAGTTTAATGGGACTAGACTTATTTTGCAAAAACATTAGTCTTACTTTGATTATCTTTGATAGAAATAGGGGTAACTGCCCCGAGAAAAAATCTGTTTCAATGGAAAACTATAAATAAACCCTTTTGGATATCAGATTCCAGTCCCGTTAATTGATTTATGTTTTCTATTATAAACTAACTGGATTTGAATGCTTCTAGTTTTCTCCAATATCTGGCTACAATGTTCCAAAATAACCCACTTCCAATTTTCCAAAATTTCCAATTTTCTCCCACCCTGTGACTTGGAATCACTGAGAACTAAAACTGCTCTTTTTCTAAAGCTATGCAAACTAAAGTTGGACAACTTGATATGAACTTCAGGGAAATCACCACAACAGCTCTTGTATAAACCATCTTCATGCCTATTGTGGTGTGGCCACTCATGAAGATCACCAGAGACATCCCAACTACAAACTAGGAAATCTGTCCGATTGCTACTGCCTGTCCTCATTCTATCTGAAAATGCTTTGAGTTCAATCTAGAAGTCTTAACTGATGACCTGTAGAACTCTGACTAGGTTTATAATTTGCTCTAATCATTAACTCTTATTTTTATTTTGTTTCCATAGAAATGCCTCTTTCTAAATACCTAATTGTGAAACCATCAACAAAAGGAAAGAGCAAATACTGAACAGGAAGATATTTGTGAATGATATATCTGATAAGGTGTTAATAACCCAAATATCTTTTAAAAATCATACAACTCAATACCCTAAAACAATCAGATTTAAAAATGGACAGAGGACCTGAGTAGACATTTTTCCAAAGTAGACATACAGACAGCAGACACATGGAAAGATGCTCACCATCACTAATCATCAGGTAAATGCAGATTAAAACCACAATGAGAGATCACCACACACCTGTCAATATGGCGAGTAGTTAAAAGAAAGAATAAGTGTTGGCAAGGATGTGGGGAAAAGGGAACCCTCGTGCACTGTTGGTAGGAATGTAAATTGGTACATCCACTATGAAAAACAGCAGGATGGTCCTCAAAAAATTAAAAATAGAAATACCATACAATCAGTGATTCTACTTTTGTAGTATTTACCCCCCCCCCCAAACGAAAACACTAACTGAGAAAGATAAATTCACCCTTATGTTCATGGTAGTTTTATTTCCAATAGCCAAGATATGGAAGTAAGCTAAGTGTGTCCATCAATAGATGAATGGCTAAAGATGCGGTGACTTTGTGTGCATGTGTGTATCAACACTTGTTTAGAAAAAGCCATGAAAACAAAACCTTGTCATTCGCAGCAACATGGATGGACCTCCAGAGTATTATGTTAAGGGAAATAAGTCAGACGGAGAAAGACAAATACGGTATTATTTCACTTACATGTGGAATCTAAAAACCAAAATAAATAAACCAACAAAACCAGAGACAGACTCATGGATACACAGAGCAAACGGGTGGTTGCCAGAGCAGAGAGGGGTGGGGCGATGGTCAAAATAGATGAAGGCGATTAAGAGGTACAAACTTACAGTTATAAAATAAATAAGTCATTGATGTGGAGCATAGCACAGGGAACACAGTCAATGATATTGTCACAACTTTGCATGGTGACAGATGGAACTAGACTTACAATGGGGAGCACTTCACAGTGTATGTAAATGTCCAATCACTATGCTGACCTGAAACTATGTATGTCATCTATACCTCAATTAAAATTTTTTTAATTGATTTATTTTCAAGACTAAGAAGACCAATTCAGTAAAATACTAGAGCAATCTACCAACCCCACTTCTGAATTGGGAAACTCCTTGGGGATTCCAAAGGAGGGCCTGCAGAGCAGAATATGCCACCCCAAAATATGCCACTTTTTTGAAATTTTGAATTTTAATTCAAAATACTCATTATTTTGAATTAAAGTTACTCAAGAAACAGCTGGTGCAAGGACACTCTGAACCTCCTTTGTCCCCCTGAGAGCAGAAAATAAATCTCCCATTTGAAGACACCCTCCCTGTACCAGGAGGGTAGAAAACGTCTTTACCCCCAGAGAGGGGGAATTCAAGGCCAAAAATGCTGTATGAACAAACTTTGTTACATCTTCACTAATTTGCGACTTCAAACCTGAACCCCTGCTTTGTCAATTCTCCAAAAATGTATTGTTTCTTTTTCTGAAACAGCCGCCTGCTTTGGTCATTTCTTTGAGTCTCATATTTTTATGGGTTCCCGTATGTACACAATTAAATTTGTTTTTTTCCTGTTCATCTGTTTCATGTCAATTTAATTATGAGACCAGCCAAAGAACCCAGAAGGGAAGAAAGAGAAAGTTCTCCTCCCCTGCAGAATACACGGCTCCTGTCAATGTCCTCTTCTTTTTTCCCCTTCCCAACTGCTTTAGCAATAGAAAGGTTAAGAGAAAGAAGGAATAATAATTCAAAAATTACTAGACTTTTTAGAATACTTAACCTCCTTCATCTTTTGATTTTTTTTTTTTGCTCTTTCGGGCTGGTTGTCATTCAGGAACTCTGGTGCTTTACCCTTTGGGAGTTGAGGGCCACAGTGAGAATCTGTGGAAGCTAGAAAATGAGAATGTATACATAGACTCAAATATTTGCACATCGTTTCTGATGGTTTTGCACTTGCCTTCTCCCGGCCCTCTGATCCCAGGTCCGCAGACAACCACTTAGGAGTTCCACTTTGCAGGACTGTTATTTATTTTAATCTCTCTTTCTTCCAATATGCAAATCAAAAACAGCTCACAAATTTCCCCTGCTGCCTCTTCTAGAGATCATGGTCTGGGATCTCTGAGCTAAGTTCTTTCATTATTAGGCAGAGTAGAAAATGTAGATAGGCAAGTGCATTCCCTCAATAACTTGGGCACTGTGCTAAACAGTCTCTATGCATTGTGATTTTTAAGAAAAATTCTCACAAATACTGGAAATGCAGATATTAGTATTCTTAATTTTATAATTCAGAGATGATCAAAATTTGCCAATCGTACAGTTATTATTAAGGGAATGGCCTAATAGTCAAAGTCAAGTTTGACCAGATCCAAACACTTGCTCTTAACCACAGTCAGAAAAACTGAAATTGTGGGTAATGTGTTAACTAAACAAAAAAGCCTACACGAGTCTGACAGGTCATTTTTGTTGGGCACACGATTTCAGTCATAAAGAATATTCAAGTTCAAGAAACTTAATGCAACAATACCAGCATTCATAAAAAGATAACAAATGCACTTAACACTAGTCGGAGTCTTTTTTTTTTTTTTGCCCTTGATAGTGAAAAAGTAATTATCAGTATCAATTTTTACTAGTTTATTAATTTCACCTTCATAAGAATTAAATGTACGGTTTCTAGATGTGTTTTTGTGCATTTGGGATTTGCAGGGATTTTAAAGGAGTACAACTGATAGAAAAGCTGAAAACATACTTGGTTAGAACAAAAATAAGGGCCATGTGCCTTCTTCAGCTTCCTAAAAAGTTATTCCCAATATATATATAGATACACACATGAATGTATACACAGACATATATGGATTTTAAAATTATCTTCCTTTATATTATTGTCCAAATTGAAAAACTAGCTTCTGTCATCATTTGCTTTAACCATTAAAGCAAAAATCCACGTGTTTACCAGCCTATTCAAACACCGGTATTAGTTAAAATGAGAAATGATTAGGTCACAGGAAACAAAGAGCTAGGACCGGGGGAGAGAAAGTAGTTTAAAAACGTCCCTGTGTGGATTCCCCAATCATCCTTCACAGAACCGAAATTAACTCTACGATAAACCACTCCACTATTCTGAAGTCATCTAGATTGACATCCCAATTAAATAACTGTGACATTTTGGCGCCTTATTTCACTGCTGAAAATATTCAAAATGACCACTGGAATGTGTTGGGCAATTTGGGATACTTAGCAATTTGGGGGTCAGAATTATACATTTTCCCAATTCATAAGAGAATTCCTCTGCAGAAACAACCATAACAGCTATTTTGTGTGCGATCACATTCTTAGAAAGCAGGCAAGTTTACGGGAAAGGATGATTCTAGAGGCCCCTGAGAACAAACAGGTATTGAATAATTTCTAAAATACAGGCGAGCGATAGCTTTAGAATTAGTGTGCACATAGCCAGCTATGCCAGAGTCTTAGGAAATAGAACCGTGGCACACAACATTTAACGCGGGCAAGCACAAGCAAGGAAAAGGGTGTGCTTAGAAAATTCTAGATGAAATGTAACAAAAGATAATTAAAAGCACCTAGATTAAGCGACTCATCTCACAGTTGCCTGATTGTGCTAATGCCTTCATCTGATATAAGATGGAACAAGTGATTACCACACACAGGTATTTCTCAGTAAGGATTTTTCCTTTTCCCTTTCTTTCTTTCTTTCTTTCTTTCTTTCTTTCTTTCTTTCTTTCTTTCTTTTTTTTTTTTTGTTAGATGAACTTAGTGTGTATTGGAGCCGGAAACAGAAGAGGTACCTTGGAAAGAATTTCTAGGCAAGCTGTACTTTACTGATTTTAAAAAGGTATTTTCATGTCCTACTAGCACAGACCTTTGTAACCTCAAGATTTTTCTTTTTACAGGCTCTAGCTTACATTTGGGTTCTGGCGTGATGATTGTTTTTTCTGAAAACTTCCCTCGAAGGGCCCCATAATGATGTGATCTTTACTTTCAAAGATCCATTCCAAATCGAAAGACCCAAACATTCAGTTTTTGTCTGGTAAAGCTCTATGCTTACGTTTTTTTTTAAACATTAGACTCCCATTTCTGTATTCCATTAAATTCACAAATTTCTGAAGTGACAAACAAGCAAAGAAATCTGAATTTGCCTCCATGCAGAAAGTCAAATCATCTTGATTTACATAGAAAGGCTTCTGGAAAGAAAAAGAAAAAAAAAAAAAGAAAAGAAAAGAAAAGAAAAGAAAGCAAGCAGCAAGTGTCCAGACTGCAGTGTCATACGTAAGGGACCCACTGGCCACAGCTGGAGAAAGCATTTCCATTTTCCAGTGTCTCCCAGTCTCTCCCTCTCTCTGCCACAAGCTACTACGCTGATCTCAATTACATACAGTTTAAAACCAGAGTCACAGCTCTCCTTGCTTAAACCGCCCCGGAACATTTACATAATCGCACTGGAAATGACATTTCTGGCATGATAAGCAAAACTTTTAAAAAAGTGAAGCGACGAACGTGATTGAGCTTGAGCTCGCTAACAATAAAGGACATTCCTGTTCTCTTTAAACCACACCGTGCATCTGGCCTGCCTCCCTGCCCGCCTGCTTACCCCAGGAATGATGTACTTAGTCTGAGGAGACATGAAGCGTCTGTCAAGCATGCCAGCCCCGTTCCAAGTGCACCCGGCTCTCCAGAGAGCAAGAATGTGCTTCACAGGGGCAAGAACTCAGTTAAAAAGCTCAAGGCAGCCAAGGGTGGCTTTGCTGACCGGCATATCAATCAACTGCTTTCCTTTTCCTTGCTGGCTGGAGGTGCGCGCAGTTTTAGCCAGCCAGTGTGACTTTCTAAAAAGTTCTTCAGATTATAACGGCTCTCTCTGTTCTGGAACCATTTAGGCATCGCAGACAAGCTCATCAAAGTCAATTAACAAACGCAAGTGGGAGGGTCTCTTGCTCCTTCCAGCTACGTCAGCTGGCTTGCAAGAGCAAAGCCTGCAAACTTGTGAAACCGACAGACGTTTCATCAATGTCAGATGCCTGCCTTGGGGCGACACTGGCTACAGCGGTGCTTCGGGATACTTTCTTTACTATACAACAGATTGCATAACTGGACAAGCTGTCAGCGTTCAAGAAAACTACTAGACTGTGAAAAAAAAAGTCTGGAACACAAGTCAGAACATTCCTGTGCTCACATCCGATGGGAGAAAATATTTCCTCCCTCGCATACGAGAAAGTGATATCTTTCTTTTGTGGTCACCTTTCACATTCTCCGCGTGCATGACAAAAACATTTTTTCCCCCCACAAAGCCAAATAAATACTGCTTGGATAAATTTAATTTTATTTTAACTGAAAACGTTTTTTCATCCAAAGATGACTTTTTTAAAAAATGGAACAAAAACCACTATCCTCTAAGAACATGTTTGCAAAGCATGTAACAAAGGATTACTATCCAGAAGACAGAAAGAGCTCCTAAAAGCCAATAAAGAAAAGACCCACAAAATAAGAGAATAAGGAAAAGAAAAAGGAATAAATAAACCACAGAAGAGAAAAACCTAAGTGGCCAAGAAACGAAAAATGCTTTGCTGCTGGTTGGGAATACAAATGAAAATCTCAATTTACCATTCACACCCATTCGGGTAGAAACATTTAAGGTATTTGAAATACCAGACCTTGGTGAGGACGTCAAGCAGGAGTTGGCACACTCTAGCCTGAGGCCATATCTAACCAGCTACCCATTACTTGTAACTTGCTAGCTAAAAGGATGACTGATGGCTGCCTTCGCTTGACAGGTGCAGAGTTGAGGTTATGAGAGAGACCATGTAGTTTACCAAGGCTGAAATATTTCTGGGCTACTCCTTCACGGAAAAGGTTTGCCAACCCCTGAAGCAGAGTAACCAGACTCTCAGACTTTGTGGGTGGGATTATAAATCGGGACAGTCACGTTTGTGATTTTGCGAAAGGTGAGGGCAGCAAAGTTGTTAGTGACCGTGCCTGTTGGGGACCCTCCTGTCCCTCACACAGGCACACAGGGAGGCAGAGTAGGCACAGAACGTCGCTAGCAACATTGGAGATGTTAGTAAAAACCTGCTAACAAATCCAACATGTAGCAACAGGGAAGTGCATAAACAAGGTCTGAGACCCTACAACAAGGAGAGTAAACGGTTTATGAGTAACTACATGGATTAAATAAAAGCAAACATGTCAGTAGGGAAAAGCAAGTTGTAGGACCTTTATACCTTGAGAACCTATGATATGATTTGTATAAAGTTGGAAAATATTCAAAAATACTATATGCTTTCTGTAGGTAGTGAAAGTATAGAAATAAATGTGAAAAAGTACTAAATTCAGGAGAGTGTTACATTAGGAAAGGAGTCCATCTGGAAGAATTACTGAAGGTTGGGGAAACTCTATTAGTGATATTTTATTTCTTACACTATGTTGTACTTCCACCACTGGCCACTATATTATTTTCTATGTATTTTTTGTAACTGAAAATTTCATAATAAATGCATTATTTATTCATAATAAAGAAATAATTTTAGGATTAGAAAAAACAGTGGAAACAATGAGGCAAAAATGCCAAATCATTATATAGACATTAAAATGTTTATAGGACACTTTCATTTGTAACAAAATACATAGGATATATGAGAATAAGTAAAAGAAAAAGAATAGCCTACCATTTTTTTTTCTATGATAATGACTCCACTGTTAAAATTATTTAGAGAGAAACTTGTAAGGAAACATGAATTCTATTTATAGTGGTTGCAACTGGGTAGTGGGTTGAGGATAGGTTTTTTTCTCTCCTTTAAAAAAATTTTAGTATTTTGGGGTACCCGGGTGGCTCAGTTGATTAAGTGTCCTCATCTTGATTTCAGCTCAGATCATGATCTTAGGGTCCTGAGATCAAGCCCTGTGTCAGGCTCTGCGTTCAGTGGGGAGTTTGCTTAAGATTCTCTCTCTCCCCGCCTCTGCCTCTCCCCTGGCTTGTGCGCGTGCGCGCACACACACACACACTCTCTCTCTCTCTCAAAAAATAAATAAATAAATAAATAATTAAAAAAAAGTATTTTCAAACTTTTCATGATAGGTTTCTATTATTTTTCTGACCCCCCAAAAGTATTAAGTGTCTAACTGGCAACCAAGAATTACCCAATTTTCTAGGGAAATTAGAAACCTTTGTTTAACTATTTACTTTAGATTAGGATATTTTATATATGTGTAAGAGTAGATATTAATTTGTAAAAACCTGATAGAAATGCCAATGGATTTGATGATTTGACCAGCAGAAACAAATTCATCCGGTAAAAATGCTAATGATTTCCATCTTGTATAAAAGATAACCTCCTCTCCCCCCACCCCATAAACTGTTTTATTGCCTGGTGCAGTAGTTAACAGTTCTGTATCTAATTTAACAATCTTAGCCCTGTATCTTTTTTTCAATGACTATAAATGCTTAGGTCTCTCCCATAATCTTTTTAAACTGGTTTTACCATCCTGCCAGTTTCCTCAATAAACTAAAAAATCTTTGGAACACATTCACTCTACATTTATTTATGATAAACACACTGAAATTTTTGGAAAATTACACTTGGCCTTCAATGTTTCTGACAATGGCGTATTTGATTACTAGCTTTCCAAGTCTAGCCCATATTAGTATATAGCACCACTAAGATATACTTACAATAGAAAAATGTCAGTCGCTGATGTTAATTTCAGGTAAGCAAAAAACAACTGGGGTTTGAAAAGGAGGAGGAGACGGAAATTCTGCAAGCCAATTTCAATGCCTTTCCAAGCACCTATAAGTTTTTTAATACTAAACAACAGTATGTCCCTGTTACAGGGATAGCACTTTTTTGACACATTAAATATGATTTCTTTCTTCCCCTTTCAAATGGGACCGAGGGATATTTTCTTGAGGTCTCTGGGAAGACAAAGATAAACAGAGAAAAGAGACGGTATAAGAAATGCAGGTTATCAGGGAAAAATAGACTATTCAGAGTGTAAGCCAGGAAGGTAATAACAGAAGTGCATGCAAGATTTTAGATCAGCTTATCATTCCAGAAACCAGAAGAAATGACAAACCCAAGACAATCTGGTCACTTTCCAGGGTTAAGAGGGTAGGTGACCTTAATTTAGGTGGGTTAGTCAATATCCAGTAGTGATTTTTTTTTCAAAGATTGTATTTATTTATTTGGTGGGGGGAGGGGCAGAGGGAGAGGGAGAAAGAGAGAATCTCAAGCAGATTCTGACTGAGTGTGGAGCCCAGGGCAGGGCTTGATTCCACAACCCCGAGATCATGACCTGAGCCAAAACCAAGAGTTGGACACTCAACTGACGGACCCATCGGGTACCGTGTGATTATTATTTTTTTTTAAAGATTTATTTGAGAGAAACAGTAAGTAGGGGGAGAGACAGAGAGAGAGAATCTTCAAGCAGACTCCTCGCTGAACATAGAGCCCTGCGTGGGACTCAATCCCATGACCCCAAAATCATGACCTGAACGAAACCAAGAGTGGGTGCTTAACCGACTGAGCCACCCAGGTGCCCCTCCAATAGTGATTTTTTAGTTTTTCATACATGTGGCAAATTTTCAATCTAAGTGTTTGTAATTTAGAGAATGTCTAAGATACAAAGAATAAATAATGTCTAAAATATATAGTATAGAATAAAAATATTAAAAATGACATTTTCTGTTTTTTCTAGGTATAAGATAACTTCCCTGGTTTTACAAAGCATTTTCATTGTTAAGTACTGGGGGGGTGGGTGCGGAGAACAACCCAGAACAAAAGAAAACAATAGAAACACTTATCCTTGCCATCCCTCAGGTTCCTAATCTATGAAAAGAGAATTGTCAGGATTACATGAAACCTCTAAAAGACATCTGGCACATCAGAGACGACAAATAAATGTTAGTTTTCTTTGCTGTAACTGGGTGGTTCTCAGCTGGGAATGATTTTGCCCCTAGGGGACATTTAGCAATGTCGAGGGACATTTCTGATTGCCACACTGGGACGGGAGGGTCGTTTACTGGCATCTAGTGGGTAGAAGCCAAGGACACCGCTAAACATCTTATAAGGCACAGGCGAGTCTCCCACAACGAAGAATCTTCCAGCTCAATAGGTCAATAGTGCTGAGGTTGAGAAATCTGAAGGTGTCCTTTATATCAATGCTATCAATGAGAAGCACTTTAACGGCCTGTGAAATTCAAACCATATCTAGATCTACTCCAGGTTGCCTCAATGTAGGATAGAGGGCTTGAGAGGCAAAGGGCAGGGACAGGGGAAGCTGACCGCTGTGAATTGGGAACATTTCAGAGGCAGCCCCTGGGAGCTCAGCCAAGTGCCCAGTTACGCTATGAGTTTCTACTGGAGGAGCCCATAGAGACCACGGGCTAGCTTGGTGTCAGATTTCAGATGGAAGGACCAAAGGTTTCTGCAGTCCCGACTGGCACCCACACCACTAATCTTTTGCTTTAGCTTGTTTCCAGTTCCCTTCTACCACACCCCTACCAACACCCCCACCCAAGTTGTCTTTGCTAAACTGTGAAAAAGGCTTCATGAAATTGACATTAGAACTGGAGAACTCCAGGAGTGCTATTTTTATAACTAAAGAGGCATGCTCACCAATCTGCCAAGAGAAGGGCTCTCTTTATTTGCTGTATTTGTATTCAGAATTGTTATTATCTGCCTACATAAACAGAAGGCAGGGAGGATAGCTTCAATAGTCCTGAATCCTCAATCTGAGACAACAGTCCCATTTGTTGTTTTACACTTTAAAACAGCAGCAGAACTTTCTGGATGGGGGGGTAGGGCAAAGTATAAATATGTTATGTTGCCAGGAGACAGAAAAAAAAAAAAAGGCAAAATTTTGGAAATCACGTACTTTGAGCAGCCACTCCAGACTTTAAAGGCCAGACTGTTTATCTAATGGGCAAGGATTGTGAAAAAAACTTCCTTGATCAAACCCCCATTTAGAGCTCGTGCCATCAATGGTGTCATCTCTGATTACAAAAGGCCATGATATGTGTACAAATATGGATAATTATGGCATGCATTAGCCAGACAGTGAATCATGACAGCAAAACAAAACACTAACGTGTGTGTACACTCTAAACCTCGCATGTGTTTTTGGTAAATAACAGCCAAATACATTGTTTTTCTCAAGAAATAAAAACAAGAAACAATCCCAAATGCCATAGAAAAAAACAAAAACCCAAATGAAAATAGTCACATTTATAATTAAATTTTGTTTCCACCTAACTTATTGTTGTCACTAATAAATTTATTTATTTATTTTTATTTCATGTGACAACAAATCCCAACCAATTTCTACTGGTTATTGATTCAGAAGAATAGGAGCAAGAACAAAGCATTTTTTTCCCATATCTGTACTATTTGATCCAAAGGGTTGCACTGTTCAATTTCTTTCCTCACTTTTTACTCTTGTAAATAGTCTGTTATCAACTTGGCCCTAATTCATGTAGGGGCAGATGAAGGCAGAATCTTCATTTAAATCAGAGCCACTCAAATCAAGAAAGGTCCCCTTTTTTATTTCATAAAAAATCTAGCAGTGACGGAACTCAGCTAGCTTCTTGTCCTTCTTCCCTCCTTGATAAAAGAGTTCCCCCCCCTTTTTTTAAACATATTATGCAATTTATCTTTAGTTAAGAATTTACACTGGCCAAACAACTTCCTTTCTGAGACATTGTACTAATTTCAAACATATCACAACTGACAAGACCTGAAAGGAACTCTCTTCTCCACCATTTGCTTTCCCTCACTATTGGCTAAGATAGACTTGAAAATATTCCTGAGTACTGTTATTAACAAAGAGCCACAGTAATTTTAATCTACATCAAAACTGCTACTCCAGACTATTCTAGGAAAATAAAAGAAGGAGAGGGTGTCTTGGGGGCTCCTTTGACCTTTTTATTTCCCCATGGATCCGTTCTACTGTAAATTTGACTCCAAAAAGCATAGTTTATAATTTTTTGGTACTTGCAACCTGCATTTAACATAATAAAACTCTCTTTCCTTATTATTAAATGTCTTTTCAGAGTGATCTATAAGAAAGCCTGCTGACTATTTTCTATAGTAATTGAATGAACCTATGTAATTCAATGTATTATGTTTAATGTTTGAATATTTCCCTTTAAAACAACTGCCACTGAATTATGCGAGATGGGGTGTGGGCTGGGGATTAAGAAGGTTACATCAAGCGCTGGGTTTGCACTGTGTTTTTGAGCTATCCCTGGTCCCAACACACACACCCACGTTTCTTAATCTTCCCAGCCCTGCTCTATCCTGCCATCTTACGGGTTTTCCTCCTGAAATTTTCACTTCTCACCTGCTTTAAGGGAGTCATTATTCCCTATTCCCAGTTTCTGTGAGGTCGTCCTAAATATCCAAGGTCTTTCATTTCCAGGCTCTTACACGTAGCACCAGCTAGACACGTCCCCACGAACTTCCAGTAGTATGTTTACACATACTTGCTTCCAAAGGAATTTTTCTTCCACCCCCAATACCCCAGTCCTGCACAATGTAGTGAACAGCATCACCGTCCTCCTGTGACTGGACCAAAAACTCATTGGCAAGTCCTGTCCACTCAAGCCAACCTTTGTCACCTCTCTTATGACCTGCCTAGCAATAGCCCCTAACTCACTTCATGGCTGCTGTCCCACCTCCACAGATAGCCAAAGTTGTCTCTTGTTTTATAAGGTTTTAGTCATTTATTTATATGAGAGAGAGCAGGAGAGCGAGAGCTCGTGAGTGGGGGGTGGGGAGGAGCAGCTGGGAGAGGGACAAGCAGACTGTGTGCTCTACGCTGAGCGTGGAGCCTGATGAGGGGCTCGATCTCACGACCCTGAGATCATGACCTGAGCCCAAATCAAGAGTTCAACATTTAACCGACTGAGCCACCCAAGTGTCCTGAAAGTTGTCTTTTTTTTTTTTTTAAAGATTTTATTTGTTTATTTGACAGAGAGAGATCACAAGTAGACAGAGAGGCAGGCAGAGAAAGAGAGAGAGAGAGAGGGAAGCAGGCTCCCTGCTGAGCAGAGAGCCCGATGCGGGACTCGATCCCAGGACCCTGAGATCATGACCCGAGCCCAAGGCAGCGGCCCAACCCACTGAGCCACCCAGGTGCCCTGAAAGTTGTCTTTTTTAAAGCATGAATTCATTTCAATTGCTCCGCTGCTTAATATCTTCTAATCATTTCTCAGCGCAGCTGAAATGTGCAGGGCTGGTGAGAACTGGCTCTTGGCCACATTTCTGACCTCACCTCCCCTCACTCTGCCCGTCGGCGCCACAGCGGAAGCCACACTGGCCTTCCTGATGTCCCCAGACTGCGCCACATGCATTCTGGTGTCAGGGATCTGCATTTGCTCTTCTGTCTAGTTGGAATGCTTTCCCCATAGACAGACACATGGCTGCCTCCCTCTTACATCATTCAGGTAAACTCATCTCCTCAGAGAAGCCCTGACCTCTGGGACTAAAGTAGAGCTACTCTCTGTCACAGGACCCTGTTTGATTTCCTCTGCAGCTTAGAGTAATAGTTGAAGGTGCCCAATGTATTGATTTCTAGATCATATTTGCCTTCCCATTAGAAAGAGTATAGAACATCTGGTTTGTCCACCATACTAATTTCAGTTTTAATATGGCCACCATGAACGTGCTCTCTTACTGCTTTTGGAAGAGTATGGTCTTTTCCACAATCTAGTAAAACCTGGAAGTATATTCAATAAAGAGGAAAGGACGCTAGACTCAGAGATAGTAGAATGGAGTTAGTTCCAACTCTGCTGCCATTTAACTAACTGGTTAAGTGACTTGATATGCCTGAAGCCTTAAAAGCTTCCAACTTAAAGAGAGGTCGTTCAACTGGTCAGTCTACAGAGAGGCAAATGACTTAGTCTAGTCCTACCACTAACGGTTCCAAAATTTCTATTCCACTAAACATGCTGGAGGAAAGAGACTTCATACAATAGTCTAAATTAGTTAGAGCTTCTAGTTTTAATCTCTAAGAGATCACAACTAATTTAGGTTAAAAAAAATTGGCCAAAATAAATGGCCCTTGCTTAGTTAATCAAATTTTCACCCAGTTCTTCTTTAAACGAAAGCTTGCTGACCTAGCGAGTCCTAGAAGGAGCATACCTGATATCGTCCTGCATTTGCAAGTTGGTCATATAATACAGACTTAAATAAGATCTGCCAAACATCGTAAGTATTAAATAGTGAAAATGATTTTTAGGACTTATTTGTTTTATCTTTAAAATTCCAGCTTTAGTCAGGTATAACTGACATAGGAAATTGTAAGATACGTAGAGTGTGCATTGTGGTGGTTTGATATAAACATGTACATTGTGAAAGGGTCCCTCCCATCTAGTTAATTAACACATTCATCATCTCACGTGGTATCTTTTTGTAGTGAGTGTGGGAACACCTCATTGTCAGTTGTAGTCATGATGCCTTAGAGCCTCAGAGCTTACTCATCCTATAGCTAAAAGTCTGGACCCTTTTATCATCTTCTCCCTATCTCTCCCCACCACCTAGCCCCAGCATCCATTTCGCTAATCTACAATGAACTTCTAAATTTTTAAAACAAGAATTTATAAATTCAGTACAATAGGATAAAACTAAATAAAACAGATTAAAAAATAGATCTAGGGGAAACAATGAATTAGGGATACAGAAAAGCATACAGGACTGCTAAAAATAAGATCGTGAGCTCAAATGGAATGGCTCCCACCATGTGATTTCATTTTACTGATTCCTCCGATGAAGTAGTGAAATGAGTCGATTTCTCTAGATGTAAATTTCATGTAAATCACAAAAATGTGAACTAAATTTACTCCCTAATTTTTACTACAAACAGAGACACATTTTTAAAGCTTCCATCTCCCCCACACCACTTTTTCATTACGGGGTGACTTAGGAGTACCAACTCTAAGAAAACAATATATTCCCAACCCCATTTTTAAAACAGGGACAGGTTTCATCATTTCCTTTTATGAGAATAAAAACTTGAGACTCTTGCTCTAATTTTCTGAGTAATTTTGGAATAGGTTACGAGTGGAACCTTATTCATGTTTCAGATTGAGAATAACAACTGTTTAGCACTTTGGGGGAAACTTTTCCCTGAGCGTTGATGATTCTTTTTTGTCATCAGGTTTGTGCATCAATAGCATTTATTCCTACGTGGCCCAGAATACAAACTTCCAATCTGAATCCATCGTGTACCACAGCTGAGTGGAGAAAGGATAAGGGAAACAGGCAGAGAAATAAAATTCGCACAAGTGAAAGAAGAAAGTGGGAAATACATCTGTGTGTCCGCAATCCTAACTACTTTCACTGCGTACATTCCTCAGGTTGGTGGTTCACAAAGTGTGGTCTGAGGACCAGAGACCATTTCAGAAGATCTTGGAGGTCAAAATGATTCTCTATCAGATGAAAAACTGGAGATACCCTGAAAATAAATGGGAAGTTTTAAAATGGTCTCCTTTTTCTCTAACTATCTGATGAAATCATGTATGACAAATCTCCAAGTGAGCCCTGGAGCTCCTTTCAGCCCTGATAGTGAGTGATTCATTTCATTGAGCCGCAAATGTATATCAATGTTAAGTAGTGTCTTCATGATAAATGTCTCGCTATTCTGCACTTGTCTCTGACAGTGACAGAATGTGCTGTCTGTTCCAGAGACCCCCATCTTTGATGATGAGCACTATGATCTGATAAGCAGAATTCCTTAAGTGTGTGTGTAGATCGACTACATAAGTGCATCTTAAGGGGCCCTTGGGTGGCTCAGTCGGTTAAGCATCTGACTTTGGCTCAGGTCATGATCTACTAGAACTCATACAGCAATTCAGTAATGTGGCAGGACACAAAATCAATGCACAGAAATCAGTTGCTTTCTTATACACTAACAATGAAAATGCAGAAAGGGAAATAAGAGAATCGATTCCATTTACTAGAGCACCAAGAACCATAAGAAACCTGGGAATAAACCTAACCAAAGAGGTAAAGGATCAGAACTCGAGGAACTACAGAACACTCATGAAAGACATTGAAGAAGACACAAAAAGATGGAAGACCATTCCATGCTCATGGATCGGAAAAATAAACATTGTTAAAATGTCTATACTGCCTAGAGCCATCTATACTTTCAATGCCATCCCGATCAAAATTCCACTGGCATTTTTCAAAGAGCTGGAACAAACAATCCTAAAATTTATGTGGAACCAGAAAAGACCCAGAATTGCTAAGGAAATGTTCGAAAAGAAAAACAAAGCTGGGGGCATCCCGTTGCCTGATTTCAAGCTTTACTACAAAGCTGTGATCACCAAGACAGCATGGTACTGGCACAAAAACAGACACATAGACCAGTGGAACAGAGTAGAGAGCCCAGATATGGACCCTCAACTCTATGGTCAAATAATCTTTGACAAAGCAGGAAAAAATATCCTGTGGAAAATAGACAGTCTCTTCAATAAATGGTGCTGGGAAAAATGGACAGCTATGCACAGAAGAATGAAACTCGACCATTCTCTTACACCATACACAAAGATAAACTTGAAATGGATAAAAGACCTCAACGTGAGGCAGGAATCTATCAAAATCCTAGAGGAGAACATAGGCAGTAACCTCTTTGATATCAGCCACAGCAACTTCTTTCAAGATATGTCTCCAAAGGCAAAGGAAACAAAAGCAAAAATGAACTTTTGGACTTCATCAAGATCACAAGCTTCTGCATAGCAAAGGAAACAGTCAACAAAACAAGGAGGAAACCCACGGAATGGGAGAAGATATTCACAAATGACACTACAGACAAAGGGCTGATATCCAAGATCTATAAAGAGCTCCTCAGGGTCCTGGGATCAAGCCCTGCATCAGGCTCCCTGCTTCTCCCTCTGCCCTTCCCCCTGCTCATGCTCTCACTCACGCACTCTCTCGCACTCTCTCAAATGAATAAATAAACAAACAAAAATCTTTAAAAAAAATAAGTGCACCTTGCTCCTGAAGTACAAAGATACTTAAATATAATGTGGTTAATCTGAGAATTATGATGCATATGATACGTATGTGGTTAAATCGGGTAAACACCACCACTTGCTTGAAAACAGTGGTTCTCAGCCTTGCTGCAAAGTGGAATCCCTGGAGAGCTTTAAGGTCTCCCGATGCCTGAATCCTACCCCGTCGAGATTCTGAGATTCTGACTTAATTGGTCTGGGATGCAGCTTGGGTATGTGGAGTTTTAAAAGCTCCCCAGGTGATTCTAATGTGCAGCCCAGATAGAAAACTATTGCGTTAGGGCAGTGTAAATTCTCTTCTCTCTGCAGGTTTCATCATTGTTCCCTTCAGTCTTTGAGGCTTGAATTCTTGTAGCTCTTGAATTCAGACCCTGAGACCTAGCCCTTGATGTTACCATGATACACCCTGTCTCCCGGTGTCTTGGATCCTTCCAGAAAACTGCAGAGTCTAATCACTCCATAGGCAGCTCTTTTTCGTATCCTGTCCTAACTTTCTATCTGCTTCCAGCTTTTGGCACTTTCTAAAACCAGCCCTGTTGGTCCCCATGTAGTCCCAGCTCCAGAAGCCCTAGCGTGCTGTCCCCTGTCCATTCATGAGAGGAAGTTAGTCAGACACAGTCAAACCTCTGCCCTTAGCAGAGCACAGGAATGAATGTGGTCATTCCAAACACTGCTGGTGCAATTTAGTATTTCCAGATGTGCATATTTCCACAAGATAGCATTTAAGTACATCTGATATGTTTGGAGGCTGGAGAAATGAATCAAAAGAGAATTATGTTGTTTTTATTATGAATGTGTAATGAATAATACACTTACAAAAAATATGTTCTTCATATAACAAGCATGTTCTTTTGTGGTCACTTGTCTTGGACCCTGAACTCCACAGGTGCTTTGGAATAACATAAGAACATATTTCAAGGCTTTATCTGAAACAAAATGAACAAATCATGAATGTTCTAGAATATCGTGTTTTTAGTATCATGGAAGTTGGATTTGTTAGTCTTCAAAGAAGGCTTGTCCAAGGAAATGCTTTTAAAAATCATTACTTTCTGCTTGCTGAATTAATGTGGAGCATTAATAAAAATTTGAAGCATATCCCAGGGCTAGAGGTGTAAGCTGCCATATTCCAAAGAAAAATGAAGATATCTTAAAGTAGAACTTCCTCCAAGGGAGCTGTGCTTATTACAATTAAATGGGATCTTGTTTATTTTCAGTTTTTAATCTAATGCCATCAGAGGGGGCAGCTGTACTGATGGAGTCTGAGGGAGGAGGAATGGCATGTCTTCCTCCATCTGCTCCTTTTGCCTGGACTGAACCTTCTGCTCTTGGCTTTTCTTGCATAAAGTACCAAGAAAGAGCAAAGTTGGGTCAACATCAAATTGTGCTTTGGATAACCAAGACACAGCACAGTTACCTTGGAACGTGATTTTGAATTCAAAGCTCTTTTTCCTCTGGGGAATGGTTTTACATGACTTGGATTTCCACATTTTGGATTTTCACATTTAACTCAAGGTGGCTATGATGAGAAGATCATGTTTCATTCCTTCCTCAACTAACCATTTGATCCATTTTTTTCTTTTCCTCTATTGATTTTTGTTTTGTTTTGTTTTCCTTTCCATTTCAGTATGCCAGCTCAGGTTACTTGTAGGTGCTCCTCTCTTCTTTTATTCATTTATTTTGAAAATAGAAGGCAGAAGAGACTAGCACAGGAGTTAGGACAGGAGTTCGGAATCAGCATCCCAAAGAACTTGACTGGGATCTTGACTCTTGGGCTTGATAGCTATGTGATCTAAGGCAAGTGACTGTCCTCCATAAGCTCCAGTTTTTGCCAATCACAGCGCAGACACTCTAGACTAGCCTCATAATTTGTAAGGTGCAGCCCAAGATGGAAATGTGGTGCCCTTTGCCCTCAATTATTAAGAATTTCAAGATGACATTGGCAGAGCATTAACCCCAAGGTAGGGCCGTTCTAGGCACAGGTCACTGTGACTCCGTCACGGGACATCATGCCTGGAAAGACTGATGGTACATCTTCCATGAGGCTAGTGTGAGCAACACGTGAGACAACATACAGAGAAGATACTAAGCCCAGTGTCGGGCACACAGAAGTTTTCAATAAATACAAACTATTTTTAAAGTATTATTTCCATTGCTCTGAATTCTACCTTATTTACTTCCCAATTGGCTTATTTATGTCTCCTTGAATATTTCTGTATCACCACCATCCATTCATTGTTTGTGATGGCAAAGATAGCAAAACTTCTGTTGCGGGATGTTCCCCCCACTCCTGCCTCGGACTCCCTGCGCTGACTTCCACTCACATGTTGAGACACAATTCAAGCTTCTCCTCCTTTCCGAAGCCTTCCCTGATCTTCTCAGGGCTATAGGCTCCCTTCATTGTCCATTCATTACACACTCCTTTGTCACAGCCCCAGTCACTCTGCATATGCAAATCATTACCTACTTTCCCTCTCTTCCCCTAAGTCTGTAGCACCTCATGAGCAAAAATAGTGTGCACTTGCCTTAGTATCACTATGGTCTAATACACAGATGATGCCTAATAAATACTTGGTGCATGCAAAAATGAATGACCTATTAACTCTCCATAAGCTAGAGGATTAGCCAAGACTCATTACCTTCACTCATATACTCAGTGAGATGTTTAAGACAGGATTTTCCCCTATCTTTGTATGTGGGACATTGTATATCCCTTATACTGTACCACTGTGCATAATGTCTGCTGTATAGCAACCAGGCTATAAATGGCTACAAATGACTTTAAGATTGAGATAACTAGGTTTAATTGTTTCCTTTTGACACGTTCAAAGACCTGTACTCATACTGCAACTCCTTAAAACATGCCTGAAAGAAACTCACTACTGTTCTTTCTGGATAGGAAAATAAAAGGGTAGGAAAATCCATTAGCAATGTGTAGCAACCTTTCTGCTTCTTAGTTCAGTGTAGTTCCTGGATGTGATTCTATCTTTTCATTAGGACATTCCAAGTAATTGAGTTTCATGGTATTAAAACTCATTCCCTTAAGTGTGCAAAAATAACATAGGTGCTTTCCGATATACATAATCTCTAATTCCATGTGCTCTTTCACCAAATATATGGAGTCCAAACACATCTTTTCTTGATGATTCAGGTTCATAATCACTGCACTATAATTCTATTAGTCCTCAAAAACAAAAAAACAGCCCAAATGTTCATCAACAGTAGAATGGACACATAAATTTGGATATAGTCTAATGGATTCTTTAAACATATATCACAGAACAACCTTAGAAGTGTAATACTAAGTGGGGAAAAAAAGCAAGACTCCAAAGCATATATACAAAGAGTGCAGGGACCGATAATGCCAAATTAGGCAAAACAATTCATAGAGCTTAAGGAGGTGTATAGGAGTGAGAAAAGATAAAATGATAAAGAAAACCAAGGAGTTGATCTCCATAAAAGTCAGGAAGGCAGGATAGTGTTTACCTTTTGGCAAGGGTGGTGAGTAGAAAGGATAAGGAGGCAGAGGGATGTTTTTTAGGATTTCACGCAGTGTCGGGCAGAAGGTACAATTTTATATTTAATGCATTTGTGACTGCTACGCATATAAAAACATTAAAAATCTATTAATCCAAAATGACTTAGCAAGCTCTGATCTCTAATGCAAAAAGAAGACATTCCAGAGTTTATTCCTTTAATGTCGTTTTGACAATTTGTCATCTACCTTGGGCTTTAGGCTCACAAATACAGTTATTGTTTCTTTCACATTCATTCATTTTTGAAATCAGAAATTATAACTAACATAAAATACAACTCTATTTTCTTTTTCTTTTTTTTTTTTTAGAGAGCAAGAAAGCGCTCATGTACACATGTGGGGTGGGGGAGGGACTGAGGGAAACTCAGGAAGAGAGAATTTTAAGCAGGTTCCACACCCAGCACAGAGCCCAAGCAGGATTCAATCTCATGGCCCTGAGATCATGACCTGAGCCAAAATCAAGAGTTGGATGCTTAACCTACTGAGCCACCCAGGAGCTCCACTCCATTTTCTTTAGAAGAAATGAAATCATGTAGTTGGAGATATTTCATAACCCTCAAATCATTATTTCTAATCCCTATTTCATCTCATCCAAGGTCATTTTGTAAAATTATAGAAATGTAGGATGTTTACAATGAACAAAGGAATTGTTACATATATTTACAAATAAAGCAGATAACAAAATACTGATCGAGTCAGTGAACAGCAAAGAGCTTTAGTAATCAACAAATACTAACCACAAAATAGCTGCTCGCTGCCTGCTTCTTTTGAGTCATGAGGCTTCATCCCTGAAAGATGAGTCATAGTCTTCCTGGGTGTCACAGAGCTCATGTTAACGATTCCTGCCATTAGCTCTGCTCTCTTACAAATCAGAGTTTAGTGCATCCAACGGACTGAAGTATCCTAGGAGGCTTCTCACTATTGACAACCCCAGCTCCCCACCCTTCCACCTCAGAGTTTACAAAGATGGGGCAGAGAGCAAAAGAGGGCTTCATTCCATAGGCCACCCCTCCTATGAAGTCATGGCTCCTGGGGTTGTTGACTATCTGGACTATTGAGGCTCTTAAAAACACACCAAAAAAACCAACTGCCTTCTGAGTCACTGATGTGCTGTACTCCAGTAAGCTTGCTGAAGATGCTGATGAAATCCTCAAGGTGCTGTGATATTCCTGAATGCATGCAAAGGACTCAAACGCATGCTAGTTACATTCTCAGATTTATATTCCAACTTGATCTAGTCAATGAATGTGATTCGTTATGTTGGGGTAGGGAGGGTTTTCAGAATGTGCAGGGCTCAAAAGCAACGTCTCACTCAGCTGAAAAAAACGTCCCAAAGCTTGAGGACGCATCAGAGCTTTACCTCTGAAGGACTGTTCTTGCTTTCCCAATCCCTCTGTGTCGAACAGACACAGTTCCCTCTTGGCCTGCTCTTTAGGAAAATGGCCATTTGTGGTATGTGGAGGGAAGCATTTACTAACAGTCTCCTGAGAGGGAAAAATACAGACTCTCTGTTCCCCTTTGGTGCCGTCAAACAGTAATTCTAGCCACAAAGCAATTAAGTGAGGCAATCATTCTTTTAGTCAAATCCTTGGTTTCCTGGCTACGGTTAGTCTACTTGTAATGAAACAGCTTTTGGGGGTATTCCACGTTTGCTAAAAATCAAGTAAGAATTGCTCGATACCTAAGTGAAAATCAACTAAAATATGTACTGTGGAGTTTTTCAGGTCACCAATCAATAAAGGGTAGCCAATAATTATGAAGTACTGATGGCTCTTTTCTAGCGATTCACATGCCTTAATTCATTCAGCCTAAAAAATAACCTTATGGGATACATACAACTCTCCCCATTTTACTGATGAGAAAACAAAGTCGTGATAGATTAACTTGTGCAGGGGTCACAGTTAGAACATACCAGGCTGGGATTCTGTTCCAGAAGTCTAGATTCAGATTTTTTGTTCTCAAACATTCCATACTACCACCTCTGATGATCACATCTTTTTTAATTCAAGGACTTAATTTCAAAAGCTATGTTGAAATACTATGTACTCATGTATCCAATTAAACAAACAAAAAACCCCATTTATTTTGTACATGTACGTCAAAGAACTAAACCTAAACCAAACCAAACAAAACCCATAAGAAGGTCTTTGCCCTGGCTAAAGATAAGTAAGATAAGCTCCCTATGCTAAGAAGCTTTTGCTGATAGAAAAATTGAAGAGTACAGAAGGACTGGGTATAAAAGGGGCAAGAGAGTTTTGTAGGAGAATCAAAGAGGAAGAAATTAATTCTAGTTGAGGAGTAACAATTCATGGAGGAGCTAATAGTTTCTTGGAGGTGGAGAGTATGAAGAAAAGGACCAAGGGCTGACCAAAGGGAATGAATCAGTGGAAGGTACGTACCCTTGGAGGACACTGAAGAGCAGGACTATGGAGGCAGAACAATGAACCTGACCCCTGCCCACCCGTCTGACCTCAGGTGCTGCCATCCCCACCACTGGCCTTCTATTCCAGCAACACTGGCCTCTCTGTTCTGTAATAACGCATGGCCCAATTCTCCTCAGGGCCTTTGCATTTTTCTCTGCCTGGGATGCTTTATAGCTTAGATCACAGACTGGTTTTTCCTTGTCTTTCAGGTCTTGGCTCAAAGGTTACCTCCTTAGAGAACCCTTCACTCTACTGCAAGACACCTACCACTCTCCTTAATTTGTTGATTTATTTGCTTTATCTATCTGCTGCCTTTCTCAGTTAAAATAGAACCTTTAAGAGACAAAGATCTCATCCAACTTATTCATGACTGATTTCCCAATGCCCAGAGTGATGCCTGGGTCTGAGAACTCAATAAACATTTACTGAATGAATGAATGAATGAATGATTAGAAGTGGGAAGTTTTCAAGAAAGAATGGGTGCTCATTAAAGTCAAAGACTGGAAAGAAATTTGGTGGGATAAAGAGTGGAAGAGGTCCCTGGATTGAGAAAGGAGACGGTCCTTGGAGACCTTTGAGAAGGCAGGTTTAGTGAAGTGGGCTGTGATGTGGATGGAAACAAAGGGCAGAGTACCATGGGGTTAAGAGCACAGGGCAGATCGAGATGTGCTTCCTTCCTTTCCAACTAGATGAAGCAGGTGGCAGAAGTGAAAAGGAACATTTGCTCCTGTAAAAGCCATTCTCACCTTTTCTCTTCTTCACCTCTTACGAAACATGGAGATAATTCTGTCTTAGGGAAGGAAATTCTAGACAATTATACCAGAAGATGAAGTTGGCAGGGTTTGCTGGGGCCAAGGGTACCCCTTAGACTTTGCATGATCCCAGGAAGGAAGAGTGCAGACAATCTAGAGAGGAGCCTTTCATTGATTCTCCTAGGATCTGATGCAAATTAAGACCTTTTCTATTCAACCCTATAGAATTTTAATTCAGGGGTAATTAGAGATAATATCAACAGGGGTTAACTGAATTTCCCCTTGGTTTGCCAGGTTTGTTTCACTTTTTTTTTTTTTAAGATTTTTAATATTTATTCATTTGACAGAGAGAGTGAGATTGAGAGACAGAGGGAGAGCACAAGCAGGGGGAGCATCAGGCAGAGGGAGAGGGAGAAGCAGGCTCCTCCAGAAGTAGGGAGCCTGACGCTGGGCTTGATCCCAGGACCCTGGAATCACGACCTGAGCTGAAGGCAGATGCTAACCGACTGAGGCACCCAGGTGCCCCTTGTTTCACATTTTTAAGATCAGCCAGGTACCCAACATTTATTGAGAACTTAGTATATGCCAGCCTCTGTTTTAGGCACTAGATCTCTAAGTGAATAAATATACACTAATACTGTAAGGAAATTACTCTGAAAATACTTGGGAAACAGATGTTGCAAGTACTTACTAGTCTTTTAGAGAATTTACATATAAATGAAAAAAATGCTAGTAGTGTGCTCTTGGGTCTGGCCCCGCTGATTGTTAAAATTTCAAGAATTTTGAAAGGCAGTTCTCAAATATAGCTATTCCTGAAAGTTAAATCACACAACTCACAATGAAATAAATTATGCTTAAAAACAAAGATAGTAAGTACTGAAAACTCATAATTTCCTGATTATTTTTACTGTGCTTCACTGCTATCTATACTCTTGAGGTGATTTTATGTCAGTTGTACCTGTATGATGGAAATACCAAATAATGGTGTGCTGGTGAACATCTCTTTTTCAGAATCATTTCAGCGAGGTTACAATGTAGCTTGAAATTGTCAATGATGGGAGTATTTTCACCACAGAAACTGGCAAATGCTACAAATCAGAAAGTTTCTTTCCTTTTTCCTTTCTTTCTTTCTGGATAGCTTTATATTCAACATTCGCCAGCACACCACTGTTCCTGTGTAGGAATCAGAAATTGCTTTATGCTTGTCATTACCTAACTTGTTGGAGAGAGTCAATATGCAAATTTCCAAGGGCAACAGTTCTTAAAAACCAAAATGAAAAAAAGAAAAAAAAAAAACCAAAATGAAGCAAAAAACCAAAACCAAAACCAGAAATAAAAAAATAAAAAAAACCCACTAGAACTTTAATATTGTCTTTTCTCATGAGTTGTTCTGAGTTACTGAGGTTCTACTGTACAGTTTTTGATCTCTTGTTATAAATTTTAAGAAGTTTCTAAGATGAAGTCAACTTCTTCTGTTGCTTGTTATAAATTTTAAGAAGTTTCTAAGATGAAGTCAACTTCTTCTGTTGCACTAGAATTGCTACTATATTAAATCTGTTTTCCATTGGAACTTGGGAAGCTTTCTGTGGTGTTTGTGGTAGTGTCACTGCGGGGCTGAGGTGCACTGAGAAATGTTCTGCTCTCCATGACAGGTCACTAAGGGCAATGGGGTAGATTGGTTCAGTTATTGTGGCTGAATGTTTAGAGAGGTTAACTTTTCCCCCTATGTGAGAATGTGAGAAGATAAACTGTGGAAATTCAATTGTCTCAATGTGGTTTTACCTCTCTGCAAGTCATTTTTCAGACTTACACAAAAAGGAAAAACAGAGCGAAAAAGACCCTCTGATATTTATCGATACAACAATTTCTTGAATAACAACATAGTGGAACATCCTGGTAGCCTTCTTGTCCAAAATTAACAATGTAATTAATGTTAAAATTCACTAACAAGAGAAATATTCCTTAGGATTATTATTGTTTTTAAGATTGTAGTTATTCGTTTTAGGGAGAGGAGAGAGACAGCACACGAGTTGGGAGGGAAAGACGGACAAGGAGAAAGAACCCGAAGTGGATTCTGCACTGAGCACAGAGCTGGGCCCACGGGGCTTGATCCCACAATCCTGATCACAACCTGAGCTGAAGCCAAGAGTCGGCCACTTAACCGACTGAGCCACTCAGGTGCCCCTCCTTAGGACTATTTTTTCATGGGTTGGTCGATTACATTTTTTTTTCTTTCCTCCAAATCCCAACTTTTAACAGTGGTACATAATGGTTTAATAACAACTCTCTCTTCTGGAAAGCTATTAACTACAATATTGGTAGGACGATACTTATATAGAATTTCCATGTGATAAAATTCAGTGTATGTTATGCTCAATCATCCATTCACTCAATATTCAATATTTACTGAATATAAAAAACTAATAACACAACGGGTTACTATGTAATGATTTGGTGTTTTACACTTCAAGTTAAAATATTTATTGATTGTCTAGAAGCCGCTAGTAAATGGTTTCATCAAAAGCCTGTAATATTTTAATGGAGAGGAATTAACCGTCTCATAAATAGATGACCTGCAAGCCATTATTTTTGTAGTGACCACAAATAGAAACAGCTCTTTGAAACGTACTAACTAGAAGAATACAGTGTTGTGCGGGACTGTGGGAACATACCACTTTTCTCAATGGAATACATCTGCAATTCTCTTAACCAGCAAAAGGCAGGCTCACAAGAAGTGCTATCTTATGGATTATGGGAAACACTCCCTCCCCTAATAGGTTGATTATTAATTTCAATAGAGCCTTGCCTTAATTTCAATTTCATTTCCATCTTTAGACCCTGAGCTTGGGAGGAAAAAGGAGGTGATGACATAGTCTATGCTGCTTTTAGGGCAAAAGATAGAAAGCTCCAAAGACAGGAGCGGAGTTCAGAGAAGCAAGGACAAAAATAATTAAAAAAAAAACCAACAACATGCAAATTGGTATCACTATAAAACAGTGGTTCCCACCAGGGGTGATTGTTGCCTTCTCCAGAAGACATGAACCAAAGTCTGGAGACATTTTTGGTCGTCACAGTGGCAGAGAGTTTGCTGCTCATGTAGGGGTCAGGGATGCTGTTAAACCTCCCAGAGGGTGCGGGACAGCCCCTCCTCAACAAAGAATTATCCAGCCTAAAACGTCAACCATGCAAAGGTGGAGAAACTCTGCTCTAAAGCTAACTTATCACTGTAATACTAGGTTAATAAAGTACTGCTCAAAACAAGGGGAAGATAGGGGAAATGCCTAACACCAATAGCTAAATACATGCTTAAAAGTTTCTCTCTCATCTAAATGTGAGTATTTTGTTATTGATAGTTATTTACCGGATGTAGCCATAATAAAAGATAACAGCTACTGAGCCCTTACTATGTGCCGGGCACTGGGCTATGAACTTGACTTGAATTATCCCAGTCCAAATTCATTACAACCATCTGATGGGAGTGCTATTAGCGCAGAAAAATGATCACTTATAGCATCAAGCGTCCTCTAGAGGTCAGCAGTCACTTGCTCTGTCTCCCAGTCAATACCTGTCAGTGATGTGACCTTGAACATTGTGACAGAAAAAGTCAGTCAGGAGAGCTCTCGGGAACTCAGCTGGATATCCTCTGAATACCCTCCAAGAGAGCTATAGTCCAAAGTGTTCGAAAATACATAAAAAGGAGGCTGGGTTCCTCAATCACAGCTAGGCAGAAAAGGCATATACAAATCTGAAAAGTATAAGGCCAAGTACAATCCAGAAGGAGGTAGTCCAAAGGGCAGAGGAGGGCTCAGATGACCCTGCTGCATCCCACACCCACCTCTCCCCAAATAAATACGTTAAAAGGACCCTGATAAAGTGACCTTGAAGAGGTAGGCATGTCTCCTGGTGTTGACGAGGATTCATTCAGAGTCGCCAGCATTTCTGGCCATTCTACAGTCTTAACCGGCTGAGGTAGGATAACATAAATTATTTCCTTGGAGGGTAAGATTAGAAAAAATTAGAGTTAAAAGAGCAATGTTTCGGGGGCGCCTGGGTGGCTCAGTGGGTTAAGCCGCTGTCTCCGGCTCAGGTCGTGATCTCAGGGTCCTGGATTGAGCCCGGTATGGCATCAGGCTCTCTGCTCCGCGGGGAGCCTGGTTCCCTTCCTCTCTCTCTGCCTGCCTCTCTGCCTACTTTGATCTCTGTCTGTCAAATAAATAAATAAAATCTTAAAAAAAAAAGAGCAATGTTTCGATGACTGAAGAAACGTAATCAATTGGATGTTTATGCAAACGAGCCTTGCCTACTTCGTATTTTATGTATTTGTAACATTTAAGAGAATTCGGCCCAGTAGAAACAGATGAGCTTTTTAGTTCCAACTTAAAATATATAACTGAGTAATTGGTTTAGACTTGGGATTTTGGTTGAAAGCTTACTAAGTTTATGTACTATATTGAATATTTAGGAGACCTTAAATTTTACCATACTTGTAATTTTAATTTATTTCATAAGGTTTACTCACTTGCAGAGTTTTCGTCAGATAACTTTAAAAAAGACAAAAGAGTATTAAATAGATAAATGCAGTTTAAAAGGTGTTGGGACTGGAAGGAAGAAAGCTTTGAGGCAAAAATACTGACATCCTCAAAGGCATGGAAGGGGTTCTTGTGGGAGAAGAAAAAAAGTAGGTTTTCCCAGCATTGAACTAAAGGACTCCAACCCTAAGGGTTAAAGCCTCCCTAACTCAGGTGACGGTGGGGTTCCTGCCTGGGGGTTTCATGATGATACACCCCACTGGGAAGGCAAACTACCACCACCCTATTCAACTACACAGATCTGCAGCTCACTCTCCCACTCAGGCAAGATGGGTCTATGGGCGAAACAATACTTAAAACTTAAGGACCTCAAAAAAAAAAAAAAATCTTAAGGACCTCATGTTACCAGCCTATATGAACCAATATAGGCACTCCTGCACAAGGATGAATGAATAAATAAGGAAATCATACATTTGAAAAACAAAGAAAGACAGCAATCTAAATGAGAAAATCCAACATCCCTCAAGGAAACAGAAATAAAGCAAGAAACATAAGCAAATTAAAAAAAAAAAATCCAAATTAGTGTTTTCAGAGAGTCAAGAGATTATTGCAAGAAGCTATGAGCCATGGGGCAATGGGTATGTTCTTGGAAATGAAAACCCACTTGCCAGCCTAAAAAAAATTTAATGGCCAGGATGATTAATAAAATCGATACATCTGAAGACCAAAGTGGAGGTCTATAAAACCAAAGGGAAAAAATGACAGAAAATATAGAAGCTTAAGAAATTTGAATAGGTCGTAGTGTTCCAACATTTATCTTATGAGAATGGAGAAAATGTAAGAAATATGGATGTATGCAGATCGACAGCTTGACCCAAAGTTAAACAGAATGGTGGAGAAAAAGATTCACACCTAGATGTGTCCTGAGGAAAATCTGAAATTCAGGGATGAAGAAAAAATATGAAAAGCTGCAGAGAGAAAAAAACAGACAAATTATTTACAAAAGAAAAAAAAATCAGATTAAATAGTTGGTTTCTCATCAGCAATCCTGAATGATGGAAGAAACACAATGAAGAGATTTTTATTTTTTTAATTTTTTAAAGATTTTCTTTATTTATTTGAGAGAGAGAGAGATATAGAGAAAGAGAACAAGTGTGAGTAGGGCGTGGGGTTCAGGGAGAAGCAGACTCCCCCCTGAGTAGGGAACCCCACATGGGGCTCGATCCCAGAATCCTGGGATGATGACCTGAGCTGAAGGCAGATGCTTTACAGACTGAGCCACCCAGGAGACTCAAGAGATTTTTAAAATGTGCGCAACACACACACACACACACACACACACACGATTACTAAAGATTTTCTAACAAAATAAAAAATAACCGAAGAATAAGAACTTCATGGGATATCAACCGCACTAACAGTTCAATAGAACTGAGAAGAAGCAGATAGAAATTTTAAAGAAAATACAAGAGTCCATCAGCTGGGAGAGAATGGAGAATCATCCTTGAGCAGCAACTTTTAATGGCATTAGAACACGTTTCCTTCTATTGCGGGTCCAATATACAGATGATGTTTTTATAATCATGATACTACAAATGATGCTTATTTTCAATTTAAAAAATCACAGTATAGGGGCATCTGGGTGGCTCAGCTGGTTAGGCAACCGCAACCGACTCTTGGTTTCAGCTCAGGTCATGATCTCAGGGCTGTGGGATCAAGCCCCAAATCAGGCTCTGAGCTTGGCATGAGGTCTGCTTGGGGTTCTCTCTCTCCCTCCTTCTGCACCACTCCCCACTCATGCACTCTCTCTGTCCCGAAAATAAGTAAATAAAATCTTTTAAAAATTATTTTTTTCTATTGCAAGCTTTTCTTGGTTTACAATTACAGTAAACCTAATTATTGCCATCAAAGTAGACTTTAGAGGGGATAAAAAAGACATTCTTTCAGAACTACAAAATCCAAACAAAATTGGCAAATTCTAGAATTTCAAAGACGGAGCTTTAAAACACATTTCTGAAAAGACAAAGCGCATACACACACACACACACACACACACACACACACACACACACACACAAGCTGAGCTACTCAAAATTGGGAATGAACTATTTGAAAATGAAGAAAATAGGAGAAACTGTATAACCGAAGGCTTGGAATTAGCAGCACTGCCGTGATTTTGGAACTGCACCAGACGATGTGTGAAATTCTCGTTTCCTGGAACGAGCATTATCTTAACGACAGTGGCCTCTCAGACTCCGCTCCAGAGAAACACATCCCATGCCCTGACCTGTCATTTTTCTTCTTTTCCGGCTTCATTTTGTTTTCAGCCCCTGCCACATTGTATCTTTATCTGTCAGCTCATCTTACGGCCTTCCCCACCTCCTGGGTAGAAGGTGAGCTCCTGGGGAGCCAGCAGTTTCTTCCCTGTGGATGGTCAGTAAGCAAAAAACTGGTATTCTGCAGTTCTTAGCGGGATGGATACAGGAAGTGCTCCTATACTATTTCTTCAGTAACAGCTGGTCTCAAAGATATCTTGATGTTCTAATTTTTTCAAACTGGCAAATCTAAGGTTGCTTGTTAGATTTCCTTCCTATCTTGATTCTAATTGGCTAATCCATAAGCCCTTTATTATAAGCATGTTTAAAAACATATGCCTGCCTCGTTCTCATTGAACTTCTTATCAGGACATCCGTTCTGAAACAAATAGCAATTCAGGGATTAAATAAAATTAACATCTTCTTAAGGAACTACTACATGCAAGGCCTTGGGATGGATGGATGGATGGATGGATGGACGGATGGATGAAAGCAGAACCATGGGGCTCTGAGCCAGAAGCCCTGTCTGCCCATCCTTGGGGGAGAACACTTCCTAGTCAAGTCCTGCCTCCCATACAGAGATTCGTCACAGCTTGGTATTAATGTAACTGCTGACAATGTTCTGACTCTGTCTTCCCTCTTTCTGGATATTTCCCTATTTGTCTCCTTTTCACAAAATCCAAGAGTATATCTTACATCTCCCTTTTACACATAAATAACAGATTTAGTGCAGAAAGCTACCTCTGATTTTTTTAGACTTGGGGAATATGTCAGACAACAGTTTTACCTTTACTTCTATACTGAAAATGTTAGTTTTAGCAAAGAAAAAAAAAGTAGTTACAATGAGGGAAAAAAATACAATCCTATCACTTAGAGGGCATCTTTTTTTTTTTTTTTTTTTAATGTAGGCTCCATAGCCAGCATGGAGCCCAGTGCGAGGCTTGAACTCAAGACCCTGAGAGCAAGACCTGAGCTGAAATCAAGAGTCAGACACTTAACCCACTGAGCCACCCAGGTGGCCCCGAGGGCAAAAAATTTTTTAAAAAGTAAACACAATCCTGTAATGCTTCCAAACAAAAATGAGAACCAGAGTAAGTTTATATTCAAATATTACCCTGTTTTAAAATTACATTTTTGACGGGTACTTGGGTGGCTCACTCGTTGGGCATCTGCGTTTGGCTCAGGTTGTGATCCCAAGGTACTGGGATTGAGCCTCGCATTGGGCTTTCTGCTCAGCGGGGAGCCTGCTTCTCCATCTCCCACTCCCCCTGCTTCTGTCCGCCCACCCCTCTTTCTCTGTCAAATAAATAAAGAAAATCTTTTTTAAAAATTACATTTTTGAAAATGCTTCCTTTTCTGGCTGACATCAGCAAATACACATCAGTGAGTTGATGACATTTTATACAAAAGGGACAACTTGTTCACCCAAAAAAGTTGTCAAGTCATACACTTGACTCATTTTGCCAGGAGCCAAAGGTGTCGGGCATACCTTATGCCTTCCGTAACTTTGCTGGCTCCCATACTTGGCACTCTCGGGGTTGTTTTTGGCAGGCAGAGGCATATCCAACTTACTCTTCATCATGACCCCAAAAGCCAGAGCACGTGAACTACTGAAAGTGACCTTGTGGGAAAACTGAATGGTAGCCCAAGAAATCACTGTGAATGCTGCTATAGGATTACATTTTTAAAATACTTTTGCCACTTTATAATGACCTTTCAAGAGTTATGAAAAGTATGAAATTTTGGTGTAGATTATTTAGTCTTAAGACCATCACATTTTTGGTTTTACGTGACTGTGTGGTGCCTACCTGCTTCTTACTAAAAAAGTAATCTACCTTCTTCTTTGTCTCCTGCAGGTTAACAAAAGTTTGAATTAATTTTCTTTTGTTACAATTTGGAGATCGTTACCTTTTATATTGTTATCAAGGGAGAAGCTTCATGGGGTGCCTGGATGGCTTAGGTGGTTAAGTGTCTGCCTTCAGCTCAGGTCGTGATCCTGGAGTCCTAGGATCGAGCCCCACATGGACTTCCTGCTCAGTGGGGAAACTGCTTCTCCCTCTGCCCCTCACCCCACTTGAGCGACTCTCTCTCAAATAAATAAATAAAATCTTTAAACGAGAGAAGAGAGAGAAAGAGAGAGAGAGAGGCAAGCTCCTTCCTGCCATTTATGAAATATTTCCCCCTCATTTCAGTCAGTGGTCTCAAAGCTTTTTAAATCCATGACATCCAATTGCAGGACCCCTGACCACCCCTGCTGTTATCTTTTAATTCATTATGTAACAGATTTATTGATTATGCCTGCTGTGAGCCATCACTGTGCTGGGAACTAGGTCTTATATTTGGTGGTGAACAAAACAGATAAAATACCATCTTTGTCTTCAACTTAGTAGGGAGGGAAGAAAGGTATGAAGAATAAATAAACTGGTACCTAAATTGTAAATTACGGTAAGCGCTGCACCCTAAGATTGTCTATTTACCAACTTTTGAGACATTCCCCCCAGATGTCTCAAACACTCTTTCATCTGACTTGGTTTTCCTCTTTACTAGAGCCTTTGCATCTGGTACATCACATGCAAAATTCTGCGCTTCCCCCGGCCCTTGGCTCTCCCTGAGTTGAAGGGCTTTCACTCCCTCACTAGGAACCCACAGGCATAACTCTTATTTCTTCTGGTCTCTACCTCAAATTGTGTGTGTGTGTGTGTTTAATTAAGTAATCTCTACCCTCAGTGTGGGGTTCGAACTCATAACCCCGAGATCAAGAGCTGCATGCTCCACCGACTAAGCCAGCCAGGTCCCCCCGAATTGTTTCAACTAATGGACTTCAAATCCTGAAATTTTTTCTCTGGTCACAATGTCATTTTCACCTCATCTGCTCCTTCTCTTATAATAAACTTGCAATTAGCCTTTCCCATGACCTTGAGTCCTTGAATATCTCTGCTGTATCTTCTGGCTACCAATCTCCTCCTGGAATCACGTGTTTTTTTCACTGATGGGCTCCCCATGGTCCAACGTCAGTCTCGGGGACTGCACTAGTACAGTCTTTAGCAACCCACAAGCCCCCGCTTCCTAACTACCTTCCGTGTCTACCTCTTCCCGTTAGAGAAAATTTTAGTCATTTTCTCCAGGGTTACCGCAAATTGCTGGAGGTTCTCAACACAGATCACTTTATCTAATTTCATCATGACTCTCAGCGATGCTCACAATGATTTCATAACAGACCTTTCCCCTTCTTCCTCCTGTCTCACCCTGCCCTTCTCGTTCTCCAAGCACCTCACCTCTACGGTCAACTAAACAAGACCTATCAACTAAAATGTTGATTCAAAATTGATGTCGTTACCCACTCACACAAAACCTTCACAGATTCCTCTTCATGTTCTGCTTCCTTTTAAACTCTTAATTCTCTCAGAAGTTAACTCTAGACCTCTGCGTTTGGTCTTCTCTTCTGCCACGTGTTCCAGAAACTTGTGCTCTGTCTACAAATATGTTCACATCTTCTCTCGACTTACTTCTTCCAAGTGACTGTTGCATACTTCCACCTTCTGGACAGTGTAGGCTACATTCTGCTGCTTCTTATTTTCATCACCCACACACTTCTTGTAACTCACGGCATTTGTGCTTGACTCTCACCAACCCCTCGAAATTCCTCTTCTAAGACCTTCAATGTCTTTCCCCTAAAGTTGCTTTTGACCCAGTGGATATCCCTTCTCTTCCTCCTGAAGTCCTCTGCATTCCTAGTTATTGTAGCGTCAGGCAGGATCTTGTCTCTTGCCCTACCTCCCAGATAACCTGTCTTATTTGCAGCCTCTGCACATGTGAGAGTTGCTTAGGACTCCCCCCATCAACCCCGTTCTCTTCTCCCCCTGCACCAGGAGTCCCGAATGGCAACTACAAGCATTTCTGGTTTCCATGTATGTTCCGTCTGGCCTAGGGAGTATTGAGGTTGCTCGTTTTGACTAAAGTCAACACTTAAAAATGAGGAGATTTTACATATAATCTGGTGTGTCTTGAAAAACCATAATTCGTACCAACTACAGGATAAGGATAAAAGAAAGAAGGAACATTGAGGGGATATAAATGACTGTTTGATAGCGAAGTAATAATGGAAGACTGTCCTCCTTCATCATGCAGGAAGTATCAGGAGGTATTTTTGGGCAGATTTGAGGGAATCCTGCTGGTAACCACAGATATTACCGAGCTCAGTCTATCTGTCTTCTGTTCTCACCCTTACCCACATCTTCACTTCACAGTCCCTGTTATTTGTCCCATCTTACTCTATTTTCTAATCTTATTTCAAAAAGGATTTTTTTCAGGGTCCTTTAGTTTGCTTTCCTCCGCATATTGAACGTATCTAATAAAACCTGAACTCTGAAACAAGTGAGATAATAAAACAAGAGACAATGTCAACTGTCGATGTCAAATTCCGCCTGTAGTCCCATCGTCTACACTGTCCATGAAGTAGACGATATTTATTTTCTTTAATCCAAAGGCTTTCCTTGTTCTTAATTTTAGAGGTGATCAAGTTACCATGGGGGAGAATACAAGAAAAGAAAACATATAAAGGTGGAAAGGTAGAAAAATCGGCATCAGGAAAGTCATTTTAATTCATCCTCTTTTTACTCCCTTGTGTATGGCACAAAAATATACATTTGGCAGTAATTAATCCTAAATTCTATTTCCCAGTGTTGACACTTCAATTTCCATTACATCTTATTCCGAGAATAATGTATACATCTTCCCGCAGAGGAAATAAAAAATGAAAGTGAAGAGTATAAGATGACCTACGTGGGGGGGGGGAGACATTACCCCCCGTTTTAATTAAGGAGCAGAGGGACATTTCTCCTCCCTCCGTATTCAACCACCTCGAAATGTTACCTAATATACCATCATTTTTAAGCTCCTCATAGCCTTGAGCTAACATTTGGAAAGATTTATTTATATTTTGAAAATAAAAACCCATACACAACACATGGGGAATGAATTTCTGTCCAACGGCAGCATAAATCACGGTTTTGTGAGCTGCATTTCATTTCTTGCTTTGGTGCCTTGTGAGCCCACTAAGCCAGGTTGCCAGGCAACCATGTCAGCTTTGCTGAATATAGATATTAACAGGTTTAGGTTACATGGGGAAAAAAAAAAAGTGGAGTGAAAATGAGCACAGATTTATCCTTCACCTGGAAAATTGGGGCAACAAGCACTCTTCCCAACTCCGTCTTTGAAACAAACGTATCTGACGCCTTTTGTTATGCTCCACACTCTTGGACCAAAGGGGAAGTTCATTTCCTTTCATGGGAGTAATGAGTTTGTCCATTGTGTGTTGAGAAATACGCCTGTCCACTGTCACTGTGATTTGCAGTTCTGGTCTTAGAACACAGATAGTTTTTCTAGAAATCAAATGGATCTCCATCTCATTTTAATAAAATCCCACATTTAGAACGTGTGGCAGTGGCAGCCTCTGTCACAGAGATCTGTTTGGTCTTTACTGCTTGAGGGGAGTAAGACAGATCGAACTCTCTCTCGCCATTGACCAGCCGTGAAAACGGTCTTCCTGAAGGTAAGGCACTGGGGGCGCCCCTGGGCAAGGGCAGAGCTGGGATGTGCACCTACATGGACAGCCTGCCTCAGCAGCTGGGACCCCGAATCTCTACAGTATTTCTACAAGATGACTGAGAAAGTAGCAGAAAGCGAAGACACTCCTGAGAGCTGTTGTGGTGTCCAAGACTTCAGTATTGACTTATGCAAAGAAGCGAGTGTGTCATCGGAGACACGTGGCATGGAGATGTGCTGCTTCTTTTTCTTCTCCCTCTCCCAAACGTTTCTCACATCCCTGCTTTTCTGCCTTCGCTCCTGCACAGACTTCCTGACACAACAAAAACAAAAATAAACTCTCTCCGATCCTTTATCTCCAGAGGCCACAGCAGTGGCCCCAACAAGGCTCTAACCCAGATACCTTCATGGTGAATTCCCCTTTGGGACGAATGACCCCCCAAAGACACCCCATAGAGCTTCTGAGTTTAAAGGACACCTGCTTATAGGTAGGAACCTGGAAGAGAGCTCTATGAGACAAGCAGGCTGGACATGCTGAGCCCAGATCGCACAAGGTTGCAGTCTGCTCCCCGTCTAGAAGCGTCCAGCCCCAACCTGTCACTCACATTTTAAAATACGTGCTGTCGGGGCACCTGGGTGGCTCAGTGGGTTAAGCCTCTGCCTTCGGCTCAGGTCGTGATCTCAGGGTCCTGGGATCGAGCCCCGCATCGGGTTCTCTGCTCAGTGGGGAGCCTGCTTCCCCCCCTCTTTCTCTGCCTGGCTCTTTACCTACTTGTGATCTCTATCAAATAAATAAATAAAATATTAAAAAAAAATACGTGCTGTCCCTGCCACTGCTGTGCCAGGTGCCAGCAGCTAAGATGGCTGTAGCCCTACTGAGCTCCAAAGACTGCTGCCATGTACCTTCTGAGGGTCATGGGGACGTGACCTCAGAGTTCTTACCCTCAATGAGTGATTCCGGCTTGATTTCTCTTGTGCCAAACTGGGGCGCCTGATGATGGCGATTTTGAGAAACGTATGGTGATGCCAGCTCTGTCTTGATAGGTTGATCACATTTCCACTCCCGGCCTTTCTTAAGGCTAAGCTAATTTAAATAGAATGCATCCCTTGGGTTATTGGGGCGGGGGGGCTCCAGTAAGTGGGAGATGTTCGTATCCTTCCTACACTTTAGGAGGAGGTGCAATGAATTGACCTTGTGGCGTTGGTTCAACCAGGGGGGAGAGATGGAAGAACCCTGTTGTCTACCTTCAGGTGCTTTCCTTCACGCTACCAGAGACAGCCAAGTCAGCTCCTTTCACTCTCCTGGTTTGACTTGGGAAGTTAATAAGACCATAAATTTAAGACCCAAGAGCTAGCAAACAGTGCCAAGATAAAAATATCAAACTTGCATGGTGAGAGGAATACTGATATGTTTGCACTCTGGCATATGAGTTTCTGGGGTTTTTTGTTTTGTTTTGTTTTTTAAGATTTTGTATTTATTCATTTGTCAGGGAAGAGAGTGCGCGTGCGCACAAGCAGGGGGAACAGCAGGCAGAGGGAGAAGCAGGCTCCCTGCTAAGCAGGGAGCCTGAGATGGGACTCAATCCCACAACCTGGCGATCATGACAGGAGCCAAAGGCTGATGCTTAACTGACTAAGCCACCCAGGCATCCTTGTGAGTCTCTGTTTTTGAATGCAGTGGGGATTTTCTCCACATTTTGATAATTTCCCTCTCACCTTAATTTTTTGGTAGAATGTAAGTTAAAATAGTGCTCTCTCCTGATTTATATTGTCTTATTTGCTTGGATTAGCTTAAGTCCTTAGGAGAAATTCTGTCTTTCTGTCCTCCCCTGAGTATTCTGAATATCCTGTGGTTTTTTTTTTTTTTCCCCAGAAGTCATTGTATCATCATTGATGATAAACACTAACATATTTTGACTCCATTTTAAACATTTTCATTATCAAAGATATAATAAACACCTAGAGTTTTGACATTTATTACAGTATATGCTGTTAGCTTTAAAGACATAAATGTAAACTTACTTATACACAAGGGCTACATGTATATGTGGTGAGGGTCACTCTAACGATCTCTTTTCTTTCACGTGACCTTTGCTAATAAGACTTAGTTTTGAACTCGGTTCAGAAGTAGCAGCAATTAAATTTCAAGCGTGTGGGTGTCAACTTGTTAGCCACAGAGTGGGAATGGAAGGACAGGGCTAGAGAAGCACGAGTGTTCAGAGAGATAGAGATTTTTTTTTTTAAGACTTTATTTATTTGAGAGGGAAAGAGTGAGCACATGAGAGAGAGCAGGAGCAGGGAGAAGCCGACTCCCCATGGAGCAGGGAGCCCAGTGCAGGGGTTCAATCCTAGGACCCTGGAATGGTGACCTGAGCTGAAGGCAGATGCTTAACTAACTGAGCCACCGCAGGTCCTCCTCAAAGAGGTAGAGGTTCTACCTGCGGAAATGGTTGGGAACCAGGCCAGAACCTTAGACTGAGGCTGGATGTTGACACTCCTCCAGGTCAGGCTGAGAAATCTAGATTGGCAGTGGAGGTCATTTTAAGCAGCCCAGCTTGTGTCACTATTCCTAGGACATCTCTTGTCTTCAGTACCTATGCTCCTTGCATAGTTACACTTTATCCTTTACAACCACCATACAAGGTAGATATAAGGATCCCCATTTTTCAGGGAAAGGGAGGGATCCTCAAAAGAGATCAATGAGCTTTCCCAAAGTCAGAAAGCTGATGCCTCCCTCCCAATGCCACAGACGCGTGCACCCTCCCCTTCTCCTTGAATGTCAGAGCACTCAGAGCATAGCCTTTCCTGGGGATAGCTCAGTCTTCCCAGCTCTGCCCCCACTGCTCTCCACTTTCATCACCAACTCACACTCTGTTGAACACTGAGAGCGACCAGGTAACTTATTGTCCAAACCAGAACACCTTCGAGAGTGAAAATCACTCTTAATACTTACTGCAAGGCAACAGGCACGATACGGGACTTCTGGTCACCCTACCTTGGCTGACTCCCTGAAACAGGGTTAACGTTCATAACTTAATTTGAAATTGTTTACGGTGGAATCTCTCCAGCCTTTCTGCCAAAGGTAGTGTCCCTGAATATGGCACCATCTAATTACTGAAAGGAGATACCACTCACCCCCCGACCCCATATACCCCACAGTTTTCTCAGGTTGGAAGTAACCAACCCATCCTCATTTTACTCCTGCTTTACCTTCTATCTCTTTACAAGGAGGGTTGCCATACCTGTCCTTTTCCCTAAGCAGTGGAATTGCAGGGCTGTGTTGTGTTTTCCCTGAAAGGTTTGTTGGCCCTGCTGATCAAAGCAGCTAACGCCCGCTGGGGCTGTCATGAACAGCAGAAGGAACAAAATCCCCTACTGGGCACAGACTCAGATTCCTTTGAACACACTGTGATTTGGTAACCCATTGCAAATGGTATCACCTCTTGATTTTAGGGAACAAATCACAATTGGTCCTCCCATTCCTGGGTTCCAAATGCTTCAGATGTGGGATCTAAGATGAACTAGGACATAGATCAACATCTCTCAGAAAAGTCACACTTCTTATTTAGTCTGGAATTGGTGCTTTCGAGTTTAGATTTTAAATGATATCTTCCATGCACCTGCTTGAGCTCTTTTTAAAAACCTTCACCAAATAGAATAAGGGAAGAGTTCAGCAGATCACTACGTGATTTGGGGATAATTATGAGATTTTCCCTCCCCCTTCTTACCCACATTCCACCGGCCTGCAGGCCATGATCTTTGGTCCTGGGGAACATCCAGGCAGAAAGCCAGCCCCAGGGGGAAACCTTGGAAGCATCTGCACACAGTCGAGTTGAATGTCTCCCTCACTGTCAGACTTGTGCTCAGTAAGAGCCCTGAGAAGAGAAGTCCCACTAGCTTGATGCCCAGTGGTCTCAGGTCATGGCTCGAACCCAAGAGAAAGAAGCCGGAGGGGTGAACAGAGGGCCCCCGATTCTAGACCCCTCAGTTGTCTTCTCTGTGAGGGGAGTCAATTGGGTTCAAGAACATCTAACTTTACTTAGGGACGATGAGGAATCTGGAAAGGATTTGGTCTGCTGGAGAAATGATGAAAATCTGGGTTTAAGGGAACTTACGGAGGAGCAGAAATATCTGGAAGGAGTGGGAGAGGAGAAAGTTTGGAAGCCTCAGAGAAGAGCCTGCTACACAGGCCAGTAGATACAAGGTAAGAGATCCCTAAATTCGTGCTATAGCCATGAGATTGGGAAGGAAAGGACGAGGGGAACAAACCGATTTTTAACGAACTACTCGCGAGTGCTAGCACTATGATAAGTAATTCATATACACTATTTAAAAAATATTCCTACAGGAAAAGTTCTACTATCCCCATTTGACAGATGAACAAACTGAACCTCAGAGGTTAATGATGTCAATGTCTTACAGCGGTTGGAAGACTCAAGCTTTAAACCCAAAATTCGATTTTGAAGTCCATATGTTCCCCACTATATAGCCCGTACTCTCCCCCTTTCAAAACACTGTCAACAATGCTTTAAGTTTGGATATAAGAGAGAATAACGTCACCAGGAAGAGCAATGGGAAACAGGAGGCAGGGGAAAAGCATTAGTTTGGGGACAGGAGATGACGATATGCTACCTTTTAAATGTGTAAGTACCCGGTAAGTTAGAACTATGATTATTTTTAAATGGTGCACATTTTAATATTTAAAAACATAATTAATAATAGCAGCCTTCATACAAGCACACATTTCTTAATGTTTTATGGCTGGGATCTAGAGAGCTATATAAATGCATATTTGCTAAAGCCACCTGGTAAAATCTTTCAGGTTTCCGAGCCTAGATATTGAGCTTCTCTATTTAGTAAACAAAAAAATTGTATATATATATATATGTATATATATATATATATAGAGAGAGAGAGAGAGAGAGAGAGAAGATAAAAACTGCCTCCATGTGTGAGTTTTTGAACGACTCTTAGCAGCTGTGAGCCAAAGTAAATAATTTATCTGTATCACTCTGATTTCCTCTCAGTTGTGAATGAAGGTGAAAAAATGAAAACCTGCATAGGTGTTTGAAGTAAGTATAATAAACCTAATGTAATCCAACAAGGAACGAAAGGGGAGGAAAAAAAATTATATATATATATATATATAGTGGTGGGGGGGTCTAGCAGGGCGGGGAAGGGCAGAGGGAGAGAGAATCCCAAGCAGACTCCGAGCTCAGCTTGGAGCCTGATGTAGGGCTCAATCCTATGACCTTGAGATCATGACCTGAGCTGAGATCAAGAGCCCAGGCTTAAGTGACTGGGCCAGCCGAGCACCAAGAGAGAAATATTTCTGATGATAGTGGAATATGTTCAGAGCATAGAAAAGGAAAATATAAAATTGGTTATTTTCAGAAACTGTTATTGACTGAAAGAACAGTAATCTCGATACTCTAGTGAAACTTACATACTTAATGAAGCAAAACCAACAAGAGGTAAATCTCTGACACAGTAATGACTTAAAACCATTCAGCTTTAAGTTCATCAAGATGGACACAGATAGCTACCAGAGAAGTTAAAACAACAACAACCACCACCACCACCTCAGAAGATGAGTGAATCTTTGACATTTATATGGAAAGACATTTATATGGAAATAAGATGACACAGACAGTGACCAAGGAGAAGGGATAGATTCTTGGGCTGGAGTATGGCTTTTCTATTTCAGAAACTTATTAGTGCCCCATCTTAGATGGAGTGTTTTATTTTCATGTTAGTCTTTATCTAATTTCCAGTAACATGTATTTTAATACATAATAACAATATATAACATAACATAATATTGTATTATAATATAAAAACATGTGCACACTTAATGCTTTTGCCAGGACCATCCCTATCAAGAAATAGAAGGTAGACCCCGAAGTTCTGAGTTCTTACTTAATCTCTAGCATGTGGTTAGGAGAATGTAATTCATTTAGGTCCTTTACAGCCTGCCTTCATTTTCTTACATAAATTTTATTAGCTTTTTATGGCTCCGAGTAAAAAAAATAGAAAAGCAGATAATGAAATAGACTGTACTATATAGAAATCATCATTTTAAAGAGAACACATATTGGGAATATCAGAAACTGTGGTGTGGTTGATATTAGTTCTTGAGAATTAAAAAAACAGCAAGGGAGTTTACTCAGTGACAGGATCCTAAGTGGGATCTCTTATTTCTGTATTTTCAGGGCTGAGCGACTTTTCCACAAAGTAGGTCAGTCTGGCATTAAGTCAGACCTACAGCCTTAAGAGGTCCATAGAGCTCTAATGAACAAATGTCCACATGACCGTGTCTCAAAACACAGACTTCTGGAAGAGATTGTTATAGTCCAAGAATCTGTGGAGATGCCACAATAAAGTTTTGTGTTATATACTTAACCATATCCCAACAAAAAGTATAATTTATTATTGGGAAAGCTGTGTTTCACAGATCTGGATGCTTATCCCTAAGCATTCTTTCTCAATACTATCTTTAACATTACTTTAAAATTTATTCTAATTTCAGTTACTCCAAAAACATCCTTATGCTTCTTTGTAAAGCTGTCTCAACAACATTAAAAAATAAACAAACTTTTCAACTCTCAAGGGCCATAACACTTTCTATAAAGTGTGAATGTGTCATTGATAATCAGTCCTCTCCCCTTCCTTTGTGCCATCTGTAATCTTTATCTGGCAAGTGTGGTATGTGCTGTCCTAGAAAGTCTCCACACATTACCGGTCTTGGAGATTTGAATACACACATTTAGATCTGCCTTGGAATTCCCAATGAAAAATGAAACAATTGCCAAAGATATGTAAATGCATTCAGGAGACACAAAGAAATTTTAAGAATGTCCCTGAAGTTGAGCCATGCTCCTCTCACATACTTCAGGCACACTCCTGCCTCAGGACCTTTGCACTTCAACATTCCTTTCCTGGGAATGCTTGACTTCTACATTTCCACACAGCTGGTTCTGCGACCTTCCTGAAGTATTTGCTCAAATCACTGGACTAACCAATTGGCAACACCCCCTCCCAAACCCTCGGACTTCCTAACCCATTCCCTGCTTTCTTTTATTCACCATATTATATACTACTTATGTGTTTGCTTTTTGTCTGTCTCCTTTCACTAAAACGTGAGCTCGATGCAGACGGGGATTTTCGAGTATCTTATTCACTGTTATTTCCACAGTTCTGAGAATATCACAGAAGAGGCATTCAGTAAACATTTGTTGAATGACTGTTGAACCCTTACAGCAAGACGACTTGCTAATCCTCACCACATCTCAGAGAAGCAGGTAGTTGCTAGTCTCATTCATTTTAAAGCCAGAGAAACCCTCAGGCATGATATACACAGGTGCCCAGACGCCACACTGCCACAGAGTCCGCGCCACAAAAAGAAAGTGGTGTTTCCCCCTGGACTGTGATGTTCACAATCCGTGTCCGTGTTTATTATTTGGGGCAAAGTGTATCTAAGGAAGACTCAAGACAGACCAGGGATAGAGAGAGAGAAGCCCCACTCTCTCCAAGGAGAGGTTTGCTGTGTGCTTTGAGATGAGATGAATCATGTTGTTCTCCTCCTAAATTCAAGTCTAAATAAAAGCTCAAATGGAAACTGGCCAATGGCAAAGGACTATCAGATACATTTCACCCCAAAAAGCCAAAAAACTCAGGGAAATGTCATTCAATGCCTAAAACCACCACAACTGATTAAATTTGAAGCAATGGCCAACATCAGAAAACATCTGCCTGCCCCCTGTATTTAAAATAAGACATTTTATAAGACTAATGAACAGTCATGGTTTCATGGCAGGGTCAGTGCACTCTGACTGAATTACTGTATTTTCTGTGATGTAACTGTGATTAAACGCATAAACTCTGCTTCTGACAAGCCCTGGTATAGAGACATTTATATAGTGACATTAATGCATTTATACAGAATATACAGTGAAAATTATAACCTAAGACAAGTATTCTGACTCTATTAAAATAACTGTTCCTAAATTTTTAGCCAACAACTTGAACTTTTACAAAAATATTGGCATCATTGAGTCTGAAGTAAACCAAACCCAGTGGTGGTCTAAGCTAATAAAATGTTTCAGGTTTTGCCCTCATGGCAGAAACCCTCCATTAGGCAGACACTGCTCTGGGAGAATTAATCTTTTAGAAGGGATTAATCAGATGAAGGAGGGGATATACTTTTGGAACTACTCCTTTCTTCGGTGTTTATGTACTGGGAGAAGTGGCAGAGACCCAAATGGGAAACAGAATTAGCTGCTGGAGCCATCCGTATAGAGAGGGAGTGAAACTCACTACAGAGGCCACGGGTGTGTGGATCCTATGCCTTGGTTCTACCGGGACAAGATGAAAAATCAAGGTACTAAAAATATCAAGACAAAAAAAATCAATATAATTTTTGACAGTGAATAACTTGAAAAAAAACCCATTGTCAGTTGTTTGAAATAATTTTGGGAAATTTTTTTTTAAACAAAGATACATCTCTTTTTACTAAGTCTTCTAAAGAACAACCGTCAATAACAGAAAGGGATCAGTCACCATTTTCAAGTAGACATCATGCTATTTCACACAAAGTAAGAATAACCTAATTAGTCAATTTCAAATTAAGGTGGCAAAAACAGAATCCTTTTTTCCCCGAGTTATTTTAAGAAGACCACAATCATAAATCTAATAAATTCTGCACCGTGTAAGGTTGGGTTGCATGTGTTGGTGCTGGTGGAATACATTGGTGTTTGAGACCCAAGTTTGTATGGACAGGAGAAGGGAATCCATTTACCTATTAATTTTAATGTACCAAGCTCACTCAACATGATAGCAGGGAACTAAAGCCACTTGTTCCTTTAAGAGTTTACAGATTGTTATTATTCTGAGCTCCACCTAATGTATTTTGTATTTTTGGTAGGAAACGAACTTGAAACAACATTAAAGAGCCAAACTCAATTAGGATTAACATGTCCTTGTTATTCCTGGAATGTTAAACCCCCACTGTACATGTCTATTATGGATTGACAGAATTTAATTAGACTTGTAAAATTGAAAAATACCTATTGCTATCTTCCTCCTAAGGAAAAAAAAAGGAGGGGGGGGGAACAAAATGCCCAAATAATGAAAACTCTGCATATCCTTCCCTGTAAAATTTGACCTAATACTCCCCAAAGAAATCTACACTATCTTTACTGAACACAAACAGTTAAAAACACCTTAAAGTCACAACCTTGACTTCGTATTGATGCGTTTTAAATTCTGTGTGTACCGGCAAATCTGAAGCAACTTCGAAGTGGCAAAACAAACCCACAGTTTGCGTGTCATATAGTTCATATTTTAGCAAGCACACCACTGGGCTTTTGCCCAAGGATTTCTAACACTAATATAAAGACATTCTATGCTTTTCTCAGGCAAATCCTTTCTGAAAGTCTCCCAAACATTTGTACTATAATGAAGCCACCAGATGTCTTTAAGTCCTCAAATGATGTGTTTCTGCTTAAAGAAATATATATATATTTAAGAGATATTAAAAACACGATCTACTTACCCAGGAGACATTTTTACCCTTCGGTGTCTTTAGCATGGCAACTTGCAATAGTGAGATGACCAACAACACTTTTACCAACATGGAAAATCCAATGGAGTTTATTCCAAACGTCTTTGTTACCCAAATGCAAAAAGTTCCATGGTTTGCCAGACACAGAAGTCGTACGTAACAAGGAAGATAACCTTCAGATAACCCATTTTTCTTCTCAGTACTAAGCATGTGAAGACACACATAACAGATCACTAATCACTCCGTATACGGAGCCAGAAGCTGCAACATGTGAATCTTCTCTCTATCTGCAAACCCCAGAGTGGAGTGTCCCTTAGAAAAGAGAGCTCGGATCCATGTGCACACGTCCAGAATCACAGAGGAATTCCTCCCTCGGCTGCTATAAGTGCAAGTCCCAATTACTCCCCAAGCTTTAATGAAAAACTCGCTGGCGACAGCTTACAATCACTTAGTAAGAGAAATCGTTGAGAGCAAAGCACTTAGGAGAATTTGCAGGTTAGCTGCTGGTGGCATCCATTTTAGGAGGCGCCTGACTCCAGGGCTGCCCAGAGGATACAGAGAATGTAGAGCTCAGTTTCAATAAATAATACATAGTGTCAGGTACAATGTGCACCTGTAAGTACCTTCTGCGCAGCCTCGCGTAGGTATTGCTCTCCCTCCGCAGTCCCGAGACTCACAGCGCACCTGTTGTTGAAACTGCTCGGCGAAAGGGCTGGTCTCCTAACAACCAGGAATGTTTGTTTGTAAGGTAAGAAAAATAGAAGCCCCAGAGGGGAGCAATTTAGAAGCCCCAGGTGGAAGAGCAAGGCTGGAAATCAGTGTTGGCTCTCCTCCCTTTGTTTCTGTGTCCTTGTGTCCCTTTTCTTTTACCTCCTGTCAATCTAGATTAACTAAGCAGATCCAGGCTAAATTTTGCTACTATCAGTAGTGATTAGTGTGGGTTGATGAAATCGGATTATACAGGCGGACCTCTGCCTTCCCCCTCAGCAAGCAACACCAGGCGACTGGAACAACACCATGCTGTCGGCCTTCTCTTCATCGGACGGAAGCGTTCTGGAAGGTTCTGCAGGAGGGAATCTGCTCGCTAGGGAAATCCTGGCCCCCTGAAGCTGCACAGATACAAACAGAGGGGGAGCAAACCATCTATTTCACTTTTTACTTGGTTTTTCTTCCATATTCTTATGTTCTTGCAGGTTGAAAGTTCAGGGACCATAAAAGAAATGCATAGCATTTTCCCATTCCATCAAAAATTTTTTTCCTAGCAGGGTGACCACATTGACCAAGAGATTGAGGTCATGGGAGACTACAGAAGGGGCTGGGAAGTGAAAGCCACTTTTCCTGAGCATTTACTATATGCCTAACATGCCAAAAGGGAATTTACATATACTTAGGTCCAAGCAATCCTGGAAGTAGGTATTAATATCAGTACCTGAAAGATGAGGAATTAAGATTTAGAGATATTCAGTATCTTTCAGTGAAGACCTACTGAGCCAAAGCAATGCTTTCTAGACTCTTCTCTCTCTGAAATCAAAAGGCAACTGGATTTTTTTCCTTGGGTCACTTGCCATCTTGAATATATACATACATACATACATATATACATACATACATATGTGTGTGTGTGTGTGTGTACATATATACAAATATAAAATAAAATATAAAAAATAAAATACAATATATATATATATTTTTTTTTCTTAAAGGCGTGTGTTTCCCTTAAGTGTCTAAGAATTATGTGGAATTATGGTTCCTATTTATTTTGAAAATAATAATGTTCTAACAGTTGTCCCTTGAACAACATGGCTTTGAACTGATCAGGTCTACTTATACATGGATTTTTTTTTTTCCAGTAAACACAGTATAGTACTATAAATGTCATTTCTCTTCCTTATGATTTTCTTAATGATACTGCCTTTTCTCTATCTTGCTTTATTATATGAACACAATCTATAATAAATAGAACATGCAAAATATATGCTGGTTGACTATATTATCTGGAAGGCTTTCTGTCAACAGCACATGATTAGCAGTTAAATTCTGGGGAGGTCAAAAGTTACACGTGGATTTTCTTTTTTCTTTCTTTTTTTTTTTTTAAAAAGATTTATTTTATTTACTTATTTGACAGAGAGAGAGATCACAAGTAGGCAGAGAGGCAGGCAGAGGTGGGGTGGGAAGCAGGCTCCCTACTGAGCAGAGAGCGTGATGTGGGGCTCGACCCCAGGGCCCTGAGATCATGACCTGAGCCGAAGGCAGAGGCTTAACCCACTGAGCCACCCAGGTGCCCCTACATGTGGATTTTCAATGGTGTGGATTGTTGGCACCCCCAATTCCCCTGTTTTTCAAAAGTCAACTGTATTTTGGATGTAGTGAAAAGAAGGGCCATATGTACCTCAATGTTCATAGTAGCAATGTCCACAATAGCCAAGATGTGGAAAGTGCCAAGATGCCCTTCAACAGATGAATGGATAAAGAAGATGTGGTCCATATACACAATGGAATATTACTCGGCCATCAGAAAGGATGAACACCCAACTTTTGCATCAACATGGATGATTATTGTTATAATCTCATAATTATGAGATTATGCTAAGTGAAATAAGTCAAGCAGAAAAGTCAATTATCATATGGTTTCACTTATTTTGGAACATAAGGAATAGCATGGAGGACATTAGGAGAAGGGAAAAAAGAAGTGGGAGAAATCGGAGTGGGAGACGAACCATGAGAGACTATGGACTCTGGGAAACAAACAGAAAGTTTTAGAAGGGAGGGGAGTGGGGGGATGGGTGAGCCTGGTGGTGCGTAGTAAGGAGGGCATGGATTGCATGGAGCACTAGGTGTTATACACAATGAATCATGGAACACTCATCAAAAACTAATGATGTACTGTATGATTACATAACAATAAAAAAGTCAACTATATTTTGGATTGCATTTTTGTAAAGTATAAAACAACAATGATGGGGCTCAGTTAGCCACATAAATCAGAACTACAGGCAAAGGGCCTAAATGACTGATGATTTTGGGCTACACATTCTACAGATATAGTTAATAATAATAGCCAACATTTATTAAAACGTTCTAAGCGGTTATGTCTTTTGCCATTTTCATCTTACTTACTCAAAGTGACAACAACCTCATGAAGTTGATTTCTAATGATTCTGGATGATTTTTGTAGAGGCAGTATTAATCAATATTGAATTAAAAAAAAGAAAAACCTAATACTACAATTAAAATTGTAAATACGAACTGAGTTTTCAACCAATTCAAAATCAGAAAATAATTTTAAATCCACATGAAAGTGGAGATAAAAAAGGATTTTTAAAATTAAAAAATTCCTTTATTTTGAGTATCCTGTGAATCCGTGTGTGTGTGTAAGTAAATCCTATCTGTCTCATTATGCTATAAACCCCTTAAGGACATGGCTCACGTCTACTATATATATGTTTTTTCTCTTCAGGGAATACAGTACTCACTGTTACTCAATAACCATTGTTGACTAATCAGGTACAGTTCCACTAAGAATTTTAAAACAGTTCTTTGGGTAGAATTTTCTGTTAAAATTTTCTGTAGTTTAATACTGTTGAAAAATAGATAAAGCTATTTGGAGCCCAATGTTTTGACTAAAACATGAATGTTAGGGATTACTTAGATTTGTATTTTTAGACTTAAATTTTTAAAAAATTTAAAGGGCTATCCAACACAAATTTACTGTTCTAGAAAGGAGTTGTATAAAAGGAAGACCAGACCGTGTAACTCCAGTCGCATTTAATCTCAGATCCTTCTAGAAGTATTTGGTTTCAAACTACAACTAAACCTTTGTTCCTTTGAGTTATAATGGTCTGCTGTTGTTATCAGTTGAACTATGTCCCCCTCCCCAGAAGGTATGTTTAAGTTCTAACCCCTAGTAATATCTGACAATGTGACTTTATTTGGAAATAAGGTCTTTACAGAGGTAATCAAGTTAAAATGAGGTCATTAGGTTGGGCCCTAATCCAATACGACTGGTGTCCTTACAAGAAGGGGAAATGTGAACACAGGGACAGACATCCAGAGGAAAGAAGACGGGCAGACAAAGAGGAGAAGACGGCCATGGAACTGGAAATGCCAATGTTTGCCCAAAAACACCAGAAGGGAGAAGAGGCAAAGAAGGATTTTCTCCTAGCCATCACAGCGAGCACGGCCTTGCTGTTATGTCGATTTTGGACTCTTAGCCTCTAGATTATGATAACATATTCCGGTTTTAAGCCCCTTGGGTTTTGGTACTTACAGCAGGCCTACCAATCTAATACAGATGTCAGTTTTATAATTCTTCCTTTCTTTTTCTTTTCAATGACTCTTTGAAGTATTCTCAGCTTCTTTCCTTAATTTTGCTATACTAACTTAAAGGTAAAAATGTCATAATTTATTTTTAAAAACTTGAGTTTTAAGATACACCTATATTATTATATACACTAGACTTAAATTTTAAATTAATTCATGGACCATCTGCACATCTCACATACCAGGTCCCTTAACGTGGGACTCTTGGAACCCAAGGAATCTATGAATAAAACCTAGGGAGTTCATGAACTTGAATGAAAAAACACCGCATCTTATTTTTTGATAACTTCTGACTTAAACTTAGCATCCCTCTCGGTTATGGATGTTAGCAACAAACCAGAGCTTTGGTAGTACCTGTGATGTCAGCAAGAGAAATCACACATATGTTCATATCAGATTATAATTGTTTTAGGTATCCTGAAATACATCCATCTTCTGGTTTATGATATACACACTGAAGTATTTAAAGGAAACTTGCAATTTGCTTTGCAATTTACATTGTCTTGCATAAAAACATTAGGATGGTTTAATGATGCATAGATGGATGGATAGATGTTTAGATGGACAGATGTGATAAAGTATGTTAAAAAAAAGGGAGTCTATCAAATGCTTATGAGAAAACTAGGAACTAAGTATATGGGTGTTCTCTCTAAGACTCTTTCAGGATTGTTAGTTTTGCATTTAACACACTAATAAGGGGCACCTGGGTGGCTCAGTCAGTTAAGCATCTGTCTTCAGCTCTGGTCATGATCCCACAGTCCTGGGATCGATCCCTGCATCAGGCTCCCTGGGAAACCTGCTTCTCCCTCTTCCTCTGCTGCTCCCCCTGCTTATGCACTCTCACTTCCTCTCTCTCTGTCAAATAAATAAATAAAATATTTTTAAAAATACACTAATAAAAAGTGCATACTGTATCACAGATTTGGTTTCTTTAAAATATTTTGAAAACTATGTCATCGTATAATTAGTTTCCTTTGTAGCTCTACAAATTGCATATCATGAACTCAAAAATATTGTTCTAAGAAAGACTCCTTTAGGCTTTACCAGACTACAAAAGGATTCATGACACAATAAATCTAAGAATTTCATCTATAAAGTTATCAGGAGAAAATGGATAAGCAGCAATATTATTCCACAAAGCTATTTCCAAGGAGCAACTTTACGGTAAGTAAAAAGTAAAAAACTAAGTCTTTAAAATGTCAGGTAGCAACTGTGTACCAAAGTAAAACCTTGCTGATATCTAAGAAATAATTGATTTATATCCTGTGCCACTTAACGACTGATGCATAACGAACTGTCCCAAAGCTTAATGGCTTAAAACAATAATTTAATACATCCATGGTTCTGTGGGTTCCCTGGGCTTAGCTGGGTAGTTTCCATTTGGGGACTCTGATGTGGTTATGGGCAGACAGATGTTGGGGCTGAGTCATCCGGAGATTGACTACGTTGGACACCCAAGATGCCATTCACATGGCTAGCAGTGGATGCACGCTGTCATTTGGGAGGTCAGCTGGGGCGGGGGACCACAGCAAAATACATGACCTCTCCATGCAGCTGGAGCCTCTCTTGGTATGCCACCTTGATTCCAAGAGACGGTATCCCAAGGGCAAGCACTCCAAGAAACCCTGCGGGGAGCTGCAAGGATTCTTCTCTAACCCTGAAAATCATGCAGCATTACTTCCACCGTGTTCTACTTGTCAAAACTGAGGAAGAGCACCAGAGGGCCCACCCAGATTCCTATATAAGGGCATGAACACTGGGTATGTGGCTCATGGTAACAGGTGAGGGGCGTGCGTGGAGACCCAGAAAGTTTAAGTGCCCAGGGCAACACACAGCTTTGACCCTCTAGGGTCTGACGCTTATACTTGCCCAGTTGGTTGGTCTATTTTTCAGTTATAACAAGAACGGCTGACTGGTGCTGCCACTCATGGAAGGGACCGAAACAGTCTCCCATTCTCTCAACCCACCTCTGATATCAGCCACAGCTGCAGTTTACTCTGTGTCTCACTTTAAGCCAGGCCATGCAACTTTCCACTCTCTGCTCCAGTCTTACATCCTGCAAATGTCCACTCAGTTCACCAGCAAACCAAGAAGCATGGGGGAGTCCCTGTCCCTAGAGTCAACTCTCAATGAATAGGAGACAGAACAGGACACAAATGCTCCTGACTGCTATCCTCAGAGTGGACAGTTCTGAGAGGTTCTGGTACACTTCTCAGGAGAACCTGGTGCACTCTAACCCCTTTCCCACAACCTTGATAATACTCTTTGGAAGGCAGCTATGCTCACCACTACACCACCAATGCTGCACGATAATACTCTTTTACATATATTATTTTTGTGTTTGTATATATATATATATATTTTTTTTTTTTTTCCCCCTCTTTCCCTGTCTCCCAGACACACCACCAGCCGAATAAACTGCCTGCACTGAGTCCTTGTCTCAGGCTTTGCATTTGGGGCACAAGATCTATTCTTAGTAGATGCGTCCACTGTATTCAGTGGAGAAAATGGAGTTCCAAGTCTGTGAGGCACCAAATCTGTGACTGTTTCTTCTGTGAATCCACTAAGGGAGCCCCTACTGAAAGAGGTCCTTGGAAATGACTGAGTAGCTTAAGTTTTCACATCCAGGCCTTTTAGTTATCTCACTAACTAGATTGTGATCTCCTGGAGGAAAAGTGCTTCTACTTTCGGCATTATCACTCACATTACAACTACATAGCCTCCTGGTATTTAACAGGTGCTCAATTAGTGCATCCCGATTAAGTAAGTGGTTCTCCCTCTTGAAAGTATTATCTCCTTATGTTCTAACCTATTAAAATCTCAAGCAGTATCTTCCCTAGTGTATCCCCTGTAGGCTATTTTGTCTAAGCAATGTTTTATCCTAAATTCCAACAACCCAACACTAAGGAGTGTTATTTTGTATGGACATGTCTACACCTAATGATCAGATATACTCAAGTAGAGACAGAGTAAACGTGGCAGGAAGAGCACAGATGTGGAGTCAAACAGACCAACCTTGAATTCAGACTCCTCCATTTACAGAATATTGAAACTAGGGCAAGGTAATTAGCTTTGTTGGATTCCTCATCCACATAAAGACTCTAGTGACAACTAGCCCACAGGGCTCTGTGAGCATGTATGAAACTCTGTGTACAGCATGTAGATGGTAAAGCACGCAGTGGCTGGGTACCTGGGATCGTCGTGCTCCTGGTTTCCTGCTTGGTCTTCATGAGGTACTTTTTGTGTGATCAGTGTATAAACCTGTTTGAGTCTTATCTTTCTCTTTTGAGAAGGAAAAATAATTAACTTTTACATTTACTTAATATGGCCAAAGCCAAAATCAAATAAAATCATACATGCGAAAATTACTTGAGATTTGCAAAAGTACTGATGGGTAGTAGAGGAAGTGAGGATGAGGCTGCCATGAAATGTTGTACATTCTGCACACTGCACAAATGCCCTGGCCAAAAAATTAAATTATGGGTGAAATCAATAGAGGCCTCATCAGTGAGGCATTTTTCTAATTTGTCCAATCAGTGTGGCATTTTTCTAATTTGTCCACTCAAAGATAGTCCTTTCTCTAAGGCCACAGAGTGCCTGTGATGAAAAAGAGTAGGCTCCTGTTTCTAGCATTTACTAGACTAGTTGCACAACTCTGGCCACAGTCCCTCTGTGCCTCAATGTATTCGTGTAAAAAGAAAAGGATGTTATAAGACTCACAGATTATGAGGAATTAAATGGATATGTATAAAGCAGTTAGAAGTGTGCCTAGCACATAGTATGCACTCAATAAATGCTCATTGCTAATTATTATTATTCTTATTCTCTAAATGTAACTCACATTATAATCCAGATGAAGATGAGCCAGTTGTAAAGAAATGACACACAGTATTAATCATTCAAAATAGAATTTAGGTCCATTCAAAACCAAACTGTGTGTACACTGGTTTCGTAATGAGGCCAATTAGCAATGTATAAATTTGTTCTTCTTAATTTTTGATGAATATAATGGATAAATTGATGGACTACTGAAACATACAGGTTAATAAAAACTTAGCTCTGATGATTTGAAATGGTTGTCAGAATTCGTTCTCTTGCACAGGAAATTGCTTAGCTCAAGCCAGAGCTATTAGAAGCTGTGACTTTGAAGAGTTTAGTTCAGATCTGTGCTTAGTTTAGATCAATCTGAGTATTTTTTCCCCAATTTTTACTTGTTCCTTTAAATTGAGGTTTTGTTACTTAGAAATAAACACCCAACTATTACACAAGAATCTCAGTTGCATTCATATTCTGGCTATCAGGGACAATAGCATTTGGGGAGGAAATAAAATACACCCAGAATTATTTATTCATCCACCCAGCAAATATTGAGCATATTTTTATGCCAGGGAATATGTCTTTCCAATAGAAATATTTCTAATAGATTGCCTAAAATTCTGTCAATAATCATGATACTTCCCATGACAATTTATCATCTTCTGATGATGGGCTATCAACTAAATGCCGATCCTTGTTGGATTAACAATTCTTCAAGGGCAAGAACCACATTCATCATTTTAATATATACTACTATGACACATTATACACAAAAAAATGTTGGCTGAAATGATCATATAAGCGTTTGCCAAGTGAACTTCAAAGGCATATTCCAGTAGAGCACACTGCAGTAATCTAACCCAGAGAGGACAAGGACATGGAAAAAGTCATAAAACAAGGACTTCTTAAGCAAGGGTCTAACCACAGCATCCTGTCCCTTGGAGGGAGTCATTGACAATGACTTGTCACTGAATAATAGTCACAAAGCCATTTTCTGAATCTTTCTTACCGCACAATGGGAGAGGAGGGGCGAGGGGGAAGTGAGGGAGGTCATGGGGGAGGGGGGTGGAGGGGAGGGCCTATCTGAACGTCTTCCAGAAAGAACAGAACCATTTGTTTTTTTACCAGTTCTGGGACAGCTTTCAAAAACACAGCCAAAGCCATTCAGATTTCATTAATTTGGCCAACCAGCTAAATTAAAATGTCCTTGATAAGAAAAGGGTAAAGGGATGGATGTGGTGAGGATTCATGAGATTTGCAAGTATCCTCAATTTTAACCAAAACTTGCCAGAGATTAAGAAACAATTATTTTGGGGGATGATGAACTCAAAATATGTTGGGAAAAGGAAAATGATTATCTTTGGCCATCTTAACCTTTTCTAGCTCTATTTCCCTTGGGACAAATACAATTTTGGTCTAAATAAATAATGTTCTGTAAGTGGAAAATAGGAAAAATTAGAATCACCATATTTATAGTCCATTGTCTTTTCTGTCTCTCAATAGTCCCCATCGCAGAGATGCTCATCCTTTTGTCACCTCATCTGGAGAATACAGGAGAGTGTGGTCTTCCCGAGTGTCCTCATTGGAATCCAACTGCCTAAGGTGCCAGGAATCTTTCATGTAGATTTATGATCACGAATATGGTGTCTTATTTCTCAACACGTCAAATTCAATACAAATTCTTCACCTCTTGGGTTGTAATGTGTGTATAGCCCTTCTATGACTACACCTACATTTCAGCCATGTAGTAACAGTAACAGGAGCAGTCATTTCCCAGTGCACCTGGGTGGTTAAACGTCTGACTTTTTTTTTTTTTTTTAAGATTTTTGTTTATTTATTTGTCAGAGAAAGAAAGAGCACAAGCAGGGGGAGCGGCAGGCAGAGGGAGAAGCAGGCTCCCCGCTGAGCAAGGAGCCCCATGTGAGACTCGATCTCAGGACCCTGAGATCATGACCTGAGCCAAAGGCAGCTTAACCAACTGAGCCACCCAGGCATCCCTAAACGTCTGACTCTTGATTTCAGCTCAGGTCATGATCTCAGGGTCATGAGACCAAGTGGGGTTCCTGGGGCTCTGTGCTCAGCAGGGAGTCTACTTCTCTCCCTCTGCCCCTCCCCCAGCTCCCATGAGCCTGTGCTCTCTCTGTCTTTCTCAAATAGATAAATAAGTCTTTGAAAAAAAAAAAAAAAAGGAGAAGTTATTTCCTTCTAATTAGATGTATTGGTACACAGATTTTTCTGTCCTTTATTGAGAAAAGATCTGTTTCTGGACAGATCTGTTTCTGGACAATTTGAAGGCTACTCATTTAAATCCAAGATTTGAGCTGAAATTTATGGACAAATAGCCGCATTAGAACTGGTTACAGGAAACCGGTTCTGAGACAAATTACCATAAATGATCTGCTTAAGTGAGGGTAACAGTTGGAGAATTCAAAAGCAGTATGAAGTTTTAAAAATGAAAGATATTGCTTTATTCTAGGTACATACCGTAAGTTCTTGGAGGGAAGGGAAGATTGATTCATCTTTACATCCCGCTAGAATAAGAGTATCTAAGATGTGCCAGGCACTAAATACATATTAAATAAATGAATAAACCTAACCATCATTAAGCTAAAAATGAAACATGTTTCACTTTACAGAGCATGAAAAAATGTTTTAATTATCATCCTTGTTTTATGAACCTCTGCATATACTTTAATCCCTACCTTGACTTCTGTGTTATGTATAACATTTGAGTTTATGCTAACATTTGGTATTCACTCTTGTTTCCTCCGTGAACATATTCCTTATTTTATCAGAGTTTGGACCACTTGGTTCAAAAGGACAGAGATCACTAAAATTCCCACAAGGGGCAGGACCTTATTTAAAGGATATTCATTTGCAGGAACTCAGAAAACGTGAATCATCGGACTGCAGAAAGGCCAGGAACCATGTTAAGATCTTCACTCTCATGTTCTGCCATTAAAAGAACCTGCTAACCCAAGTGCCCTCTTCAGGGGCCACACTTCCTGAAAGCTCTCTTTCCTGCCCCCTTCAGGCACTTTGAGGAGTCGCTGCTGTTCTAATGTACACTCTTCACAATGTAGCTTCTGCATCCTTACACGTTTTTACTCAAAATTCAAGCTTGATGTGACTCCCTGTGACTCCACTTCTCCTCCACGACTGGTTTTCAGCTCCTGCTTCTGGAGCTAAAGGATTCTGTGAATCCCTCATTTATATTCCCGAGTCAAAGCCCTTGCCCCAATGAAACTCGTTTTCGCTGCCTGTGGGATGGTGGGGCAGGGCGGGCTCCGTAATTGACACACCCCCACCCTTTGGCAGTTTCACATAACACAAGGCTACAGGCTGGCAAGTATGTAATTGGCATTTCTAATAAGGTTACATAATTATTCACTTCTTTATGTTATTGCTTCTATTGATTTCACTCTGTTTCTAAGTGTAATTTATTAAGAAACTGAGATCATTGCTTTATGCCGGAAGTTTGTGACAGTCCCAATCTTTTGTATTATGTGAGGCTGAAAATGATGCATGGTACACTGGTGTTCTGAGTTGTTCGATTAGTTATTATTTAAAATTGCTATAAAATGTATTTTCATACTTTCATGGAAACTTAGGAAGGATTGGCAAAGAATGGAGAAAAGTTGAATCATGAGTTCCTTATTTAATCTAAACAAAGTTTCAGCATTCTGGTTGCAATTAAGTCGCATAGTTTGAAACCAGAGAAATAGGTTCACATTACTAATAAAAACTGAGGGTGAAGATTTACTCTGAAATTTAAAATCTTGAGCTTAGTTAAGCTACATGGTAATTTAGAAGCCATTAGTAAGAACATTTATTGTGTTAGTGTGAGCTTTACAAAAAGCAGAGCCATTATTTAAAATAAACTTTAAAAGCCATTCTTGCATGGGAGAATGGGAATGGACTTTATTTTCTTCCGGTGCCAATTCATTTACAATGAGAATAATTCTCTGTGGATACCCTTCCATCAGATCCTAGAAGCTGATCTTCAAAAATACATATGGTCTAGGGGCGCCTGGGTGGCTCAGTTGGTTAAGCGTCCAACTCTGGATTTTGGCGCAGGTGGTTATCTTACGGTTTCGAGGTCAAGTCCCAAGTCAGGCTCCAGGCTCAGCGGGGGAGTCTGCTTCTCCCTCTGCCTCTTCCCCTCCCCCTCTCCCTGTTCTTTCTCTCTCTGAAGTAAATAAACCTTAAAAAGAAAAATGTGACTGCAGTGTCTTGCACCTATTTCTTTGTGAGGAGGCTAACCTCCCCGGTGTATGAAGAAGTACTAGCACTAACAGGATAATGACAGGGAAGTGAATTCTGATAGTACTCAGCACATCAGTCCTTCTATCAGACCCACCGGAGGTCTAGCAGTTAACAAGCCTATAGCCTGTAATCTAATCACGGATGAAATTGTAAAACTCCAAATGATTGCCATTTTCTCCAAAGAGTAATGGAGCAGAGTTGTCAGAGAGAAATCCTCAGTGCCTTAGCAACTTTAAAAATTGCCATGGGGAAGTGCATGTGTCATCAAGGATTTAAAAAGGTAAACACAGAACATCCAATCAACTCAGAAAGCAAGTCAGACTGTCATCTCATTTTTCATGGAGCTACAGCGTGAGAAGAACCCAAATCAGTGTCTTTTAAGAGTATTCTTTAATCTGATTGTGCTGTCAATCACAGTTCAAGAGTCAAGTTCAGTGAAAGAAACAGTGATATAAGGAATCATATAGAGGAAAAATGAAAAATGAGAAAAGTAGTTTCCAACAATGATGGCTTTTCCCTTTGAAGTAGAGATTCATTTCAAAATTTGAAGTGCTCTTTGGTCTGTGGAAATACAAATTCTATTACTTTAAACAGTAATGAGCACGTTATAATTATCATTCAGAAATGAAAATCTACGAAATTGCTTGTTTCAAGAGGGATTGAGCAAGAGTTTTTAAAAAGAATAAATTTTTAAAACCAGAAGAATTTAACTAAAGTAGAGGTCTGCACTGTATGAAAAAAAATACACAGATTTCTCTTTTAAAATATTTGTGACCCCAAGGAAAGAGAAGATGGGACTGGCAGCATCAATGATCTCTCCTCCCTCCCAATCAGACAAAAAACGAACAGACAAACCTTGCTGAGAGCCCTTAAATAGAAGACTACAAATTCTAGGGTCTGTCTATATTGCTTTATTCAAATTTCAGGGGTACACATTTGTAAACTGGTTCAGGAAACTTCTTGTGTGTAATTAAATCACTTCTAAAGGCATTTTCAGTGTATTTTCAGGGGGAAAAAATCAACTCATATATTAAGCCTTTACTTTCATCAAGTTTTTAGCAGGCACTAATTCTACTGGAAAGGCAATTCTGGATTTTTCCTACAAATTCCACCTTCCATAATCCCCATTTATGTAACCAAGGAACATCAGCACGACTCAGCTTAAGGATGTTAATGCTTTACTTCCTAAACTTTAACCATGGGAGAGCATGGTTCATTTGAAAATTCCTATCATTCTGTTCTATGTCGGTGCAAAGATCATCTGGGGTTTCTGCTGGGCAGGATCTATCCCTCTCCCCTTTTTTTTTCTAGAAAAAAAAAACTTGGTTTTTCCTTTGGGAAATTCTTCTCCTCCACTGTAAGTCAAGTAGTCCTCCCCTGTCCTGGCCTGAAGAAGACCAAGCTGGGCAACTCGGATCCTCTCTCTGAGGAATTTGAACCTTGAGTAACCTGACACAAGTTGACTTGAGGTGAGCTGACTCACCTTAGAAGAAGAACAATGAAAAGCCTAGCCACAATTCCTGACACCCTGATTCTCACAATTCCTGACATTCCCACCCTGACTTTCAGATTTCCTTGATTTCCTGAGATCTCCTCAAGCAACAGTGTGCACAAAAAGCACACCGAGAGGTTATTAAAAATTAAATGATGAAGATCCATCCTTGAGAAGCAGATTCTATGGGTCTGGGATCGTTCCCAGGGCTCTGCATTTCTTTTCACAAACACTCTAAAAATTCTCACGCCGGTGACCCAAAGAACACATCCAGAAACACTGCTGTAAACAACCAACAAATTCCATGAGCTAACTTGGAAAGAGGTGATTTCTATTGTCTACCACGAAATTACCTTCCCTTATCTTACCCACCCTTTATAAAGCTTTGCAAAGTGATGATTGATAAAGAGGTATGTGCCTTGGGGACAGAGGAGAAGAGAGATTTCAGATCCTTCAAGTGGGATTTTTTTTTTAAGATTTTATTTATTTATTTGACAGACAGAGATCACAAATAGGCAGAGAGGCAGGAGGCGAGAGAGGAGGAAGCAGGCTCCCTGCTGAGCAGAGAGCCTGATGTGGGGCTCGATCCCAGGACCCTGGGATCATGACCTGAGCCAAAGGCAGAGGCTTAACCCATTGAGCCACCCAGGCGCCCCTCAAGTGGATTTTTTTAACTTCCTCTTCCCCTCCACTCTGTTCTGTTCTCCTTCGACTACATCTCTTGGGAATTATGAGTGTGTCCCAACAATCTGTGTAGAAAAAAAGGTTCCATTTCCCGCCTTTGATGACTACCACCATTTCATAGTCTAATATCTGCCCAAAGGAGCAACCTGATCTTCCCAATAATGAGATGACTAGAGAGAAGTCAATGACTGCTGCAGGGAAGCTTTGCAGACTCACTGATACCATCACCCTCCCCACAAGTCCCACCAAAAGGGTGAGAAACAAGAAGGACAGAAACTCCAAACACAACCAGTGCCTTAGTCACAGTCCCGAGAGAAGCCACTTTGCCCCTTACTCCCTTTATTCTGTGTTGCTGTTTGGAAATCAGAGTGGAGTGTATCAATTATTTATCCCTTTGGTGATGGGGAGGAGAACTGTGATATGCTCATCACAAAAGTGCAAAGGGAAAAAACCCAGCCCAGTCAACAATAAATGGAGCCACTTTGGATGATTCAAACAGAAGAGAATTGGCTGTTACCTCAATGTAATACCAAGAAAGAGAACAAGCAGGAGTCTGGCTCGATGGGAAGCAGATCTATTCAGCAAAAAGGTCATCTGGCAATAGAAGGTCTGTAAGCCAACAGCACAAAAGGCTGCGTCAGAGCAGCGCTACCTGCCTGAGCCCTGACGGGAGGATGTGGGGAGGAAAGATGCATCTGAAATTGGGGCTGCTGGTTTAATATGGGAAAGATGGAACAGCTTTGAATACACACGGGCCAGGAAAGCCTTTAATTCAAGGTCTGGACAAACTAATCCGGTGGTGTTTCTATTTTTAAAAGGCTGTGCTTTAAGATGCTTTAAAACAGGTGTTAAAAACAACACCACCACCACTTTTACCTATTTTGTCACCACTGTTTTTAAATGAAGTTAGCTTATGGATTTTGGTGAATTTCATCGTTAATGTATTTATTTTTAAGATTTATTTATTTAATTTAGTATTTTTCTAAATTAACGTATACTGTATTTTTTGCCCCAGGGGTACAGGTCTGTGAATCATCAGTCTTAGACAATTCACAGCACTCACCATAGCACATACCCTCCCCAATGTCCATCATCCGGCCACCCTATCCCTAACCCCCACTTCCCAGCAACCCTCAGTTTGTTTCGTGAGATTAAGAGTCTCTTATGGTTTGTCTCCCTCCCAATCCCATCTTGTTTCATTTTTTCCTTCCCATGTTTAAATCAAGCTAGGACCTCCTTTGCACTCAGAGCAGGTCCTTTCCATAGGTAAAGAGCTCGTTCTTGTTTTCAGATCCCTGAAAGAAATGGACAGAAAATAATCTAAACAATGAAAAAGAGGCCTAAAAAGTAAATAATTACATAGTTTCAAAGTCTAGCAACAGAATTTATCTTCTACTTTATAAATACTGAAGAGATCAAGGAACTTAACTTTGTTTCATCACAAAGCAGTGTGTGTGTGTTTGCACACATATACTCATGCACATAATGAATTTATATACATTTAAAATGCAGATTGCATTTTATAATGATCAGTAGGAACACACAAAAAAATAACAATTTAACCACATTTGTCCAGCTGTATTTAATTATTCATTCAACAAATATGTCCTGACCATCTGCCACAGGCGATACCTTCTTGCTGGACAATCAGGATACAATCATGAAAAGGGAACTTAGAGTTCAAAGAGGCACAATTAGAGGAGTGATTATGATAAGGTACAGTAAGTGCTATTGTGAGAAAAGAGCAAGGATGCCTACCCCAGACTTGGGAAAGACTCTACTCAGGAGCGGAAACAAAAGGGAACACTGGGCATTGGGGATAATGAATGGCATTCCAGGCCGCTGGGCCTTGAGTGGGACAGAGATAAGGGCTAAAGCCCAGGAGGCAAATAGCGTTTAATCAGGAAGGGCCTTGTCCACGCTGATCAGACTATACTTGCGTTCTCAGAGAAAGGGAATCCACTGGGGGTTTTGAGCAAGGAAACAACATGATTGCATTTGAGAAGAATCACAATGGCCGTTACGAGGTGCTGAAAAGATTTTTCAAGAATTACAACTACAACAGGAGACCAGTCAGAAGGTTGCTGCAGGAATGTGGGAGGGACTTAACTGGGGCCTTCACTAGGGTTGAGACAGATGGGACAGAGGAGAGAAGATTCTGGAACTCATGAGGTAGAAGTGACTGAATGTGATGACAGATTGAGTCGCAGAGTAAAGGGAAGGGAAAAGGACTCACTTCTGGCTTGGACAACTGGGAGGATCCCAGGGCCTTCCAAGGTGACCCATGAGGTGGTTAGAGATGCACTCATTGGTGGGAGAGAGAAAGGAGGTAAGGAGATGAACAGGACCAGGATGGAGCCAGTGGGGTCCATTTTGCCCAAGCCGTGGTTGCAGTGCCGGAAGGCTTCCCAAACATAGGCACCTGGAGGTTGTTCGATGTTTACATGGGTGTGAAGCTTGGGGGAAAGATCTGAGCTAGGCCTAGAGAGTTAGTCACCCTCAGCATTTACAAAGAATAGTTTTCCTTCCATTATTTCGGCCATTTCTTTTTCAGTCTACTCTTAAGTTTTTTAGGTTTTCCTTCTTTTAAGTATTTTCCAAATGTATTTTGGTTTTCATCAGCTTCTCTAAGAACTGAATACAGATGTATGACTGCCTGAACGAATACCAACATAAATGAGAAAAGAAAGATACAACATGTGTGTGAGAAGGCACAGGGAGACAACTACGGAAGCAGGTGCGTGAGTATCACAGATGTGAAGGGGAAGCTGTTTCAGGACAGTGGCATGGGACCGGGGCCAACTCTGACCATCTGACCATCCCAACTGGTGCGTATCCTCGGTGAAAAAGACACACTAGGCCACCATCAGGTAATGTCAGTATCCTTTAAGATGATCTACATCCCTCTGCTTACATCTCATATAGTCATTCCTTCTGATTTTCATTTGCTTAGGAAATGGGCCACCAATAAAATCATGCCAGAGTGCAAACAAATTTAGTAAGATCTGACCACCCTTCATGAAACAGGTTCTTAGCACACAATGGAAGGACTCAAGCCTGGCCCACTGCTGAGCACATCTACACATAACAACCAGCTAGACCTTGCCCTTATTTCAAAATAGTTCTGTGTGTATCTATGCCAATTTCTCAGTTAACAGATTCCTCCATTTGTGAATTGCTTCCACTCAATGCATTTCATCATTCTGATGAGCTAAAATGTGTCTTATATATATTAATTCATATTTTATAAGCCTTTCTGGAAGAAGGTGAGGGATCCATTAATTGATCTATCTTATTAAATATGTATTGCAAACATAAGTATGCTCATTGTCAAATGTCAGATGACATAAAAAGTAAAATCCTACCTGTCCCTCTACAATCCCACTTCTGTGAGCTCAGCGCCCACTGGAGACCTCTTCTTCTGAAGACCCCAATATAGATACAAACACATGCAGAGTAAATGTGATCATACCATATACATTGCTCTACAACTGACTTTTTGTGTATCATATTTTCAGAACATAGCCCTCCTTCCATGTCAGTCTGCATAAAACCTAGTTTTTTCTCTTTAATGTCTGTTTGACATTCTCTGCTATAGGTGGTAGACCATTGTTATGTCCTATTGTTGGGTATTCCAGTTAGCTAAAATATTTTAATATTCCATAAGCTTGCGTATCTCCACCAGTAAGCCAGGCCTTCCTGAAGGCAGGAATTAAGGGGTTCAGTTCCTATCCATACTTTGAACTCTCAGGATAGCTGTGGGCAAGCAGCAGGTGCTGAGTAATCTCTTCACGAATGAACAGGTGGATGACGTTGGCTAGAGCTCTCGGTAACCAACTCAACTTCAAAAAAGCTTTCTTTAAAACAATGACTTCATCCTTCTGAAAGTGATGGCTCTTTTTCAGCAGCTTTCTTACCACAAGAGAAGTGGTGCTCAGAGGCAGAGGGAGGTAGGAATTACAATAACTAAAAAAGTTCAGACTTAATTAAGCACTTACTATGTGCCAAGTCTTTGCATAGTTTAACACATGCAATGTTCACAGCAAGTCTATGAATAAGATTCTACTGTTATTCTTCATTTAACAGAAAGGGAAATTGAGGCACTGAGTGATGGACTAACTTGCCCAAGGGTCTACAAAGTACAAATTTTGGATATGAAATTGCCTCTTGGGGTGCCTGGGTGGCCCAGTCGGTTAAGTGTCTGACTCTTGATTTCAGCTCAGGTCATGATCTTGGGGTTGTGAGCTGGAGCTCCATGCTGGGCTCTGCACTGGGCATGGAATCTGCTTAAGATTCTCTCTCTCCCTTGGGGTGCCTCAGTGGCTCAGTGGGTTAAATCCTCTGCCTTCAGCTCAGGTCATGATCCCAGGGTCCTGGGATCAAGCCCTACATTTGGCTCTCTGCTCAGCAGGGAGCCTGCTTCCTCCTCTCTCTCTGCCTGCTTCTCTGCCTACTTGTGATCTCTGTCAAATAAATAAATAAAATCTTTAAAAAAAAAAAAGATTCTCTCTTTCCCCCTCTCTAAAAAACATGGTAATAATAAAAATATTTTGCCTTTCCACACTCCCATGTCCATTGTGGCATTATCTGTAGTGGCCAGGATATCAAAAGTACATAAGTTTCCATCATCAGAGGACTGGATAAAGAAGACGTGACACATACACATACATACACTTACACAGTGGAATAAAGAAGAAGTGAGATGCACACACACAGGGGAACATCATTCAGTCATGAGAAAGAAGGAAGTCCTGCCATTTGTGAGAACACGGATGGAGCTTGAGAGCACTAGAGTAAGTGAAAAAGCCAGACAAAGACATATTACATGGTGTCACTTATATGTAGGAAAAAAAAATCCAAGTCATCGAGAAAGAAAGTAGAAAAGTGGTTGGCATGAGCTGGGGAGTAGGGAAAATAGAAAGAGGCTGGTAATAAGACACAAACTTGTAGCCATAACATAAATAAGGTCTGAGGTTCTAACGTATAACATGGTGACTATAGTTGATAACCATGTATTGTGTAATTGAAATGTGCTAAGACACATTTCAGAAATTTCACATTTCACAAAAGTGCTAAGTGGAACGTAAAAGTGTGCTTTCTCTCGCACACACACAGACACACATAAGATATATGTGTGAGCTGAGGGACATGTCAATTAAGCAGATGGGAGGGACCTTTTCACAATGCATATGTATATCAGATCATCACGATACACACTTTAAATATCTTACAATTTTATTTGTCATTTAAACCTCAATAGAGCTGGAAAAAATGTGATCCTCTTAAAATTAACAAAACCAAACTGCCCCTCCAATGGGAAGGGAAAGCAGTAAGTGACAACCAGAAATGTGCTAAGAAGGTTTCAACGCCACTGGAGATCCCATGCCTCTGACAATTCATCAACAAGCTCATTCCACACCCAGAAGATGCAAACTGTTAAATTCATCTTCCCTTCATGCTCCTTAACATTTACAGGCATGTTCTTCCATCTCGTTTTCTGTTAATAAGCTGTCCTCGGGCACCTGGGTGGCTCAGTCAGTTAAGCACCTGACTCTTGGTTTTGGTGCAGGTCATGATCTTGGGGTTGTGAGATCAGCCAGGTTCCTGGCTCAGCAGAGTCTGCTTGAGATTCTCTCCCTCTCGCTCTGACCCTCTCCCTGCTCCCACTCTCCCTCTTAAAAAAAAAAAAAAAAGGCCTCATGCTCTGATGCTTACAATTAAAGCAAAACTTAAAGCTCTAAAAAATTAAATCATCAAGTAGTATTTTTATTGTGAAATTCTTTATACATTTGTGGTTGCCATTTCTGAAGCTAGGATCTACTCCTTGGATGCTAACATATGTCTTCTGAAGGATGTTTTCACCCATCCCACAGAGATGAGCGTTAGTTAAAAAAAATTTTTTTTAAAGATTAATGGCACCTTAAAAATTTGAAGGGTCAGATTAAAGATTTTAATATGGCCAAAATTAAAAGCTATTAAAAACATGCAGTACCAAACCTGAAAATTCAGCCATCTCTTGGGATTAAGAATAGGCTAGGCAAAATATATATAAATTTGACTTTAAAAGACACATAGGTTTTAAATACCAAATATTATTCCTCAAGAACATCTTAAATAAGACAGGGATACCTGGGTGGCACACAGTCAGTTAAGCAGCCAACTCTGGATTTCAACTCAGATTGTGATGTCAGGGTCGTGACACTGACCCCCAAGTCAGGCCCCCCGCTAAACGCAGAGTCTGTTTAAGACTCCCTCTCCCTTTGCCCTTCTCCCCATTACCTTCTCTTTCTCTCTCTAAAATAAATAAACAAATCTTAAAAAATAATCTTAAGACATAAATGGAAAAGCTCCAAATGATTTAATGTATATTAGTATGTATATACACATACATACACACACATACATGTACATATGTACATATATACACATATACATTACTATGCTTATGAATCTTTTATCTGTGAAGGGATAGAATTGATGCCACCAAAAATTCTTTAAAAAGTCATTTTCCATGAAAAATATATTTTTTCCAACATATATATAATGAATGCATAGCTTGAACTTACTTTAACTAGTTAGGACAACTACTAGTTAGGATAATTGGACAAAGCATAAATTGTGAGAGAAAACTCTAAATTGAAACAGTGCATTACCTACAATGCTACTACCAAGAAATCTCATTAATAGGCACTTCAGCATTTCTTAAGTTCAATGATAATTGATTTTCTTACTCAGAAGCACCCAAAATTTTAGCATTAATTAAATTTAATTTTAATCCCATTACTGAAACTTAGAAATACATCCCAAACAAGATGCACAAAACATCGTGTATGGGTAAGAATACATTTTACTTTAAATCTCAGGTTGGCCCCTACTGGATTCTGGGGCCTGTGGCCATAGTTATTCCTCATTTGAAGTTCCTTGATCCAGCGAATGGTGAGATTATTGCTTGCTTTGCCTTAAAGGTTGCTGTAACATCAAAAGAAATAATGGGCATAAAAGTATTTTGTAAACTCTATAAAAGGGCATATGATTGTGCATTGAATAACAATAACAATAAGAATTTATCTAGAGTCCTGAATTGCTCATAAGTTACGTAATACTGTTGACTCGTGAACAACATGGGGCTGGGATGCTGACCAGCCCCCCACTGTGCCCCCGGCCCAACCACATAGTTGAAAATTCGCGTATAAGTTTTGACTCCCCCAAAACTTAACTACTAATAGCCTTCTGATTCGTGTATAAGTTTTGACTCCCCCAAAACTTAACTACTAATAGCCTTCTGTTGACCATAACCCTTCTGATAACATCAGCAATTGATTAGCACATATTTTGTATGCTAGAGGTTTTATATACTGCATACTAACCATGAAGTAAGCTAGAGAAAAGAAAATGTTATTGAGAAAGTCGTAAGAAAACATATTTACAGTATTCTACTGTATTTATTGAAAAAAACCCTGTATTTATCGAAAGTGGACCCACTCAGTAACACCATTTGGCAATCTCACTGCATTTACGTGCTCCAAAAGTTCAGGAGTGGTCATATACCAAGGACAGAGTACTCTTAGAAGAGACTGGTAATAGACTAGGTCATTCTCCACCATCTAACCCATTTGTCAAAGCTTTTCAAGACTTTGAGTAACTAACACAAGCTTAAGAATCCAGTTCAGAGCAGTTTCCCATCATGTCCTCCCTACCGTCCCCTACTACTCTCTCACTGTGGTCACTGTCTCGTGATCTCACTTCCCAGTGGCTCCAGTTTTAGAAAAAGAACTGTTTATCGGCAATATGCTAAATGCTGATGACCATTTCAACACTCAACATAACCCTGCAAGCTCTTCCTACTTTCCCAATTATATAGATCAGAGAAGTGGGGGTCAGAGAGAAAAGAACCCCACACTATCTCAAAGTAAATAAGTGAGACCATCAAGAATCATCCCCAGGTTAGCCTGAGTCCACGTTCTAATATATAATATATATAATATATAATGTCTATATGATACCCCTTTGTCTCTGATCCTTTTTTTTTTTTAATTTTATTTATTATTTGACAGATCACAAGTAGGCAGAGAGGCAGGCAGAGAGAGAGGAGGAAGCAGGCTCCCCACTGAGCAGAGAGCCCGATGCGGGGCTCAATCCCAGGACCCCGAGATCATGACCTGAGCCGAAGGCAGAGGCTTTAACCCACTGAGCCACCCAGGCGCCCCTGTCTCTGATCCTTTTATTATGATAATTATCAGTTACTTTCCTTCTTCCTGGTTCTTTTTTTGTTTTGTTTTATGATTTTTTTTAAAAAAAGTAATCTCTACATGCAACATGGAGCTCAAACCCACAACTCTAAGATCAAAAGTTGCGCACGCCACTGACTGAGCTAGCCAGATGTCCTGGTGCTTGCTCTTTCCAGAACAAAAAAAAGTCTCAAAAAACAAATGCTTTAATAGAAAAAGAGACAAGGACTTGAACAAATGCCTCACAAAAGAGACTGTCCAAATGGTCAATAAATACCTGAGAAGGTGCTTGATTTCCTTAGTCATCAGAGAAATGCCAGATAACACATCGTGGTGTACTTGTACACATTCACCAGGCAGGGCAAAATGCAAGAGATGACCGCGAGCATTGGTGAGGCACTCCTGCTGACAGCGTCCACTGACTGAACCAGTCTGGGAAGTGGTTTTCCACCATCACTTCAAGCGGAATACTGCTCGGCAATTTCATCCCTAGTTTCATATTCCACAGAAATGCACATGTAAACACCCACAAAATGGCATGTCACAAATGACTCCAGAGGCAGTAGCCACAACAGCCCCAACCTGGAAATGCCCCAAATGCCTATCAACCGTCCGATGGAAACCTATACTGTGATGGAACCCTATACAGCAGTGAGAACGGACCGGGTGTAAGCCACAACATGTAACCACACAGATTCATCTTGTAAATATAATGATGTCCAATACAAGCCAAACAAAAAACCCCATATATTGTCTAAGTCCCTTTGCATACAGTTCAGAAACAGGAACAATGAACCCATGATGTGAGAAGCCAGATGAGTGGGTACCCTGGATGCAGGGGGAGGTGACCAATGAGTGAAAGACGGGATGAGGGTCCTGATGTTGTTTGGTTTCTTCATTTCAGTGTTGGTGACGTGGGCTTGTTTACCCTGTGAATTTTTTTTATTTTTTTTTAAGATTATTTATTTATTTATTTGATAGACAGAAATCACAAGTAGGCAGAGAGGCAGGCAGGGGGAGGGGGGAGAGCAGCCTCCCTGCTGAGCAGAAAGCCTGACTCGGGGCTCGATCCTAGGACCCTGAGATCATGACCTGAGCTGAAGGCAGAGGCTTTAACCCACTGAGCCACCCAGGCGCCCCGTGAATTTTTTTTTTTTAAAGATTTTATTTATTTGAGAGAGAGAGAGAGAGAGAGACAGAATGAGAAAGAAAGAGAGCATGAGAGGGAAGAGGTCAGGGGGATAAGCAGACTCCCGCCAAGCAGGGAGCCCGATACGGGACTTGATCCTGGGACTCCAGGATTATGACCTGAGCCGAAGGCAGTTGCTTAACCAACTGAGCCACCCAGGCGCCCTACCCTGTGAATTTTTGTCGCTATCAATACTTATGGGGCACTGGGTGGCTCAGTTGGTAGGTTAGGCGTCTGACTCTTGATTTCAGCATGGGTCATGACCTCAGGGTTGTGAGATGGAGCCATGGGTAGGGCTCAGCAGGGAGTCTGCTTGAGATTCTCTCCCTCTGCCCCTTCCCCTGTGCTCTCCCTATTGCTCTCTCTCTCTCTCAAAATAAATAAATAAACCTTAAAAAACAAAAACAAAAACAAAAAACAAGATGGGCACATGATTTTTGCACTTCTCTGGGGGTACACTTATACTTCACTTGCAAGTTTACCGAAAAGAGTTCGTATCAATCTCTGCTCCCCAAGGCATGCAAGTGTCAGTGTTCTAGAAGCGCCGCGCAGGGGTGCGCCCAGGGCTTACTATGCTTATAAAGCCTTTTAAGCTTAAGAGTATTTATTCAGCTGACAGGTTTTCATGTCATTCAATATGATAAAAATAGCAAGACAGTTTAGATAAAAATAGGAACTTCTTCTGACAAATGAAGCAGGGTTCGAGAAGAATGATCACTAGGTGTAAACCAAATAATGGAGGCTAGATCGTGCATTCATAGAAGAATGCCAAAGAGAGAGGCTTATGCACGGGGCCTTACAGAAAAGGAAAGGGGCCACAGCCTATAGGGGAGGTGCCACTCACAGAGTATTTTTGAATATGGAGGCAGCATTATGCAAATTAGGGGAGGGACTCTAATCAAGGGGACAGCTGTGGAAGATGAAAACCTAGAAATGAGGAACTATGGCATATGTACGTAACTTTATTCAAAAACCCACATAACTTTCATACTCTTCCTGAGACAATGTTGGAGTAGGAGGAATCCTTAAGAAAGCTGTCATATTAAAAAATAGATTAGAAGAACTAGGGGAGGACTCACTCACACACACACACACACACACACACACACACACACACACACACACATCGACTGATTTGTATGTTACAGCTCATATATATATTTTTTTATTTATACGCACTTAAAGTTCCCAAGTCTCAGTTGGAATTCAGTACTGGCATGGTCTAGGTCATCACCCTCTGAAACAAACAATGACTGGAGAAAGGACACCAGGACATAATGGACATTTAATGGACGAGGCTTCGATCACTGGTACCATATCCAGGTTTGGGCTGCCCTTTGCCCTGCTGTCTCCCTGATTACTCAGTGAGCAGCTTCTAGACTCCACAGGACATCTGCTTTATATGCCCATTAGGGATCTCATGGGCAGATAACTTCCTCCAAGGAAATGAAATATGTTCAGATCGTACATGCCTATAGTACTGGGCTGGCTACCTCGGAAGCAAATTGCAATCCACACACAAATCTGCCAAACCGAAGAGGCTGAAACAGCAGCAGGTGGGTGACACGTTAGAGTTCCCAAGAGATAAATGTTCTAAAATAAAGGAAAATTAATTTCTAGCGACCAAGATGTAAATTTATTTTACCTTTAAAATATAGTTGTGCTGTATATTTTGTGGTCCCTTAACCAAAATGCATGGGGGATAAAAAAGGTTTGAGAATGAGCAAATGAGTCAAATCTCCTAAACTAAAAGTAAACATTCCAAAGAACACAGAGGGTGCTGTCTCTTCCATTTATTTACATGTTCAAGGTCAGGAAAAGAGCAAAAACAAGTAGGGTAAAGATTATTACCTTGAGGCCTTATTTCAGAATTCTTCTGTTGGAAACCACATAACCACAGATTTCTTCTAATTCGTTATATGAGCAAACAGAAATCCGTACAGCCATAGAACTGTCAGCCTTCATTACTCTATAAACATATGGGTTTTTAATTTCAAATTACTTTTAGTTTAAGATGTTTTCTATGTGGGTAACTTTACACTTTGAAAACTTTCTAACACTTTTCCCCCAATTCCTGTTAAGAAGCAATTAATTTTTCTATTGGGGGGAAAAAAAAAGAGAAGCTACATCTCTTTCGGCAGATGTCGTCTTTAAAAATCTTTGCTGGCTACCTCACTACTCGATCTCCTCCTTACATGTCAACTGTTGCATTCGAAAGAAAAACGGCACCGTATGCATAATAATCACAAAACTCTTCAAATGACAGGGGCTTCTTAGGCTCTTAGCTATTTAATGACATTGAACATTACCTTTAAGATCGGACGGGAATGTAGCTATCCCTTCCCCTCCCACCAACTCCCAGTCCTCAACTTTATTATTTAGATCATATCCGATTTTGACCTTGTTTGTCCCGGAAGCGGCACGTATATCTTTCCTAGTGGCCAATTTTCCAAGGTCACGGCTTTCTTTACATTATAACCTTAAAGCACCGATTAGCTCCCTTTGTAGAATTTCCGGGTGTTTTGCAGCCAGGAATCTCAAACCGGCTTCAAGCACTGCAATTTGACCAGCCTGCGTAAACCTCTCCTTCTCTTTCGCATCAGCCCCTGAAAATGAGGCAGCCGTTTGCAAGAGGAGCAGGAAAATAAAGCCAGCGCTTCCTCAGGAGCTTGTCGGCTAGCTAGCGGTGCAGCCCAGCAGATGCCAATTAGCATCCGATCATTTTAAGTGGTGATACTTCAGCATGTGTGGAAGCCTGCCTTGCAGAATTTAATAATACTCAGCCATTTTGCAAAACACGCCAGGTCCGTGAAATAAGGGTTATTTCAGTGAAACAGTCACAGGATGATAAAGCTGCTGTCAGTGCTGGCGTGACTGCAACAGCTGTGTCATCCATCAAGCGATTAGCATCTACTCTTTCCCCAGAGCCGTTCGAAATAGGATTTAGCAGTAGCCTCGGTGGCTAGCTTTAAGATCACCAACTCCATGGTATTTCCCTCGGAAAGAGATTTTTTTTCCTGCCACAATTCAAACAGGAAAACAGGACTCCTTTAGGTGAAAGAGAATATCAACTGGTCTGAACTGATTAACAGATCTCCGAGACAATGGTCTTGTCAAACAACCCCCCCTCCGCCACCCCGTGCAAGTTATTTCCAATCTTATCAAAGTCACTGCACTAGAGAGCTATTAAAAAGAAAAAAAAATCTCCGGAAAAATCTCAGCATCTCCTCTACCTCAGGTGCCTCAAAAACTCGTAGGACAAATGATTGATTCTCTGGCTGATCTTCAGCATAGGGATGACAAACGTCTGAAAGAGGCAACATGCACCAGACAGCCACGAATCGTATTTTCAGCCCCTCGCTGCGAGTCTACAAGCATAGAAACTTACATAGAAACTTACATAGGACACCCGTACTCGCCGACGATGCACCAGCCCACAGCACTGCATGAAGAGCGGTACAGAACGCAGTCAGCGTGTGGCTTCACCGAGCTGCACTGTGCCTTCTCGTCTCATCAGAGCCACTGTCCATTGCTCCCCACCTTGCACACCCAGGTAAGAGGCATGGGCACATCGGCACTTAGCTTCTGCCTCCTAGGTAGTTTCTAAAAAAACACCACCAGCTCCTGCCAGCATGCCAAAACTTTGTGTTCCCCGTTTTAATTTTTTTCCCCCTTTTTCGGGTAATTTGAGATCTTCAGGGAAGTTGTCTACTGACCAGAGATCTACTGAGAGCAGAATTTATTTTCCTGAGAGAACTAGTACTAGCATACAGTGCCGACTGTCCAGATTAGGAGAGTTTCCTGGCCACATTTTTACAGTAGCCATTCTCCACTCGGGAGATGGGCAAACCTCAGAGAATCTCGCCTTTCAGGAGCCAGCAGTAACCTGCTTTTTACAAGAGGAGGCCTACTCCTGATGCTGTTGATGTCCCTGTTTCTGAGCACAACCCCCCCCCACCCCCGCCCGCTACTGCTCTACCATTACCTCCTCCCTCACAAGGCTTCAGACCAGCGACAGCATCCCTGCTGCGTGCTTCCGTTACCTCTGTCACGCTTGGGGCATATCTGATCTGCAGTTTCTCCCTCCTCCCTTGATCCTGAAAGATCCTAGGGTCTAGACTTTAATTCACTCAGGATTCCTGGGACTACAGAACTGCCCTCCGAACTGCCAGATGCCCTGTCTCGCAGTACGCGACTCTCGCGGATTGTCAGGAGAGATCTCCGGAGTGGTCTCGGGACCACTCGCCCGCCGCAGCTAAGCAGGTCCTCTCCTCCCATTTGCTCCCTGACAAGTATTCATTTCCAACGTGAAAAGCACGTTAACTCAACAGAACCCCAGTGAGTAAATCTGATCAGAGTCAGGTAGGATTAATTAGATAATACAATTAATTAGAGGATGTTTCACCTATGATTTAGATATGAGAAACTAGAGGAGGCTGCCTTCCCAGCACAAGTTTGCAAATGAAGGGTCCTTGCAAGCTCTAATTTGCGTCCTTCTCTACAGACAGGGGCTCCCAGAGGCTCAGCTGATCATCACATGCTTCCTAAAAGGCTTTTGTGCCTGTCACATCTGAAAAGACGAATTATTAATAGGCATTTGGGGATAAAACTATTAATTTGTCTGGTATCCCCCATTCTAGTGAGCAGGGATTCATATAGCCTTTCAGTGTGCCACGGCTGTTGATCCAAATGTGTTCCCATGTCCCAGCCACTCCACATACTGTCGCCACTTGAGAAGGAGGTTAACTATTTCATGTCACAGAAGAAGGTCGCTCGCCATCATGCCCGTTAGGCCCCTAGAAAGTGCCAGCCTATGAGGAGGTCAACACTTCACCAAGATTTCCTTAAAACCTATGATTTAACAATAACAAATCTTTGTTATTTTTAATAGTCCAGGAAGCCATTAGAGATTAAAAAAAGCCAAACCCTGTTTTTGTTCAATGTTCTCATTTCCCTAATAAAGTAAGGTGCCACACAGTCAAGTATTTTGTTTATAAGTAACACAGGCAATAGTGTTACTACACCTTGTGATTTACGTCATTGAAACAGTCTGAGAAAATTCTATGGCTTTATCATATACCAATTAACCCTCCATGTATTCGAAGGCCCCAAATGGAAATAAAAGAATTAACTATAGATAATAAGGTTACCTTTGTGATTGCATTAGAAACCTAGAATAAAACAAAATTTCTAAATTACATTGCAAATCTGCTTGTGAAGGAAGAAGTGGGAAAAGAAACCTCAGTGTCTCCTGGACCATCCAAGATACGTCTCCAGTAGGTAGGATATTAATTTGATTTTTTGAGGAAACTTTAGTGAGAAGTGTAAGTAAGTGATATAAGAGAACATGTAATTCAAATTTAGGCTTTTTCTTGAAGGCCCTTCGTCAGTCTCATCCAGGACACATTTGCTAGAATAACTGAATAAAAATGAAGAGTTAAAATTAACTCAAAGAATAAGATGAGTTATTGGGGGATATGGGGGATATGATGTCTTCTACCATTCTGAATTTGATTTGGAATTCACTTTTTATTAACTCTGATATTATTATGCACAAAAGGAGGGAGATCCCCAGTTCATTAGAGATCCCCCCGCTTGCCATTCAAGAATCTATGAAAGGATGCTTAGCACCAATTTGATTCAGCAAACATTTATCAAGCCCCTTCTATTTGCTTGACATTATGTTAGGGGCTTGAAATAGGAAATGAATAAAATATAGCCCTACCTATCTCTAGGGACTTAAAACAAAACAGAGGAAAGAGAAAACAGAGGTTGAGTGCTATGTGAGTACCAATGATATAACTCCTACCTATCCCTGGAAGGAATGCTAAAGGCTTTGTGAACATGGGAGCTTGGGCTAGTCTTTGGAGAATGGGTAGGTAGAATTGCATCCAGTGGAAAGTTGGGGCAGAAAGCATTCCAGGCAATGGGACAGCAGATGCAAAAGCACAGAAAATTATATGCAGAACATATATACAATACATTCTATTTGTATAAAATGTAAAGAAAACATAGATTAAATATTTGTGATATATTCCGAGAACCCAAAGTCCCTCAAGCTAAACTGGCTTCTCCCCCAAATCCAGGCCTCACTCATTGATACCCCTGGCATTTAGTGCAGTGCTGGACATGTAGTAGGGGTGACGAAAATTCACAGCTGTTCCCTCATTATCTCTTCTTTACTTCATTAAGAATGGCAGAAATGGACATGTGGCTGCGGGGCTAGGAGAGATATCCCAGGTTTCCTTGCAACTTGGTATGGCCCCATGACCGGCTTCTGTTTCACAGAATAGGAGGAAGGGACACATGCCGACGTCTTAGTCCCATCCTTAGAGGGAATGGAGCATGCCTTTCCTGTGCTCTTTTCCCTTTCTTGCTGTCCTGACTGTAGACGTAGTGTGGACAGCTAGAACCACTTCAGAGCCATTCCCCATTTAAAAGCCATTTCAACTGAGGAGGAAGCTGAATGTTTGGGAGAACAGAGCAATAGGACAGAAAGTGCCTCAGTCCCTCTGTTGTTTACATTCAGACTATAACATGAAAGAGAAATAAACTCCTATATTACTGAAGTCACTTTTAATTTGTCCTCAGTTTTCTTTTCTTTGAGAGAGAGAGAGAGAGAGAGAGAGAGAGCGTGTGCACGATCAGGTGGAGGGGCAGAGGGAGAGGGAGCGAGAGTCTTAGGTAGGCTTTGTGCCCAGCATGGGGCTCGATCCCACAACCCTGAGATCATGACCTGAGCTGAAATCCAGAGTTGGAGGCTTCAACAACGGAGCCACCCAGGCCTCCCACCAAGTGTGTATTTTAAAAGTACCTCAAAATGTTTCTGGAATGAATGATTAATTCACAGAACCTAAGACTGGGGAGGAGGTGGAGGAGTGGTCTGAGAATGGGATAGGACCAGATTGTGAAGTACTTTGAACACCAGAGCAAGGTCTTTAGACTATCTCATAGGACATACAAAATCAGCAAAATCTAGGGGGTGCCTGGGTGGCTCAGTGGGTTAAAGCCTCTGCCTTTGGCTCAGGTCGTGAGCCCAGGGTTCTGGGATCAAGCCCTGCATTGGACTCTCTGCTCAGCAGGGAGCCTGCTTCCCCCTCTCTCTCTGACTGCCTCTCTGCCTACTTGTGATCTCTCTCTGTAAATAAATAAACAAAATCTTTAAAAAAATCAGCAAAGTGTTTAAATGTGAAGGTATCTGTTGTTTTATTTAAAAAGATAGGAAAAAGGGCATCTGGATGGCTCAATTGCTTAAGCGTCTGCCTTCAGCTCAGGTCATGATCCCACAGTCCTGGGATCAAGCCCTGCATTGGGGTCCCTACTCCATGGGGAGCCTGCTTATTCCTCTTCCTCTGCCATACGCCCTTCCCCCACTACCACCCCATGTTCTCTGGCTCTCTCTGTCAAATAAGTAAATAAAACCTTCAAAAAAATAAAGAGGGGGAAAAATTCTCCAGACTGTTTAGCTTTAAAAACTAGTCAAAAGTTTAATATTAGTAAGAAATCTATAGCTTTTGAACTTGTGTAGTTGTCTACAACAAATGTGTCTCTACTGAAAAATCAAATCAGATAACGTCAATAAAACTAGCTGTTTGTGGGCACCCGAGGGGGCTCAGTCGTTAAGTGCTAAGTCGTTAAGTGCTTTCAGCTCAGGTCATGGTCCTGGGGTCCTGGGATTGAGACCCACAACAGGCTCCCCGCTCAGTGGGAAGCCTGCTTCTCCTTCTCCCACTCCCCCTGTTTGTATTCCCTCTCTCTCTGTCAAAGAAATAAATAAAATCTTAAGCAAACAAACAAACAAAACCTAGCTGTTTGGTTCTTTCAGCTAAATCACAAATCTAATGAATTGTTAGATTAGCTATTTTGTTATCATGCAACACACATCCAAGAAAAATATTAAAAGGTGATAATGAAAGGTCATTAAAGATGAAAGCAACAAATTAAAAATAACTGTGGATAAATGATGTTGAGGCCAGGTAATTTTTTTAGAAGCCCAAGATATTTCTATCTAGGAAGTCTTGATAAAGTTTGAGAATTCATCTTAATTTATTCTTCCCTTTCTACATTACTATTAGTTCGGAGGAAAAAAAGTACACAGTGGATGTTAAACACACACGAAAGAAGAGGAAAGTCTTCTAAAAAAAAAAGAAGAGGAAATGCTTCTTTCGAGAAGAAAACTCCTTGATACTGAAGAGTAAAACCAGATCTGGAGAAGCCTTCTTCTTCTTCTTTTTTTTTTTTTAATTTTTATTTATTTTTTAATTTGACACAGAGAGAGAGATCACAGGTAAGCAGAGCAGCAAGCAGAGAGAGAGGGGGAAGAAGGCTCCCCGCTGAGCAGAGAGCCTGATGTGGGGCTGGATCCCAGGACCCTGGGATCATGACCTGAGCCCAAGGCAGAGGCTTAACGCACTGAGCCACCCAGGTGCCCCTGGAGAAGCCTTCTGTAGGAGAGCCCAAGGCTCCCTATCGCGGCTGCTTCTGGCTTGTGTGTTGACGGCTTTTTTGGTGACTGTGTCTTCCCTCCCCTCATGGACACTCCAGCCCATATACCCATTGAACTATTCCTCCACTGCTTGTTGTTGTGAAGGCAACTGCTCAGAGCCTAGTGTTCTTAAGTGCACCAAACAGTTCTCCACTGATTTCAATGAAAACATAACAAAGCAAAAGGACCAAATGTCTATATTCATAAACAATATCATGCAGTCAACAATATCAGTTGAGCACTACTTATCATACGGGCCTGAATCTGGTAGGCACTAGGGATAAAAGAACAAGTACAACCACCGTGGTCCTTGACTATAGAGTGACTAAAACCCCGGGGGAAAGACAAGGTGAATCAGGATCACATAAACAGAGAACTGCAAACTGCCTACGTCTTTAAAAAAAAGTGTAGACTATTATGATACTGTATAGCAGTAGGCAACTTCTAGAACTAGAGTTGTCAGAAAAGGCTTCCCTGAGGCAGTGCCAGTGAGTTGAGGTGGGAAGTGTGGCGAGGAGTTAACCAAATACACAAGAGACGAGGCAGGGAGAGGCAATATGGCAGCCATGTTCCAGATGGAGGAATGTTATTTATGGAGGTCTTTGTGGTATAAGAGAGAATGCTGAGTCAAAGCAGCTAAAAGGTAAAGGAAGAGGGAGAGTGGAACAAGAACAGGATAGAACAGGATAGAAAGGTAGATAATTGCTAGATCATGAGGACCATGCGAAGGACTCTTGTCTTTACACTAACAGCAGTGGGATTCCACTCATACAGGTAAAAGGCAAGATCAAGTGGGTATCACTTAGAACACACTTTGGTAGTGGAGCTGAAGGAGAGGAGTGGAGCTGAACCAGAGTGGGCGAGGGCCAGAGAGGAGGCAGGGAGACCAATCTCAGAAGCTGCTGTGACCGTCCAGGTTAAATATGATAGTATCTTGTACCAAGGAGGTGGAAGGGAAGAGAAGTGGATAAATCCATGAGACAGTTAGGAATAAAAGTAGATAAGCCCAAGGATGGAAAACAGAAAAAGAAATCCAGTGGAACAGATATATGTTCCCAAAGTGTCTCAATTCTGGATGTTTCCATCCACTAGTGAAGGTCAGTCTCCAATAGCACGACCCATGATATTCTTTATTTTCATGTCAGTTCCACTCTACTTCAATTCCCAGTTGATCCTCATATCTCAGAATCCTAACAGGATCTCTGTGTGTCCCTCTGTCTCTTCCATCCAGCTCTACTTACTTGCTACCCGAAAGTATTGCTCTATTTTATTCCAGCTTCTATAGACTGAAAGTCCTTTCTCTCTCTCCCTCTTTTTTTTTTTCTCTCACCAGGGTGTCCAGATTCTTTTTGTTTGTTTTTTTGGTTGGTTGGTTGGTTCTTTTGTTTGCTTGTTTTTCATACCAACAACCACGTGTTTCTCCTCAGTGATGAGAGTGGCATTACTGGTTTATTTGCCGCTTACATACACAGGGCCGCAGAAGTAAACAAAACAGTCCCATGCAACGTGATTGAAGGAGAAGAACTCATACTTGCAAAATGAATAATGATCAGGAACTATGTACTGACTTCAGTAAGTCTTGTGTTCCGGAGTCAGAATACATGTTGTATTTAAAATCATGAGAAAACGATGCAACTCCAGGAAATCCCAGGTCTCTCACAGCCCAGTCATATTGAAAGAAATGCAATCCAACAAAAAGTGATTGAAAATCAAGTGCTGATCTTTAATTATATACAACTCTGTATATAATTTAATTATATACAACTCTGTATATAATTTAATTATATACAACTCTGAAAACACTGCTGTTTTCAGCAACACTACCCAAGAATTTCCTTTCCTTTTCTCCCTAATTCTTTTTTTAAAGATTTCATTCATTCATTCTTTTGTTCGTTCATTCATTCATTCATTTAGAGAGCATGAGCACAGGGAGGGATAGATGGGGAGAGAGAATCTCAAGCAGATTCTGCACTGAGCATATAGAGGTCATGGGGTTTGATCTCATGACCCAAAGATCATGACCTGAGCCAAAATCAAGAGTCCACTGCTCAACCAACTGAGCCACATAGGTGCCTCCCTCCCTAAATTCTCTCTTCCACTAGTCACTTGTAAGACCGCCTTCACTTTTCAACACAAAAACATTTAAAAACAAACAAACAAACAAACAAACAAACTTCTCTCCCAGACATTCAGTCTCCTGAGTCTCTGTCCATCAATATACATCCCCAGCCTTATATTTGGTACATTTGCTTAATTTCTATTGCTACTTATTTTCTTTCAATTTTCCCCACTTTGCCCATTACTCAGATTCTGAACAAAGAGAGCCAGCAAACAAAAACCCTACCCCTTCTGTTCAACATCTCCAGCACTCTCTCTCTCTTCCCAGACTTTATGGTCTTGTATCACAGGGTGGCTGGGCATGAAGAAGAGACAGTGAATAAGTCTTTATTATGAAAGTCAGAGGAAGTGATGAAAGAGAGAAGAAAAGTCTGGAATATTGTGAGTTTAAAATTATTCCATCCCACATTAGTTTTTTTCAGAGCATAGATTTGATCAGTTCATTTCATTAATGACAGCTACGAGGAAATGCAACATGTGTAAGAAAGAAAACAATGACACTTTGGTGATAAAAGGCAAAGTGCCCTGTTCATAGTGTAACGTTCCACGAGCACATCTATCACGGTAACAGGATAAGAGACTCCGCAGCAGCTACTTTGATTTCCAGTTTGTCTGGAAAGACCAAGAACGAGAAACACACTTTTTTTTGTGGTGTCCAGGAAATGCTCCTGATAGATTCTGGAATTTTGTGACGTGTGTTATAAACCATATATATATATTTTTTTTCTTTTCTTAGTAGCATCCTTATTTGTCATGAAGATTGTCACCAGCATGAGCCCAACCACGATGTGACTAACCCTACGATGCAAATCATTGCAAAATTGACAATTGGCATCTTTTTCAAAATTCACGGGCTCAAGTGCAAAAGGTAAAGAAGAATGGGTGAGAGGCACTGACTCCTACTAAGTGTCAGTCACTGTGCTAACACTTCACAGGTTCCCCTTGATTCTCCTGTGAACCCTGTGAGGTAAGCACGGCTCTCTATCCACTTTATAAACGAAGAAATGGAAGCACAATGAAGTTAAGTCAATTACCCAAGGAAATGGCAGAGCCAAGGTTCACACCAAGGAGTCTGACCCCTGAACCCGTAGGTCTTCCTCTGCTCTCCATCAGAGGCCAAAATTACGTTTATACGCTGACCCTGGGATAGAACACAATGATTCGTGAATTAATGAGATCAATCACACAACAGACACGTTCTGAGCTCCGTGGTTCCCCTTCTACCGGTTTTCCAAATCACCCTTATTTCTCTGCAAAACAGTCACACTCCTGAACTTATTCCTTTCTTGTTCTTGCAATGTCTGAAATTTTACTAATCGGAAAATTTACCTTTATGTAACAAGTCTCTTTTTATAAAAATTAAATTTCTCTTAGATATTGAAGTTCTAAGTTGTTATAGCTTCATGTTAATTTACTTAAAACCTTATTTTACTGGTCTATCTTTATCTAGCGATCCCCCATCTTGCTTCAGAAATAATTTAAGTAATTTACAAGAATACATTTTCAAATAACACTTAGGTAGCATAAAATAAAAGGAGAAAAGAAAAAGAATAATAGAAGGAGGACATAAAATGGAGGCAGAAATGAGGCTTAAAATGCACCCCGTAATAATCGATGCACTTCTGACAAATGAAGCTTACATTTGGCTCTAAGCTTTCTAGCAGCCAACTCAAGGAGGGAAACTTGGTCATTTATATAATTTACTGTCCATAAGCTTAAAATAACCCAAATGCTCAGAAGAGTGACTGCCTGGCACCGACTTCTCCTGGAGGTCCCCATAAAAAGGAACATTGTGTGAGAGCGATAAACAGCACTCTTGAGGGCATCCTTACGGTAAATGCCACAGGGGGTTTTACAGAGAGACACCTAGCCCTGACCTTCACCGGCAAGTGCAAGTCTCAAGCCACGCCACATTCAGTAAGACCATGGCGGTTGCAGGTGGAGAGGAGGGGCCGGGCAAGACACCAGACTCCTCACAGGTGTGGCCCCACTCACGAGTAACAGAGACAATGACAATAAGAAAAAGAACTAACAGTTCTTGACATTGGCACTGAGAAAACACTACTCCTTCCATCCTTACACCAGCTCTGAAGGAGGGAGAGTTATGATTAATCCCTGGGAGATGAATGAGGGAAGAGATTTCAGACCCCGGCACCTCGGCGCAGGCCACAACACAACTTGTGTTTTTCCTGTCAGCAGCAGCCGCAGGATTTGAACCCAGGTCCGCGGAACTCCAAAGTTCCTGTTCCCAGCCATGGGGACTGCAGAGCTTTACATAGTGATGGACTTGGTGTCCTTCACAATAATGCCACTGAAATATTGCTTCTCATTGATGAGCTTCTGATACAGATTTAGATGATAGGGACCTTAAGACTGATTTTTGTGTGTGTGTGGCTCCTTCCATACAGACCCAATACAAGCTAGAAGGACAGCGAAAGATAAGGACAGGACCACCCCATCTTAGCCTGCAATGAAGGAAATGGCTTTTCTTCCCAACACCTCACTACCATGGAGACGGTCCAGAGACCGGGAGAAGGAGGTGGGGAGCTTCCGAGAATGGACACCAAAGAACAGACCTGGGGAGGGACTGCAGCTTAAGCCTGCGCGGTCCTGGGTCTTCGGCCAGCAGAGTGGGGGAACGTTCACAGAGGAGGCCAACGATACAGGCTGTCTGGGTCAAAAGCAATTTGCAATTTTTTTGTTTTTTGTTTGTTTGTTCATTTGTTTTTATGAACCATGATGGCCTAGTTCTCCAGGAGTCATGAATATCTGCATATCTAAAACCTTAAGTCTTCAGTTCGTCCAAAAGCAAAAAACTTTCTTTTATTGCCTCTGCTTGCTGCCCAGCCTTCATAGATTTTAAAATGGACAACTTCAAAACAAGGGAGATCAAGGCAACGGGCTTGAGCCATGGCAACCTGGAAAGGTAAAAGGGCCCCCACAGGGACCCCCTCACCAAGCTGAATGCAAACAGGCGGAGTAAACAGGTTCATTAGGTGAGCCACCTGGAAATAACCAGTGGTTCTCAGTGACCTGTGATGACCAGGCAAGGTTCCTAAGATCATCAAAACAGGAATATTCCAGGCGTTCCCTTGCTCCCACACTCCTATAAGTGTGGTCCCTCACCACACAGGTTCTCCTTTGTCCACTGCTCCCTTGCAGTGTTTGAGAAACTTTTTATCTCTTTTGATCCGCCTTGGGTGAATTCTCCCACTGCCCCCCGCCCCCCCAGCAGCCCTCCACGGGACTGGAAGGCCTACACTGGGTGTGCTCCCCCATCCAATCAGGACGCCCCACAGGAACGGTAAGAAAAGTCGTCTCAAAATAGTCAAACACTAACCGCGTTGGGGCGTGCATCGAACTGGCCATTTTCACGTCACTTTGGGGAGGATTAGACAGGAGCGGAAATGGAAAAAAGGGACAGCAAAGTGTCTGTCTGCATTTTAGGAGAAACTGAAATACATCAAATATTACTAAAATCGCTTAATTAGAATAGACGCTCGAAATCACTTTGCAAACCCTGTAAAAACAGACTACTAGATTTGGTATTAATATCACCTTGCGTTCATTTTATGTTTTATTGTTTTTCTTTAAGTTTTATTGTTTTAATGAGCTTTTTTATTTTATCGTATCTTCAAAGGAAAGCATGTAGTGTTATTCTTTTCTATCCTAATATGAAACTGTTTCCTGATTAACTTAATTGCTGCAGAAGATGAAAGGAGTGCTCCGGTAGGCCCCATTCAAATCAAGATGATTAGTGGGCACCCCCCATGAATGGGGCACTGCCAAGAGCAGATGAAAGTAGCCAACCGGGGAGCAAAGACTCTGTACATATTCTCCAAAGCAAGACTTTAGATACTTCCACAAAACCTAAAATTTTTCGTTTAAAAACAAATTAAGAAAGTATCACTCAAGCCAAATGTTGTAGAGATTCTGTTAAGTATCGGTTGAGACTTTCATGGAAATATCCTCCCAGATTACTGAACTTTCTGTTACCTACTAAGTTCAAGTCTAAAAACAAGTTGATGTTTTTATTACTGCTGAGTCCTTTTCAGATTATGCTCTTACTGCCTAACAGGGTTTCAATATTGGCAGTTTGGTTAAATAAATGAATATACACTCTTAACTATCCCTTGACATTGAAAACACCAGGCCAAAGTCCAAGCATCAAGAATAACATACAAAACAAATACAGTGGGATATGAATCCCCTTAGAGAAAAATAAATGCAAAAAAGAAGAAGAAAAGGTAAAGAATAGTGTTTACATTTAAAAATAGAGGATGGGCATCAATGAGTTGGTAATGAGAATTAAAAAAAATTTTTTTGATATGTTAGTTAAAAAAAATAGGAAAAACCATGTCCATTAAGATATTTTGTTAGAGGGGCACCTGGGTCAGTGGGTTAAAACCTCTGCCTTCGGCTTGGGTCACGATTCCAGGGTCCTGGGATCGAGCCCCGCATCGGGCTCTCTGCTCAGCAGGGAGCCTGATTCCCCTTCTCTCTCTGCCTGCCTCTCTGCCTACTTGTGATCTCTGTCAAATAAATAAATAAAATCTTAAAAAAAAAGATATTTTGTTAGATATTTGTCTAATGCCGAGTTTTCTGGTTTAAGCAAAATATATATAAATTAAAATTTAAAAACATAAATATAAAAATATATATTATATATTTATTATAAAATATTGCTTAACAATGGAAATGGAAACAATTATTAAAAGTATCAACGTGCAATTTTTTGGTGTTGTGTTGAGTGGGGGAGGGAATGAAGACAGATAGAACTTTTTCTCATATATAAGTTGATCACCCTCTTAGAAAAATGAACTCTGAGCAGAATAAAGGGGGGGAGGGAACAAGTGACCATCTGGAGATAGAAAAATCCAGGCAAATGCACGGAGAGAGAAGGCACTTGGCCCATGGGAAGAATGGGAAGAAGCCACCCGTGCTGGAGCTCAGTGAGTGGCCAGGGGTTTCAGCATTTAGGGTCAGGTCTATTCTAATTGTGAAGGGAGATCATTGGAATATTGTGTAAAGGACACACAATTTGATTTACACGTTCAAAGTGGCACACTGTCTGCTGTGTGGAGAATGCAAGGAACTAGTGTGGGTCCAGAGAAACTGTTTCTGAGACTATTGTTAACAGTCCAGGTAAGAGAGAGAGGTCTTGCTCCAAGGCACCAGTGGGGGAAAATCTTGAGAAGTGTTTGCATTGTGGATGTGTTTTAAAGGCAAAGGAAACAGAATTAATTGATGTTGTGTTGAAGAAAAAGGGAAGAGCCAGGAATGAGCCCAGTTTGGGAAGAAGGGCAGACAAGAGGAACACTTAAGGAGATGCAGATTTGGAGGAGAAAACAAAAAAGTACTTTTGGGGGGATATTAATTTTGAGAAGCTTATAGGACGTCAACATAGAGACATCCTGTAGGCAATCTAGCATAGGATTCCAAAGTTGAGAAAAGGGGGTTGGGTTGAGATATTAACTTGCAAGTCAGTTTACAGAGAGATGATCTTTAGAACCATTAGGGAATTTCCTAGAGATGTATAGATAGACACGAGGTTTGGAAATGGATTCCTCAGGTTTGCACCATTTAGAGGTGGAAAGAGGAGGAGAAGCCAGTGACTCTGGGAGGAAATTAGAAGAGGATGGCGCTCTGCAAAACAGAGCAAGGGATTCATCTGGTCCAGTCCAGTGCAAGGTCAAGATGTAGACTGAGAAGAGATCATCAGATGTGATCAAGTGGGGGTCACTGATGATTGTGACTAGACTGAATTCAATGGAGGGACTGGGTCAAAGTCTGAATGAAATAAATTCGATCGAGAGAGGGAGGCAGGCAACCTGATACAGTGAGGAGAGAGAACTTTTTCAAGGAGACTTTCTGTAGAAAAGAGTAGAAAAGTGAAAACACAGTTGCCGTAAGAGGGTGGAATAAGGCAAGTTTTCCCTTGAAAGGAAGGTATTAAAGGTAAGGGGTGGGGGGAAAGATATTTCAAGAGCAACCCTGGATAACTGTAGAAGCCAAGTCCTTGAGTGCGCCAGAGGGAATGGGATCCCATGTACAAGCTGAGGCAGACTCCCAGTTGGTTCACCCACTGTAACAGAAAGGAGGGCAGAGGATTTAGGGACCAGTGGGTAGATTTAATGGGGGTAGAAGGACAAAGGTGTTTTTGGAGAGTTGCTATTCCCTCAGATGAAATTAGAAGAAAGGTCGTTAACTGAGAGTAAGAAGGAAGAAAATGTTGGAGACTGAGGACAAGGAAGAAGGTGTGAAAGAATTACCTCAGAAGTGATTAAGTGGCTTGATCAGGGAAGTAGGACTCATAGGCAGTATTGAGGACAGGTTGATATTAGTGGTCATAAACTTCAAGGAAACCAGTTGTGGTTCTTCCCTGCCATGTTTATCTGCTCAAATTCAACAGCAGAGTCAGTGAGAGTCGGACTTTGCATGGCTTGGGATTTCCCAAAACTATGGGACAGAGGGTGAAGGAAGCAGAGATGAGAACGTATACATGGTTCATGGAACATAAACAGAGTGAAGAGGAAAGTGAGGATACGGAGAAGGGGGCATGGTGGGCTACAGAAAGATGCTGGCTATTGGGGCACCTGAGTGGCCCAGTCAGCTGAATGTCTGAGTCTTGATTTCGGCTCAGGTCATGATCCTAGAGTCTGGGATTGAGTCTGGGTAGGGCTCTGTGCTCAGTGCAAAGTCTGCTGGAGATTCTCTCTCTCCCTCTGCCCCTCCTTCTGCTCTCTCTCTCATACATAAGCAAAATTAAAAAAAAAAAAAAGATGTTGGCTACAAAGATACAAAATTATAGGATAACAAGAAGAGCTTTTGGAGAGGAATATCAAACATGTCAGATGAGATCACAGACATTGTTTTCTAAGGTGTCTTCAAGAATAGTTCACCTTCTTATAATACTGTACTAGCAGTGGAGGAACAGGAAGGCAAAGGAATGGACAAGATAATCTCAATTTTTCTTTCCGTTCAACTTAACTAGTTGAGAACACTACAAGAATGACAGACGCAACAGAAAAACAGTCTTTTCAAAGGGAAGATCAAAAGAGTGGAATTTGGGGAGCGTCATCGGGTTAGGGATAAACAACATCTAAAAAAACAGTGTATTTGCCCATTTTTTTAAATTACAAACCACAGAAGTATCTCACTTGTGAACCAGATAGATTCCAAGGAGAAATAATTGAACTATGAATTTTCCTTTTTTGAAAGATCCAACTTGTTATGTTTGATATAAACATTTTTCCTCCTTCATAAAGAATAGTTCATTTGGGTCCTAACTCCACTTAATTGGCTCTGGAGAAGTGAGGCTTTCCTACTGAATTTCTAAGCTTAGGTTTAGACATTTGAATTTCATTTTTCTCATTTGGTTAGATTTATTTTGGAAAGTACCAACAGATGTGCCTAAAATCTCAGTGTGATTTTTTTTAAGGTGTGATGGAAAGAATGTAATAATTTGAGATATTTGGCATTCCTGACAATCTTCCTATATCCAACACTTCATGTCCCAAATTGGGCAACTGTATGGAAAACTAAGACATTTACATTTCTGTCCCTTGATTCTATTTAGCTTATTATGAGGGGGAGAAGCAGAAATGTGCTTGAATGTTCCTTTACGGGGAGTTGGTGTTAGTTGGAAAAGAGAATGCGGGGGTCTGAGGGATCTGGGGGATGATCAAGGAAAGAGAGAAGACGGAGATGGCAATGACACACAGAAGTCTTATTGAGTGACTGACAGATTTGCATGCAGGGGGGAGGCTCCTCACAGTCGGAGCCTGTCCAGAGGCTATGGTACGTAGGGGTGCAACTCAGAAGGGGGAGGAGGACAAGGGAGCCAGGTGATTGGAAAAGGGGCCTCCGTGATGTCCCTTTGTGGCATCCCCTGGGGCTTCTGGGTCAGAGATCCCCAAAGGTCTGAAGTAGGTTGGGGCCCTTATGGCTTGTACCCGTGGGTAAAATTCGTGGGTTAAGCAACGCAGGCGGGCTCTAAAGGGCTAAAAATCTGCTTTGGGGCTATGTTTAAAACAATAGGCTATGTAAGAATTTGCATTTGGTGCCGGCTGACTTTTGAGCTGACGGGTTTCAGCTCCCCCAAAGAAATAAGCAACCCACGAGCCAAGGCACAGAGCCCCTCTTTGGCTCATTTATGTAACAGAGAAGGCAGGGTTGGTGTTGTAAAAAGAAATAAATCAGTTAAAGAGATAGCAATATTGGAGCCTATGCGTTCCCCCTTTAAAAATTCCGATGTTCCCTAAGATTAGAGCCATTATAATGATAGCTTAACACAGAGCGCTTACTGTGTGCTAGGTTCTTTATATTTTTCTTTTAATTTTCACATCAATCCTCTAAGCTTGTGGTTTTGTACCCATTTGCCACATGGGAAAACTGAGCACAGAGAGGTTCCCTAACTGGCTTCAGCTCGCAGAGCCAGGGGAGGGGAAGCAGGGCTCCGGTTCTGGCGGGCGTCTGAAAGAGGAGGTTGTATTGGGCCACAAGAGCATCCAGCCTTTCAGCCAAAGCTTTTTTCCCCCCAAGGACCCAGGGAAGGGCTGCAGGTTTTGACCCAGAGCTGCTCTCTGGACTCTTGGAATGGAACAGCCAACAGAGGGTCCCTCCCGCACATCGCTTCCCAGCACCAGAGTGTATGACTGCTCTTTGTATCCCCTCCCCAGCACCTACCCCAGGATGCCCACGGACTGCTTCCCAGCTCCTGATTAATATGAGAACTACGTATAGTTGAAAGCAAGGTCAGAATAAAAATAAATGAAAGTTCTTGCCGTATAAAGGAAAGTAGGAACACTTCCAACCCCATCCCTTCACCTCCCCAGGATTTTCTCTCTCTCTCTTAAATGAAAATGTTCTGCTCTGCTTTAGCAAGCGCCCCGCTGGAGAGGATAATGCCTTGCAGCAGCTGACCTTCTCACTCCTCGGTGGAGGAGAGGTGATCGCGGGGCTAACCCAAAAGATGAAACACGTTCTGCGTGGTCTTGGAAAAATAAAAATGAGCACAGGCGACAGTCCCCCTTACTTCACTGTGACACACACACAACAGGCCCACTGGGGGCAGCTTTATAACACCATGTGCTTACGTTCCAGGCCCACGGCCGCTGTGACCAATAACCACCAATTCAGTGTTTTAAAACAACACAAACTGAGTATCTTACAGTTCTAGAGGTCAGAGGTTCTAAAGTATCCCAAGGAGAAAAAGGTGTCCTTGGGGCTGCCTTCCTTTGGGAGACTCTAGAGCACAGCCTGTTTCCTTGCCTTTTTCAGCTTCTAGAAGCTGCCACATTCCTTGGCTCCTCGCCCTTTCTCTCCCTTCAAAGCCATCAGTCCCATCCCTCTGACCTCTGCTTCTTCGGTCACCATCTCCTTCTTGGCTACCGATTCTCTTGTCTCCTTCTCTTGCAAGGACCCTGGCGATTACCCTGGGCTTCCTGGGATAATCCAGGATAATCCTCCCCAGCTCAAGATCTTTACAAAATCACATCTGCAAAGTCTTTTTCACCACGTCAGGGAATATATTCACAGGTTCCAGGGATTAGGACAGAGCCCTTTTTGGGGGGAACATTTCTCAGCCCCCATGTCTGTGTGTGCTGGTTAGGGAGCACTCGCCCTTCTCCAAGGATGCTTCACCATGGAACCCTAACAAGCCTCAAGTCCTCCTCCATGAGGTTGACAGAAGAATCAGGAAAGCTGCTCAGAAATCTGAAATTCACAACTGAAATCCAAACTCCCAGGCAAAATTTCCAAGTGCACTTAACAGATGTCTCCGCTGTGGGCAAGAATCAGTGTTATGTTTCACCTGATATGCATTAACAATTTTTTTTGTTTTCTCTTTTTTTTTTTTTAAAGATTTTATTTATTTGACAGACAGAGATCACAAGTAGGCAGAGAGGCAGGCAGAGAGAGGAAGGGAAGCAGGTTCCCTGCTGAGCAGAGAGCCTGATGCGGGGCTCGATCCCAGGACCCTGGGATCATGACCTGAGCCGAAGGCAGAGGCTTAACCCACTGAGCCACCCAGGCGCCCCAACAATTTTTTTTTTAATGAGGGATGAGGTTGCACATTAGAAAAAGTCATAGCATACAGGGACCTCCATCGTCATAGGCCTGTGGGGGTTGGGAAATGGTTTGATGATTCCACTTTTGGTCTTTAAATGGATTTTGTTCAAAGGTTGAATTTTGATGTCAGAAATTCATTGCTGAGCTCAGTGATCTTATTCTATACAGATCTCAGCAAAGAAACCAGACATCTGTGCTTCCAAACAGACTCTTTTGTGATGGGTTTTTGATGAGGTAATAGTCTCACAGCCAAGGTCATTGTAGCAGATAGCAAGGACACTGTAGTTGGGAGACGCCATTGGCTCCGGCTGAGTGAGTGCTTTTCAAAAGTCCATGACAAGAACCAGCATCTACTCCCTGTATTCAGCGTATCATGTAACTCTTCCCAGAAATGGAGTGTCAGTGAACAGTAGCTCAGTTTCACGACTGAGGAAATGGGGTTCCCAGGTGACATGACAGATCCAAGGATACATGCTAGTGAGAGCCAGAGAAGGATTCCAGCTCAAAGCCCTTGGACACCAAAACCCTTGCACTTTCAACTATGCCAGGCTGTCTTGGGTGGTGGGCTCTTTCAACTTTCTTCCGGTTCCCACATTGGCCAGCATGATCCCAGGAAGCCGGCGGGGGGGCGGTGGTTTGCTGAGCAGCCAGGCCCCACCCTCGAACACAAAATTTCCCACCTAGCTGTGCGTGAGTCTTCTGAATCGCCATTTGTTTCTTAATTTCAATAAATGTCTTAACAGGAACTTTCTGCTTATTTTTTGTCATATTTAATACAACAGTGAGTCGAGATTGCTGTTGAAATTGAGGGATTTTTGTCTTGGGGTCCTGGGAGTTCTAAAATAGTTCCCTTTCATATCTACCAGAATGTTTGATGCATTTATTCCAATTTTATTGAAAATAGAACAATACTGCCACTTTAAAAGTGAAAAATATTAGTTCTTATCTCAAATGTGGGAACTAGAAGGATTTTTGCATCGTTTCTTTAAAAATTCAGCTATTTTTACTTCATTGCATTTACAATACAGATACTTTGAAATTCAATTTCCTTACTGCTATAGCCTTACCAATTTATAGAAACTATGCAGTACTTTGATTCTTGATTTATGTACTTGCTTCAAATATTTTCCTGGCTTACCTTTTCATTTTATTTGTTTTTTTATTATACAGTTTCATATCTTAAAATAACAGTACATTGTTCTTTATTTTCCAAGATTTTTTTTTTTTTACTTTCTCCTTGTCCTGATAAAGCAACACTCTTTTATTCTAACCCTGATTTGTTTTATATTAAACTCTTTACTCAAGGACATATTCTATTTAACTTCTTATCTGGTTTTGACAGTAAGGTGTGGATCTAATTTTTTTCAAGTAGTTAACTTATATAACCCAATACAATTTTAAAAAAGATTTTATTTATTTATTTTGAGAGAGTGAATGAGAGAGAGAGAGAAAGAGAGAGTAGGAATGGGGAAGAGGGGAAGGGCAGAAGGAGAGAGAGAAGCAGACTCCCTGATTAGTAGGGAGGCCCGAGGTGGAACTCGATCCCAGGACCCTGAGATCATGACCTGAGCCGAAGGCAGAGGCTTAACCTACTGAGTCACCCAGGCGCCCACACCCCCAATACAATTTTTAATATTATTTGTTATACATCCTTATTGTTTTTTGTGTTTTTTTTAAATATGTATTGCATAAAGTGAAGGCCGGGTGGGAATTTTCTTGACTGTCCTATTGGTATGTTATTTTTTGAACTCACCTCTCTTTTTCGTTGTTACTTGAATATACTATAATAACCAAAAAGATGAATCTGCTTGCAGTGATAATCATTATTTGTATAAACATTTCAAAAGTCATTTCTCTGACTTTTCCATAAAATACACACATAAAAGTTGAAAGTCAGTTAAAGTTGTTACAAATAAAAACAATTAAGACATCACCTAAAAATCTAGTTTTCTGAAAAAATGCACCAGGTACAACGTGGCACACATTCCCCTGTGTGTTTTAGCTAGAGGAAAGGATCTCTCTTGCCAAATACTTAGAGCATTCCTCTAATTCAGGTGCCATGTGAGGTTTCAAAGCCTACATGGTCCATCCAACCTTAAGAAGCTCCACAGCTCCAGACCAGAGGGGCTTATGTATTAATAGGGCCACAGCGAGGAAAAATGTGCCTACTGATTTAGCGGCTAAACAAATTAGAAAGCATAAGTGAGTCATTTCCTACTCTACTCCACCTATATTTTCACTCCACTACAACATTTTAATGTTTAAAGATTATTATTATTTTTTTTACTTTATGAGGAATACCTTTGTGATTTTGATAGGGACAAATCTATCATTGATATAAATTGAAAGCTATGAATCTACTTGGATGAAATAGGGTATCTTTATATTTACTATTGTCATCTAGTTTTTTTTTTAAAGTTTTTATTTATTTATTTGACACACAGAGAGAGAGATCACAAGTAGGCAGAGAGGCAGGCAGAGAGAGAGGAGGAAGCAGGCTCTCTGCTGAGAGATGTGGGTCTTGATCCCAGGACCCTGAGATCACGACCTGAGCCAAAGGAGAGGCTTAACCCACTGAGCCACCAGGCGCCCCTGTCATCTAGGTTCTTAGAACACTTCTCAACTTATCTGAGACCCCCATTGCAGTAAGTACTGCAATACATTTAAAAATATTTTATCTTTGTAATTAAATAAAAGGAATACGTCAGGAATTACCCCTAATTCCATGACCCACTTGGCCATCTGATGACATCCTGGCATATCTATCTCCAGTCTTCTTTTATTTATTTATTATTATTTTTAAAAAGATTTTATTTATTTATTTGACAGATAGAGATCACAAGTAGGCAGAGGCAGAGAGAGAGAGGAGGAAGCAGGCTCCCCGCCGAGCAGAGAGCCCGATGTGGGGCTCGATCCCAGGACCCTGGGATCATGACCTGAGCCGAAGGCAGAGGCTTTAACCCACTGAGACACCCAGGCGCCCCAATCTCCAGTTTTCTTTTAAAAAGTAGAATTAACTCAGTCATTTTTGTAAAAATGATATCGACTCATTAAATAACAATTTTAAAGCATAGAAAAGTAGAGATTTTTATTTTTTAATTTTTTAAAAGATTTATTTACATTAGAGAGAGAGAGAGAGCACACATAGGAGGGAGAAGGGCAGAGGGAGAGAAAGGATCCTCAAGCAGACTCCTCTCTGAGTGGAGAGCCCAACATGGGGCTCAATCCAGGACCCTTAGATCATGACCTCACCCAAAAAAAGAGCCAGCTGCTTAACCAACTGAGCCACCTAGGTGCCCCAAAGATGAGGAACCGTCTGTAAACACCAGCACCCATAAATGACTATAGCATTCATTTTAGACAACTTTTCTTGCACTTATATTGATAAAAATGCTTGCATAAAAATAGAATCAATCTATCAAAACTAAGTTTAATAGGAAGTTTTTTTTTTTAAGATTTATTTATTTGACAGACAGAGATCACAAGTAGGCAGAGAGGCAGGCAGAGAGAGAGGAAAGGAAGCAGGCTCCCTGCGGACAGAGAGCCTGATGTGGGGCTCGATCCCAGGACCCTGGGATCATGACCTGAGCCGAAGACAGAGGCTTTAACCCACTGAGCCACCCAGGCACCCCTAATAGGAAGTTTTAAATTAACTTTTACTTGTTCCTGTACAGTGAGAAGAGAAACAAATATAAACAAACAAGCTGTTGAACCTCAAACACTGATTGTTTTACATAATAGATGGTATTTCCTAAATGATCCCTCTGCCGTTAGGAAGGGGAATTGGAGCGGATGCCTGGGGGGCTCAGTCGGTTAAGCACCCGACTCTTGATTTTGGCTCAGGTCATGATCTCAGGGTCGTGAGATCCAGCGCCAAGTTGAGATCCAGCGCCATGTTGGGCTCCGCACTCAGTGCAGAGTCTGCTTGAAACTCTCTCCCCTTCCTTCTGCTCCTCCCTCTACTCTCTTTCTCTCTAAAATAAATAAATAAACTCTTTTAAAAAAAGAATGGGAGTAGGAGAAAAGTCAGACATTTGGGTAATTTTTTTTGCTTTGTTTTTTTTTTTTTTTTTTTCTTTTTCGGTAACTATAGTTCTTACTTCCAGAGCACAGAGACGATCTCCTTGCCATACCACCTGAGACCATTAGCATTCTCACACTTCTGCTCAGTTTCCCATTCTTCACTTCTCATTTTTTTTATGTTATGAATTTTATTTCCTAATGTTCAGAAACATACTTTGCTATGTAATATACTTCTACTTGGTATCAGTTCTATATTAAAATGGATTTGATGCTTACTATAGACATTTTCCCATAATACCTTTATCCTTGAGCCCTCCCTTTTGATCTGAGCATTAAAAGGCTGGATTTAATTGGAAAGGAGGGTTCTCAAAACAGGCTTACAGATTAAATATTCTCTGAGGTTTCTCATGTTTGCCATTATATTGGACAGATATTTCAGATGAGAACAATATCCTTAGATCACATGCTCTGTCCCTGAGAACTCTGTAGAAAATATTCCATTGCTCCCTGGAACTTAGAGGTATATGGAGAAACTGGAGAAAATTGATTTCTCCCTCACCTGAATAATTTTTTTTTAATCTTTGCTGTTCAATAGATATTTTGTATAGTATTTTTATGGAATACAGTGAGTTCTTGCAATCTCCTTTTTTTTCTTCATTTCAAAGAAGACATCTTGTGTCTTACTGAATTTTTCCTCCTCTCCCACTAAATAGCAATTATCCTTGTGTTAGCTCATCTTCGTCTGCCTTCTATATCTATTAGTTTTTCTCTAATTGCTTTTAATACTAGCCTTTTTCATTTGTAGTCATTATGATTATCCCAAGCCTTTCCTCTGTGTTAGTAATTCAGTTATCTAGTCTGTAATCTTTTTCTTGCTATTTCTGATTGATACAGTACTTTGAAAATGATGTTGTTTTGATCCTCTATTTCCTTATAACTACTATCTCATTTTTAAAATTCTATTGTGTTTTTTTCATGTTTTCCATGAGCATTATTTTATTAAATCCATGTGTATCAATTGTACCACGTAAGAAGCAATTGTGAGAAATTTCTTTCCGCACCCCAGTGTTTCTTAGGGGGTGTGTTTTTGTTGTTGTTGTTATTGTTTTGTTTTGCATTGCATGCTCCTCTTTCAAGTGTTTTGTTTTTTGTTTGTTTGTTTGGTTTTTTTTTGATGTAGCATTTTATTTGGTCTTTTGTTTTTGGTTTGGTTCATACTTAGGCATTCTTAGGCAGCTCTGCCCTATCATTTTATTTGTTATAGGGTGAGTAAATTCTTTCCACGATTCTCCAGATCAGTTTGTTTCCACTTCTGAGTTACAGTTCATTCATCAAGAGGTACATTTCTCATATTCTATCTATTTTTACGAAATGAGAGCATGTGAGTGTGTGTATGGAGGTGTGGGAACAAAGGACTCATCTAAGTAGCAGGAAGTCTCTGTTATAATACCTGGACTTTGGTCTCTCTTCTGAGATTTTTATTAACTCAAATGACGGACTGATGCTTTTCCTTTGGAAATTTTTTCCAATTCATTATGGAGGTTGGAAGTTTTCATTTCTGAGGAAAGGTTTGGTCCTGCTATTTACCTTCTGTTTCAGCCATTTTTACTAGTTTCCATGAGTCCTTACTTTTAGAAGGAAAATATAAAGGTATGTGTAGGAATTCTCAAGATTGAGAACTTGTAAGAATTGAACTGTGGACATGACTTTACCCCCACAATATTCTGTTTCCTTAGATGTCAGTTTTTGAAAATGACTTCGTTAGATAATGCCCCTTTCCTTATTTGGCTGCTGTTAATAAAAACTTGTTTGCCTTTTTAATGAACATTTGCTTATTTCCCTAGACATTAAGGAAGCAATCTTTGGGGATGCTGTTTGAATTCACCATTTCAGTCCCCATTAGAGTCTACTCATTTTCCTTACAGACACAGTAGCTAAAAAGACAGCTTTGTGTATTCTAGGGCAAGCCACACTTCACTGTCCATTGAGGTTGATTTAGCCAATCTTATCCATAAGGCAGACATTTCCTTTCTCTCTCAAAGCCTTATGTTCCTCTCTCCTGGAGATGGGGCCTTAATGGAAGATGTTTATCTTCTAGTTTAAATACATTATATACATCTCTCTTTAAGTTTATCCTTGGGAATTTCATCTTGATTTTTACCTTTATTTTCCCTTGCCTCATTTTTATGCGTATTGTTAAGTAACTGTTATTTTCTGTATTCCATATACATTTTTACAGGCCACTTGTTTATTTAATTGAACAAAGTACAGAACACATTAAAAAAGTATACACTTTCTGTTATTACTCTAAATGTAGTCTCTTCAATGCAATTTAAAACTCCATTACAGCAGTATCTTATGTATTATTTTTTCTTATATCTACCTTTGTTGAAATGTTTTATTCTAAATCCATTTTACTTGTTGGGTTTTGATTTTTAGTTTTATATGACAGGATCATCCATTTCTTTCCAGCATTCATTTTTTACTTATAATTTGTGTTTTGTTCCATTGTCATGAATTTTATTTTTTTTAAAGACTTTATTTATTTGAGAGGGAGAGAGTGAGCATGAGCAGTGGGGGAAGGGAGAGGGAGAAGAAGACCCCTTACTGAGCAGGGAGCCCAACATGGGGCTTGATCCCAGGACCTGAGCTGAAGGCAGAGGCTTAACCAACTGAGATACCCAGGTCCCTGGAACTGTCCCAACATTTTTTTTTTTTTAAAGATTTTATCCACTTATTCGACAGACAGAGATCACAAGTAGGCAGAGAGACAGGCAGGGAGAGAGGAGGAAGCAGGCTCGCTGGCTGAGCAGAGAGCCCAACGCGGGGCTCGATCCCAGGACCCCGGGATCACGACCTGAGCCGAAGGCAGAGGCTTAACCCACTGAGCCGCCCAGGCACCCCTGTCCCAACATTTTATTCAACTGACATACTGGTTAGCATTGTTGATGGGAATGTGCCCAGTGTATCTGCTCTGTTGATGTTTGCTACAAGAAAAAATGTATTCAACCATTGGTCAGAATAGTCTGATAGCAAAGTATTAGTTTCCCCCTTGAACAAATTAGGATTATCCAAGAGTTTTACAAATTTCTTTTTAGTTTGGATTATTTTGACATTTTGAGTTTAGCAAATTGTGATAAGAGAATGTGCCTTATACATTTATCTGCTTCATGAGTCCCTGGAGCATTCAGTATGAGCCTGGCACTAACCAAGGAGCTGGAGATTCACTGGGGAGAGGACGCAGAGAGAGTTCACCTTCAATATACTTACTGTAAAATCGCAACTACAACAAATGAGTCAAAGAAAAAATTTAGGTGTTGTAAGAGCTGACCACAGAGTTCCTATTTCATCTGGTCCGAGATTTCTCTGAGGAAATGAGACAAAATCTGAGATCTGAAAGATAATGTTAACTAGGTGAAAGGAAGTAAGGAACAGCAACCGAGGGAGAAGGTCCTGCAGGAGGAAGCATCGCCAGTGTGGGGACATTAACAGGGAAGATAGTTCTACTGAGACTGGAGAGGAAAGCCATGCCAGTCCATGGGAGGCCTACAGGCAATTTTAACAGGTTCTGTATTTGTCATAAAAATGTTGGAAAGTTAATGAGGGGTTTTAGTAAGAGGGATGTATGACTTGACTTTCATTTAGGAAAGATCAAACTGGTTACATGCTGCAAGGGAAATGAGCTGGAGAGAATAGAGGGAAGATCAGCTGACCACTGCAGTGGTCCAGGCAAAAGACATGGAGATCCGGCTTAGTTGGCAGAGGAGGGGTAGCAAATGAAAGGATCTGTTCAGGATACCTGCATGGTGAAACCCAAAGAACCAGTGATATTAGACGTAATAAATCAATTCAGTAAAGTTTCAGGATATGAAATTTATGGAAATCTGTTGTGTGTCTATACGCTCATAGTAAAATAACAGGAACAGAAATTAAGCAAACAATCCTATTTACAATTGCATCACAAGAAGAAAATACCCAGGAATGAACTTAACCAAGGAGGTGAAAGACCTATACCCTGAAAACTATCAAACACTGATGAAAGAAATTAAAGACGACACAGATGGAAGTACATACCACACTCATGAATTGGAAGAATGAATACTGTTGAAATGCCCATACTACCCAAAGCAATTTATAGATTCAGTGCAGTTCCTATCAAAATACTAATGGTATTTTTCACAGAACTAGAACAAATAATCCTAAAATTTATATAGAACTGCAAATGACTCCAAATAGCCATAGCGATCTTCAGGAAGAAGAACATAGCTGGAGGTATCACAGTCCCAGATTTCAAGATATTCTACAAAACTATGATAATCAAAAGAGTAGCTACTGGCACAAAAATAGACACATAAATCAATCGGCATTGGCTGTAGCAGCATTTTTCTGGATATATCTCCTCAGGCAAAGGAAACTAAAGCAAAATAAACTATTGGAACTACACTAAAATAAAGGGCTTTTGCGTAGTGGGGTTAAAAAAAAAACATCAACAATACAAAAGACAGCCTACTAATGGGAAAAGTTATTTGCAAATGACCTATCTGATAAGGGATTAATATCCAAAAATACATAAAGAACTTACGCAAGTCAACACCAAAAAAAACAAATAATCCAATTTAAAACAGGCAGAAGACCTGAGCAGACATTTGCCAAAGAAGACATACAGATGGCCAACAGACATCTGAAAAGATGTTCAACATCATCCATCATCAGGGAGATGCAGTCTATGCCCTATACCACCCTGAATGCGCCTGATCTTATCTGATTTTGGAAGCTAACCCCTAGGCAGGGTTGGGCCTGGTTAGTACTTGGATGGGAGATCAGGGAAATGCAAGTCAAAACTACAATGAGATATCACCTCACATCTGTCAGAATTGTTAGTAGAAAAAACAACAACAACAAAACAAACAAACAAAACAAAACAAAACAAAAAAAACACAAAAACCAAAAAAAAAAAACCTCCAAAAAACAAGAAATAACAAGTGTTGGTGAGGATGTGAAAAAAACGAACCCTTGTGTACTACTGGTGAAAATGTAAGTTGATGCAGCCACTGTAAACAGTATGGAGGCTCTCCCCAAAGTTAAAAACAGAATTACCATATGACCTAGTAATTCCACAACTGGGTATTTTATCCAAAGGAAACAAAATCAAAAGATATATGCTGGGCACCTAGATGGCTCAGTCAGTTAAGCGTCTGCATCCGGCTCAGGTCATGATCCCAGTGGATTGAGTCTCACATCAGGCTCCCTGCTCAGCAGGGAGTCTGCTTTTCCCTCTCCCTCTGCTCCAAACCCTTACTTGTGTGCACACATGCTTTCTTTCAAATAAATACAATCTTAATTCAAATAATACAATCTTAAAAAAAAAAAGATATATGCTATGTTTATTGCAGGATTATTTACAATAGCAAAATATAGATCAACCTAATCATCCATTGATAGATGAACAGATAAAGAAGGCGTGGTACATATATACAATGGCGTATTACTCAGCTATAAAAAAGAATGAGACCTTTCCACTTGCAACAACAAAGATGGACCTAGAGTGAATTAGGTCAAAGACAAATACAATGTGACTTAACTTTTATATGGTATCTAAGAAAATAAAACAAACAAACAATAACAACAAGAAGCAGAAGCAGAAGCAGACCCGTAAATACAGAGAACAAACTAGTGGTTCCCAGAACGGAGGGAAGGTAAAGAGAGGTTGAAGGGGAGTAGGAGGTACAGGCTCCCACGTTACCGAAAGAGTAAGTCACAGGTATGGAAGGCACAACACAGGGGATATAGTCAGTGGTACTGTAATAATATTGTATGGTGACAGATACGACACCTGTGGTAAGCGCAGCATAACAGAGAGAGTTGTTGAATCACTAGTTGTATACTGGAAACTAATAGAACAGTGTGTATCACCTACACATCAACTAAAAAAAAAATAAAAAGGAATTGGTGATAGACTGGTTCCTGGATCCGAGGGTGAGGGAGAAAAGACTGGAAACGAGCCAGGTAGGGGGAGGGTTGGGCAAGACCTCAAGTTCTGTTGTGGACCAAATGAGTGTGAGGTGTCTTTGAGAACACTTAAGAGGCGATGTCAAGAAGGCAGCTGGATTTGTTCCCCAGATAAAAGATTAACAATGAATTACCTGGTTATACCTTCCACTATCTCATTATCTCACTGTGGGTGAATTACCAAAAATGCAGAGTCATGCGGGACTCCTCTTGAGTGCAGATCAACTCTCCGTAAAGACGTTTAACCAAATTTTTGGTTAAGTTTTATAAATGCAAGCAGAGATGTTTAGTTATCTAAGTCACAGCAAATCTTTTGCAACATGTTTTTCTGGACTGTAGACTAATACTGTCCAAGAGAAGGTCCAAGTGAAACCAAGCAAAATGTCAAGTAGAATATGTTTTTAGGCATTTGTCTAATGTCAATAGAATACTCACAGTTTTTGTTTTGCTAGTTCAGAGCGTGACCTATTCCTATCATTCCAGTCATTCAGTATTTTTATGAAGATAATACTTAACCTCTCACGCTTTAGATTTTCTAATATTTTCGAAAATATGAGGTTATTCAAAGGTCATGTGAAGTTGTTGCAGTTAAGGCAGCTTGGTACGTAAGATTCCAAAAGAATCCACAAAACTAAGACCATGTCTCCACATGCTGATGTAGGGCTCAGACCCCTACAAGTCCTTCTTTGAGACAAAACACTTATGGGCTTTTATGTAAGATTTAGGGCTAGGGGTGGCGTGGTGCTGGAGGTCTAGAAACAAAACAAAATCCGGAACAATGAAGACCCAAGACTAACGGCATTTAGGACAATTTCCTGCGTACAAGGTGGACTTGATTTCTAAAAAAAAAAAAAACGTAATAGAATAATTGCATTCAGTGGCCAATGAAACTCCAGAAGGGCGCCGCCTTTTTTGTGAAACTGCTTACAGCAAAACTCTGTTTCACTCTTTGCGGCCACTAGGTGGCAAACTTTGCTAAGGAATCCTGCCTTCGTGGACAAGCTCAGTAAAGTATCTGGGTTCTAGTTGGCCATTGAATGTTAAAATACTTCCTCAGAGTTCACGTTGCTTCTGTAGTTAAAATAGAAACTTGCAATTGCACAACTGCAGATTTTAGAAACACTCTAACTGGGCCCCTTTTCGCTGTCTGTAACTATGAGGTCAAAAATAATTGAAGTTTCCTGTTGCGTTTGTTAATGGCGGAGATGGGGCTCAAACTCGGACCTCTGGCATCTTCCTTAAGTACTTTTCCACTCTGTTTTTACAATTATAGCACTGTAACAGTTACTATCATCTGAATGAGGCTATTCTGGCAAATACGAAGTCATTTTTCAAGGAGATCATGAGGAAATTTTGAATCACCATCCCATACCCACTCCTGCTACACTATATAAAGCAATTCAGAAATGCAGACGATTTAAAATGGTCCTTGAAGAAAGCATAGCGAACAGTTTCTTATGTTTAATTTAGATTCTTTTATTGTTGTTGTTCACATTAGGTCAAAAACCTATGAGTCAGAAGGTTTGGAAATATCATTAATGAAATAATGAGAAAAATGAAAAGACTGGAGTGGGTTTGTGATAAGAAAATAGGAACCGAAACTCTGACCCGAGGCAGGCCAAAGACTGTGGCTTTCAACAGTGCACGATACGCGCACAAATGTGGGGGCAAGCTTGGAATACTAGCTATCAAAAGTTTTGGTTTTGTTAAGTGTGGACCAGACTAGAATTGGAGGAGTTTCATGAAATGGTGCCAAGAATCTCAAAAACAAAACAGACTTTTGCCGTGGTTTGGATCCAAGTGCACTATATACCAGTCATAAGGCTGTGTCTGCGAGCAACATGGGGAGCTATATAAAACCAAAGCAATGAGGAGAGGTATTTCGAAAATAGTCTCTATATTCCAGTCCTAAAGTCAGTCTACATCTGGCCGAACCTTCCATCTGGAAGAACTAAGAGGGCAAGACAACATCAGGTCCAAATGAGGATACACTCTACCCTTTAGAGACTAGAGCATGGGAGGCTGCAAGCCTTTTTACAATCAATCAGCCATGAAATCCTCAGTGAACAGAGTCCAGACTCCTTAGCAGAGCAGAAATGCCCTGTCTGGTCTGATTCCTGCCTATCTTTCTGCCATCACTCCCTGTCATGGCTTGACATCCCATTGTGATACGGGGCACCCCTTTCTGAAAGGCTCTGTTTTTCTTCTCCACTTCTTCTTGTTTTTGCTTCTCCACTTGCAGAGCTGCTCCTTCTGAAGGCTGTCGGGAAGGAACTGTGCAACACCTTTCTCTCAGCTTCTGGCGTGGTAGGCAGTCCTTGGCACTCCTTGGCTCGTAGATGCCTCAATCCACTTTCTGCCTCCATTGTCACGTGGCCATCTCTGTGTGGGGCTGTACCTCAGTCTCTCTTCTTATAAGAACACGAGTCATGTTGGATTAGGACCTACCCTAGCTGAGTAGGGACCTCCTCTTAATTTGATCACATCTAACAAAGTTGCTACTTCCAGATAATGTTACATTCACAGGTACTGGGGCTTAGGACTTCAACATATCCTTTTGGGGCACGCAATCAACCGACACAGTGCTGCCTTCCCCCTTCCTACTCCCCATCTCTCTCCCTAAGAGTTAGTTGCTACCTCATTCCCCTTGGCCTTTATCTGTACCTCTCTGACAGTGCTAACCACACTGGAGGCAAGTGCTAGGTGAACATATCTCCTGTCAGATCCCCAGGTGAGCAATGGCCTCTTTCCTTTCCATTTTCTGTTCTTGTGTTTGCCTTGCTTGGCACTTTGCCTGGTGCATAGTATTCTGGGCCCATGAATGAGTATAATTCTCTCAGCTTGGCTCTGGACTATATCCAGTTTCCCTGGCATATTCCCTGTAAATAACCTACAATGTCCGATTAAAACAATCTTCCAGAGGAGACCTTGGCTGAAGGGAGGCTTGAGCTGCAAAGTTCTGGATAAGACAAGGGTGGACGTAGAGACATAAATTTCCGGATCACTGAAGACAGTATTTCCAAGGATGTCAATGGCTTTGAGAGTAGGAGGGAGAGGTGGAGCATGGGTAGGCTGTGAACGGAACCTGTCACTTTGGGGGTACTAGTTTTTTTTGTTTGTTTTTTATGACACAAATGCATGTTTCCTGCATTTGTTTCCAAAACTTGTATATTTCATTCTTTTTATCCACTCTGACTGATTCTGACACTTGGCATTTAAGCTTCTGTAGAAGGTTGGCCTTTGCTCTTGGAGAGACCTACTGAGATGGCTCTGGAAGTAGAGAGAGGACGAAGGACCGTCCAGGGAGTGACATGGGAGGTTCGAATGCATGTGCAGAGCATGCCCCTTCTTTTTATCTGGGCCTCATCTGTTCCTCACGGATTCGTGATACAGAGGTGTCTGTGACTTGTGCTCACACTCTCATCCCCCATTTCCGAGATCTAGGTGGTGTTTCAACAACCCGGTTTGGAACCAGGCTTAGAAGGCATGACATGGGATTAGAGTGCTGAGTTCAGGCTGCGGCCAGCCTGGAACCACAGCATCAGAGAGCCAGACTACTATCTCACCAACCCAAATCTCGTCGCCCCTCTTGCTGTCTGATGCAATCACAGCAAGACAATTTGAGGTCTGGGGCAGCTCCAGGACAGAATGCCACTGACTCGCCTTCAGCTGTTGGCTGGTCCGCAGCAGCCACCCCCTCAGCTGAATGGAAGTCCACTGTCAGCCATCTTGTATTATGTCCTTCTAGTTTCATCAAATAGATCCCTCCTTCCTTCTGGAAGAGGAGCCTGCATTTTTTTTTTAATTTTTTATTTCTTTTCAGCGTAACAGTATTCATTGTTTTTGCATCACACCCAGTGCTCCATGCAATATGTGCCCTCCCTAATACCCACCACCTGTTTCCCCCAACCTACCACCCCCCCGCCCCTTCAAAACCCTCAGGTTGTTTTTCAGAGTCCATAGTCTCTCATGGTTCACCTCCCCTTCCAATTTCCCTCAACTCCTTTCTCCTCTCCATCTCCCCTTGTCCTCCATGTTATTTGTTATGCTCCACAAATAAGTGAAACTATATGATAATTGACTCTCTCTGCTTGACTTATTTCACTCAGCATAATCTCTTCCAGTCCCGTCCATGTTGCTACAAAAGTTGGGTATTCATCCTTTCTGATGGAGGCATAATACTCCATAGTGTATATGGACCACATCTTCCTTATCCATTCGTCCGCTGAAGGACATCTTGGTTCTTTCCAGTTTGGCAACCGTGGCCATTGCTGCTATAAACATTGGGGTACAGATGGCCCTTCTTTTCACTACATCTGTATCTTTGGGGTAAATATCCAGTAGTGCAATTGCAGGGTCCTAGGGAAGTTCTATTTTTAATTTCTTGAGGAATCTCCACACTGTTCTCCAAAGTGGCTACACCAACTTGCATTCCCACCAACAGTGTAAGAGGGTTCCCCTTTCTCCACATCCCCTCCAACACATGTTGTTTCCTGTCTTGCTAATTTTGGCCATTCTAAGTGGTGTAAGGTGGTATCTCGATGTGGTTTTAATTTGAATCTCCCTGATGGCTAGTGATGATGAACATTTTTTCATGTGTCTGATAGCCATTTGTATGTCTTCATTGGAGAAGTGTCTGTTCATATCTTCTGCCCATTTTTTGATATGATTATCTGTTTTGTGTGTGTTGAGTTTGAGGAGTTCTTTATAGATCCTGGATATCAACCTTTTGTCTGTACTGTCATTTGCAAATATCTTCTCCCATTCCGTGGGTTGCCTCTTTGTTTTGTTGACTGTTTCCTTTGCTGTGCAGAAGCTTTTGATCTTGATGAAGTCCCAAAAGTTCATTTTTGCTTTTGTTTCTTTTGCCTTTGGAGACATATCTTGAAAGAAGTTGCTGTGGCTGATATCGAAGAGGTTACTGCCTATGTTCTCCTCTAGGATTCCGATGGATTCCTGTCTCACATTGAGGTCTTTTATCCATTTCGAGTTTTATCTTTGTATACGGTGAAGAGAATGGTCGAGTTTCATTCTTCTACATATAGCTGTCCAGTTTTCCTGGCACCACTTATTGAAGAGACTGTCCTTTTTCCACTGTATATTTTTTCCTGTTTTGTCAAAGATTGTTTGACCATAGAGTCGAGGGTCCATATCTGGGCTCTCTACTCTCTTCCACTGGTCTATGTGTCTGTTTTTATGCCAGTACCATGCTGTCTTGGTCATCACAGCTTTGTAGTAAAGCTTGAAATCAGGTAACGTGATGCCCCCAGTTTTATTTTTGTTTTTCAACATTTCCTTAGCAATTCAGGGTCTCTTCTGATTCCATACAAATTTTAGGATTATTTGCTCCAGCTCTTTGAAAAATACTGGTGGAATTTTGATCAGAATGGCATTAAAAGTATAGATTGCTCTAGGCAGTATAGAAATTTTAACACTGTTTATTCTTCCAATCCAAGAGCATGGAATGGTCTTCCATCTTTTTGTGTCTTCTTCAATGTCTTTCATGAGTGGTCTGTAGTTCCTCGAGTACAGATCCTTTACCTCTTTGGTTAGGTTTATTCCCAGGTATCTTATGGTTCTTGGTGCTACAGTAAATGGAATCGATTCTCTCATTTCCCTTTCTGTATTTTCATTGTTAGTGTATAAGAAAGCCACTGATATCTGTACATTGACTTTATATCCTGCCATGTTCCTGAATTGCTGTATGAGTTCTAGTAGTTTGGGGGTGGAGTCTTTTGGGTTTTCCATATAAAGAATCATGTCATCTGCGAAGAGAGAGAGTTTGACTTCTTCATTGCCAATTTGGATACCTTTTATTTCTCTTTGTTGTCTGATTGCTGTTGCTAGGACTTCTAATACTATGTTGAACAAGAATGGTGAGAGTGGGCATCCTTGTCGTGTTCCTGATCTCAACGGGAAGGCTGTGAGCTTTTTCCCATTGAGGATGATATTTGCTTTGGGTCTTTCATAGATAGATTTTATGAAGTTCAGGAATGTTCCCTCTATCCCTCTACTTTGAAGCGTTTTAATCAGGAATGGATGCTGGATTTTGTCAAATGCTTTTTCTGCATCAATTGAGAGGACCATGTGGTTCTTCTCTCTTCTCTTACTGATTTGTTCTATCACATTGATTGATTTGTGAATGTTGTACCATCCTTGTAACCCAGGGATGAATCCCAGCTGGTCATGGTGGATAATCTTTTCAATGTGGAGCCTGCAATTTTTAAAAAAAATTATACACAAAATAATTATTATTTTGTGTATAATATATTTTGTGTATAATATAAAAAATTGTACACAAAATAATATTTAACAGGTCAACCTTTTTTAAGTTCTTTTGTGGCATTGAGTCCATTCACGTCATTGGTCACACCATCCATCTCCAGAACATTTCCAACCACCCCACTGGAAACTCTGTACTCCCTAAACGCTAGCTCCCTCCTCTCATCTCTCTCCAGCCCTCTGCCATTGTTCACTTTTCTTTCTCTTTGAGTTTGGTGGCTGTGGGCACCTCATCTAAGTGGAATCACAGTATTTGTCCTGTCAGTGACTTAGTTCCCTCAGCATCGTGTTCTCAGGGTCCATCCATGTTGTACCAAGTGTCAGAACTTGTTTCCTTTTCAAGGCTGAGTAATATTCCACTGTACAGATCTACCACATTTGTTTCCACATCCACCCACTGATGGACTCCTGGGTCGCTCTCATGCTCCGGTTATTGAGAACGCTGTTGCCGTGAACCTGGCTAGGTGAGGATCTCTTCGAGTCCCTGCTTTCATTCTTCCACGTGTCTACCCGGAAGTGGAACTGTTGGAACCTGTGGTGATTCTTGGTTTAATTTTTTGAAGCGCTTCCATACTGTTTTCCATAGTGGCCGTCCCACCTTTGAATCTCATCGAGGTTGCACTCTTTATTCTCATCTTCAGATACACTGAAGAGAAGAAGTGACCCAGACACCTCCATTCAGTGCAAAGGACATCAGAGGACAAGATTCCAACCATGTCCCCTGGCAACCTCAGGCCAGGGTGGGAGAACACGTATCTCTTTTAGATCATGTGTCTCAGTCCTGAACTGGCCTCTGAGGGTAGGATCTAACACTGCAGCCTAAGCTCCATAGCCAAGTTCTGCCTGCCTCTGGTCCTTGGAGGGATCTAGTGCCAGGAAAGAGGATTTACCATTCTGTCCTTTTAGACTGCGGCCCTATGCTCACATTAGCAAGGGCCTCTGAAGCTCTGAGCAGGAACATATTTTGGGGGTGGATTTGGAGGATTTGAGCCAGTCTGCTCCTGGTTGGTGGACACTCAGAGACACGGTCTTCTCCACCGGACACAGACACTGGCTGATTCTCCTAAGCTCGGCCGCCAGCAAGGAACTTCCTTGCTATGTGGTTTTTTGTTCTCATTGTTCTTAAGATTTTACTTATTTATTGGAGAGAGAGAGCATGCGCGCAAGCAGGGAGAGAAGCAGAGGGAGAGGGACAAGCCGGAGCCATGTGGAGTGCAGAGCCCGACACGGGGCTCCATCTCAGAACCCAGAGCTCATGACCTGAGCCAAAATCAAGAGTCAGACTTTTAAGCCACTGAGCACCCCCGCCCCCAGGCACCCCTGCTTGCTTGCTATGTTGAACACAGGGGTGAAGGCAGGGGAGGGGACAGAATGTATGTGTGGGTTTTTCAAAAGAAGTTACTACTAAAATAAACTTTGAAATAAGATTTGTTATAATATAGGCAGCGCTATATATTCATTCATAAAGTCTTGGGAGAAGGGACCTCCTTTTATTTCTGAGCCCAAAGGGAACCTAGGTTAGTACTTCTTTCATAAAGAGTGGGTGTTCAGGCACCTGGGTGGCTCAGTGGGTTAAAGCCTCTGCCTTTGGCTCAGGTCATGATCTCAGGGTCCTGGGATCAAGTCCCACAGGGCTCTTTGCTTAGCAGGGAGCCTGCTTCTTTTCCTCTCTCTGCCTGCCTCTCTGCCTACTTGTGATCTCTTTCTGTCAAATAAATAAATAAATAAAAATCTTAAAGAAAAAAAGAGTAGGAGTTCAAAGGATGCCTGCTGATACGGACAATATGCACGAGAACTTAGCCCTCAACAACCAGCTCTCAACAATTGCTTGGCTCCTTTAACCATGACACCCAGAGAGCTGACTTTCCTTCCTCGTTTTGGCAGAGCCTGAGATCAAACCCCAATTCTCCCAGTGCACCGCCTTTTTTCTTTCTTTTCTGGGGCATCTTCCCTTTTTTAACCCAACAACAATGAACCTAGCTAGTCACAGGAATAGAAACAAACAGATGTTTCCACTAGAGAGTAGCTCCCACGTCTCAAGTGATTACAAGTTTCTAAAGCAACACGCAAAAATGACAAGTTAAGGTCACTAAACACATAAAAGTAGCAATAGCGCTAATAAATTGAGAGACGGCTCAAGCAGTCCATCCTCCAGCGTGAACGGCATTACAGGAAGTTGCTGGGGCAACTTCAGTGTTCTCCCGAATGACGGTCATTTTTGGAACATAAGAGTCCACGCTAGTATGATACCCGGGCGTAGCTGCTGGGCCAGACTCTTGCCAATTTCATGTCAAAAGCACGTGTGCGGAACATAGCTTTGTGTTTTCCCAAGCCCTACAAACTATTTAAGATACTGGGAAACTTAGGCTTATGCTTTTAATGAGTATACAAAAGAATTTTTTTTTTCAAGTTTCCAAAAATTGCAGTATCCTTACAGAGAGCCGTGCAAACAGACAAAACTGACCACAAGGCTCAGCCCTGCCATCCAAAGACACAAATTCACTGTCAGGCCAACAACTCAAGAATGAGTATAATTCTGATCCCGCAAAAGGATACCTTGAAAGATACAAACATAATTCAATAAGACTTTCTTCCTCACTAACACAATTGCACACCACGAATCTTGAGAGTTCCACTATTCTTGTCCTACATATGTTCAAGAGGCTGCCCAGTACAGTGGCTAAGCAGGTGGTGATGTAAAGTCAGGTGTGAGCTCAGATACCACAGACAGCTTACTCAAGCTCCTTCTGTTCCTAAGCTTTTGTAAAATGAGAATGGTGATAATATAATCAGCTGCATGGATTGGTCATCAGAATTCAAGGAGTGATGCCATATAAAGTGCCATGGGCAGTCTTAGTGATAGCGTTCTATCTTGTCTGGAGGCAAATTCTTCTTACTAGGCTTTTATTTTTAAATCCAAGAAAAATAAAATCATCACATATCGTTATCTTCAAAAGAAAGCTTGAACTGTTGTATAAATACCGTTGTGGTCATTTTTATGTGCTTGGAGAAGGAAAATAAAACCAGTAGAGGAAAACTTCCAAAATAAGGCATTAGAATATTTTATATGGGGGGCTTGGTCCATTCCAAATATGTATTTACGCAGATATTATCACTATCATTACTAAGACTTTTACAAAAGAAAAGAAATATGTCTTGTTGCTTACAAGGCAGTTTAGGCTAGAGAAGCGTGAAAGGCTGTACTCCTAGTTTAAATCTTGAATAAAAGACATAGAAAGCAATTGGAACTCTCAGAGAGAATATGGAGGAAAAAAGAAGGAAAATATTTTATTTAGAAGGTATGTCTTTAGCATACTTAACCTTTGAATCCCATTAGATAAAAAAACATAAAGCTTCTATTTTAAAGGTATGGCTATCTATCAACAACTAATTGTACCATCAAGTTTCTGTGACATGCCATGAAAGGCACCAGTTAAGGTGGATAGTATGTGTCATGTGCCCTAAAGAAAGATGGCAGTCTAGTAGAGGAGAGGATTCAGATACACAAGGGATACACAAAACAAAATAGTTGTATCATGGCATACACCAAGAGTCATGCATTATAGCAACCAAATACTTAGGATTTGGGGCAGTATTTTTGTTGGTTTGCATTTAGACCACTCTTGGCCAGGGCAACTTCCATATATGCTGCTAGAATACACAAAATCTGAAGTTCTGAGAAGCATCCTTGTACTCCAACATGCTAACCTTCTCCCCACTCCTTCTCTCACCAACTCAGGCTGCAGACTACACATTCTGCCATTGGATAATCTCATCTTTTTTCTTGAAGAATTTAGGGTTCATTGTAATCCCTTCACGTACAGAACGAATGACTCGAAATTACAAGAGCATAATGTAACTTGCCCCCACCCGAGTCCTCCTTTCCCTGGTTCAATTCCAGTTCATATCGCGCTTGAAATAATCTAGTATTTTAATCAAGGAAATAAAAGGTTTCTCCTCATCTGGAAAGACTAAGAGGTTTGGCTGAACGATCTTCAGGGATCCTTCCAAACGTTGATGATTCTTGAAGAATGGCAGGGGTTTTTTGTTTGTTTGTTTGTTTAAATATTTATTTGACAGAGATCACAAGTAGGCAGAGAGGTAGGTGGGGGGTAGGGGGGAAGCAGGCTCCCCGCTGAGCACAGAGTCCAATGTGGGGTCGATCTCAGGACCCTGATATCATGACCTGAACTAAAGGCAGAGGCTTAACCCACTGAGCCACCCAGGCGCCCCTAAGAATGGCAGGTTTTGCTTCAGACATCATTCATAGATTTTTCCAAGACAAAACTAGTTTTTCCCCCTATTTGCTTTCTCTGTCTCTTATCACTATTTAGCACTATATACATCTTGAAAATGTTTTTGTAATCACTATTTACTTATTTAATTTTACATTTTTATAAAATTTTGAGTTCAGTTGACATATAATGTCACATTAGTTTGAGGTGAAAAATTTTTTTTTAAGATTTATTTAGAGAGAGAGAGAGAATGAATGTGGGAGGGGTAAAGGAAAAAGGAGAGAGAGAATCTCAAGCAGACTCCCCGTTGAGTGCAGACCCTGACACGGGGCTTGATTTCATGACCCTGACATTGCCTGAGCCAAAACCAAGAGTTGGACGCTCAACTGACTTAGCCACCCAGGCACCCTAAGGTGAGAAATGGTTTTAAATCTCAAGAAACTAGCCCATGAAACTATATACTATACACTAATGCTACCGGATTTATCTATTGGAAATAGTTCCTATCATACCACAGTTGATAAACTCTGCATATTATGTCCATTTGTTTGCTGAATAATCATATGAAAAAAAGACAGGGACAACAGATGACTGTGACAAAGGATGGTCCCTCCGCAAGATGGAGTTCATTCTTTTTGCTTTTATTCTCTAATGGCAAGGAAATTTTACACTAATCGTAGAAATCTATGTTGTGCATTTGAGATGCTTTTGACAGTTCTATCATTTTTTCCCCTAACCATTCCATTCTAGAGGGTACTGTCTGTGTTGGGGATGCTGTGTCCCTCTCCTGCCTCCCTTCTAATAAGAAATTAGCCCTTTTAAACCTACTGTGTAAAATATCATGCCAGTAATTTCCTCTGCTAGGTATCGCAATGAACGTTATCGTGGCCATTGAGTGGTCCACATTAAAATTACTGCTGTCGCCTGGATTCACATACTCCAGGAAGACGCGAGGCTAAGTTAGAGAGGAAGCAATCATGAGATCCTTCTTTTTCTCTCTTTTTTTGTTTCATTGTTGTTGTTGGTGGTGGTTTGTTTGTTTTTGCTTTGAAAATGGGTCCCTGATTTCGATACTAACTACATGCCATGATTCAGTTTTCTAAATGGTGGGACAAATGCTATATCTAATTTGATCTTACCAAGCCTTAATTCAAATTTATTCAACTATATAAAAAAGAAAGAACTCAATCCTAAACACCCTTTTTAAAAGTGCTCCAACAATCTAACATTGTGTCACTGCCAGACATGAGGACAGACCAAATTATGAATGAGATGTATTGCCAAGAATTAGAAACTTCTACCTCTTTTGCTCTAACAAATATGATACCTACTAAAGAAATCCCTACTAAAGAAAAACTCTCATTTTGTTAATATTTTAATATATTTTCATGATGCCAAATATCTGAAGTGAAATATCATCATGAAAACATAAATACATTCCTTAAATGATTTTGATATCTTACCAAATAAAACCGAAAAAAACTTTTGAAAGTACATTTTCTATTTGCTTTGTACAGTGCTACTTTCAACTATTTAACTCCATGAACTTTAAAATCCCACATTAAATTTGGCTGGGTACATATCTGTGGTCTTATAAGACTAATTTTAGATCTCTGCTATTTTCCCAAGCAGAAATACAACTCAAGTTTTGAACTTCTGCCTCAACCCCTGAATATGGGAATAATCATTCTTGTTTTCTAAGAATAAATAAATAAAATCATGTAACTGAAATCGTGGATCTAGTTAGTCTTCAGATTGGCCACCCGCTGGTCTTCTTTTCTTCACTGACATGCCCCAACCACCCCTACAAATGATACTGGTGATACTAAATGCTCATGCTAATTACACTAACATTACTCACACGACTCGCTAAGAACCACAGCTGAGATGGCTTATCTTCCATATATATATATATATATATATTCACTGTAAAAATGCTTTTAAAACTGCAAAGTAATCCATTAAATGAAGAAAGCAAGCAGGAAAGGATGAAAATTTGGTGCTTCGCCTAAGGCACACCGGGCAGAGGACTGAGCTACAGTCACAGACTAACCTCTGTCCCCAGGCCCTCCGAGAGTTGTGCCCGCCCTGTGTAACAGACCCAAGGTCATACAGCAAGGACACGGCAGAGCTGGGATTCCTACACGGGGAGTGTGTCTCTAGGAGCCACACCCATCACTACTGCTCTGTGCTGTGTTGCAGGATGAAGGAGATGCTTTCCATCTCCGCCTGAAAGCCAAGTAATAATTTTTTTAAGATTTTATTTATTTATTTGACAGACAGAAATCACAAGCAGGTGGAGAGGCAGGCAGAGAGAGAGAGGAGGAAGCAGGCTCCCCGCCGAGCAGAGAGCCCGATGCGGGGCTTGATCCCAGGACCCTGGGATCATGACCTGAGCCAAAGGCAGAGGCTTTAACCACTGAGCCACCCAGGCGCCCCAACCAAGTAATATTTTTTAAATAAGTCGTCAAATAATCAAACCTTTTGACTGTGGGGGTTTCATTTGTATATAAAGTGATACTCCGTGCTGTGTTGTCTTCTCATTTCAAGGAATATAAAAATGGTAACTATTACTTTTTCTCTTTTCAGAAGATTACATTGAAGTTCCCACTTGTTCACTCTCACTCTTCCAATAAACACTTTTATTACAATGGAGTTGAGTACTAAGTTCAAAACGTGAGTATCCCATCTCCGGGTTTTCCTCCTCTGTCCAGCTCACCTTCCCAACTGGATCATTCATTATTCTAATATACCTCTTTGATTCTGTAACCTCTGGCAAAGAAGTTCCCAGGAGCTTCCGCCACTTCCCAGCCTACACCTAGTGCTAACTTCCTGCCCAGCCAGGACTCACCATTCACGAACCTTCCATTCCCTGTCATACCTCTGGGTGTGTGTGTTCCTATTCTGTCTCTCAGTAAGGAAGGTGTTACCTCTTATCCCCCTTTGGCTTTGGATATAAATTCTGACTCACTCACCAGACCCACTTCCAATGGCATCATCTCCGTGAAGCCTTGATGACCCCATTAGATAATCTAACATAAAATTCTTACTCTAGTTTCAGGAAATGCTTTATCACTATAGTCTTTTCAGATGGAAGGTTTCCTTGTCAGCAGCTAACCTGGGTGGGCCGCTAATGCCATCCTTAGGAGTTACCAGAGAAGAAACTGTTTCATAAGTGGCCCCTCTCCTTGTTTCAAAATTCTAGCTACTAAGTAATTCTCCCCCCCACCCACTTTTTTTCTTATTCCCAGGCTGAACAGCAGCATCTGGAAGAAACCCAGTAACACAGAAGCGACAGGGAATCATGAAACCTGAAGTTAAGATACAGGAGTGCCCGATCTACTATGGCCCTCTTCTGAATGAGAAGAATTACTTGTGATGTCCCCTGGCCCACCTCTTATGTCTGTTCCTGGGTGAGATTTAAATGAGATTACAGCTGTGAAAAACTCTTTGTCAATTGTAAAGCCACATATAGAATGTAAGACATAGAACAGACACTCAATCAAAGTTACAGTAATTCACTAATGATCATTTGACCACAGATTCATGAATCTTAAGAAGTCCTGGCAAGGGGCACCTGGGTGTTTCAGTCTGTTGAGCATCTGCTATCGGCTCAAGTCATGATCCCAGGGTCCTGGGATCGAGCCCCACATGGGGCTCCCTACTCAGCGGGGAGTCTGCTTCTCCCTCTCCCTCTCCCCTCTCCACCTGCTTCTGCTTTCTCTGTCCTTCTGTCATATAAATAAATAATAACTTTAAAAAAAAAAAGTGCTGGCAGATGGTGGAAGCTAAGGACACAGGAAGATCAGGTTTTAAACCCCTTCTTTACCATGCACCAGCCATGTAACCTAGCATCACAGCAAATTACGGACTGGAAAGCAGAGAACTGGTCTATAAGGGGAACTCTGCCAGACTACTTTAGGAAAAGATCTCAGACCTCTTGGTAACTCTTACGAAGCTGACAAAATGGGCCCAGTTCTGCCCAAGTGGCCAGTGCCCGCAAACAGAAATAGAAAAACATCCCTCAACATCACTGCCAGCCCACTCCCCCACTAAGAAAATGTTCCCCATATTTGGATATTATTTGAATGAGGATCAGAGGATAGCCTGCTTGTAGTCTCCACAAATCCACATTGAGACCTGACTCTGGTCATAGTTGTCACAACCCTGGTTTCCTGTTCTATAAAACGAGGGATGGAATATTTATTGTGAAAAACTACTATATAAGTAGTTTTCAGATGACATATAAAATGTTTCAGCCAGTAGAGATTTAATACCACTGAAGTGTTGCTAAGCTACTTAGCCATGTTTCCACTTTCTTCACCCTCATCCTGCCAGGGAATTTATAATATCCGATATTAAGAGGTCCCGTTGACTCCTCCCAGTATGGAAGAATACAATGGATCACATCTTTTAGAAGTTTTTTTTATAGAAAGCCAGAAAACTGAGGAATAGTAGTCATATAAGGAAGGCAATGAAATGTCTGGTAAGTAGTAAGATGCCCTTGACCTTGAACATAAGGGACCCTCGCTGACCAGAGAACAATTACTTAGAGAAGATGAGAGAAATGGGCAAACATTTTTTGGTGCCCACGCTAAGCTAATCTGGAAAAGGCAGTGAGACTTTGGGGTACAGATAAACATTTGGGTCAAGGTGCTGATGGCCAAGGTGAGGCCATTTAAATGATTTCTGCTCCTATGATCAGGGACTTGGCTTGACTTCAATTTGGCTCTGTAGACCATGGAAGCCTGTTATAAAGTTTATACCTTGGAAGAGTGAGCCAAGAGCACACCAAACTTCAAGAAACACTTGGTTGGTCACGGTTGTGGGACATATGCCTCCCGTCCCAAGGCATAACCTCCAACTCTATGATGCAAGAAACCGTGGTAACAGGCTGGTTCTTGTCCAGCTCTGCCCAACACGAGCTCTTTAGCCTGATCTAACTCCAACTGCCTAGGTCTCACGAAAATAAGATTAACATCTGCTCCATTCCCTCCTGGGATAGAGAAAGCAAGGCTTTGGAAAACGTAAAGCAGCTGCAAGATGAGAGACTGCAAGGAACCAAGGAATTTTATCAAATGGGATGGAATTTCTTTAATTTAAAGACGACTCACTTCCCACAATTGGTGTCTTCTCTAGTTGTGCAAACCTGTTTCCTATTCGCACGCAGAGCTCTGAGCCTAGAAAGGAATTAGAAATTTCTTTTGAAAGAAGTTGGTAGAGGAAGGAAGAAAAAGGGAAGAGGGGATAAAGAAAAGAGGGCCAAAAGGATGGAGTTCAGAAGTTGAGCTTGTTTAAAGTAAAAGATAGTTAAAAAAAATAATAATAAAAAAATAAAGTAAAAGATAATTAAGATTTAGAATATGCAAACAAAAAGTTTTAAAACTCAAGAAAAATTTTAAAAATAAAAAAATACTACTCATTTACATTAAAAAAAAAAAAAGTAAAAGAGGTCGGATTACATGCTCCAGGTTCTAGTAGCCATCGAAATGCAAAGACAAAACACAACAGTAGCATTGATCAAGAGCCGTGTAGAGGAGGAAAGCATTGCAAAGGCACAATATTTTTTTATTTCTTTATTTTATATCTTGGTATAATTTGTTTGGTTACTAATCTCCAGATCCATCCAAAAACAGTACTCACCAAACTAAACCTCACTATTTCTAGAAGTTCAAACAGCCCCACTGTTCTCAGGGCAAATAAATAAATATAAATATTAAAAATTTAAAAATAGGCCTCCCTTTTTAAAAGATGTAGTGATATGTTTTGAAAAGTGTTGACTGTGCTTATTTTCTATTTTTTCTACATATTTCACTGGATAGAAGAGTTCCCATTTTCTAAGAAACTGAGAAGTTCCTGTTTTATTAGAGAAAAATAATGCCAAGAGGAAATGTAAAAGAAATTTATGCAATGCAATTGTGTCTCTAAAACTGAAGGCAAGAGTATTTCTTAATATGATTACAGTTTTATTTTTAAAAAGACTAAACAGAAATAAAAATGTTCATAGTAGTTGTGTCTGGTAATGAAATGAAAACTTTTTCAGTACTTTTGGAGTTTTCATTAGTGACTATGTGATAGTGTATAAAGAAAAAATCTTTTTAAAATAAAAGGAAGTTATATATATATATATATATATATATATATATATATATGTATATATATATATATAGAAGCATTTTCTGTTTTATGTGATTTTCTGCATGAGTATTAAAAAGTGGTATATTTTCATTATAATGATTACTCTTAAAATCTGGTAAAACATATTGATCAGTAATTATTGAACAAGAGGAATGTATTAAGGGTGTAAGATTCTTTTTTTCTTGCAAAAAACCTAACATAACTAAATGAAATTTCACTTATTCAACAAATATTGGCTGCATACCCATTGCTGGCTAGCTTTTTAAATGATATAATATTCTACAGTGCTGTGGAGTTGTGATGATTTACAACAATAATCAATATTTAGGGGCGCCTGGGTGGCTCAGTTGGTTAAACCTCTGCCTTGGGCTCAGGTTGTGATTCTGGAGTCCTGGGATCGAGCCCCAAGCCCAGCTCCCTGCTCAGCAGGACGTCTGCTTCTCTCTTTCCCTCTGCCTTCCCCCACCCTCCCCCCCACCCCACATGGCTCCTGCTCTCTCACTCACTCTCTCTCTCTCTCTCAAATAAATAAAATCTTTTAAAAAAATAATCAGTATTTAGTATTATATAAGTAAAAGGTTTGGATATATGATTTAAACCACAGCTCATATCTGAAGACCACACATGTAAGGATTGAGCAAAAGTATCAAAATTACAGAATTCTTTCTGAGGCAAAATTAGTAATTCTCAGAATCCTATGTAAATGGTGTTATCGGTCTGTGTGTCATGCCTCTAACACATGCATGTGAATGACAGCAAAACATCAAGTCTCCTCAAGTTGTGTCAGGTAATTTATGGGTCATTTATGTAATACAGAGAACAATGAAAAAAATAAGTTAAATGAAATTAAATAAGTTGAATGAAAGCGTAATTTTGAGACAAGTTTCATATAATTTATCAATGTGCTTTTTAATTTCAGTACTATTTTTTTCATTCCATTCATGAAAATTATAGCCTGTATCTCTAAAAGATGGGTATTACTTTAAAAGAACCCCATAAGAATGATTGCAAACTAACGAATTAACAGTAATTCTGTAATAGTAGTAAACACCCAGTCTTGTAATGATTTCCCTATTGTCCCAGAGCATTTGTTTTTTTTTTATTGTTGGTGGTGGTGTTTGTTTTATTTATTTATTTATTTTTTTAATTTTCTTTTTAGTTTTTGCTTAAATCAGGATCTAAATAAGGACTGTACATTGCAACTGGTTCCTGGTCTGGGTTTTCATTACCCTGTAGCTCCTTCTCCATCCCTTCCCATTGGTCCCCTTGCAATGTGGTTGTGGAAGAAAACCATTTTTCCTATAGAGTTCCACACAATCTGGATTTTGAATTCCTGCATTGTCACTGAACACGTTCCAGGGTAGACTGCTAGCTAGATCTACAGGCAAGATTAGATTTCTGTCCGGACGCGGCAAGGGCACTTTAAAGGAGGAACATAGGTCAGGTTCCTTCTTTCTTTACGGAGTTCGCAACGACAACATCACTGCTTCAGCCAATCGATCATTAATACTGCAGAATGATGAAACCATAATTTCTCGGGCCCTTCTTCATTTATTAGCTGGGATACTTCTATAAAGAGAAACTCTGCCTCAGTAATAATTCAGCCCATCCTACTTTCAAAAAGTAATCATTGCAGTTTTGGATAAAGATAGGATACAAGATGCATTCTGAGATTCTGGACTGGCTTGGGTGAGTGGAAGCAAAACTGTACCAGGTGAGAAAGAGACAACCTTTTCAAATATGTTAATTTCTCTTTCATGGATATATATGGAGGTCTTTTAAAATGGTTCTACAGGGCTCACAAGCAAATACTTTTCTCTAATTGGACCTGGTGAGATATCTAATGAATCGTGATGGAAATAAGAAGTAGTTCCAGCCATTAGCAAATGTGCGTATGGTGTAACAAACAATAAGTTCTTAATTTCTATATGGCTCCATGACACAATCAGTATTGCTGTAGTTGGCCTTACGATGGGTTTATATGCTTACCTGCCCAGGCGTCAAGTTCTGAAAACTCTTGAGACTTGAGGAAGAGGACTGAGATGTCTGGAAAGTTGCTTGGTGTCCCCTCCTCTCTCCTCTCCTTTTCTCTCTCTCTCTCTCTCCCCTCCGCTCCCCTCAGCTAAGCCCCTCTCTCATTAGAACAAAGCAGCCAGCCAGGCAGAATTGCTCCATCCCTCCTCCAGGTTAACTTGTCTGACAAGGGAGACTGTAATTTCCTGTAAAGGGGAAAAATTCAAACTTCCTCCTTTAGGGTCCTCTGGATGCTAGAAATAGAGATAATACTATCCAATAAGTAGTTAATTAAGAAGAGGAGCTAAAATTCAAAGTAAAATCAGTCCGAGATAAGATGAATAATAGAAGCTACTGAGCTTTAGGGAAATGTAAATGTAAAAAGCAAATTTCCCCAAGTTTTCATATGCCAAAATATGCCCCAATTGGCTACTGAATCTGTAAGTGACATATAGAGCCAGACAGAATTTCTAAATATGTCTTCTCTGCTAGTCCACCTGTCCTTGACAATTTGTCCCAGGGCTGTATGCATCAAGAAGACAAGGCGAAAGGATTAGGAATAGCATTCTCTGGTAACTGCATTTCAAGTTAGCAATATCTAGTTCTCAGAGGCTGACAGTTCTGAGGTCAGATGTCTCTGCCGACAGCACCTGGAAACATTAGCGAGTCACGTGACTCTCCTATTTTTCACCACCAGCTCAAATCATGTATTTCTCCGACCTCGCAGAACAATGGCTGCTGAGTCATCTTATATTTGAGGCAAAAAAAGGGAACAAGTTATAACCAGCAAATCTCTGAAATTCACTTGTCTTCTTTTAAGAATGACAGTGGAAAAATACCATTCTGAACTTCGGAGGCAGAGGCATTTTTCAAGAAGAGGTAAATTTGAGATGCATGTACAGCGGGTTGAAGAGCTGTGCTACACCTCAGAAAAAATCTCTCTAGCCCTCTATTTTCTCATGTGTGGGATGGAAGAGTGACACTAGAGAAAAGTTCCTTGAGATCTAAAATTTAAAGAATCTGGGGGCACCTGTTGTGGCTCAGTGGGTTAAGCGTCTGCCTCCGGCTCAGGTCATGATCTCAGGGTCCTGGGATCGAGCCCTGCATCAGGCTCCCTGCTCAGTGGGGAGCCTGCTTCTCCCTCTCCCACTACTCCTCCTCTTTCTCTCTCTTGCTCACGCACTCTCTCTCAAATAAAATAAATAAAATCTTAAAAATAAATAAAATTTAAAGAATCTGTACTTTTATCATTTCAAATTCCTTGCATGAGTTAGATTCAAAGGGGATTGATATGGTGGGAATGCAAACCAGTTTGTCTCTGTGACTTAACTGATAGGTTGTTTAGTTGAACTGATTAGTCAAAATAGTATATTATCATCCCACTAATGGCAAAAATAACTTCAGAGTTTAGTAAGACAGACTCTGGACATGTATTTCCATTTGTTATGGATTAGTCAAACAGGAAATATTTCTATTAAAATGGCAATGCCATATTAGATAAAAGCAGTCTGCTGTGTGCCTTTCCCATCACAGCCCCGGTGCATATAGTGTGTGAGAATTCAGTTCTCTCCAAAACCTTAGAATTTCCTCCAAAATGTAATACAGGGATAAAATGGCACATCAATCATGACGTAGAATGATACCAAAAATACAAGGGGCTCTTCGTAATGGTGTGAGACTCCTTCAAAAAAGCTAGAATACACACAACTATCTCCAGCAAGGAAAGACGATTAAAGGTGATTTAAGGGCAGCATTTCCTGGGGGGGCAGACAGTGTAGCAAAACATGTTTTAGCACTTGTATGTGCTGGCCTGGTTTCCTTTCTCCCCTCCTGCCCTATGTGCCATCTCCCCTCCTTCTCTCTGCCCCAGCCACACTGGTCTTCTTGGTGTTTCCAAACACACTCGACATACTTCCTCCTGAAGGGTCTGCCATCACTCTTCCCTCCGTCTGGAATGTTCTCCTCCTAGATATCCATGGGACCTATTTCTCCCACCTACTTTTGCTCAAATGACACTTTCTTAGTGAGGACTGTCTTGACCTCACCATTGAGGATGGAAACATACACTTCCATCCACCCTTATCCTGATTTCTATTTTCTTTTTTTTTCTATAACATTTATAAGCTTCTGCTGTACTAAACAATAGGCTTATTTATTAGGTTTCTTGTTTATAGCTGTATTCATCCCATAAAAAGTGAACCTGTGTGGGCAGAGAATTTCCTGGAGTTGGATATAGGATAGTAAGAAGTATTTGTTCATTGATACATTCCACATGCCTGCATATGGATATGAAGCTTCCATTTATAATCAGGCAAGGATAGCTGGGTTATCTGGTTAAAGAAATGCAATTATAGTTCCTTCATCCCAACGAAGTTACACATCTATGTGGTCCTTGGCCCATCACCTAGTGGCAACCTATAAGCCAATGCATTTATTTATGCTTGTTTTTAAGAGACTTTTTATGAGACCTCTGTTTTGGAATGTGGAGAGATTAAGGAATGGCTACATTTCACCTAACAGATTGTCTAAAAACACAAGTACTTTGTACTTTGCGAGAAAAGGGAAGGCACCAGCAGGTGGCGCTTCAGCCTTCTCCCCCAACCCCACCACCCCACTTCCCAGCAACACTGAACAGTTGTGTTATTCCCTACCAGCTTTCAGTTAAAAAAATTGTCCACAACAATTAAATGCTCTTAAAAGCGCTGAGATGCGCACAGTCCAGCACTGAATTACGGACATCACTCGCCAAGTCAGGTGCTAATCATCGCGCACAATGCTGTAATCCTAGGACACGCCTATTAGTGATGAAATAACCATATATTGTTTGTTTTTGCTTAAAACGGAAGGGGCAGAAGGCGCCTATGGAAAAGATCTTCAGTTAGACTCCATGAGAGAGGTTCATACTCAAGAATTTCAGGGAAGGCAAAAACTTGTTTTATGTTAAAATAAAAGGAGAATTATAGAAGGGTAATAACTGGGAATTTCAAAGGTACACAGGACCACGAGCCTGACTGTTTGCAGCCCAGCAAGAAAAGCACTGAGAACTGACCTAAGTAAGAAACAATAAAAGCATCTACTTGCCACTAACATTAGACAAACAAACTCCAGAAACCACAGGCTACTCTTAAATATCAACATGGTGTCCTCAGTGGACAACGGAAGGTTAAGGATTTTTTTTCCTTTCTCAGACTCAGTTCCTCACTGCTGTGTGCACCAAAAAGTATAAATAAAATATTCATGAAATCCCAAGCATTCAAAGAGAAAGAGGGAGATAAATAAATAAGAGCAAAAGTGAGAACAGGTATAGCCCTAACAGATGTTGGTGAGTTTCCAGTTTTATTTCTTAAGACCTTCCCAATCATAACTAATTCAAAATGACCGTTGTGAAGTCAAAATGCATAAGAGGGAAAGGTTAGGTTTGAGTTTGTGCCATCTTTTTATTAAAAGAAGTTTTGTGCTCACTTAAAATTTGTTGCAAAGCCTCAGATTGGTCTCAGAAATGCCTTATTCCCAGAGGGCCTTTGAGCTGAGTACCGTGTGGAGTGGGGCCAGAATACAAGAAAATGTCTGGCCTCCCAGCCAGACCTGCCCCAGTGCTTATGAAAATCTGGAACAAACCAGGCCCCTGACTTTAGATTAATGTGACGTGCTTCAAAGATGGTGAGAGTCAGGCCCCGGCAGAAGTAATCTAGTTTGTCGCCTACTGCTGAAATAAACACCATCACTTAGCTCAGAGTCACTGCTGTCTTGGGAGGGAACACTAGATGTCACTGCGCCCATGAAATGCCATCCCGGGAGCTGGAAAGTAAAGTGAAGGAACACTCAATATACTTTCGACTCTAGTTGTCATCATTTGGACCCCATAAGGTGAGCATTTCACAGCCAATAAAGCCCAAAGATTTTGCCACCATTCCCCCCCCAAACACTCAAGCCATGTCAGTAGTAAGTAATACTTTTATTGTGATCATAGGTATTAGATTCTTCTCAGAGTCTGGGCAAATTACCAAGGAGGAGATGACTCGGGGGACGCCGAGGTAGCACACACAGCCACAGCCACACCGGTTGTTAGAATCCTGAACACTTACCTACAGGCTCATAAAGAATCATTGCTCCAGCCCTCAGAGCCCTCATCACATCACTGTCCCAAACGTCCCCAGGCTCCAACAACCACGGGGTTACAAAACATCTCTGCAAGATTATTGGGGGCGCTCTCCCCGACAGGCTGCTCCTGCTGTTCTAGACAGTTGTTAAATACATATTTAAATATTTTTTATATCATCGCTGTGTAAGGCAAAATGGATGAATATGTAGAGGTCCTCTGATTTTCATCGAATCCAGGCAGAAACCTTTGTTTTTGAGTCCGCTACAAGATCCTCTGCAATTTTTGAGATAATGAATTGAAATAAAGTCAGGGACGTGAAAGAAATGAGAGTACCTTCAGGGCACTCAGAAGGCTGAGTGCGCTTCCATGGAAATAGCCAAAAGATACAGGTGTGAAATAAAAGCTTAGTTCTATAAATAATAGTATAAGTAAGAACAATGGTATAAACAATGGGAACCAAAGTTCTCCCCATTTCTGTGATCCCTGACTGTGTGTGTGTGTGTGTGTGTGTGTGTGTGTGTGTGTGTGCAGCAGGAATGACAGAGAGACAACCTCTCGGTCCAGTCCAGTCCTGTAAGTCATTGATTTTGGTGGTTCACGCATCTGAAAGTTTTTAAAATTAAAAGATGGAGGCAGCCAAAGATTTTTAAGGACATTTACACATGCGTACAATTTTGCTTCGTTTATCTGGAAACAAAATGAACAACTTTTTATTTAAACTTTTCCCTACACACTTGGAATAAAAGAGAGGAGGGTGGGTTGCACTGATTTGCCACACAAATGCATGGCAGGGAAAATAAAAAGGACTAGTGATATTTCATGAAAGACCTGTATTTTCAAGTTCAACGTGGAGTTCGGAAAATAACCCACTTTATCATTAATTAATTCTGCTATGTGTTCCCAGGTTGCCAACCTCCAATCGGGAGAATAATAGGACATGAATAATGGATGAGTGTAGGATTTACTCCCTTTCTGGGAATTATATTTTGACTAACAGAAATTTGGAGGATATTTCTTGTTCAGAAAAGAACATTTATGATAATCTGACGGAATGATCAGGAATTAACCTTCTATTTAAAAATATTTAGTAGACTCTCTTTATGTATTTTTGGGCATGGTACTAGGAGGAAGTCCTTATTCTTTATAAAAATATATCTTAAAGAAGAGTTCAGAATAAGGATGACTGCATGGAAAAAATCATGCAAATTTCATGGTGAAGAACTTATATTCATTTGCTAGATAATTCTAATACAAATTATACAGTTTCACAAAATATTAAATTATTAACTGCCAAGATTATTTGCATATGCAAATGAGTCAGAGTTGACCTACATGGCATTCTGCTAATTTGACATTCTACTAAGGGCGCTGAAAACAAGAAAGCTCACGTAATAGATTTTTTTGGTCTTCAGCATCAGAACTCTTGGCTTTTTGTTTTGCTTTATCTGGGGCTGCATAAACTGAATTTAACAGCTACTTTCTTTCCTTATATAGTCAAGGGGCCTTTGCCAGATGCCTGGGGAGATTCGTACCTGTCTACCCTGTTACCTGGGATGAGGAGTCAGGGCTGTGAGAAGCATAATAAAGGATTTTATAACATTTTTTTGGTCTACAAGATACGGAACTTCCTTTATAACACAAAAGTTAAAAATGTGTCTTTTGGACACTGAACTTCCAAAAATATTTTTGGATTATATAACATACAAAAGTAGGTAAATAATAGAAAAAGATTTTTCTAAACTTTTTTTTATTCTTTACAGTTTTTCACCACATGTAGATGATAAAAAGACAAATCACTTTTTAAGGGTAAAGTCCGATCCAGATCACATAAGTGTGTTAGGCAAATAAGGTCAACTCTGTGTAGAGAAATTTAAAAGTTTTGGGAAATAAGCTGGGAAAAGCCTGAAGTCAAAGGGTAAAGAACTCGCACTGAGTTGGAGCTTGTGCGATAATTTTTAATAAATAATAAAAAACTGTACAAATACATGAATAATAAAATTAGTAGGTAGCACATATTGGCCAGTTGTCCCATGAATCAACAATTAGTATTTGACATGCATTATCTTGTTAAAGATTCAAGCCATGTGAATGAATAACGCCCACTATCTACATTTCACAGAAAAAAAAAATAATTCGGGGCTTAGAGAAGGTAATTAACATCTTCAGGGTCATCTTTCCAGTTCTTGATCACCGGAATCTGATTTGACTCCAGAGATGGTTCTCCTAGCCATTATGCTATATGTTTTTTTTTAAATTTTTAAAAGATTTTATTTATTTATTTGACAGAGATCACAAGTAGGCAGAGAGGCAGGCAGAGAGAGATGGGGAAGCAGGCTCCCTGCTGAGAGCCCGATGCGGGGCTCGATCCCAGGACCTTGAGATCATGACCTGAGCTGAAGGCAGAGGCTTTAAGCCACTGAGCCACCCAGGCACCCTGTTATGCTATATTTCTTTGCAAGTAACATAAAAGAGGTGTTTTGGGGTGTGTTTGACCACAGTGCTGGAGAGAAAAGAATAATTTCCCACCCCACAGTCTTCTAGCAATTTCACTCACAAAGGGGCTCTGTCACTGAAAACACATCAATAAAATGGACATTTCTTCCAGTGGAGAATTTTAATGAAGTACTTTTGTTTGTAGGATAATTTACATTATGTAATAAAGTGGGGGAAATTCTTCAAAAAATAATATTTTTGCACTCTCCTGAATTAAGCTGACATTTATTTCAAATATGATATTCAGGCATTATAAAATGAAACCTCACCCAACTTTGAAAGAGCAAAGATAAGGCTATCTAACAGACCCTGAAAACCACTGGCCAGTTCTTGGTTCTCCAGTGACTCATTTACAATTAGGCGTAGTTACATGGCCCATACTCTCAAAGACTGAAAACATGAGAAATCGCCTGCTTCATGGTCTTTGTTTAATCGGAAACTAAGACCAAAGATGTTGAGGACTCACTTCACCGAGCTGAGTCCCTGCCACCCTCAAGGGTCTACCACAAGCCACCCCCCCCCCATGAGGAAAGCAGTCCCAGGGGGTTCCCTCTGTACCCAGGCTTTGAGTCATGTGACCAACTATCAAGGGTAGAGAGGTAGGGTCTTCTATTCCCTTTCTTCCTTATGTGCTTCACCACAAACTCCCAGAGTAGAAGAACTTGAAATTATACGCAAAGCCAAAGAAGTCTAACACTTTGGACTCAGATCATATATACTGTTTATATTATTGGCTTGTCCTGGGGCTCTTGCTCTCTGTCTGATTCAGAACCCAAATCTTCTTATTTCCAATCCAGTGATTTTAATTTCAAGAGGGCCACAGTTTTATCTTAAAGTTCTATTTTTCAAAATCAAAACACATTAAACTTAAGGTTAAAATCAGAACAAGTGCTTGGTATTATGATAAAGCTGTCCTTGCCAATCTGTAGGGAAAAAAAGACCATTTAACGAGTGGCCCTGGAACAATATATTATCCAGACAGAAAACATAAAATTAGATTCTTACCTCATATCATAAAAACAAATAAGGAAGAATTTAAGAATTTTAGAAGTCAACATAAAAGAATATTTTTATGCCCTTATTATTCGGGGAAGAATTTCTTACAAGGTAAGAAATGAGAAATGTAAAGGAAAAAATTGTTGAAGTTGACAACATCACAATTAAGAACTTATGCTCGATCTCAGGGTCCTGGGATCAAGCCCCACGTCAGGCTCTCCGCTCAGCAGGGAGCCTGCTTCCCTTCCCCTCTCTCTGCCTGCCTCTCTGCCTACTTGTGATCTCTGTCTGTGAAATAAATAAATAAAATCTTTAAAAAAAAAAAACTTATGCTCATCAAAAAAACAAAAACAAAAACAAGTGGAAAAACAATTTAGAGACTGAGAGTCGATCTTTGCAACACTTGTAAGTGACTAAGGGTTATACAAAGAATATACAAATGTCTTATACAGCCCCATGTAAAAAGGTAGCAGCACAACAGATATGTGGGCAAAAGATATAAAGGCAAGGTATAAAAGCAAAAGAGGGTCAGGCAGACAAAAATGTGAAAAAGTTCAGTATTTCCAAGTGTTGATAAGGACGTGAAGGAATGAGACCTCTTTATACAGCTGCTGGGGATGTGGAAATGACACACCTATTTTAGAGAACAATTTGACAATAAAACAGGCAAAACTCTGCACACCACAACTGGGGCATCCCATTCCAACCTATACCTTAGGCACAGCTTCTCCATCAGGCCACTGAAGCAAATGAGTTCCAGCTGTGGCTGTGGTTATCACTCCACTGAGCTCTAGGAGCAGCTAAGTGCTGGTGGGGGTGAGGGGAGAGGGCCAGGGATGCAGCTGTGAATGGCCTACAAAAATATTATTTTCCCGGGGCGCCTGGGTGGCTCAGTGGGTTAAAGCCTCTGCCTTCGGCTCAGGTCATGATCCCAGCGTCCTGGGATCGAGCCCGACATCGGGCTCTCTGCTCTGCGGAGAGCCTGCTTCCTCCTCTCTCTGCCTGCCTCCCTGCCTGCTTGTGATCTCTCTCTCTGTCAAATAAATAAATAAAATCTTTAAAAAAAATATTATTTTCCATATGCGCCATAACTCAGAAAGGATCACGAAAGCACTGCCCAGAAAAACTGCACATTTGTAGCAGGGCTCATGCACCGAGTATTCCTGGCATTATTGTAGGTCGTAGCCACTGACCACCCCTCACCCCGTGAAAAGGAAACTACACCTAAATATTCACTAACTAAAATGAACCGTACTACATTCACACAATAGAATACTTTACTGCGTGAACATGAATGAACCATCCTTATGTATAACATTAGGGATGAATTACAACCATATGTTTCGCAGACAAAAAGTGTTAGAAGCATACTCTAGTATTCTGTTCTTTATATAAAGCTGAAACACGTAAATACAACTTAAAGGAAAACACGTAAGCATACTCAGTACTACACACCACTTAAAGACATTTTCAGGGGAGCCTGGGTGGCTCAGTGGATTAAAGCCTCTGCCTTCTGCTCAGGTCATGATCCCAGGGTCCTGGGATCGAGCCCCGAATAGGGCTCTCTGCTCAGTGGGGAGCCTGCTTCCTCCTCTCTCTGTCTCTGATAAATAAATAAATAAAATCTTAAAAAAAAAAAAAGACATATTTATACATAAAGAAGATGGGAAAAATTCATGGGACTAATTTAGGGATTAAGGTGATGGTTTCTGTCAGTGGGAGAGCAAGGGAATGCTACACAAAGGGCATCAATTGTGTGGGCCATAAAAATGAACACAATCAATATTTTATTTTATTATTCTTTATACCTTTTTATTTGTCTTCCAAATTGCATGATACTTTTTTTTTTTTTTGAGAGAGAGAGAGAGAGAGAAAGATCAAGCAGGGGAGGGGCAGAAGGAGAGGGAGAGAATGGAGCCCAACGTGGGGCTTGATCTCAAGACCCTGAGATCATGACCTGAGCCAAAACCAAGAGTCAGATGCTAAACTGACTGAGCCACCCAGGTGCCCCTCAAGTTGCATGGTACATTTTTAAAAATAGAACCAGTCAAGTTACTTGCTAATAAATGTTTATATAAAGAACGGAGAATTATGCATCCCGAAGACTAGGGTTTCCGAGATGATGCGAACGTCTAAGCAGAAGGTCACACGGTCATCTACCCATCTATTCAAAACCAAGAGTCCCCTGCCTTCCAGTTCCCATTCTGTCTGCAGCCTGGTTTTCTATTTTCTTCTTTCCCTGCTCTTCTGGTTCTCCTCTCCTGTCTCTCAGCTTCAAATCAACTTACTAGCCCCTTCTCCCAGTCCCTTTAAACCATACACAATGATAAGAATAACTCATAAGCACGGGGGCCTCACTGTGAGGCAGGCCCCATTCTCAGTGCTTCAGACACTCCTTATTGAATCTTCATGCCAATTCTGCAGAGCAGTGACCACAATGATGCCTGTTTCCAGGAGGGGAAAGAGGAACTTCCAAAGGCTGAGAAACGCGTCCATGGACACCGAAGGAAAATAGGGGACCCCGATCCTAACCCACATACTGAGTCTAAATGGCAAACTGCTCTCAACTCTGTTATTCCACTGTCCACACGTCCATGCAAAATATCATAAATATTGTATATTCACTTTAAAAGAATGTGAATTCCTCAGTTAAGATGAGATAGGCAGGTTGAGGGGAGAACTTAGGTTATTTTTATATTTTGGACCCATAACAATGTTATATTAATGTTACATTTGAGGCAAACAGCTCTAGGAGGGAGAATCCTTTATAATAATCAATTTTCAGACAAGGACAATGACGTTAAGAAGAGGTGAGTCAGTATAAACCAGACTTATAGAGCTGGCAAGCAGCACAGCAAACACTCAAAACCAGGTCTTCTCCAGAATCCAAAAGCCCAGGTTCTTGATGACAGCGACATTCCATTTATTGGCTATACATAGTCACTGGTCTATGGGAAAAAAAAATCACATTTTATCAAAGAGGATTCTATAAGAAGTTCATATGTGTGTGTGTATTTCTCTCTATTCCAGATCTGCATATCCCTTTGACATACACTGGCTTAAAATCGACTACACTCACCAATTTGACTATATTTCAATACAGTCTAAAAGTCGGAGCCCTTATCTGGTGGGTCAGAAATGTAGCCATAGTAAGACCAGTTCACTTTTGAGCTGAGGAATAGAACATTCCCTCCTACTGTACACCTACAGAGAATCTTTTTTCATCAACTTTAGCAAAGTTTCTCTGCGAAATCAGCTTTCAGTGTCTGATGGTATGAAGGAAGACATTCTTTTCCTTCGTTCCTTTTTCTGTTTTTGCTTTTATCCATGTTATTATTTTTATTTTTAGAGAGACAGAGAACAAGCATGTTCAAGTTGGGGGGCAGGAGTGAGGAGGGGAAGAGGGAGAGGGAGAGAGTTTCTTCAGCACAGAACCTCGTATGGGGCTCAGTCTCACTACCCTGAGATTATGACCTGAGCTGAAATCAAGAATCAGACACTTGAGCCATCCAGGAGCCCCTGCTTCTATCCATTTTAAAGCCTAAATGTTCATAAAGAGTTTTCAACAGTTTCTCAATGACAAAGTACTATCTTCTCTTTTGCACACTGAAGCTAATTTTTTTAATTTTCACAAAATATGTAGATTGAGAAAAAGGTTTTTTTTAGACTATATGTGGTTTCTCCTGTTAAATGTGTTTAGAGTAACAGTCACCACATAAGTAGCTCAATTTTAATAATTAATAATTTAATAATTTTGGAAACACTAATTCCAATAATTAATAATTTCATAATCTTGGAAACACTAATTCCTAAGGTCAAAAAAGACTATATCATGCTGTCCTTAAAACTGAATTGTTGGCACTAATTATAACGATATAATGCTCGGGACATCAAGTTTGATATGCTATATGTAAATATACATCAATAGTGAATATATATCAATTCTTCCCAACTCAATGAAACATATAATAGCCTGCAATATTTTTACAGATTTGCAAATAGATCTGTCAGTACAATACAGATCAAAATCAGGTAACAACTTCTAAAACCACGCAGTTAATGAAAAGCAAGATGGAAATATCTGGAAAAGCACATCCTCAGTTCATTTTCCTGCTGTAAAAGTCGAAAATAGGTTGACATTGAGAGTTAAAAGGAGACCTTCCCTGAAAATTTAATAACCATTTGTACGTTAAAGCAGAAAGCCCTTGGAGAAACACATCCATCTATCAAAGAAAATTTTTAGTCTCCATGAAGTTGATCTTGCCATTAAACGGTTTCTTGCCTAAGGCACATGACATATTAAAAAAAAAAAAAAAGAGCCACATTTTTGTGTGTGTGATGCAAAGTCATTTTTAAGGCAGTCTTCCTCCAAGCATTAATAAGGCATTCTATTTACATTATTTTTCACATGTACTCAAGCTTGTGACCCACGGCAGGGGAAGGCAACCGTTCTGCAGGTAATGGGGAATGGCAGCTAATCTGGAAAAGATTAAGTTTGTTTTGCATTGGCTGGATTTAGCTTCCATTTAAGTACGAGCATTCTCCCCCTGCGATGCTGTGATCTCACCACCACCAAGCGACACAGTGACACACGGCATGGCGTCCCACACAGGACAGGCTCAGCATTACTGCTTCCTTATTACACAGGCGTGCGCTTTCCCATGCTTTAGGATTCCCCAGAATTCGTCTTCGCTTGAGGGTTTTCTTTCCCTAAACATGGAATCTTCTGTTGCTTGGACCTGCTCTAAAATACTAAGTTTAAGGGGTGCCTGGGTGGCTCAGGTGGCTAAGCGTCTGCCTTCTGCTTGGGTTGTGATCCTGGGGTCCTGGCATCAAGCCCCGTCTCAGGCTCCCTTCTCCCTTTCCCTCTGCCTCTCTCTCATTCTCTCTCAAATAAAATAAATAAAATCTTAAAAAAATAAAAGAAAGAAAGAAAGAAAAGGGTTGTCAGCCAATGGATCTTAGTATTTGTGGGTCTTAGTATTCGTGAGCAGCCATCACGGATACGCTTCATATTTGTATCTTCCTAAAATTCAGGGTTTTAAGAAGAACCTTGAGAGTAAAACACAAAAAAACAGCACACACAAAATATGCACACGTCAACTTGCACGATGTAGATTTCCACATCGGAACTCTACTGATTTTCTTTTTTTCCTGCTGGTACAATGATAAATCTGTTTCAGAGCAATTATTCCTTTTTTTAAAAGATTTTATTTATTTACTTGAGAGAGAGAGAGAGAGAGTGAGAGACAGCACGAGAGGGGAGAAGGTCAGAGGGAAAGCAGACTCCCTGCGAAGCCAGGAGCCCGACGTGGGACTCAATCCCAGGACCCTGGAAGCATGACCCGAGCTGAAGGCAGTCGCCCAACCAACTGAGCCACCCAGGTGCCCCTCAGAGCAATTATTCTTAAGTCACAAATGAAGATCCTTTTGTATGGCACGCAACATAATGTCATATTTATTAGAATGCACATGTTAAATATATCTGAAAAGAAAGACCAATGAAGGATCAAACAATAAATGAATGTGTGCAAACGATTTTCTAAACTTGATGGTCTTAAAGGTGCTTACCTTTAAAATTAAGTACCATATGGCTTCCATATGTATTATAGGCTTTAATTTGTGGCCAATGATAATTACATGTATTGTAGTGCTCTCGGGTATAATGTTTACTGACTAAGATATAGCAGTCTCTGCTCCACGGAGGATTTAAAAATTTGACGTATCTGTATGCGTGAGGACAGCCTACTTCACCCACCAACCAGAAAAGGACATGGGCACCTTCATCCTGGCCTTTGCTTACCCCATCTTAACACCAGCAGGAAGCGCCTCTGCTTCACCCAGCAGCCCCTCTGGAGAGGGTCAGAGCAGGCTGGGGAGTTCCTGGGAGAGTCTGGCCAGGCCTCCGGGAGTTTGGGGGAAGTACATGGAAACACCTGTGTCTTGCATCTACACTTCCTGAAACAAGTCCTTCCAGAAGGAGGAAGAAGGCTTGCTGGAGCCACAGTTGCCAACAGGGAAGAGGGAAGATGGCACAGCATGGGGGGGGGGCAGTCATGGCGTCTGCGGCTCTGTGGGGCAGCTGCTGGGGGCGGGGGAGGACCCCCACAGTAGTCCAAGAAAGAGGATGCTCCACTTGGGGAGGAAGTTAGGGGAGAAGGCAGATGGCAAGATTCCAAAGGAGAGATGGCAGTCCTTTTCGGAGAACCCTCATCGAGGGAGGGGGGCCTGGGGAAACTGTAACCAGGCGTGTGCTTTCCCCAGGACCCACCCACAGACAGCAACGGAGGGAACCAGACAGGATCTCAGTAAGAACTAAGACATCTTCCCATCTCTTTAAGGTTGTATAGAATCTTTGCTGCCATCGGTTCTCATCTCAGGCACCAGATGAGTTAGGTCTGATGAGGGGCGGGGAAGAGTCAAAGACCACCCCTTGCCCCCCAAGTCCAAGTTGCTGAGCAGAAGGAAGGACTGATGAACAAACAAAGCCCCACCCAAGTGCAGACTCAGGAGTCTGGTTTGGAGGTCACAGAGGTCAGATCTGAAGCATGGCTCTGATTGGGATTTTAAACGGCACAGGTTTTTTTTTGTTTTTTTTTTTGTTGTTTTTTTTTTTAATATCTCAAATGACCGGTAGGTTATAGAATATGTCTAATGTTATTAAACGAGCCCTACCCAGTGGAAATGTGGGAGCTGGCAGTGCAGTGAGAGGGACTGGATAGAAACAGAAAGTCAGGGGTGCCTGGGTGGCTCAGTGGGTTAAGCCGCTGCCTTCGGCTCAGGTTGTGATCTCAGAGTCCTGGGATCCAGCCCCGCATCGGGCTCCTTGCTCAGTGAGGAGCCTGCTTCTCTCTCTGTCTCTGCCTGCCTCTCTGCCTGCTTGTGCTCTCTCTCTCTCTCTCTCTCTCTCTCTGTCAAATAAATAAATAAATAAAATCTTTAAAAAAAAAAAAAGAAACAGAAAGTCAACTAACCCACAGATTTTTGACTTTCCAACTAACTAGACTCAAGCACATCCTCTCTATGTGCACAGAGAACAAAAGCTACTATTCATGAAACTCTCCCCTCTGCCAGTTGCTGGGCTTAGTGCTTTATGAATCCATTTAATTCTCATAATAACTAGATGAGGTAGGTATTGTTATCCCCATTATATAGATGAGAAAATTGAGTCCAGCAATGGGAAGTAACTTTCTCAAAGGTAGAGAAGTAGTATGTTTATAGTCAGAGGCTTGTGCCTCTAAGCATTGGATAGCCAAGTGCCCTGTTAATAATGTACCTTGAAGGGTGCCTGGGTGGCTCAGTCATTAAGCGTCTGCATTTGGCTCAGGTCATGATCCCAGGGTCCTCGGATCAAGCCCAGTGTCAGGCTCCCTGATCAGTGGGAAGCCTGCTTCTCCCTCTCCCACTCCCCCTGCTTGTGTTCCCTCTCTCGCTGTGTCTCTGTCAAATAAATAAATAAAAACTTTAAAAAAATTAGTGTGCCTTGAAAGGAATGATCAGAAAATTTATATTCAAGGATGCATACCTGAAACTGTGAACAACAACAACAATAACAAAACACTTGAGGTCCACAGATTAGTAATAATTAGAAAATTTAGAACACAGAATCCTGGGAGTGGAAACCAAGTATTTTGTAAAGTGTAAGGAATCAAACAAGAAGTGAAGCATGTTGCCACTACTAGCAATTCTGTGAATATTTGTTGAATTAAAACGAAATGAAGCCTACTCTTGAAACTGACTTAACACAGAAACTAAAACATGGGCTGCCCGTGTGATCAGAAAACAACACGCGTGTTCATTCAATCAACAAGTACCACTGAGTATTTCCTATGTTCCAGGTTCTTTTCTCTAGGCACTTCCCAGGCTCAGAATGCACAAGAGTGAACAAAACAGGTGTGTACCGGTCCTCATGGAGCTTACCATATATAACTCTATCGTGCCAGGGTTTCATTTTCTTATGATAATGAATCCAGAGGTTAATTCCAGAGGTTAACGATCTGCCTAAAGCCACACACCAAATGTCAGAGCAAAAATCACAATACAGGATTTCTGAATCCTGTTAGCTTTGAGGAGATCTCCAATCTCATTAGAAAAAGGATCAGTTTCAAGAAAAAAAGATTTCTACTTCTGTCGATTGGAGCAAGGTTTTGTGTTGTTGTTTTTTTTTCTTTTTAATCACATTAATGTTTCAAATAGCCTGGTTAGCAAAGGCACAGCACATGTCTACAAAGAATTTCAGGCCCGCCTGTTCTACTTAGTAACTGATGGTTGGTGGTAATGCATCATTTCATGGTTAATGAGTAATCGATACGCTTCATTACAAGGTCAGTCATGAAAAACATAAATGACACTTAATACAAAAGTTTACGTGCAGCAAACCCCAAACACACCATAGCAACATAGAGAGATTGATGAAAGAGGTTTGGTTTCTATAGCAACTATCGCCTGGACCATCTGTAAGCCGAACCATAGCGATGGAAGCAAAATGAGCACTTGAAAAGTCCGCAGTAGGTCTCTTTGTCTATTGCAACATCATGTTAAAATTTCATATTTTTCTTCTATAAGGATAGGCTCCCCTTTTATTTGCCATTTTGCAGTCTGATTGCTTTTTTGTTTGTTTGTTTGTTTGAATGAGCCTGTTTTTACAGAGGCTTGTACATCTAACATTTACAGAAACAACTGTATTTTCCTCCTGAAACTTGCATGCATAAATGAGTAAGCACAAACACAATGGGTAATTGGCATAAGCTGAGAAACATGGATTGTGGACATTTTTTATTATATTTCAAAAGACAGACTGTATAAAATGCTCTTATACAATGACAGTTCTTTGTTTAGGTTTTGTATTCCAACAACCTGCTTTTTATAATACCTGCCAATAGCCCCCCAAAAAACAGTAGGGAAATTATAGCACAATCGTTCTTTCCTCATTACCATACATTTAACTATGCTGCTCACTCTCCCGCCTCTGCTAGGTAGTCGACAATCATTCGCATGTAACTATTACATCTCTGTCTTTATACATACACGGACATATGTACACGTATATTATGTATATGTACCCATATGGGGGTGTGGTTGATTTATTTAAACTTTCTCCCTCATTAAGTCATCTTTTTCTCAAGGTACTAGTGGATGGGCATAGGAAATGAAATATATGAGATATAGGAAAATAACAAAACTTTGTAATTTGGAATAAAATCACTACTTTGAAAAGGAAAGCTTTCCTTCATTAAGTCAAGGTGTGTCACCCAAAGGATACACACAGGAAAGAGAAAGCCAAAAATTTCAAACAAGGAAAAATGGCTATTGTGACAGCATGGATAGTCCTTGCAAATATTGTGGTAAGTGAGAGAATGCAGAGAAAGATGAATATTGTATGATATCTCATGTAGGGAATCTTAAAAAAAAAAGAAAATTTGAAAAAACCATAAAATGGAATGGTAGTTACCGAGGGCTGGGGGGTAGGGGAACTGAGGATCTGCCATTTACGGTTACATACCTGTAACTTGCAGACTTAATACATAGCGCAGTCATTCTAGACAACAGAACTGTATTATGTACATTTAATATGTGAAGGGTCTAGATCCTAACTGTTCCTAACACTAGAAGAAATGATAATTATGTGATGCAAGAGAGGTGTTAGCTAAGGCTTTAACAGGCAATCATACTGTAATAGAAAAGTATCAAAACAACAGGCTGTACACTTTAAACTTACACTACGCTCTATGTCCATTATATCTCTATAAAGGAAAGACAGCTAATTCCCAGCCTTGGTGCAAGCCCCTTCTATGGTAAGGGCTTCACAATTCCCACCATCTGCTCCAGTCGGCCTGGCCCTCCGCCACAGCCTGCCCACTAGGCCGCTCTGGGAGGCCACTGGATTAGGATTCCTTGCTCCCCAGTGCTGGCCTGATTCTGTCTACTTCTGGGTGGTGGAGTGGGATACAGAAGGAACCACGTCTTCACTGAGGATCGGATCTGGATGCTACGGCGAGAGGACAAACACTCATTCTCATGTGTCTCCTGTGTACCCACAAGAAACTACCTGCTCGGGAGTGCGGAGTCTGGCATTTTCAGCGGGGGTGGAGTGACGGAAGCTGAAAGCATGGGGGGAGGTGGGCAATGTTCATGGGTGGTTCCTTTAACAAGGACCCTGTGAACAGAGTTTTCTAAACAATGACAATTTGGTCTAATTTAATAACAGAGACAATAGGGAACTGACCTCATTCCATGGTGTCAGGGTGTATGCTGAGAAAGCGAGCTCGGATGCAAGAACATCAGATTGCAAAGTGAATTCCTCCTGAGACCGAGAGGGCCAGGGCAAAGAGCTTGCCGTTCCTAGGAGCCACGACATCTCAGATGGGGGGTACCCGCAGAACAGACCAACATGCCCAGACAGCACCCGAGAGGGATTCTGTTACAACCTTCTCAATTCATTCTATCTGACTGCCATTCGCGGAGCAGGCACTACGCTAAATCCTTAATCTATATTATCTCGAATTTTCCTAAGACCTTAGAGATTGTGTATCCACCCTACGGGTGAGGAGATGAAGGCTTCGAGGAGTTAAGAAAGAATCTGAAGTAAACTGCAGAGCTGACTTTCGGACTCCTGTCTCTCAGGTTCTAAAGAGGTTCTCAACCTGATCAGGTTTGGCGCCGTCTTACTCTGCTTGAGCTGTCACAAAATACCAAATGCCGGGTAGCTTATCAACCACAGGAATTTATTTCTCACGGTTCTGGGGGTTGGGAGGTCCAAGATCAGGGGGCCAGGATGGCCGGGTAAAGGCCTTCTTTCTGGTTCTTCGACATATCTTTTCACTGTGTCCTCACAGGGAGAAACTCTGTGAGGGGATACAAAGGCATCCCCTTTGTAATAGCACTAAACCCATTCATGAGGGCTCCACCCTCTTGCCCTAACCACCCCCTAAAGGCCCCACCTAATGACGCCATCACTTCTGGGGGTTAGGATTTCAGTAAGGATTTTAAGGGGTTGCATTCAGGTCATACCCGATGTTTTATTGAGAACTAGGGAAACTGAGGCCCAGAGAAGAGGGTTACAGGAACTCAGTCACAGCCAGGGAAGAAACCAGAAATCAGATCTATTATCTTGTAATAGATAACAGGAACACCTGGCTTCCAAATCATGCAGGATGACCTTCCTCACAGGTTCTGTCTGACCTCACCCAAGGGAGCCAGTAAGGTAATCCCAGGTGACATTGTGAGGGTGTCCACCGTCACCTTTGCTTATCTTTCCAAGTAACTTTTCACTGATCTTCCACCCCCCGAAAAGTCAATTTTTTAAAAGATTTTATTTATTTATTTGACACAGAGAGAGAGAGATCACAAAGTAGGCAGAGAAGCAGGGGGAAGCAGGCTCTACACTGAGCAAAAAGCCTGATGCGGGACTCGATCCCAGGACTCCAGGATCATGACCTGAGCCGAAGGCAGAAGCCCAACCCACTGAGCCACCCAGGTGCCCCCAAAAGTCAATTTTACCTTCTATCTCAGGAGTCTAAGGCACGGGCTCTCCCTTCTCTAATCTATCTCTAAAATAAGGAGCTGTCTATGAGCAGCACACTGGTAAAATTCTGGTTGAAGAGCCCTGCAAAATACTGATCAAAATCAGTATTTTAATCATTCTGGGGCATCTGGGTGGCTGATATCTGGGACGGGATGCTTAAGTGTCTGACTCTTGATTTTGGCTCAGGTTATGATCTCGGGATCATGAGATCGAGCCCCATATGGGGCTCCATTCTAGACATGGAGCCTGCTTGAAACTCTCTCTCCCCCTCTCTCTCTCTCTGCCCCTTCACCAAATCATGAGTGCTCGCTCTCCAAAAACAAACAAACAAATAAATAAATAATTTTCTATGTAGCTGCATAATGCAAAAATTTGCCACACAATTAAAGAAAATCTGACAAAGCAGGGAGGAAGATACAGGGGAGGGAAGCTGTAAATGCTACCTGTTCTGTTGTACTGGGCCCTCCTCCACCCATGCAAGAGGTTTAAAAATTATACTGGACCCTTTTATAAGGTAGTGGGTGAAGAACGCTAGCAGGATTACTGTTTTGAAATTTCTAGTGAGTAAGCAACCACAGTGGCCATAGAAAGACAGTACTCGATATATTTCTGCTGAAAGAATGAATAAAAGGAAGACATACATAAATTCCACCAAGTAGTACATCATCAATAAGTGAACAAATAATAACTTTCCTAGAGGGATATCAACATTAAATAAAGGGATATCCCTTTCCTAGAGGGATATTAGCATCCAACTGATTTAGTTTGATCATAACAGCAAATGAAAATCAGCCCTATAATCCCGCTGAAACCAAATTCTCACCCATTGTAAAGAGTCAGTATGAATGCCATGGAGGTGAATTTCAGTGCAAAAAATTATGTGTAGTGCAAACACCTGCTCTTCCAGGAAGAAAGCTGTTCTACAAAGAGGCTACTGCAGGCATGGGGGCACTAGAAAATAATTTCTAATGGCCAGTACTCATTTTCCTATCTCTTACATTGTCTTAAGAAATGGGAACAAAAAATTGCCACTTGACAATTATAAATTATTGTAAAAACTAATGAATTTGAGGAAGTTCTGAGGTTCTCAGAAAAATCTGGGATAAGACTATTAAATGCTTTGGAAGTAGTGCTTTGTCAAGGCCAAAAAAAAAGGAAAAATTCATTAAAAAAGATAAAATGATGAATAACCAAATATTACAGAAAACATGCCTAACAGTTTTTAAAACAAAGTATTGTTTTAATTGTTTTAAATTTTATTATTTTAAAGCATTTATGCTTGTTCTTATGCACTTTCTAGCAAATTTCCCCTTTCTATTATCTGTGGAAAGGAGATGTATTCAAATTTTGGGCAAGTCACACGATATACCAAAGATTATACCAAACCGGGTCAATTCTAAAAGCGAGTACAAAATACAGATTACAGAAATCAAAATAGTATCAAGTTAATCACATCTCCCACATCGAAGATGTTCAACACAGCAAAATGTTAAAAATACAATTAACGCCAGGTCTCTAAAAAGATGTCTAAAACATAGAGATTTCAGAATCGTAATGTTGTAAATACAAATGATCACTCCAAGTGCCCTTTGATTTTATCATTTTGTCATTTATTTAGTACTCTTAAGTAATCTTGTAACTTTTTAGTGCTTCTTAGGAGCAATTGTTGAAAAAGTCCACTGTTGAAAGATGTCTGTGTGATTCTTTAAAATTCAAACTAAATGACCCATTCTATTTGAAAAGCCGCGGTTATGTTACTTCACTCCGTTTTACCCACCTTTGTTTATCATCACACACAAAAGCACATTCCAGAGCCGTTTCATCAGCAAATCCCAATGCTCCCATCTTCAACTATAGACAGAATCCAACCGCTCTGCCCCAGCTCCACCACCAACATTCCAGACCCAGCCACATCATCCCTCACTTCTACTTCCACAACACCTCGTCTCTGGTCTTCCTCAATCTCTCTTCTCCACACAGAAGACAAAGTCATTTTCTTAAAATATATATGAGGCCAGGCCACTGTCCAGATCGAAGTCCTTTGAAGGCATCTTATATCACTTAAAATTGAACTTCTGGAATGGTCTACAAATGGCTCCCTTGACCTTCCCAGCTCCCATCACTCCTGTTCCATCAGCGCCCTTGGACCACAACAGCCTTTTCACTTGCTTTCAAAGCTTGTGCCCTAGAGGGTTCCCCCTGTCCCACATCATCTCTTGGTGTTCCATCCAGGGCTTTAGTCAGAGCCTTCCCTGTTCACTCTACCTTCAAATATCCTCTTATCTTCCTTCGTCTTTAGCGGCTGGCACAATTGGACATTTTACCACATATTAATTTGTTTAACCATCTCTCCACCAGAAATGTAAGCTCCCTGAGGGAAGGGATTTGGTTATTCATTGCTCTAAATTCTAGAACCTTGAACAGTGTCTGTATTTGTATTACTAACTTTTCAAAAGGCTGGCTAGGACTTTCCCATTTCCAATTGTTCCCCTATACTTCTTTGTTACCGCTCTCCTCAGCGGTTGTACATAAGCTATGTACTGAGCACCTACCCACTGCAAGAAAGTGACTTAGGCAGGAGGAGCAACCTGAATGCATATAAATCTCTAATTTTACCTTCAGGGAGACTAGAAAAAGATAAACTTAATTTAAATGAAAAATTATCCAATCTCGCAAAGCAACATTATGTTGAGCACCATGCTATTTTAATAAATGCTCTAATATTGAGAGTAGAGGCACTTTGAGTCAAAGCAGAGTGATAATGAAATGCTTCAGAGAGAACCACCTGCTTACCCCAGTTTTACTGAGAAATGACTGGCATACACCCCAGGGTAAGTTTAAGGGATACACCATGATGGTTTGGTTTACACATACTGTGAAATCAGTACCATGCTAGGTTCAGCTAACATCCACCTTCTCATATACAGTAAAAAGAAAAAAGAAAAAAAAAAAACCAACGCTTTCCTTGTAATGAGAACTCTTAGGACTTACTCTTTTAACAATTTCCCTATATATCAAATAGCCGTGATACACATGACATCCCTAGTGTCTATATATCTTAGAGCTGAAGTCTGTACACTTTTCACCACCTTCATCTAACTCTCCTCTCCCCCCCCCTCCACTTCTGGTGACCACAGATCTTCTTTTTCTAATGGTTGGTTGGTTTGTTTAGATCCCACGTATGAGTGAGATCACACAGTATTTGTCTTTCTCTGTCTGACTAACGTCACTTGACACGATGCCTTCAAGTCCACCTGTGTTGTCAAATATGGTCGGATTCCTTTTTTTGTGGCTGAACAATATTCTATTTTATATATTCACGGATGGACACTTAGGTTATTTCCATGTCTTTGCTATGGCAAATGATGCTTCCATAAACAGAGGGGTATGAATATCTTTTTGAGTTCGTGTTTTTGGTTCTTTGGGATACATTTCCAGAAGTGGAACTGCCTGGTCACATAGTAGCTCTATTTCTAATTTTTTAAAGGTCCTCCATACTGTTTCCATGGCGGCTGCACCAGTTTATAATTCCACCAACAGTGCACAAGGGTCCCCTTGGCTCCACAACCACACCATCACCTGTTCTCTCTTGCCTTTTTGATGGTGGCCACCCCATCAGGTGTGAGGTGATATCTCACTGCGGTTTTAATTCCCATTTGTCTAAGGACCAGTGATACTGAGTATCTTTTCATGTACCACTTGGCTTCTCATAGATCTTCCTTGGAGAAATGCTTATTCAGGTCCTTTGCCCATTGTCTCATTGGTTATTTGTTTTTGTTTTTTTTTTTTGTTTTGTTTTGTTTTGTTTTGCTCTCACATTGTATGGGTTCTTTATATGTTTTGGATATTAACTTTATCATACATACAGTTTGCAAATAGTTTTTCCCTTCTGTAGGTTTTCTTTACACTTTGCTGATGGTTTCTTTGGCTGTGCAGAAGCATTCTATTTTTTTTTTTTTTAAGATGTTATTTAATTATTTGACAGACAGAGAGAGAGAGAGAGAGAGAAACAGAGAGAGAGAGAGGGAACACAAGCTGGAGGGAGTGGGAGAGGGAGAAGTAGGCTTCCCGCTGAGCAGGGAGCCCAATGGGGGACTCCATCCCAGGACCCTGGGATCATGACCTGAGCTGAAGTCAGATGCTAAACCAACTGAGCCACCCAGGCGCCCCTGTGCAGAAGCTTTTAAATTAAATGGCATCCCACTGTTCATCTTTTTTTTTTTTTTTTTAATTTTGTTGCTTGTGCTTTTAGGTGTCAGACCTAAAAATATCTGACTGAGACTCATGTCAAGGAGCTTTGCTCCTGTTTTCTTTAATGAGTTTCATGGTTTCAGGTCTTATATTTAAGCCTTTAATCCACTTTGAGTTAATTTTCTTGAGTGGTAGAGAAGAGGTGGGTCCAGTTTCAGTCTTTCACGCGTGATACCTATTTTGATGCCTTTTTTTCATTTACAAGTTTGTTGATTTGGATCCTTTTTCTTTTTTCCTTGGTTAGTTGAGCTGAGGGTTTCTCAGCTTTTTGTTTTTTTAAATTTTATTTTATTTAAATTTAATTAACATATAGTGTATAATTAGTTTCAGAGGTAAAGAGTGATTCATCAGTGGCATAAGACACCCAGTGCTCATTACATCATTGCCCAGCTTCATCCCCATCACCCAGTTACCCCATCCATCCACCCCCACCCCACAGCAACCCTGTTGGCTTCCTATAGTTAAGAATCTCTTATGCTTTGTCTCCCTCTCTGATTTCATCTTATTTTATTTTCTCTCCCTTCCCCTATGATCCTCTATTTTGTTTCTTAAATTCCACATATAAGTGAAATCATAATTGTCTTTCTCTGATTGATGTATCTCACTTAGCATAATACCCTCTAGTTTCATCTATGTCAGTGCAAAAGGTAAGAGTTCATTCTTTTTGATGACTAATATTCCTGTGTGTGACACACACACACACACACACACACACACACACACACACACCCCACATCTTTATCAATTCATCTGGGCTCTTTCCACAGTTTGGCTATTGTAGACATCACTGCTATAAGCACTGGGACGCAAGTGCCCTTTCAGGTCACTATGTTTGTCTCTTTGGCGTAAATACCTAGTAGTGCAATTGCTGGTCATAGGGTAGCTCTATTTTTAACTTCTTGAGGAACCGCCACACCGTTTTCCAGAGTGACTGTACCAGCTTGTATTTCCACAAACAACTGAAGAGGGTTCTCTTTTCTCCACATCCTCACCAATGTGTGTTGTTTCCTGACTTCTTAATTTTAGCCATTCTGACCGGTAAGTTTTATCTTTTCAAAGAAACAACTCTTAGTTTGCTTAACCTTTTGTATTGTTTTTCTGCTCTCTATTTCATTTATTTCTGCTCTAATCGTTATCATTTCCTTTTTCTCTGTTAAATTTGTGTTCAATTTGTTCCTTCTTTTCTAGTTCCTTAAGGCAGACATTTTTTGTTTAGGATCTTTCTTGTTTTTTAATGTAGGTGTTTACAGCTATGAACCTCCCTCTTAGAACTGTTTTGTTGCATCCCAAAAGTTCTGGTATACTCTATTTTCATTTTCCAGGAAACTTTTAAATTCCCTTTTTGTCTTTGATCCACTGGTTGTTCAGGACAGTATCGTTTAATTGTGATGTGTTTATGAATTTTCTAGTTTCCCTCTTATTCTTGATTTCTGGCTTCAAGCCATGGTGGTCAGAGAAGATACTTGGTATGATTTCAATTTTCTTGATTTTGCTAAGACTTGTTTTGTGGTCTGTCCTAGAATATGGTTTGTTCTAGAAAATGTCTCATGTGCAGTTGAGGAAACTATATTTTGCTGTTACTGGATAGAATGTTCTGTAAATGTCTGTTAGGTCCATTTGGTCTCCAGTGCTTTTCAAATCTGCTGTTTCCTTATTGATTCTTGGGGCTCGGTGATTTAACCATTGTTGAGAGTACAGTATTCACATCCCCAACTTTTGTTGTATTACCGTTCATTTCTCCTTTTAGCTCTGTTAGTTTTTGTTTTAAATATTTAAGTGCCCCTAATTTACAGTTGTTCTATCTTCTTGATAGATGATCCCCTTATCACTATATAGTTACATTCTTTTTCTTTTTACCATTTTTAAAGTCTATTTTGACTGATATAAGTATGGCTACCTCTGCTTTTCTGTGCTTACCATTTGGTTGAAATGTCTTTTTCCATCCCTTCAGTCTCAGTCTATGTGTGCCTTTAAGACTGAAGTGAATCTCTTATAGGCTGCATATGGCTGGATCTGTTCTTATTTTTACTTTTTTAATCCATATATTCTGTATCTTTTCATTAGAGAATTTAATCCATTTATGTTTAAAGTAATCATTGACTGGGTAAAGACTCAATATTGCCATTATGTTAATTGTTTTCTGGTTGTTTTGTAGATTCATTGTTCCTTCTTATATGCTGACTTTTCTTGTTTTGACGTGTTTTGGTATCAGTATGCTTTGACTTCTTTATCATGTTCTTTGCTGTAGTTACTACAAGATTTTTCCCTGTAGTTGCCATGAGGCTTACATAAAATATCTTAAACTTAAACTTATAGCACCCAAATTTAAACTGATAATAACTTAACTTCAACAAAATTCATATACTTTACACTTTCACTTCTCCTCCCCCTCATATCATAGATTATTGTTATTATAATATACTTTTTTTTATATTGTGTAACTAATAACATATTTTAAGCTATGGTTACTTTGACTACATTCATTTTTTTCCAACTTTTAAACTAAAGTTGTAAGTAAATTATACATCACTATTACCATATTGCAGACTCTAACTATATACTTACTATTATCAGTGAGATTTACCCTATCTCTTTGTGTTTTTATGATGTTAATTAGTGTTCCTTGATTTCCATTCCAAGAACTCCTTTTAGCATTTCTTGTAAGTCAGATCTGTTAGTAATGAACTCCTTCAGCTCCTGTTTGTTCAGAAGAGCAGAAAAGTCTTTATCTCTCCTTTGTTTCTGAAGGACAGCCTTGCTGAGTATAGTCTTATTGATTGAAAGTTGTTTTCTTTCAACGTTTTGAATATGTCATCTCATTCTCTCCTGGCCAGAAATGTTTTTGTAGAGAAATCCATAGATAGTCTTATGAGAGATCCCTTGTAGGTAACTTCCATCTTTTCTCTCTCAGCTCTTAAAATTGTCTTTGAATTTTGACAATTTAATTATAATGTGTCTTGGGGTATCCCTCTTTAATTCAACCTATTTGGGATCCTCTGGGCCTCATGGATTTAAATGTCTATTTCTCTCCCAGGTTTGGGAGGTTTTCAGCCATTATTGCTTTAAATATACTTTTTGGCCCTTTCTCTTTCTCTTCTTTGGTGGATCTTGAAATCAAGATTAGGACTTTGATATTCACAGAGAAGAAAAGCAGTCATTCTAGGTGGAGGAAATGAAAATACACGAAGCAAAGGTATAAACCTACATTATCAGAGAATGATTAGTAAACTAATTTGGCCAAAGCCAGCTATCTTAATCCATTCAGGCTACTGTAACAAACTCATAGACTGAGTAGCTTATAAATAACAGTGATTTATTTCACACAGTCCTGGAGACTGAAGGCCTGAGATCCCTGATTGGGATCTGGTGAGGGCCTTGTTCCAAAAAGCAGATGGGTACCTTCTCTTTATATTCTGACATGGCAGAAAGAAGACTAGAGTGCTCTCTGGAGTCCCTTTTATAAGGTCTCCACCCTCATGACCTAGTCATCTCCCAAAGGCCCCATCACTTATACCATCACATCAGGGGTTAGAATCTCAACATACAAATTTGTGGGTCACACAAACATTCAGTCAACAGGGCTAGTTTTAGTATGGAAGAGAACTAGAAGATGAATCTGCAAGAATGAAACAAGACTCTCTTAAATAGAAGCTTGAATATCAGAATATTGTTCAACAGGCAACAAGGAGCCAGTCAACATTTTTTCATTTAGGGTTGTATCATAAACATCATGTTTCAGAGAGATTAATCTAGTGGCTCTGTGTGTGGAAGGAGGGAGCATCCAGAGGGAGAAATACCAGTTAGTTAGTTTTATAAAGGGAGCCATCACATTGATGGCTACTACAACCAAGTCCAGCTCCCCTTCCCAACAGTACCTTAAATTTTAGTCACCTTTCCACCCATGCTCCATAAAAGGCCATATGTTTGAAGAAACTGACCCAACTCTATTTTTATCTCAAAGTAATTCCTTCCCTCATGCCACTGCCTATTTCACAAATCCCGCTGTAGACTAATCAGAATATGGCAATCCTCAGGCTACAAAAACTGGTTCAAGGACAGATATGTGACCCAAATCAAGCCAATGAAATACAAAGTGGCATTTCCTAGAACTTTCCAGGACAAGTGCACTCCTAAGATACAGGTTGGCCAAATCTGGGGTCAAATCTGAGGATCTGAACTCCTGTAACCACCACACTGTTAGCCAAAAGAGGACAGGGCCAAGAGAATCACAAAGAAACACTGGAGTGCTTGGACTCAGTCCATGTTGAGGCCTGCTTTATCTCTGTACTTCCAGTTCTGTCAGCCAGTAAAATTCCTTATAGCTTAAGCCAGGTTGAGTTGTCTTTGCTGTTATATGCAGGCAAAAACATTCTGATATACCTTAGGCATGAAATAATAATGAGTGTCTGGAGTAGGTTATTGGCAAAGGAAAAGAAGGAATGGGAAGGAAGAGATTTGCTCATTCAGTAAACATTTACTGAGTGCTCCCTATGTGCCAGGTCCCAATGCTGGGTGCTAGAAGAACGAGAAAATGAATAGGACATAGTTCCTGCCATCAAAGAGCTCTGAAAATTGTTGGCTAATGTCATGATCATTCCAACAGAGCAATGCTCACATTGCTAAGAGGCATAATGAAGTGTCCTATAGAAAATGAAAAGAGAGAGAGAAAGAGAGGAGGGGAGAAAGAGAAGCATAAGAGAGCATCCTAGGGGAATAGCAAGAAAAACTCAGGATTGGATGGAATCTACAGACACGATACTGATAAAATCAGGAAAACAGAGAAATTGACCATGTAAAGCTTTGTTGCCTGGAAGACAACTGTTTCAAAGCCTTCCTAGATTATTTTTAGAATCAAGTGGGACACACATATAAAGGCGTTTCATCCATAGTGTTGGCATTTAAAAAAAAAAAAAAGAGAAGTACCTCTCTATTAGGGAGGAGTTTGTTTTAGACACCAATGAGATTCAATGGCACAGTAAAAGTAAAGACTTGCTTTACTAAGAGACTTGCGGATAAGGCTCAGTCAAAAATGTGTTGTTATTGCTGCTGCTGTATTAAATAGCTTTACACAGTGGGTTTGAGTATGGCCATACCAAAAATAGCTTCCTTTTGATAAGGTTACTTTGAGGATGAAATGAGTTAATATATGTAAAATGTGCAAAACAAAGCCGGGAACACAGTAAGGGCTCAGTAAGTGTTAGCTATAGCTAATGTCAGTAGAGCTAATCTTCCACAGTAAATGAGAGAAGCTAGAAACCAGGAATTTTTAAAAGGCCTTGCAGAGATCCAGATTGAAGCTTTTTAAGAGTGCAAATGCATTCTGATTAATGAAACAGTGAATAAGATGTTCTGTACCAAAGGCTCGACTCTCGTGATAAATTCAAGTTCAAAGACGTTACCTGGAAATCAACAGCAGCTTCTACTCCTTTTTTTTTTTTTTTCCTTTCTCAACAGCAACTGGGGGAGAAACTGGCCAGTATCAGAGCCATTCACCATATTTAGGTGTGAGTTGCAAATCCTACCCCCGAAGACAGGTGTCACTTTGAGCGAGAGCTGTCTTCGCCACACTAGGCACTGACAGTCGGAACAGAGAATGTTCTTGGCATGCCTGTTGGAGGGCTGCTGAGCATCAGTCTGGCAATGAGCCAGCAGCTCATAATCCACACTCTCTTGAAGAGTGGAATGCATTTATGAGACATTTACCAGGGTCTGAGACACAATCGGTAACTGCGGAACAAAGTAAGTCTAGCTGACCCACGTGGCACTGGCACCGGGATCTGCCCTCTTGGTCCCAACTCACTAACCAGAACGTCCTTGACTACTGGGGTGAGTCAACCTGTGTCTGGCCCTGGACTTGTAAGCATTTTCTCAATTGGAATGAGGTAGAGCGCCGGGCGCTTCCGTGTAAAGCACTGACTCTATTCTCCTCTGTTTACACTGGAACTTCTGTGGCATTTAAAGCCTCAAATATGCAGTTTTATATAAACTTACTAAACTGGCTAACAACTGTTTAATGACTGCCTAAAATAACCGAAGTGAAAAAGAGCAAACCCCATTTCATTTGGGAAAAGTATTCCAGAGATCTCAAACTCTCCTTTGCAATACCTGGATATTTAAAGCAACAACATCTTGTCTTCTACTTAGTCATATATTTTTAAATTCAGAGAAAAAAATAAAATTCAAAGACCGTGAATTTCCAATAACTAGCCTATGTAGAGTTCTCTTAATGCTGAATCTAGAGCTTAAAGTTTAAAATCAGAAGCCCGTTTTATTTCTGAAACTTCATCTTCTGACCAGCTCAAAGTCAGCAATCACAATAAAGTGAACACACATGAGGCTGTCGGTGTTGTATGCTCCTACTTTGTGACTGGGTCTGCCAAGAGCGTGATTATAGCTATGTTCGCCTCATCAAACAGAAACATCAGCGTAGGACAGTGAAAGATCTGCAAAAATGAGATCAAATATGGATATGGTCTGAGTCAAAATGATTTTGATTCTCCTCTTCCAACTGCCAGCCTCCTGACGGCGACACTACACAGTCCAGCGACCTCACACTTGCCCATGCCTTACTGTGGTCGCCCGTCTCAAAAGAAACAGTGCCATGTAAGGAGGAAATTATAAGAGGAACCTGGCCAGCTCCAGGCCTTTCTTGGGTGTCCTTAGGGCAAAACACCGGAAGTGCAGGGGGTGTCTGAGAATCACATATTTTCTGAACCATGAGGTATTAGGATGCCCCAAATCTTCTAGGAGTCCCTTCTAGAAAAGAGAATAAAAACAAAGACACAGAACCCTCGCTCACCTGGTGAGGCTTATAAGCCTCTACAACGTTGAGTCTCTACCTCAGCTACATCGGGGAGATTTTGGTCACTCACACCTGGCTTCCTGCCTCCCAGGGGCCCGGACTTCCCCAAGGCTCGGAGGCACTTAATTTTCACTGTTGTTAACCAGACAGTCATAACAGGAAAGGCTGGCTTGTATACTGAGCAAAGTAAGGTAGACAGATAAACATCAAAGGCAACTATGACAATGAACCCCTGAACAGGGGAGGACTAAGAGGACAGGAAGCGAACCACAGCTATGACGTCAACACTGTCCTGAGGATCTCGGGCTGTCTGGGTAAAGCTTGTTGACTCAGAGAATCTCCCTATGCCCAAGTCTTCCCAAGCTGAGCTCAATTCCCAGCTTCCCCAAAATACCCATCCATTATTCTATATAATACTTGACATTTTCCCATCCCAGCACTCCACACCCTTCCTACCATGAATAGCACCTACCACTTTCCAACGTACTATGTAATTTGTGTGATGTGTATTGTTCATGTCCATCTGTCCCCATTGGAATGAAAGCTCATGAAAGCAAGGACTTTATCGGTTTCTGTTACTAACATATCATGGGCATCCAGAAGAGTGCCTGGCACATAAAAGGTACCTCATTAATATTTATGGAATAAATGAATGAATCTATGACTTTATCCATCCATAAATCTTTGGCTTCCTTCCCACAAACCCTCCTCCATAACTTGGTAGCTCATCCCACCTTCAAAATGGGAGAACAAGAGTGTGTCCCTCCTTCCAAGGGAAAGTATCTGTCAACCCTCCATGCTAGAGTGGGAAGGTCATGGGACCAGGCCGAGGGATTGAAGCCTTGAGTTCCAGAAAGACACCCCCTCTTCTGGGCTCCTTCTAGGAACCACCTCCTTGGAGATTTCTTTTCCTCCCAAGATAGCTGGCAAATAAGGTTGCCCTGTTTCCCTTCTACTTTAAAGGGGCTTCTTCCTCTGGTGGAAACTAGGAGTGGCCTCATAGGATGAAGCCATTTTTTGCTTCACATCCACTAGGATGGCTAAAAACAAACAACCGAACAAAAAAACAAAATAGAAAATGACAAGTGTTGGCATGGATGGGGAGAAAATGAAACACCTGTACACTTGTACTTGCTGGTGGAAATGTATAACGGTTCAGCAGCATAAAAAACAATTTCATAGTTCCTCAGAAGTTGCACAGAGAGTCACCATCTGACCCCAAAAGAACTGAAATATATACCCAAAAGAACTGAAAACAGGTACTTGAACAAGAAGAGGTGTGTGCATATTCCTAGCAACACAACTCAGGACAGTCAAAACAATAGTCTAGATGTCCATCAACAGATGAATGGGTTAACAAACTGTGATACACTCACACAATGGAGTATCATTCAACCATGAAAATGAGTGAAGTACCAACACACCAGATAACATGAGGACCCCTGTAAATATTATGCCAAAATGAAAGAAGCTGGACACAAAAGGTTACACATTGTATCATTTCATTTACATGAAATACCAAGAATAGATACATCCACAGAGACAGAAGACCAGACAGAACCATCAGACTGGTGGTTGCCAGGGGAAGGAGAGGAGAGAGGGAGAAACTACTTAATAGGGAAGAGCTTTTACTTTGGGGTGATGGAAATGTGTTGGAACTAACCATAGATAGTGGTTGCATAACACTGTGAATGTGTTAAATGCCACTGAATTGATCACCCTAAATGGTTAATTCTATATTATGTGAATTTCACCTCAGTGACTTATTACTTTAAACAATTTTTAAAGAAGAAGCCACTTAGTCCACTAGATATAGACAAAGATTCCTTGAATGTTCAAGTTGTCCAATCCACTGGGGGTTGGGTCCAAACCAAGTAAGTAATGTAGTGTGCCTTTGGCCTTATTCTCTCAGCCACTGTGTGCACCCACCAGAGGTCAGAGGAAGTGGTCTAGGGATGGGAGAGACGGCCATCCAGCATTCAGGTGTTCATCCTTGACCCCAGCCTCGAGACTCTTTATTTCACTTGTACCTTGGATTTGTATCAGAGAATACTTTAGTACTTTTTACTGCAATGGAGATCAAGAAAACTGCCTTTGGAGATATTTCATCTTCCCTGACCTTCCTCGATCACTGGAACAAGCAAAGGATTATAAAAGAAGGAACACAATGGTGCAAGGGGTCTCAAGTTCATTTCTTTACCAGCTCTTTGTCATTGGACAATTCAGTCAACTTCTAAGAAACCTCCGTTTCTTCACTCATGAATAAAAGATAAGAACTCTCATCCTACTTATCTACTGGGTTATTTCAACTGTCAAATGAGAAAAGGAATCTAAGTACTTTGCAAATACCTGTCATCCTTCCTCCTCCTATTCTGCAAATCCGTATATTTCTTTTCATGTTCACTTCCACTAACTCACTTTGAGACATTATTACCATCGTCATCTTGCACCTGGCTTGCCTTAACCAGCTAAGGAAGGCAATGGCTACTTCCAGTTTGCATTCTTCCCATGTGTTCTCCACTCTGCTATCAGATGATCTTTCAAAACCAAATCTAGTGATTCTACCCCCCTTGCTGGACACCCATCAATAGTTCCCCAGTGCCCTCAAAGCACACTCCTTAACACAGCTTCAAGATCTTTTTTGATACAACCCCATCTTATCTTTCCCGCTCTTCTTTCATTAACACTTCCCTTTCAGTTTCTTGAACAGACACAAGGAGGCCTAAAATAGCTTCTCCATTTTTCTACCTCCCTCAGATTCCCTCCATCCCCACTACTACCACTTCCTTAAACCATTTGCCTGGGTAAATTCTATCAAATTCTATCATAAGCTTTCAATAAGACATTGCTTCTTCCAGGAAGCCTTCCATGATACCCCCCCAAGATTGGATTAAGTGTCCTTGCTACAGATGGTTAGATCTCAGGGGGCCGATAGGGAAAACACAGCAGGGGGGTGCTGTGTCCTCTCTTATTGCAAGAATAGCTGGCGGGGGGGAGGGGGCGCCTGGGTGGTTCAGTGGGTTAAAGCCTCTGCCTTTGGCTCAGGTCATGATCCCAGGGTCCTGGGATCGAGCCCTACATTGGGCTTTCTGCTCAGCAGGGAGCCTGCCTCCCCCTCGCCCCTGCTTGCCTATCTGCCTATTGTGATCTGTCTGTCAAATAAATAGGTGAAATCTTAAAAAAAAAAAAAAAAAAAGAATAGCTGGAGGGGTATACTTGAAGGATAGGAAGCTGCTCTCACACCGTCATATTCTTGGACTCTCTGTGCTGGATGAAGCCTGTATGAATATGTGATACTAGCACGTAGATCTTCCTGCTCCTGGGCCATGTGTACAAAGCCATTGGGAATGTCCTCGGCTGAGTAGTGTTTGTTGAGAGACTACGACTCTAAAGAGTGCAGAGGACAGAAAGATGAATGAAACAGGCTGGGTCCTCCAGGAGCTCCCACAATGAAGGGACTCAGATACTTAGGAAGTCAGGCCAGAGCTTCTCGACATGTGAGTTACCACATCCCTTCCCGCCCTCCAACCTGGCCTGGCTTTTTGAGAGCCTTACCCGCATGTGCCACACATACACATATTCATAGACGCGTGTCAGCACATGGCTAGTCAGCCACATCAGCGTCACCCCTCCACACACCCCACGCACACTTAACGTTGTCTTCAACAAGGGTTTCTGAACAGGGCTATGGCCAGCTTAGACCATGGCTTTCTGTACATAAACAAAGTTGACTGTCTCCAGGTGGGCTAATCAGTAAAGGCAACCCTTCTCATGAACTCCAGCCAGAGGAGACACAGGCCAAATTTCAAGTCCCATTTGCAGGACCTTTGCAGGTGCATTACGGGAGACAGCTGGCACCAACAGCACAACCATGTGCAGCAGACAAGCCTCCCTGGGACCATCGGACCCACGCCCCTTGATCATCCATGGCCACGGACCCAAAATCCCACACGAAGAGAGAGAATGTGCGGTGCTCAAGGTTTTCAACCCACAGTAGAAGAGGCAATCCCCTCCCCCCTCCCTGCCCCCAGGGGAAGAAGGGTTTTAAATTTCTGTAAGAAACCACCCCCCTTTTACAGACTTATTAATGCTGGAGACATGGGCTTTGTGTGAAAGCTGCAAACTCCTTCTGTCTCTTCTCATTTGTTTCATATTTACATGGATTAGAGATGCATTCTTCCTCTGCTCAACAAATATCAGTTCTTGGAGTTTAACCAAGGAGATGAAACTCATTATCTCCATATATATAGGGTCAATGGTCCTTTCTTCATTTGTACCCTCACAAGTGCACTTATCCAGAGAGGACTGATGCCAACGACAGTGGGTGCTGGAATATGTGGCCCCAGTCACTTGCTGGCCCATTGATGTAAAGTGCCTCAACCAAGGTCACAGCCATTCTTGGGTGATCCCTACCTGATGACTATCTATGAGGGTAAGGCAACATGAAGAGCTGCTCAACATCACTGATCATCAGGAAAATGCAAATCAAAACTATAATGAGATATCACCTCACACCTGTCAGAATGGCCCAAATTGACAACACAAGAAACAACAGGTGTTGGTGAGGATGTGGGGAAAGGGGAGCCCTCTTGCAGGGGTGGGAATGCAAACGGGTGCAGCCACACTGGAAAACAGTATGGAGGGTCCTCAAAATGCTAAAAACGATCCAGCAGTTGCACTACTAGAATACAAAAATACTAATTCAAGGGGGATATGCCACCCCAAAGTTTACAGCAGCAGGATCTACAATAGCCAAATTACGGAAACAGCCCAAGTGTCTATTGACTGATGAATAGATAAAGATTGTGGTACATATATAAAATGGAATACTACTCGGCCATAAAAAAATGAAATCTTGCCATTTACAACAACATGGGTGGAGCTAGAGGGTATTGTGCTAAGTGAAATGAGTCAGAGAAAGACAAATACCATGTCATTTCATTCATATGGGCATTGAAGAAACAAAACAGGGACGCCTGGGTGGCTCAGTGGGTTGAAGCCTCTGCCTTCGGCTCAGGTCATGATCCCAGGGTCCTGGGATCGAGCCCCGAATCGGGCTCTCTGCTCAGTGGGGAGCCTGCTTCCCTTCCTCTCTCTCTCTGCCTGCCTCTCTGCCTACTTGTGTTCTCTGTCAAATAAATAAAATTAAAAGAAAAAAAAAGAACAAAACAAATGAGCAAAGGGGAAACAAAAGAGAGAGAGAGAGAGAAAGGCAAACCAAAAAACAGTCTCTTAACTGTAGACAACAGACTGCTAGCTACCAGAGGGAAGGCGGGTGGGGGTGAAACAGGTGATGGGGATTAGGGAGCTCGCTTGTGACGAGGACCAGGCATTGCACAGAAGCCTCGACTCACTATAAGTGTATGGAGATACTGTATACGGAACTAATATTACACTCTATGTTCACTGGAACATAAAGAAAAATCCTAAAAAGTAAATAAAAATAAAATCCAAGATACGGAAACAAAAAAGGGATTAAAAATAAGATAAAATCCGGTGATGTCAGCCCAACCTGAGACAAGACTGACTGGTCATTTTAGCTCCAGAGCTCCCCGTGGGAGGGCTAAGGCTGCAGTCTGCCCTGCGTTCCATCCCAGCTTCTCTCTCCGCATAGTCTGCTTCCTTCCCCAGTCCTACCCCCTTCCAGTCCTGTGGATTCCTGCCTGCTACCTGCCTCAACGTCCACCTCCCAAAGACCCCAACTGAAGACACTACCCATGACCCTATTCACCAACTCATCAGCTTCTCTGGGAAGAGAACCCTACCCAGTACTATAAGGCCAAAGGTTCAAAATCCATGTGAATCATTAATTTCACATAAAGAAAAGCCTTCTTCAAGGAACAGAAATGGAAACCCCATTCATAGGGGGACGGCTCTCCTCCAACCATTTCATCCCGCAGGGACATGTGGTGTCATCAGGCTGGGTCGGGACTATCAATCACCTCCAAATGCACTGAGGCAGGGAGGGCCACATGCAGTGCTGGGAAATACAGGGAAAATAAATGTAATCTCTGACTTCTAAGAATTATGCATACATAAAAACGTAATTCCTAGGGAGAAATAAGTTAGGGAGAAGACCCAAAGAAGAGCAAAATATTTAGAATGTGATGGTATCAATAAAGACTATTTTTGTAAGGGTCTTCTTCATCCCCCGCTCCCTAGTCCCCACTCCATCTTCATCTAAGAGATTTTCTCCGGCTTGTTCAATTTTATTGTCCTAAAGGTTATGCACACCTTGGGCACATTTGTATGGGGGTAGGGGAGGAGTGGACACCCTTCTCTGCGGGTTTCCATGTTCAGCTCCAAGAGGTAAAGACAAGGCACAAGATCAATGGACACACTTTTCCTGGGGTTCTGTGACTCAAGCAAGCCATTTTACCTTTCTGTGCCTTAGATTCCAAATATGTGAATATTGGACATGATACCTTAAAGCCATCTAGTTAGAGGATTCTCTGTTCCTTAGATATTAGCAAAAGTTGAATTTTGGAAATTGAGAAAATTTACATAATACCTAACTTGAATTTTGGGGGCAAATCATTGACTCTCTCAACACTCAGATAATCACTACTAAATTTATATGGAATATAAGTTTAGAACCTGGAGAGTTCAACGGTTTGTTGTGTATGATGGGGAACACATCCTCACAAAGAATAAATTTCCAGTTGAGTGGCATGTGTATCAGTCATGGCATGGAAATAAATGCGAATTAAGTTCAGAATTTCCAAAACTTCCTTTCCCATTCTCTACTATCAAAATCTGAAATCAACCGTCATCTGGTTTGCTCCAAGGGCTTGAGGTCAGCCTCCGAGTGCTGAGATTTAACCGAATACGCCTACAAGTTTTCTATGAACACTGTGAACTGAATTGTCCAAAAAATATGATATGGAAGAGCCCAGGGTATAGGGAAGCTAAAGCCAATAGGTAATTTTCTTTGCTTAGTAGGTAGGCAAGAATTTAAAAGCATGATGATGTGAAGAAAAATGGGCTGGGCCAGAAAGGTAAGTTGGAAATATGTAGCAAAAGCCTTAAAAATAGTCATATCCTCAATGCTGAGAAATTCTAATTCTAGAAATCCACATTCAAGTGATAATTTAACACCAGTGTTCACAACTGTGTTGTTTTTAATAATGGAGAAAAATGGAGAAAACCCTAATGTTTTATAATAAAAAATTGTTTCAACTACCATATGACTATAAAATCACATACTATACAGACACCGAAAATACTAATAGAAAATTCTGTTGAGTGAAATAGGAACATGTTCGAATTATTCAACTTAATGAGGAAAACAAGCTACAGAATAATGCAAATAATATGACATAATTTTGTATAAACACACACATGCACACACACAGGCACACACACACTTGCACACATCTAAAAAAGTATGGAAGGATATAGAAGTACAACATCTGGGAAGTAATTTGATACATGTTTACCTCCTTTTTTTGCTATATTTATTTTTGAATCCTTGTTCAATTAATATGAATTATTGGCTAAATTATTTAGTAACTACTTTTAATGGCCTTTCGTAAACATTAACTTCACATTCAAAATAAGGCCCGCAAAGCTACAACTGAGATTATGAAATTAGCCATCAGAAAATATGGTGGATAATATTAGAATATTTGAAAATATTGAAAAATACTTAAAAATAGCAGAATATTATCAAGACGTGAAAGCCCAAGATTTTCAAGAAGGTACTTTGAAGAAATTTTCTTAATAGACAATCTTTTAAAGTATCTCCCTTAACTGAGACTACTCTGAATTCAAGTTTTATAATATGAAACACAGCAGAAATGACCCAAATCCTAATGTAGGCTATCTCCTTGTATATTGTCTTTCTTTCTGAAGTGTGTACATCTTATTCCTATAATCATAAAAATGACTTGCATTTAAAATATCATTTTCACACGCTACAAGATGATTAGTGATGAGATTAAATATTTGTCTCCTGTCTTCCTGTATTTCCTAATTTTCCAAATAAAGCCTGTCCTGCTTTCACAATTAAAAAAAAATGAGAAATACACAAACAAAACAGTCCCAAGTTTCAAAGTCTGATCAAAATTTTGAAGCTTTGGAAAGAGTTGAAGTGACCACCGGAATTTTGGAGGGTACATTTATGGAGGATTTAAGTAACAGAAATACAAAACTTGGTACGCAGGTGTCACCAAAAAGGATCTGCTGTGCACCTGCAAGGAAGGGTCAAAATCCAGACATAACTGCGACAGACCAAGACACCTGCACCACCGCCGTCATGTCGGCATTATGAACCACCACTGCTGTTGTAAGCCATTCATTTAACACTACTCCACATACACATCTTGATTTTCCTAAAAAGGCAGAAACATTTTAAAAGCTAGAGATTAGGCATTTTTGCATCCTTAGCAAAAGCATTGTTCAGTCTTTATAAAGTCATTGGGCTCTGGGCATGTCATACCCAAACACTCTTAAAAGCTGATGCACAACATTAAGTAACTGAATGTACTAGAGGAAAAGCTTTAAACAAAGATAATTCATTTTCTTAGATTAAAAAACATTCCCTGAGGGCTGTTTTGCCTCTAAGAACCACACTTACTGCATAATACAATTGAATGTCTCCTCGAAAATACCACTTAACAATATTAAAAAAAAAAAACAAGAAAAATATAAGAACCCTCAATGTCTTGAGTTTAAAAACTGTCTTCCTGAAAAGAATCTATTCTTTTTTCTTATGAACACAATCATTTTGAAAACACTGTCATGAGAGCTATTTCTTCTAATTTTTGGCTATTCGAACCAAGTATCAGAAACTTGATGCATCCTGCCACATTCTAGCTGATCTTGGCAAAACTTGGTGTACACTCTACATTCCAAAAATGTTGGGGTGCCCGGGTGCCCTCGTTGGTTAAGCATCTGCCTTCCAGTTCAGATCCTGACTCCAGGGTCCTAGGATGGAGACACCCCTGCTTACGGGGAGTCTGCTTCTCCCTCTCTCTGCCCCTCCCCCTGCTCATGCCTGCTCTCTTTCTCAAATAAATAAATAAAATCTTTAAAGAATGAATAAATAAATTCCAAAAATGTCAAAACAAGTCAACAGGTTGGCCTTTTTCAGGTAAACTTATTCTCACTTAGTTCCATTTACCAGGTACTTACAATGATAACAAGACTAGCCATTTCCGAGAATGTGATGGCACCAACTGATTTAGAACTTCCTTTCGCCATTTGTGACAGATGTTCTCCTAGCTACTGGCCCCACCACATTCTTCCCACAATTCTCCCTGGCTGCTGGAGCCCAAGCTCTCTGGCCTTCCTCCTGAGTCCTTATCACTTTTGTTCATTCCAGCTCCCCTGCCAGCTTTCAGATCAAGTGCCCCCTTCAAGGAAACCTGCCCTGACCACCCAGATGAGACTGGTTCTCGCTTGTCCCCTCTCATGGCTCACAGCCTCCTGTGCCCCCTTCCCAGGGGCAGGGAAGTTGAGGGGCAGTGTACTTCTTACACTGCCAGTCCTTGTCACTAAGGACTTATTTTCAATTGATTAACCCTGTTCCCACCAAGGCAGGAAGTTCCTTGGAAGCAGGGACTGGGCATTCACTGACCATTAAAACTCTGGAACGTAGCATGGTGACAGTGGTAGAAAGCTATTCCATTATTTTTTTTGTGATTTTAATTGAATGTACTTCATTCCAAAGAGAATTTCCATGTTGCAGACACACTTGTAGTTAAATACCTATATTTGTGTCTCTGCTTAAACGTCAGCTCAAAGAGGTCTTTCTGGAAGAGCTCCCACCCACCATTCCGTATCACCCGACCACACCTTATGCTTTTTCAAACTACTTATCACCCCTCACCCCTGACATAGAATCCTCTATTTACTGTCTGTCTACACTACCAGCATGAAAGGTCCGGGAGAAAATGGCCTTGTTGGCTTCGTTCTTTGCTGCATCCCAAGGACTAAGACCAGTTTCTGGCACTTGGTAGGCACTGAACAGAGATTTGTTGAATGAATGAAAGAACAAATGAATGAACAGATGGATGGATGGATGGATGGATGGATGGATGAGCTGGGTATATAGGGAAAGCTGCACAAACAGGAATCCCACTCCCACACTCTGATTTCTACTCTGTGATAATCTCTGCCCATCTGTTGCTAGCTTTTCAAGGTAAACGATTCATTTCCATTTTCCTTTCTGTTTTCCAAATGCAAGCTACTCTGACATCAGTACTATTTCAGTTAGTATATAAAAACAAGTACCCTGCTAGAAACTGTGTCCAAAACAGTCCAAGATGCCAGAACAAATTCATTCCTTTCAACATTTCCAGGGCAACAGCGAACCCAAGATGACCTTCTGGTTCCCTTTTGCCAAAATGCATTATAACCCTGCTCAAATAAATCCTCACCAGAAGCAGCTGAGCTCACCATATAAACGGAATTTAAATAACACACTTCCTATCTGGGAGCACTTTATATACAGTTCAAGAAATCTGGTTTTATTAATAAATTTTAGTTTCACGAAATCAAGCTACCAAAGAACTATTTTAAAGTTAGTTTGCTGTAAACGTTTTAAAAAGGGTGAATTTTGTGGTATGTGAATCATCTCTCAATTAAAAATCCCACTTGAGGAACATTCTACAAAGAACGTGATCAGTGCTCCTCAAGACTGTCAAGGCAACCAAAAAAAAAAAAAAAAAAAAAAAGGAAAGTCTAAGAAACTATCACAGCCAAGATGAGCCTAAGGTGATATAAAGACTAATACAGTAAGATATCCTGGATGGGACTCTGGAACAGAAAAAGAACATTAAGGAAAAACTGAGAAAAATCTGAATGAAGTATGGACACCAGTTGGCATTGGCTCATTAATTGTAACCAATATACCTACTAACACAAAACGCTAATAATGGATGAAATGGTGTTGCCCATATGAGAACTCTTTGGACCTGATGAGTGATAATTCTGTACCTCGAAAACTATCATAAAATACAAAGTTAATAAAGAAGAGGACTTTTAGTTTCCTTTCATCTTATAAACTTTAGTACTTCTGCCAATAACCCAGAGCTTCCACAGTAAAATCTTCGTGTGTCATCATCTTAAGTCCTGAATTTCCTTGCAATTCTCAGTGCAATTCCCAGTGCAATTACACTGAGGAAGTGTAAAGCGAACATCTGCTCTGGGTCCAGCACTGGGTAGGTTTATGGTGAATATAAAAATGGGTAAGGTAAAATCCATGCTTTCCTAATATGAAGAATACAACATCTGAGCCACTAAGGCCAGTGCAGATGCTCTGTGTGGGAACAGCTAACACAGGCTGAGCTCTGTTTTCAGCATTTGTCATGGGATAACCCTTTCAACCTGATTGACAACCCTGTGAGCTAAGTGCTATACTTACGTTCTTTCCACAGAGGAGCACTCCGTGCCCTAGAGGAATGAAGTCACTCTCCCAAGAATGCTGAGCTAGTGAATGACAGAGCCGGCCTCGAACTGGGGGAATTTAGTGAAGCCCCGGGGCTCCTAATCACAATACCACACAGCCTTCCGGAAGCATCTATCCGTGCACTTGTAGAAGAATCCCCACCACCTGGGGAGTTTCTACAGCTGGGGAAACATTTGAGTTGTACCTAAAAGGGCCTGTAGGATTTTAAAAAGGGTTAGAAGGACAGGGTCAAGGGAGGGGACGGAGGAAGCTACAGATATCAGAGCCTACTGATAGCTGTGGGCTTGGCCACTGTTTGGAGAAAGTGGACTGGATCCTGACATTCCTCTAAGCACTTTACAGATAACATCTCACTGAGTCCTCAGGGCTCCACAGTGTATGGGAGGATGATTGTATCTGCATCTCACAGCAGAGGAAAGGGAGGCCTGAAGTTACTTCCACCATCAAATACTTTGCTGCAAAGCCAGGACTCAAACAGGGGCTGTCCAAATGCCCAATCTCTCAACCACACTGCTCCTCTATCTCTTACTAATGAAAACAATACGAGGATATTAAAATTCGATTTGCATACCATTTCTCAACTACAACAAATATATGCAGTGGTTACATAAATGTTGAGTGTGTGTGAGTGAGAGGTGAGATGAAGGATGCAGGCAGAAAGACCCCAGGATATTAATAACGGTTACAATTTACCACAAGAGGGGAGTAGGAGTGATTTTTATCTTCCTCTTAAGATCTTTTCCCTACTTTTTTCACGTTTTTGTCTTAGGAGCATAGGTTACTTTTATGTTTAGAAAAAAGCCACATAGCAAATTTTGATTGAACTCACTGAAAGTTTAAATGCTGCTGCTTGTAAAATGTTATCTGATTTTTCGCTTTTTAATATGTTTCCGTCTTCCACCTACTTTTCAAAAATGGTAAACAGACATCCCAGACACAAGTGGGCCAAAGAGGCGGCTGTTCCCACTCCCACCCAGCAGACCCCTATCAGTTTTCTTTGTTTTTTTTTTTGTTTGTTTGTTTTTACTTTTTGCCATTCTCTGACATATCTGCTCTTTGATACTGAAATCAGCCAGCACAGCAGAGTGCTTTACACATGCCCACAGGTGTCATGAGGCTCTTCAGATTCTTAGGATTCATCTGACTGCTGTTTAAAGCCAATCTCAGGGCGCCAGGGTGGTTCAGTGGGTTAAGCCTCTGCCTTTGGCTCAGATCATGATCTCATGGTCCTGGGATCAAGTCCTGCATCGGGCTCTCTGCTTGGCAAGGAGCCTGCTTCCCCTTCTCTCTCTGCCACTCTGCCTACTTGTGATCTCTCTCTCTCTGTCAAATAAATAACTCTTTAAAAAAAATAAAGTCAATCTTAAATTTCAAAACTGTGACTACCAGCCATTAAAAAAGGCAAAAGAAAGGGGTGCCTGGGTGGCTCAGTTGGTTAAGCATCTATCTGCCTTAGGGCCTGGTCATGATCCCAGGGTCCCGGAATCAAGTCCTGCATCAGGCTCCTTGCTCCTTGGGGAGCCTACTTCTCCCTCAGCCTCTCTCTCTCTCTCTCTCTCGGTCTCTCATGTATAAAGGAATAATCTTTAAAAAGGCAAAAGAAAGGGGTGTCTGGGTGGCTCAGTTGGTTAAGTGTCTGTTTCAGCTCTAGTCATGATCCTGGGATTCTGAGATCAAGCCCCATGCCAGGCTCCCCGCTAAGCAGGGAGTCTCTTTCTCCCTCTCCCTCTACTCCTCCTCCCTACTCAGGCATGCTTGCGTGCTCTCTCTCACTCTCTCTCACACTCTCTCAAACAAATAAAATCTTAAAAAAAAAAAAAAAAAAGGCAAAGAGTCCTGCAAACAGGCTACTTTCTCTGAACACCAAACCTCAGCAGAGTGCCATCAGAGAAGGTACCTAGTGCCAGGAAGGGGAAGAGGTTTAACTAAAGCTGTGGGCTCACCTGTTCTCACTGTAAGATTAAGCTTACTGATTGTCAGAATGTCTCAAAGTCTCAGCTTTGCTTTTGCCAGGAGGGAAGTTCCATGGGAGGAAGGAAGAGATTTAGGTGAGGTCGTTTGTGTCCAGGCATTTACTCAAATGGAGAGTTCTAGAGGGTCAGGTGACCCTGGGTCAATGGATGTCAATAGCAGAGATAGAAGAAATGAGATATGGGATTCCAAAGATACGTTTGATCTCTTTGCTTCATCTGGGCTGAAAGTCTTAATGTGGGTCCTTGAGGGAAAGGTAGCCCATGGTTGATTTACTTTTATTTCCCTGAGTTTTTAGGATTTGATCAGCGCCTGCCCCATGCCAGACGTTTACTTGTGGTTTAACATTATCACCCCTCCTCATATCCTTCCCTGTCCTCGGAGGGAAGGATATGATCTCCCCATCTTATAGATGAGGAAACTGGAGACCAGGGAGGTTGACCTTCATAATGTCACCCGACTTGCTTGTGACTGCAGGACCCAAGATGAAAAGGCAGTCTTATCTGGCCCAAGGTCTCTGCATGACAGAACCTTGTCTGCCCGGCATCGTAATGGGGAACACACTGGCTTCCGTGGAAAATGTCAAAGTCTCTGTGAATCGGAGGAAATCTAAGGTATTGCCCACGAACTAAAGGAAGTGATGATTTAATCTAGTGCAACTGACAGCAGCCACCTCCTTTCATCCAGGAAGATGCCCCTGTCACTCATCCTTGGGACAATTCTTCTCCATGTGTAGACTCTCTCTCAAGCCTCGCCTGTGTCCCCTGTGGTTTCGGAGAAGCCAGAGTGACGTATCTTGTCACTCCATCCTGTAACATTTCTGTGTTGGCAAAATACGATATCATTTTTCCCCTTCCAGAGAGCAAAAGGCAAATGAGGCTACTAGGTTTCTAAACTACAGTCTTATATGGCCTCAGAGTTCTCCCTCGCATAAATACATGCTGATACACTAACTCGGAAGCCAGGAAAAGATACTAAAAATAGCCCCAGTTCCAGCCAGCAGAGGAAGCGGATCCCGTAGTCATGCCAACTTGTACATATAAGCATAAAGATGCATTCTTCAAGACACATCTTTTCCTAAAGCCTCATCTATCTATATGCAAGGGGAATACCATGAAGATGAACATCTTTGTCGACAGTGACCTGAAAGTCTTTTCATGAAATTATGCAAGTCAGAGAAAGGTACAATTCACAAGTGAGACTCCTGCGGGGACATGGGTTTTGGATGGCTTGTCTGAACTCAAAGAGTTTGCATGCCATTCTTTCATGGTGAAGTACAATTTGAACACATGCGTGCCTGTGTTTACTAATAAGCAAGAGAAAATAGCCAGTATGCAATAAGGCATACAAAAAAAAAAAAAACAAAAAACCAACAACCCTTGAATTCCACCTTTAAAATCTGATTTGAGCTTATCTGTACCCAAAGATCCTAAAAAGATTTAATAAAAAGACATAAATATGCCTATCATACTATGGCACATTCAGAATAACTGAATTACAAAAAAATATATACATATCTGACCACCAAAGTCCAAGTTTTATTTAACAACGATGACAGGCTATGTTACAGAATAAATGGAAAGAAGGTGGTGTTGGGGGGTGGGGTGCAGGCTGGGAAGGAAGGCCATTGTCACCGGTTCGGCTGTCGTTGAGCTAATCTGATCGCCCTCCTTTTCATGCAGGGGCATGCAGGACCCTTATTAATAATCATGGGATAACTATCAACCCTCTACGGCAATTCACAAGATAGCAAGGGCTGCCTGCATGGCTGCATACACGCTCTTTCTCTCTCCAGAATTCACAATACGATCATCATGTTTTCTGATATTCTCCAGAAAGGAGAGGGGGAAAAGTTACTGATATTTATTTCATGGTATTAAGTTCCATTGCAATGGAAATGTTGGTGGTTCCTCAACTGGTCGAAAAACCATCCAACAGCAAGGCCTAGAGAGTCATGGTTTGTTCTTGTGCATGTCTCGGCTGGAACACAGAGTTGCCAGGTTGGGGGTCTCTCGGTCTGCCTCTCTGTTTAAAATGGCAGAGTGAAGAGCTCCGTGCTGCTGTCTCTTCTGGCCACTCCCCCCACCTTCATCCCTGCAGGGCTTGTCGGCTGAAATAGCCAAGGATTCTCCCAGGGCTCCACGACCAACCTTATTTCAGGGCCACTTTCCGGTGGTTCAAACGGTCTCCGTTTCAAACAGACTTGCTAATGGCAGGTCCTTCTAAGTCCCTGTCCCCATGGCAACACCAAGGCCAAACCTGACAACCTTCAGAGCAGAATGCTGCAGAAGCAGAAACCGTAATTCCGATTTCACTGGATTTTTGATAGCACTCATATCTCGAGTATAAAATGCGCCCTCACACCCAAAATTCTTACTTCCGGTCAAAGATGTTTCTATCATCCACGCTAAATGAAACAAGAAAAAGGAAAAGGAACCCCCACCAAATCACCGTCTTTTTGGTGACCTTATATGATCCTGAGGAAATAAATAACAAATGAATCCAAAAAAGGGATTGTATTGGGCAATCAGATCCTCGAGGACATGACCCCTGTCTGATTGATCTCTGGGACTTCTGGCATCTGGCATGTAGGTGAATGATGATAGACTTGCACAACTCAGATATTTAATAAGCTTTTCCTGAACGAGAATGAATCTGAGAAGTTTTCTTACTACCTGGGCTCTAACAAAGACTAAAAAGGTACAGTTAGTGCTTAAAGTACCATTTCAAACGCTTTAAAACTCACTGTGAAGATCTCTGACAATAAATATCACACATTCAGACATCAAGGATCGCGTGCACTGATTCTGAAGGTGAAGTCCTCAATCCCTACTCATTAATGGCAAACACGGTACAGTGACATCATCTCTTTATTACCCCAGATCAACTCTACACCCTCAATAACAACCACCCAAAAAAGGAGAGGGAGAATCTGGGAAGTGACAATGTACACTTATTGTCAGTAACCACCCCCCCTGCCCCGCCCACAACAATACTTGATGCTTTTTCTTTCCTTACCCTGTTTGTAAGCCAAATACACATATGCTCATACGATTGCTTAGTAAACATTACGCCATCAGGATTGGACTGCACGATTTTCCTCAGCATATTAAAAATGACTCTGAGGAAGACGGAAAAAGTGTTCTTGTCTACAAGATGCTGAGTTCAGAATTCAGTCCAGTCTTAACGTTCCGAGAGTGTCTGCAGCTAGCACAGTAGTAAGAACTCCCCTCCCTCCCACCTGCCCCTCTGTGCAGGTTCCTGCTGTAAAAGCATACAGGGGGCTTTCTTTCCACTGGACACCATAATCCAGTAGAAGGGGCGGTAATTTTATTTTTAAAAAGGCAGAAGACTGGAGCTCCCGGTCTCTTGGCAATGCCTCTGACGGGTGTGAGTGGGTGTGGTGTAAGGTGCGTGTGCGTGTGCGTGTGGTATTTCTGAAGACTTGATGAATAAGGAACCTGTTAACTTTAATAAAATGAATGTTCCTTATAAAATATTTTGTTTCTATTGCTGATTGACTATTTCAATAATTCTAACCTGTTCTCCATGCAGAATGGTTTAATTCTGACTCAATCTGCAACATCATTTGACTCCCACCAACCTTGTTTATTTAATAAGTAACAAAGTAAATTGACAAGAGTAGAAGTAACGAACTATATGCTTGAGAGGGCAGGGCTTTCAAGTTTCTGCTACTTGGAAACCATCAGTCAAAGGAGATGCCCCAGGATGAAACTCATGTAGACACAGAAATTAACAGCAACAGTGACTATCTGCATTTCAAAGAAACTGCATAAATTTTGACACTGACCCACATAGTTACATTGTGTTTAATATTAAGAAACACGGAAAATGGACTATTCTACAGATTTAGTTAAAAGGATTTAAAAATAAGACCCCATAGTGATGTAAAGTCTTGTCAACCAGATGAAAGGGTTTTACCAGTCTCTAGTTTAAAGTGGTTAATAGACAGGTTTATTTTTTTAAGATTTTATTTATTATTTGAGACAGAAATAGAGAGAGATTGAGAGAATGAGTGGGAACAAGGGCAGAGGAAGAAGCAAGACTCCCTGTGGACCAGGGAGCTCAACTCGAGACTCAATCCCAGGCCCCTGGGATTAAGACTTGAGCCGAAGGCAGACGCTTAACTGACTGAGCCACCCAGGCGCTGAATAGAACAGGCTTATGGGTTATTTCACTTATAAATTATATGTTAATATTTTATTTGTAAATAATTGTTATTTCACTGATGCTATAAAATGCTTCACTTTGATGTGTGTGTGTCTTAATTTATATCTTTATTTTTTCGGTTTTAAAACCAAAATAAAAAGTCTCAATTCTTTTTTTTTTTTAAAGTCTCAATTCTTTAAAATGAATTTGTTTTTCAAACATATGTGTTAGTTAAGGAAAAAAGTTTAAAGGCCATGCTCAACAAATCAGAATTGTATTTAAATTTGAATCAGGGTTAGAAAGAACAGATATTTGATACACATACTCCTCCACAGTGACTGATTCATGCTAAATAAAGGAAATCTGACGTCAGAAATAAAGGTGTCTCAAATTCCGACCTTCAAAGGTACTCAGTTTTACTTGTCTTGAACAATGATAAGATTAAACCAATTTTCCAAGTATTCAAAGGGTAAATTTTTATTATACGGGCACTTAACCAACTGGTTAAGTGTCTGTGTTTGGCTCAGGTCATGATCTCAGGGTCCTGGGATAGAGCCCGGATATCTGCTGTGTCGGGCTCCCTGCTCAGCGAGAGGTGGTGGGATCCGCCTCTCCTTCTCCTTTGCCCCTCCCCCAGATCATACACTCTTTCTCAAATAAATAAGTAAACAAAATTTTAAGTGAACTATTGGAACTGAGTTTCTATTCAGTTAGTATTATAGACTAGAGTCTCTTTTTCACTCTCCAGAAGTTTCTATTACTAGATTTTTACTAATAAGAGTACTCATTTAATAAAGGCCATTTGAGACTCACCCACTACAGCTTTCTTTTGGCAAACTACTTCTGCTACCGGTTCCCCCGAGCTTACTAATTTGCAAATATATTTGCGGTACTTTTACAGAAATGTAAAATCTAAACATTCAAAAGTCTCAGTGAATTGCCATGCATTTTCAAAACCTACAAAAATGTAACAAGGCACAGCCTACCACTGGATACAAACTTTTAAATATCAACAAAACATTCAATGTCCTCGATTTCCCTGTTAAGAAAACATGTGATATTCAACAGTCAAAAAGTATACTTCCCTATATTCAAAACCCCCATTATTCATTATATAATGCCAACTGTAAAGGCAGAAAACATTAAACAATTATTAAACAATGAACTCGACAGTGTAAGGAATCTTAAACCCACCCCAAAAAAGTTAAAACCAAACTCAAAGTTCCTATGGCTCATAGCTCCTAGGCACCTCTTCCTTAATATGTTCCAGAATCTTTCAATCACAAATACATCTCTCACCTGCAGGTCTCCTGTAAGAATATAAACACTGTCCTAGAAAAAGCCACTGGCCTGAATGTTTTATTAGCACCCTTTGAGCCAATATTTATAAAGTTTACCAAGTACCAGGCAGGGTGCTAATGTAAACCTTAGGATTTGATGAAACATCTTTCCTTCATCTACATTACTTTTTTTTTTTTCATTTCTCACAATAGCTTTATAAGGTAAGCCCTTTTTTCCCCCCCATTTGAAGATAAACTGAAACTCAGAAAGGTTAAGTAACGTGCCCAAAGTCTGACAGCTAGGGAGGTTTGGGAAGACAGACTTGAACCCAGGAGGTCTGCCTCCAGAGTCTGGGATTGTCAGAGCTCGGCAATCCTATCATGAATGGCCAACATCAACATGCTAGTCTCATGCTTGTCACTTAAGTAAGACACACACTAAGGGCAAATTAAAATATTTGTAGGCTTTTAACAGCGGATGCCGATGATACTAATAGCAGAATACAATAGTGATAACAAAGACAGCTCGGTGTGGACAGGAGACCAGGGTTAAAATCCTACCTCTACTGTCTCCTAGCTGTGGGACCTTGGGTTTAATTTCTATGAACTTCTGTTTACATTCCCTCAGAAGACACTGTATCATTGGAAAGAAATGATGTAGGAGGGGGAAAAAACACATGAAAAACGAGAAAGCATCATGCAAATGGAACCAAAGGGGAACAGTGAATATTTAAGGTAAAAGTGTTTTCAGTCAACTACTCAGAAGGAAGTGCTAGCCCTCCACACCTTGAAAAATGTCATTCTTGTAATTCCCCAGGCTGGTAGATCTTCTACCCTCCCACCTTGCCCTACCCTTCATGAGAGTCCCCGAGAGGAACCATTACTTCACTAGAAGAACACAGGGTATGATAAAGGATCCATGATCCCTATGAAGAATCTGCTTCCTTCTGTACATTGTGCAGGGGACAAAGAGACACTCGTATAAGCATCACGTACAATGGAAGTCCAGTATTTCCACTGCAATTGGTTTGCCCAGCATCCTTTTCAACGTTGTCTGATTACATCCCCCACCCTCCTTCTTTGGTTGACTTGCATGGCCTCTGCTCTCATCACGCCATCTGCCTGCCCTTGCACACACCCATCTGACCAAGCTGGTCCTTTACAGTACTTCATCCTTGTCCGCAGAGATTGGTCCAAAAGATGGTACATGAACTAAGCAGGTCAAGTTAAGAGTCCTACTCTGAGGTTCACTGAACTGGAATTAGAAAGAGTAAAAACAAAGAAGCAGACTTTTATTCTCTGTTCTCAGAGCTGGCCGGGAGGGAGCCTGGATCTTCCAGCTGCCATGTCCCTGCCTACCTGGGGAAATCTCGTTTCCTGAAAGAGAATCCAGCACCAATACAGGGAGACACAGCATCTTGTCACCTCCAATAACATCCATGCCTTTTACACTGATGGGGGGCATCCAATCCCCTTTTGCTTATGTAAGTTTGAGATGGGATTCTGACACAACCAAAAAATCCTAACTTGTCACAATCCCCTTTCTCAAGGCCAGTCCTTACATTTCCTGCAAGGAGAAACTGAGTGAAACTGACCAGAAGGAACCCAAATTCTCAACAGACAACAAAACTGTATGTCCATTACAGGTCTACCCAATTCCATTTGCCAAATGCCCTGTTCTGTTAAGCATAAAGGGTGATTATCACTACAAGGGTCTGAAAACAAGAACATGTTCGTTAGGATGTATGCCAAGCATACTCTCAATGACAAAGCCATTGGTACTCAACAGAACATAGGCAGTGTCCAACATCTTACAAATGGGCAAATGAGTCTTTCCACTGAATTAAGATTCCAAGCAAAAGTGATCATTATTACTTGAAAAATACAATCCAAATCTTAATATGTTAATTTTCCCCAATTATTAAGATTCTCAAACATCTTATTAAGTTCCCAAAGGTACCCAGTGTCCTGGTAAAAACTGTTCAAGCCAAACAAACAAACAAACAAACAAACAAAAAAACACAAACATTGTCCAGAACATGATTGGCTGCTTATAAAAATCATTGTGGAAAAAAAAAAAAGAACCTAAGTTATTGGTTTCTAAAACTGGTGTAACTCTCTGTTCTACCTCTAGTGCACTGGTGTTGCTCAAATGTTTTGAAGGCCATAATAATTAGATTTAGCTAGTCCTCTTGTCCCCACAAGGATTTTTTTCAGAAAACATATATTATACACATACAACACTGAAACATTCTAATTTTATACCACCAATCTGGGGTGGCTTCACATTAAGACTACGATTTGATCATTTAAAAAACATACAAGCAACATATATGGCCATCAACACATATTCCTGTACGGATATATTTACACACGCATTCCCATGTCAGCAGGCTCCATTGACCCCCTAAAGTGGGCCTCATTCTCTGTTCCACCTCCTCTACCTGGTAACAAACAGTCTTCTGATATTTCTCCCGGGAAGTCACCACTTTTCTCTCTCTTAGTCCGTGGGCCTTATGTCAAGGTGACTCTCCTGCCACCTTTGGAGAGAGCACATAACTCAGGTCCAGCCCATCAATGGACTGCTTGAGTCATGAGCTCATGGCTACACAGTCATTCAATCAGAGTCAATGAGATACAACTCAACTGGAAGGATGTGGGCCCAAAGCTGTTGCGAACCATCTTGCCACCACCTAGAGCAGAGAATGAAGCAAACATGGGGGAAAGGAGAGACGAGATGGAAAGAAGTCAAGTGCCCAATGACACAAGAGCCATTCCAGTCACCGACACCTGGACTTCACAGTTAAGTGGGCCCCCAAATTACCTTTTTGCTAAGCCATCCTTAGTCATGTTTGCAGTCTCCTGCAATGGACCGTTCTACCTGATGCTCCCTCTTGTCATGGTTGCTTTTCAGATCAGGACCGGGAAAATGGAGGAAGGATATGAATAAGGGAAAAAAGGATGCCATAAATGTAAGTGATCAGCAGGGAGGCAAATACCATCACCAAATAGAATTTTCTAATAAAAATGTTAATCTATCTTACCTAGTACAAATATAGTATAAAGTAGCCACCTTCCATTACATAAACATCTGGGCAAAAACCTAAAATTGAGCAAAATACTCCCAAGTTGCACTCAATCAGAGGACTTTATTCAGAGGACAGAATTTCTACCATACGATTATGCTTTTATCTTCATTCCCTACACTGTACTTTAAAATGTAAATAGATCTGGGTAGAGGAACCATGAGCTAATCTTTAAGAGAGCATATATTAACTTCATGATCAGAAAAATATCAATTTTAAACATAAAAACCTATTTTAAGCATAAAACATGTACTTTACAAGGTAAATAGATCTGGGTAGAGGAATCATGAGCAATCTTTAAGTGAGCATATATTAATTTTATGGTTTAAAAAAAAAACAACACCTCTTTTACGCACAAAACAAGGATGAAAGTGGCAAATATTTTAAGTGGAACCACCTAGTAAACATGGAGATGTCCTGAACAAAAGAACCACTCATTGCATACAAGACTTTTCTAGCTGGACCGACACACCATCCCGCTATCTCCTCCTGACCGTCTTTAAATCAAACCTATTTCTTCTTCTAATACACGTTGGATACAATAAACTGGAAGAATTGTTTTCTTTTACATTGCCCCAAAGGCAACAGTAGTATCACCCCTGATTCTCTTTGAAACTCTATGCTATTGTAGCTAATGATTGGTATAATCATGTTATTCAAGCTAGTCTGGTACCTAGTCACCAGTTACTAGGTATAGTGAAGACAGAGACTGTGAATGAACTAAATAGAAGAAAATCGTTGTTTTTCAAACTTCTGGGCTGTGAAGAGAGTGTAGTGAGGAAAGGGGTCTCCAGATCAAACACATTTCATAAGGTCTTTGCAGGGAAACACAAGCCTCAACCAAATTAACATCATTGGTTTATGTAAATCATTCACCAGAAGCTTCTATCTGGGGAAAATAAAACACGTCTGCTTTCCAAAATGGATTTCTATAGTCTAGCTAATTGTCCATGAAGTCACCTAGGCCAGTCTTCCACAGTCACAGAGCACTAGCACACGCTCTGGTCAAAGAGAGCCCGGAGGTTGTATTCCAATGTGTGAGTGAAGTCGGAAAACTGAGCAGACAAAATGGATCTCTAAGCTCCTGAGGTCAGAGAAAGAAAAAAAAAATGGCAGCATAAAGTGATTGATGTATTCTAAACATAGCTTCAGGAAACAAACCAAAAAAAGAAAAAGAAAAAGAAAAAGAAAAAGAAAAAGAAAAAGAGGTGGGTGTAAAGGACTCAAATTTACACCGAGATACCAAGAAATCACATTTTTGCTGAATGAAGTTCCTTTTGTGTAAGACACATTGCTCAAAATCAATTTTGGGGGGGTGGGGGTGGGAATAAGTTAATTATCTGTTGATTAAGGATTCTTCTTGTAACTCAATTACTCCGCAGCAGTACCCTTCAGCCTCTACCAACAGCCTCCCCAGCTATCCTTTGCAAAAGAAGCAAAAAACAAATCTGAACAAGCAACAGCAACAACAACAGTCCAACCGCCCAGAATGTGAAGCATCTGCCTGGTTATCTTTTAGATGTGGAGGAATCACAATGAGTAAAAGCAAACAAATCTATCTTCTCAGCAAGATTCCCCAGGCCACCTGCCACTCGCATTCAGGGAACTTTACCTCTAGATTTTACCTTTAAACCCCTTTGGGTTGGAAATGCTTTTACTCCGATACAGCACACTCACCTAGGGAATGTGCTCTTTCCCCTGGATCGTAGATTTGGGATGATGGAGATTTTGGAGCAAGCTGCGGTGCTCCCCCCAGCAGCTATCCCTCCATTACCCTTATTTCCAGAGGAGTTGAGGGTTCATGTAACTTTACCAGGTCACACAGGTATGAGTAGCAGAGCCTCAAATAAAATAACTACTATTTTTCACAGCTCAAGCATCTCTGGGATGAGCTGGGGGGTTGAGTAGCCTAATGAGAAGGAAAATGACGGCTGTGTTCCCCCCTCACCCTCCGCAGCACCCCCATCTAATCTGTACCAATTTTCCTTTAAGAAGCTGAGAACTATTCTGAACAACTTGACCTTTACAAACAGGGTGGGGGGTGACCTAATCGGGGAGCGTAGATTGGTGGCTGCAGGCTCTAGAGACTTTCCAGTTTCATTCTCAATAATTGGGGAGGAAAAATGGGGAGAACTGGGATCTGAAAGTTTTAGAGACCTCAAAGCACTTCCCAAGCCTTGCTCTCATTTCTTTTCTCTCCCCTACTCTGGAGAGATCTGAGGGCCTTCAACACCTTTCCTTCCTTCGTCAGCCTGAACTACACCTCATAAACCAAAAGCATTAGTGCACAGATAAACTAGCTCCCAGATAATTAAGTGTTTATAATCTCTCAAGCATATACCCAGGAAGATTTGTAAGTTTGGAGATTAAAACAAAGGAACTCCTGAGGGGGGTACTCCTGGGGGGGGGCTTGGTCAGTTAAGTGTCTGACTCTTGATTTCAGCTCAGGTCATGATCTCAGGGTCGTGAGGTCAAGCCCTGTGTTGGGCCCCCATTCTGAGTGTGGAGCTAAGATTCTCTCTCCTTCTGTTCCTCCCCCCAACTTGTGTGCGTGCTCTCTCTCTCTCAAAAAATAAAAAATAAAAATAAAAACAAAGGAACTCCTAAATACATGTGGTATCAATTAATTCAGATTTAAACTTCTTGATTGTTAAGATTTGTCACTGTTAACTCATAATGGAAATACTTATGACCTTCATAACAACAGTAGGTTACATTAATCATGTAATCCCTGAAATAACTTGTCAAAAGAAATGTGCATACATTTACACATATATGTGTATCTATATAGTCAGACCTATTATGGATATAGGATCAATTTATATTTAAAGCTTGCTATTTAAAGCTTGAGTTTTAAGTTACATAACTTTCTCAGTACACTCCTTTTGCTCTGAAATCTAAAATAAAACACAATATGTCTGACCCAGAAACCTCCAGGTCCTTGAACCACAGAAGTACAAACAACTACGGGCAACCTAACGTCAGTTTGAAGGGCAATAAGAAGGCCTATGGCTGTTGTTAATAAATATATTACCCTTTAAAACGCCCCATGCTAACAGCCAGCCATGTGAGTAAACCCTTCTATGGTGTCTGTTGAGAGCGATGTAAATATCTCCCCTGCTATAGACGTGGTCAGCACAGGTGTCCTATGTGACAGAGTTCTCCATGTTTCAGACACCCATACTCACATGGCCTCCTCTCCCACCCACCCAGCCACCAGCCCTACCAGATGGAACATGCCATTTTCTTCCTCTCTTCCTACCTTGGCACAGGATGAGCTCTCTCAGCCTGCCATCGCCCTTTCCAGATTCTTCTCCTAGGACATTTCACCTCATCCTTCAATATCCAGCTCAAACGGGACCTCCTGGTGACATTCTCTTCATTTTCCCCTGGGAGAATTAATCGGTCCCTTTCCTGTGTTATCGGCCACATTTTGAACTCACCTCTGTTACAGAATTTGTAACGATGGACTTTAAAGCACTAATACACTTAACACTTTAATATTTTAATCGAGAAACCTTGCTGTTTTTATTGAGATATAATGAACAGTTAACACTGTTTCAGGTTTAGGTGTATGACATAATGATTTGATGTACGTATCAAAACTCACCACAATACACTGAGTTAATTAACATCCATCATCACACAAAGCTAGATTCCCCCCGCCCCATGAGGATGTTTACTCTCCTGGCAACTTTCAAACACATGATACCGTATTATTAACTACCGTCACGAGGCTGTATGGTATATCCCTAGGACTTACTTATTTTATAATTGGAAAGAACTTGGTTATTTTATTTTCTGTCTGGCCCAGTGCCTGCCAAAGACACTCCACATGGGTTGTGGGGGAAAAAACAAACAAACAAACAAATAAATGAAGGGATACATACATGAGTAAATGAGGACCAGTAATGAGAGTGTAGTACAAATAAAGTCTAGCAGAGTCGGAAAGTAGAAGCACACTCGGCCTGTTTCCAGGGTACTTTTCACAGGGACATAAACACGTGCTCAGAGACACTGTTTCACCCTAAAGTGTGGATACCTTCAAGTCCCAAATGCAGAGTCACTTCTCTGCTTGGAATAAATAAGACTAAATTCTGATATTCGGTCATGTCCTGAAACAACTGTGTTTGAAAATCAGGCTCCATGAAATCTTTTTTTTTTAAATGATTAAAACAGAGTATTTTACGTTCATAGTACTTATCACATCTTTAGGACACTGATGCTTTGCCTATAAACTTCAATAGGGAGAAACCACGGAAAACAATGGCAAAACTGTTTTGATCTGTTTTATAGGAAGACTGTAAACATCTCCCCAAAGACCATTAGCACGCAGAGTTGTCTAACAAATACTGAGCAATTCTTCTTCCAAGAGAGCGTAATTAGATAGGGTAAAGGGCAGTGTCTCTTGGTAACCAAATAACCTAATTTTCTCTAACAACTGCTTTCCCACAAACAAATGGCCTGAGGCAGAAAGAGAATGGCTGATTTTCAACTTATATGACCACTAATGACTACTCCCACTCAGGGGAAAATGACTGTTAGTCAGCACCCCTGGTTCAAAGGGGTTTGCGCAAATTCACCGAAAGAGCCACGATAGGATATTAAGATAAGCGGCTGTTTGGGGCTATAAACCCTCTAAACTTTCTCAACTTGACATCTGTGAGGAAAATCTATTTTTATTGTATTTGTCCATGGTTTTATTTTATCTGTTGAAAAAAGTCCTTAAAAAAAGAGAGAGAGAGAGAAAGAGAAAGTCTTAAAAGAGTTTTTCAATGCCAAATTCTGGAATAAAGTTGCCAGTAGAGCACATCAACCTCTGTCTCCCAGCTCTGTTTTATGAGGCACTTTGGCCCTAGAGACATCTTCTGAAGAGGCAGGCAGGCAGGCAGGACGCCGTAGAGGGAATCTCTAAGAGAGAAATCACTTCTCCTCTATGTGCTTCTGTTCAGCGCATGCAGCTCTCCCACCCCAGTCTGGGATCCTGGGCTCTCCCAGAGCGTCTACCTTTAGTTCACTCAGCACTCTTGCCCTCTCCTCCCATCCCACCGCTTCCCCCTGTCCCAGACTATTTTGAAATTGTTCAAAACTATAGAAAAATTGAAAGAATGGTATGATGAACCTGGCTTCCACCTTAAAAGCTCTCTTCCTTTGCACGTACTCAATACTGAAAAAGTGACCCTCCTGATTCCTTGATGGAGCTGGAGGTCTGCTTGAAGCCGGCTCAGCTCTTGGAACCCAGTGGGTTGCCCTGGTCTTGGCAGAGTCTTGGCTAAGGTGGCTGGACCCCAGGCTGGCTCTGGCCTGATGACCCAGAACTACCATGTCACTCTCTCCCAGATGTTGAGCATCAATATGGCCCAAAGTCTCTCACCACCCAAGGAAACACCTAAACATTCCCAAGTGTACCCCAATTTGATCTAGTAATTACTATGTACTTGTAAGTATATAAACTTGGGCAAATTAATTAACCTAAGGCCTCAATTCGTCACCTGTTAAATGGGAAGGCTGGCAGCACCCACCTCAGCAACCACCTCACCCACTCAGTGAATTGTGCTCATAATTCAACAGCGTGTTTAGCAGAGTGGCTGGCACACCATCAGCATTCAGTAAAAGTTAGCTATTACTACCATTTTTATTCAGTTCTGTTCTTTGACAGCAACTGGTTTCCAATGAGCCGATCCCATCAATGCATCCTTTCAACCCTTTTCTTACCCCAGATGCTGCAGCGTAACTCAACAGCACCGAAGTGATTGGTGTCCTCCAACACCCCCAAGCTCATCCCCCATTCAACTCTCCGTACATCTAGATGCCACAAACGTGGGTCCCTACCATCCCTAAACATACTGTGTGCTAAACACTTTAAATTTGAAGTGAGCCTTAATTTAATTTTAAATATTGATTTAAATTTTTTATTTAGAACTTAATTTTTAAATTAAAAAATGGAAAATTTGGATATAAAATTATTCTTGGAATAAATGTTCAAATACTTTCTCTTCTTACTGTTCAGAATAAAACACCATTTCCCCAAGGCTCCTGCAAGCCTCTCTTTTGCCCCCTACTACAATACAATCTTCCTCTAAGTTCACGAATGGCTATGGATATGTCAGTAAGTCACACATTGATCTACTACTTTCCTGGTGGCTGCTTCCGACCAAATTTTTTTCTTTATGACCCTGTCTCATCTTTTGATTCCTTTCCAGGTAATAGTGCTTAATCATGAGCAAACATTAAAATCCCTTGGGGGGAAAAAAATCCCTTGGGAACTATTTCCAAAATGCACATGCCCAGTGCTCTGATGCTTAACAACACGCTTGACTATGAATTCTTTAATAGAGATTTCTAGACGAGATCCCTGAAATGCATTCTGCTTAACAAAGGAAAATCACTTGAAACAAGGCCTTCGAAAGAGTAAATAATGTTCTTCAGCATGTTCCTCACCTTGGTGAACCAGTAAGCATCATCAAATAAAACAGCAAGAGACGACATATGATCTTTGATCCCCCCCTCCAAGTAGCTAATGCATAACTGAGCATGACCCACCATGTGTTTTTTCTCATTGCCACAGTTCTCTTTATAATTGTCTGAGAGAAAGATTAAGTGAGGAACTTAATTCCTCATTCTTCTTGGTCTTAAATGTCTATAAGCTCAAAGTCATAACTGCTAGAACTCAACAGAGTTAATAATTCACTGTAAGAAATGCAAGTATAAAAATGATTTTTAAATAGCTCAGATCTCGATACATATGAAGGATACTCTCTTAGGCCATATAATTAATTATTTTTTAAAATATAGTGCTGTTTTTAAATCTGAAAGGGAAAAGGGTACAAGGAAAACCTACAAGTCACAAATACAGACTCACGCACAGATGTACACATAAATGCTTGTGTGTGTGTATGTGTGTGTGTGTTGACAGGTGTCATGAAGCTAAGAGCAAAGAATCTTTCTGCTGTAGATACGCAATAGTTCATATTTTTTTACCCATCAGACAAATTATACTGAAGAGTGAACCAGATTCTGGGTTATACTAATGAATTTAATCTCTAAAAGCCCCAAGCCTTTTGAACATTTTATAAATCCCTGACACGTGCTTAGGTGCAAGTTATCAAGGCCTTAGGAAGAGGTTTTTCTATTCTGGAAGAAATGGAGTAATCTAAATGAAAATTCACATGATGAAGAAAGTTGAAGTGAGTTTATAATTAAAATATTAGTTGAATTTATTAAATTGATTATAAAAATAATAACATTTTCATGTATTACTTCACCCACAGGACCATATATGCATCATGTCAACACATATGGGGGAAATGCACCTTTTCACTCCTTTAATAGTCTAGCAGAAGATGCTTTTTTTTTTTTTTTAAGATGTTATTTATTTCTTTGACAGAGAGAGATCACAAGTAGATGGAGAGGCAGGCAGAGAGAGAGAGGGAAGCAGGCTTCCTGCCGAGCAGAGAGCCCGATGTGGGACTCGATCCCAGGACCCCGAGATCACGACCTGAGCTGAAGGCAGCGGCTTAACCCTCTGAGCCACCCAGGCGCCCCAGAAGATGCTTTTCTGATATATGCTGGCTTTTTAGTGTAAATATATCTTCATATTAAAATACTTGAGCTGTAAGAAAACAAAAAATTCATATATGAAGCTAATTATAACAGAGTCACTATCTACTATGGGTTGAATCGTGAGCCCCTCCCCAATTCTTAACCCCCAGTAGCTCAGGATGTGCCTTCATTTGGAGATCGGACCTTTATAGAGGTAATTAGGATAAAATGAAGTCCTTAAGATGAACCCTAATCCACCATGACTGATGTGCTTATAAAAGGGGGAAATGTGGAGACAGACCCACAGGAGGGAGAAACCAACCATATGAACATAAAGAGAGTTACCTACATGTCAGGAAAGGAGCCTGGAACAGAAGCTCCCTTCACAGTCTCCGAAGGAAGCCACCTCTCCAACACCTTCATTTCATAATCTTCACCTCCAGGACCGTGAGACAATGAACTTCTGTTGTTGAAGCCACCAGCTTGTGGTTCAAACTCTAGCAAAGGGATACACCATCTGAGCTACTTTTCTTTCAAATGAACAGTTAGCTTGTTTGGGTTGGGGGGAGGCAGTTGCTGGGTTCTTTTTTTTTTTTTTTTATTAAATTTTATTTTTTATAAACATATATTTTTTTCCCCAGGGGTACAGGTCTGTGAATCGCCAGGTTTACACACTTCACAGCACTCACCATAGCACATACCCTCCCCCATGTCCATAACCCCACCCCCCACCTCCAGCTGGGTTCTTTTTTAAAGGTAGTTTGCCATTTCCAGCTTGCAGATACAGCATCCTGATCGAGGAGAAATCACACATCCTTCCATGGGAGTGAGACCTCTATAGGGGAGTAAACCTTCCAGGTTCCGCCTCTGTGAAAGAGAAGACCCCTGGCTGAGAGAAAATATTATTTCCAGGAAAGAAAAACTGGTGAGGTCATAACATCCAGACTCTCAGACAGGATGGAGAAGAGAAAGCAGCGTTCAGGTAAAGTGTCCTTGTCAGAAGCCCAAACTTTGTCAAAAGCAGTCCCCTGGGCTTCTTGCCACCAGGTATAAAGTAGAAGAAGGAATGGGTACTGGAACTTTTCTACAGACATCAAAGACATAAGGAAATCATGAAGGGAGATGTGAGGCCCTGATCCAAGATAACTCTTTAAAACTTGATCATAGTTTTGAATGGATGGCACAGAACGTGACATCAGGGACTTCCTGATGAACTTCAACTACATTTTCCTAATTATGCATCCATGGAAAGTTTCTCCCCGCCTCCTGTGACCATTTTCCTGTTTTTTCCCCTCCTTTATGATCAGACTCTAAAATAAGCAGATGATGAAAGGAAGCATGGTAAGATCAGAGGAACAGGCGGGGGCTGGGTTACTTCTCTCCACCTCAGGTCTTTGTAATAAACACACTCACTTGGTCACGAGTGTGGAATAATGATGAGATAGAATTGGAATACTTGCTTGTTGAGCTGAACCGTAGCAAATATTTTTGAGACATAAGCCAAAACCTCAAAAAGGACTTCCTTGGCATCTGATAAGTGTCAGACATGAAGAATTCCAGAAACAAATCGATAGGGAGAGAACCTGACAATATTTCCATTGATAAAAGACAATTCCTTGGTTGGACCAGACTACTTACTACCTATGCCTGTGAAGGCCTAAGACACATGGACAATTAACCTTAAGCGAAGTGAGTGATCTTCAGTGGTACTTCTCAAAGTTTAGGAGTCAACTGAAACACACACTTTTTGTAAATTCAGTATTTAATGAAACTCCATGAGTTAGTTTACACCAGCTGTGAAGAAACTCCATTTACTTAATGATACCAGTTACTCCCATCTCATGAGATGACTTTGGTCTATGGTCATTCTATGGTCATTCTAAGAATGCACAGACGGACCAAGCAGAAGATGAACAAAAATACGGTGTGAGTGGAAAGTATATTGTAATTTGAAACATCTGAAAGTCAATGAAACTCAAAACACCTGCAGAAATAATTCTGGGTTTTCAAATTCTATGTTTGTAACAATGGGGGAAAAGACATGCAAAGATAGAAATGCCTTGAGCTGCAAACCTGTTTTAATAATGAGAGATCTTAATTGAACCTCATTCATAGAGCAGGTATTCGAAATACAGGAAAACAGTCTGAGAATGAGGCAGATTCCATATCTAATCATGCCCTTGTTCTCCCACAAAAACTATGTGAAAAAAGACATTTTAAAGCTAATTATATGAAGTACAAAAAAATCTAAATTTTGTTTTAGTACTTTCTAAAATATGTATGTCTCCTAAAAGAAGAAAGTAAAACATGTATGGCAGTAAGGAGATTTATACTACAGAAAGAACAAGGGAATTCTTTACTGAAAAGCTCAATATTTTTCTACTGATATATTTAAGAAGAGTTTTTAAGACGTCTCAGAACAGATTCTGCCATTCACAAAACCTAGGTGAATGCCTAATAAGATAGAAAGCCATTTACAGGAAATCACAGTGGCCATAAATTTACCACATTATTTATAGTTGTGTTTGTGACGAATACAGCATAACAAGGCAACAAGCCAGTATTTAAGGGCTGAAAGATTTATCCAATCTTAAACATATCAGTCTACGCAGGCCTGGAGTCTGTAATCATTATCACAATTTAATCTGTCTTTGCAAAACAAAACTAAAAAATAGACTGTGTGTCTCTGTGATTAATCATTCGTATTTAAAGCCAATCTGAACTAATAAAAGGTCCAAAAAAGCAGCACCAAGAACATGGTACTGGAAGAGGATGGAATTTGTTTAGAATACCATGTTCTGAAAGTGTCATGCAACCTTCTGTTAAATATTTGGTTCATTCCATTTTGTCATCCTGATTTGTATTCTGGAAGCTCTTAGAAGCTACAGGATTATTTCGTTACAACCACAACATATGTCGGCGAGCACAATCCCAGATCAGTTGCAGCGTTCTCCCTGTGAGCCCCAAGGAGTCATGGCCCTCGAAAATTCCAAAAAGAGTTGTTCATTTCTAGGGCCGAAGTCTCTGCCTGAGAGACACCCGTTGGTGACACAAGGTGACCTGGGAAAGTTATCAGTGGAAACCGTTTGCCAGCCCCCGCCGTCCGGGACAGAGCATACAGCAGAGCTCAGAGGACGGTGTACTCTGAATGAAAGCTGCCATGCTGGGGACTCGTCCAAATAAAGCAAACTGCCAGGCATCCGCTCAGCATTTGGTGTTCATCTTAGGAATACTGCCAGGTACATAAATGTAGCCAGGGAGAACACATGTCTTTAAGAAAATGAAGGAGGAAAAAAAAAAAAAGAAAGGAAAAAGGAGAAATGAGAGACAACAGCATAGAGCTGAGTGGGCTGAGAAGCAGTTAGTAACACTACCCTCTCTGCCCCCCATGAGCTGCCTTGACTTTGATGTACATAGTTTCCCCTGACCTTGGCAGTATCAAGGAATTTATACAGTTAGCAGTTCTTGCACAATCTCTTGAAAAGAACAGCACAAATGTTCTATCCTTCAATGCCAGGCAGGCCTTGTTACTCCTTTCCACCTATTTTTCTTCCAGTAAATTAATTTACTCGCTTAGGTTCTCGTGCTAAAATAAACTACTAGTTCTTCTCCTTTTCTCCTCTTTCAACAACAGACCTCTGGGATTGATCGATCTTCCTTTCTTTCTTTGTTTCTTTCTTCCTGTCTGTGATGAAGTTGGGAAGGAAGAGCTACATTAACGGAAAACTTAATCATTCTCATAGGCTATAACTTTATGCAAGGCATTACATGCAAAAAACTTTAAGAATGGCAGCTTTTCCAGCCTTATTATGATGATTAATGAAGTTCTTTTATCGACGTATCTGTTCACAACGCAGAGCCAGAGGACAAAGTGTTTTTCCCTGAGCTGAAGACAGCTTCGGTTATCTTAATTATCTTAATAAATCCCAGATAACCACGGCTTTGTGGATTAAACACGGTTTGGTACAGAAACAATTTGAACAATCATCTTTGTTAATTCTTTAGGGTGCCTAGAAGTCATGTTGAACACTTTCTGCTTCTGACTACATTAAAACTAAAATGCCTGTTTATGAAGCAACAGACCTAAAAAACAGACCAAACATTTCTAACAGGTCGACTGTATACCAAGTGCTATATATGCACCTAATGTTACCCAGATTCACGATCAGGATAATTGATGGACTGCATCAGCCTCAGCTAGACCTCAAACAGACCAACGAGATGCTGCATGTGGACATGAGCCCACATCCAAGTTCATTAAAAAGAAGAAAAAGAAAAAGAGGACTTTCAGGATTCTGAGAAGGGCGTGTTCCTGTGACTTCTGTGGAAGGAAAGGGAAAACAGACATTTCCATTGCTACTTCTCCACTTGTCATTACTGATACAGGGCACGGAGTGGGCTGAATGGTGGTACCAACTGGGACTCACAGCAATTTTTGATGAAACAGAAATGGAATAATACTGGTTTGTTGTTTTAGTTTTTTAAATCATGATGCCTAGGGGATGCTGACAATGCTGAAGACATCCTCACCTTCCTATGGGGAAGGAAGTTAAAAGACTACCGTGTTCTTCCTAAAAACATGGGTAGAAATCTTTCTACATGTCTTCCTCAGCTAAATGAATGATACACTCATTGGTGATTTTATGCATTCACAGCTTCTGTTACGAGGAGATGTAACACACCCAACAAAAGCAAGAATCTGGGGTCAGCCACCTGGATTCAAATTCTGACTCCCAACCCTACTTGCAAGGTGACTGTAGACAAGTTACTTGACCTCTCTGTGCCTCAATGTTCTTATCTGTATAATGGAGATACAGACAGAATATATAGTAAACACTCAAATAAGAGTTAACTGTTATTATTCCCCCTGCCTACTTCTTATTCTGGTTTTGTTTTGTTCTACCTCTTATTCTGGTTTTGTTTTGTTCTGTTTTTGAGAAAGATGGAGAGAGGGGGAGGGGCAGAGGGAGAGAGAGAGAGAGAGAATCTCAAGCAGACTCTGCGCTGAGCTCCAAACCTGACATGGGGCTCAATCTCAGGACCCAGATATCATGACCGGAGCTGAAATCAAGAGTCAGACCCTTAACTGACTGAGCCACCCGGGCGCCCCTTAGTCAGGATTTAACCAATGTTCTCAATGGGTAATGATATTCATAAGCAATAGTAATAAACTCTTCAACAGTACATCCTAGATGCCAGGTACAGCTCTAAGCGATTTACAAGTTTGAACTCATGCAATCCTTTCGGCTAACTTTGGAGGTACGCACTATTCCCCAGAGAAAAACACAGGGGACTAGAAAGATTAAGCTACTTGCTCAAAGGTTAACTAGTAAATGTCTGAGCCGGAATTCACTGAGTGGCCTGCCTTCAGAGTCCAGTCCCTTAACCATAATCCCTCACCACTAACCTCCTTCTTGAAAAGAAACCATTTTAAATAAGTCTCCTCACACCATAATTGACATAAATGAGAACTATGGAAATTTTAAGTTCAGTATACTGAAAACATATATCGCATAATGGTAACATTTTGGCTGCAACATAAAGCAAAAGACTTTAATTCCCTCCAATTAATGGTTTTAGGAAACCTTAGGCAGGACAAATTCTTCCTTGAAATGCCTGATGTATAAGGGGTGCCTGGGTGGCTCAGTGGGTTAAGCCTCTGCCTTCGGCTCAGGTCATGATCTCAGGGCCTGGGATCGAGCCCTATATCGGGCTCTCTGCTCAGCAGGGAGCCTGCTTCCCCCTCTCTCTGCCTGCCTCTCTGCCTACTTGTGATCTCTCTGTCAAATAAATAAATAAAATCTTTTTTTAAAAAAAGTAGTTTATAAAGTGAGCTTGGCCATCACTTGACAGCAAGCTTATAAAGAGTAGAAGCCACAGCAACCTTGTTTCCTGGAGCCCCTGGAAAGCCCTACCAATAATATGTCACACCTAGCCAACCACCCCTGTGGACAGCGGCCAGACTGCAGCACGGATCAGGACTCTGGCCCTCCGCCGAGCCCCAGCATAAAACCAATGTCCTGGGAAAAATTAACCACACTCAGGTGCAAAGTCATCCTTCAATACACATTAAAAAAAAAAAAAAATCAATTCAATTAGCCAACACATAGTACATCATTAGTTTTGGATGTAGAGTTCAATAATTCATCAGTTGCATATAACACCCAATGCTCATCACATTACCAAATTACCCATCCCCCAACCAACTCCCCTCCAGCAACCCTCAGTTTGCTTCCTAGTTAAGAGTCTCTCACAGCTTGCTTCCCTCTCTGATGACTTCCCATTCAGATTCCCTGCCTTCCCCTATGATCCTCTGCACTGTTTCTTATATTCCACATATGAGTGAAATCATATGACAATTATCTTTTCCTGATTGACTTATTTCGCCCAGCATACCAACCTCCAGTTTCATCCGCATTGAGGTAAATGATAAGTACTCGTCCTTTCTCTCCAATCCCCACTTTGAAATATTATGACATCAAAAAAGTTGATGTCGTGAAGAACGAGAAGATTATTTACTTAATCAACTTACAGTGAACTGATCAACTAACAAAATGGAATCTTGACCTATGATTACAAAAATTCTGTCACGGCACCTGTTATCCTGCTTTAGGATCTGAAGCAGAAACATATGGGTAAGCGACTTGTCCTTAAGACTAATGATTCTTATAAAATAATTTGAGTTAGAAAACCACAAACAAATGATGGCTAAAAAATACACAACAAAAAGTTTGGAAAAAAACAAAACCATTGGAAAAAATGCCTCTCACCCTTTTACTTCATAGTCTTCACGATCATGTTCTAATGTATTCCAATAGGTTTCAACATATCCCAACAAATGGTTATAATGTTCATCAAATAGCCATAGGACTAAAATCTGGTACAGGTAAATTGTAACTTAGTTATCAGGGAAATGGATATTAATACCACAGTGAGCTACCACTACACTGTCACAAGAATGAGTGAAATGAGAAACACTGACAATACCAAGTGTTGGCAAAGACACAAAACAGTTGAGACTGTTCCCACTGCTTGTGGGAATGCGTACTGGTTCAACCACTCTGAAACACTGGACTGCAGTGTTTACTTAAGTTAAACATACATAGATGGGGCACCTCGGTGGCTCTGTGGGTTAAGCCTCTGCTTTTGGCTCAGGTCATGATCTCAGTGTCCTGGGATCAAGCCCCGTATCACTCGCCGAGCAGAGAGCCTGCTTCCTCCTCTCTCTCTCTGCCTGCCTCTCTGCCTACTTGTGATCTCTGTCTGTCAAATAAATAAATAAAATCTTGAAAAAAAAAAAAAACATGCATAGGTAGGACCCAGCATTCCACTCCATTTGTGGAACAGAAATGCATAAAACCATACCAAAAATGCACACCAAAGATAGATAGAAGAATATGTATGCAGCATTACTCTCAATAACCCCAGATGGAAATAACCCAACGTCTAGCAACAGTAGGGGAAATAAACATTCGCAGTGTCTTCACATAATGGAATGCTGTGCAGCAAAAAAGATGCACCAGTTATCTCAACACACAACGTACATACACCTAACAATCATAAGGCTGAGTGAAAGAACTCAGGCATAAAATGATTCTATTTACACAAAACTCTAAAAACGGGCCCAAAGAACTTATGGCATGAGAAGGAGAAGGGTCAAAACGGGGAGCCTAGGGGGCGGAGGGTACGGATTTCTTGATCTGGGTGGTAGTGACATGGGTGCTTACTTTATGAAATCTCAGAACTCATGAACACTTATGATTTGTGCATCTTGGGGCATATATGCTACATATCAGTAAGAATGTTTACTTTAAAAGTAAGAAAATAAATTAATAAAAAGAGGCCTGTTTTCAAGCCCAATTATATATATATGCCTGTATTAGTCTATTACGGCTGTTGTAACGACACCACAGATTGGGTGGTTTACCCAACAGAAATTTACTTTCTCACAGCTCTGGAGGCTGGAATTTCATGATCACAGAGCTAGCAGGGTGGGCTTCTGGCAAGACCTCTCTCCTTGGCTTGCAGATGGCTCTCTCCTCACTATGCCCTCACATGGCTATTTTACTGAGCGTGCATATTCTTCGTAGCTCTCTGTTACAAGGATACCAGTCCTGCAGGGATTAATGGTCCCACTCTTACGAGCTCATTTAACCTTGCTGCCTCCATACAGACCCTTCAAATACAATCAGCATAGGAATGTGGTGGAGCTACAACTCTGTTCATAACAAGTGCTATGATATTCTGTCAGTTATTTATTTTTGAAATTCTCAATTTTTTTAATGAAATTTTCACATTTTCGACCTCTGAAGCTTTCTAAAGTACCCAGTGCTTCCCAAAGAGTCTTAAAAGTCTTTACAAATGATATAGTTGTAAAAATATAATTCTAATGTTTCAAAGTTGTATGGAAACTATTTTTAATTCAAGGGTAGGAATATAACCTAACAGCAAGGTATTTTTAAATGGATCCCACTTAAAGGGACTACTTTCCCAACATCAATTGTACATACGCCCCAGCCACAGACAAGGAAGTAACATACACTGACACGAGTCACTTGTTTAACAAAACGTCTACTTATGATAAAAAGAAAATACTTAAAAGATGTTTCTCCAGATTATTTAATAATTAAACATATGCTTATCATTACTATCCACGATACACTTCTTGAGACTCTGATGACGCCATTTCTAGTATGTATCTAGCTCTGGCAAAGGTAGCTTCTGCTTATTTTCAAATAGCAGTGAAATACAAATGCTGCTTTAAACAAATAGAGATTAAATTATCAAAGGAAAACTATGGTTTTTAAACTCTGCATTCTTGCCAAAGACACCGGTTTTTCTTCTGTGACAGAAAGACGCTAGTACATCAGGGTTCTCAAGCCTGTGTAATCATGACCTCAAATCCATGTCATATGGAGCACCTTACTCTGTAGAGATTCAAGGACACAGGCTTTATTTCCAGGAGATGGACCTTTAGGATAGACTTTTTTTTTTTTTTTTTCGTCTTCTTAAATGCTCACATATGTTTTAGCAATACATATCTAAATGTACAGTAAGTAGTTTAACAGCTCTCATTATTTTTTATTGAAGTTTTTTTTTTAATTTATTCATTTGAGAGAGAGAGAGAAAGAGAGAGCCGGAGCTGGGGGGAAGGGGCAGAGGGAGAAGCAGGCTATCTCCTGATCAGGGCCCCAGCCAAAGACAGATGTTTAACCAAATGAGCCACCCAGGTGCCCCCCTCTTTATTATTTGTAATTGTGTTTCAAGCACAGAATCTCACACCCGGAGAACACAAAGCCAAAAGGAAGCTATCATGACAAAAAAGAAATCCCAGGTAACTTACATGCAGTGCAGCAATCACTCCTTAACGAATGAACTTAATGAATTAAGCTCTCAAAACACCATAAAAGGGGAATTCACAGCCAAATAGACGACTGGAACATAAAGTCCAGCGGCTGTCTTGGAAGGACATTGTTACAGAGCTAAACTGGGCCATCATGGGCTCTGTACGATTAATTTCTATTCACAATCTCTTGCCCACTCGAAACATCAGTTTTTCTTTCCACATAATCTTGACAAGCTGCCTGTCATTCTGGGTGGCTGTGTGCTGCAGCTACTCTGGGTCCTAAGAAGCTTATTCTTTTCTGCCTCAGGTCCTCCAGCGCTGGCCCTGAGATGATGACTCACGGCCATGGATTCTCACTCCTCTGGTTCAATCTCCTTGGCCCAGAGGCAGAATAAATAGATGCTTGACATGGTAACTTTCCTTTAACTGATTCACCGAAGCTAAGCAGCTATTTCTCAAGATCCTTCATTTATTCTCAGGACCATGACGCCCCAGTTCTGCCCACCATGACATCAGGCCAATGCATACACCTTTGGCTCCTCTGCTACCCTTGCTGGCTCCTTCTGACACCAGTAAAACATAGCTCCAGGGTTGGGCCATGCTTGGCTCCACCTTCTTTTCTCTTTCTAAATGTTTGTTAGAAAAAGAGCTCCATTCTTTCTTAACCAATTATCTTTCTAATTTCCTGTCGCTGAAACAATTTTTCATTGGCACGGACCCGAACCAAGATTTTTCCAGTTGTGTGTCAGTTACTCAGACATGCCTTTGGCATTCCTGACATTGCAAGGTGGGAACAGGCGAGACCCAGGAGGGCCCATCCTTGGTCTGTGTCAGGACAGGGGAAGGAGGGGGCAACCAGCCAAGAACAGAATCGCTGCTGGTGCAGCAGGTATAGACATTTAAGCTACTAACTAACTGTGGGGGAGAGCTGTGGGAGCAGGGATGCCAGAAGCAATGGGGAGAGTTGGCAACCAAAAGAATTAAGAGCAATTTTTCTGGTGGACCTCCATTGTCTGGGAGAACAAGCAGTCACCGACAAATCACTCGCAAGCACAAGAGTCAAAAACTGGGGGACCTTGGGCCGTGGAATCAGGTTCTGTCTAGCGCTATTCTGTGCAATTCCTTCCCCACCGAGAAATGTTTGATGAAGATACACACCTACACCCGAAGAAACTTAAGTCTAGAGCAGAACCTATTGTCCTCAGTCATCGGGCTGCCTGTGCTCTTGCTCTGAGGGTTCTAGTCCCTTCTGTTAGCACATACGAATGTTCCTATGAGGAAAGCGCTCATGCTGACTTTTTGGGGAATGGCTGGAAACTGCTGCCCAGGACTACACTGCCTGGTACCTGGCATAAAGGCTACGTCTCCAAAGGCAGTTTAAATTATTCCTCAAAGATAACACGCGCTTTATGTAACCTTATTAGCTTCAAACATTCCAAGACGAAACACGATTTCCTCTTTGACAGTCTGAACATCGAGAGGGAAAAAGAAAACTCAAGTGAGAGGAACACCAGTATTTCGATTTCATAGCTGGCCATACAGATACCCACTGAGATCCCCTCTTCCCCATCCGAAGAAAACCTCCAAATCTGTAATCATTTCTGCTGGAGTTCCCTTATTTTGTTATGAAGAAATCCTTCTTCCTGGCAAGACCAACTTGCCAGGAAAGGTTGTAATTATCGCACGGTCTCACTTAAAATTTAAATATTTTAATTATCACATGAAACGGCACACTTTTCACTTCAACTAGAAGTAAGTATAATAACACCATATAAGTCTTAAGGATAATGGTATAAAATCACCTTCAAAAACAAAACAAAACAAAACCAACAAAATTCATTTGGATATACTTCTCCAGACCAGAAATTTTAAAAGCTCTCTTACCTGCCGAACAAAACTATTTGAGGTAGTGTCAGAGGAAGTGCTCCCATCGGATCCTTTAAATCTATTTTTCCTTCTAGCTCCTTTTCCATATGACTGCAAAAAAAAAAGAAAAAGAAAGAAAAAAAGGCAAATGAGAAATCTAAGCCTACTGCTAGGAAGAAGTCAAAAACCAAAACAAAATATAAATTGCCATCATGTGGGCATTGTTTGAAAATTATTATCGCTGGAATCACAAGTATTTATTTCAAAACAGTGAGTTAATAGGGAGAAGAGGTTTCTAGACAAAACATTTAATAATTCTTGAATTAAAACAAATTATGTTATCTTTTCGCATATGGGTCGTCCAGAGGCAAAGCCACCAAAGATAAAACATTTAAGAGCAAGGATTTCAGGGCAGGAGAGCGCAGAGCTGCAGCTGTTAAGGAGAGAGAAAAGATCATGAGTCCAAGCCTCTTGGACAGCACGAATGCAACAGTTTCGCGCGCCCTGAGATGCCATTTCCAGTGCCACTGGGCCTCCATTTTTGCTTTTTTTCATGTTTTAATTGGTAATCCCATAGCTACTTGTAGAACTATATGGTAGCCAAAGAACACTGTATAATATGAATTCTGATTACCTTGAAATACACACACACACATGGGTCTACATGGAACATGAATGAAAACATGGTGCCAATTCCTCCCCTGACCGTATTGATCTAGAAACGGCTTCAGAAGTGGTGAAAGGCTTCTTCTGTAAAGTGGTCATGAACTGGATGAAATTGAAATGCCTTATAAAAATATCTGGCCCGGGCACCTGGGTGGCTCAGTTGGTTGAGCAACTGCCTTCAGCTCAGGTCATGATCCCGGACTTCCAGGATTGAGTCCAGCATCGGGCTCCCGGCTCCTTGGGGAGTCTGCTTCTCTCTCTGACCTTCTCCTCTCTCATGCTCTCTCTCACTCATTCTCCCTCAAATAAATAAATAAAATCTTAAAAAAAAAAAATATCTGGCCCATTGTGGTAATGTTTGCATGTGATAGGAAAATCAAAATCACTTCATGATTTTGCTGAGAATGCGAGAAAAATAAATTTTGTAGAATAAAATTTTATAGAATATTAGATAAATAGGTAATTTTATAGAATAATAGCAATAAGACAAGCATTTAAGAACAGGAGGTTAAGAGCAAGACCATTTCCTTCCATACCACGATAGAGCCAAGCATGAACCTATGCTAATGAACTTGCTTTTTCTAATATTATCTATTTACACTCAGAGCACTAAGAACAAACAATGCATCAATCTCTGTTTAATGCCGGTCATAGGTAAAGTTGTTGCAAATACTGGCCATTAACATATAATTGAAAAATAGCTCAAAACTGTGCCGTTAGGTGCAAAGCACATAGGCTGGAATCCTGCCATCGCAGACCGTGAGCGAATGTCTTAACTGCTCCAAACACCAGTCTTCTCATCCTTCAAATGGGCATATTGCTACTTACTTCATAGGCTTAGGAATTAAAGGAAATAACAGATTCATAGCATTTAGTGTAAGACCTAGTAAATGATAAGGGCTCAGAATATTTTTTTTTTAAGATTTTATTTATTTATTTGACAGAGATCACAAGCAGGCAGAGAGGCAGGCAGAGAGGAAGGGAAGCAGGCTCCCTGCCGAGCAGAGAGCCCCATGCGGGGCTCGATCCCAGGGTCCTGGGATCATGACCTGAGCCGAAGGCAGAGGCTTTAACCCACTGAGCCACCCAGGTGCCCCCAGAATGATATTTTTAAAAGTAATATCCACGGGGCACCTGGGTGGCTCAGCGGGTTAAGCCTCTGCCTTCAGCTCAGGTGATGATCTCAGGGTCCTGGGATCGAGCCCGGCATCGGGCTCTCTGCTCAGCGGGGAGCCTGCTTCTCCCTCTCTCTCTCTCTGCCTGCCTCTCTGCCTTCTTGTGGTCTCTGTCTCTCTGTCAGATAGATAAATAAAATCTTAAAAAAAAAAAAAAAGTAATATCCACATACAGATTGGAAGAGTCGGGTAAAGTTGGGGTGAAGGACATAACATGTTGAGAATGCTTAGGCTCAAAGAGACTTCATGAGATTATCAGCATTTACAAAAGTTAACTTTTTTTAAATTGCTGAGTAAATTGCAGAGTTCAGTTTTTGAAAATACTACTTTGTTCTATTTGATATACACAGATGGTTTTCATTAAAAAAAGAAATATCTTATAAACTATGGTATACGTAGTACTTAGGCAAACTAAGATCTATTATGAACATTTGTGTTATGAGTAACTTAGATGACTTTGCAATCAGTGAGAGGGTGGTACAATCTTAAAGCAAAAATTTTCTTAACCATGTTTGTTCTCTTTCAAGTATCTACCGGATTTATGTAATACAAATGTGTTTCCATGGCATTTAATTAACTCTCAACTTCATAAAAGGAAAGACAACCTAGGCTGGGCTTTCACAGTGCATCATACAAGGTTCTTCTCACTTAGCAGCTTATTCTTTATACTTATGTAAACACTATTCAGTAAACTGTTGAAAAATAACATTCTTTCAAGAGCGTTCTTCCTCTTCCAATTATTATATAAAGGTTTGGACAGAAGTGTCTTCCAAAGCCTACGAACACGAAAAGAAAGCACGAAAAGTTCTTTAAAATTAAAAATATTTTTATATTATTGAACATGGGAAAAGACTAATTACCTTTGAAAGCATTTTTTTAAGGCCTAACATGTTTCTTATGGGGGGGGAGGGGCAAACCTGTGTTAAACACATTGTTTTCCTTTCTTTTTTTTAAAACACATTGTTTTTCTTCATGAGAGGCATAGATTATCTTTGAGAACAAAGACAAAATAGAATCTTACTCCATCGTGATGTCTTTCCAATACCATTTTGAAATGGGTGGAAAGAGAATATGAAATTCTATCATTGTCTTTTGCTTCAGATTTTTCATGATAAATATATTTTATTATTCTGCTGCTTTGGTGTGTAAGCTTTTTCGTGGCTGTTCACAAATGCACAACAGGCACTGTGAAAACCACACAAAATTTCAGACATTCGGTCCTACAGGAGACAATTTTCTGCAAGAAATTAGACACATTTAAAAAATGTTTTCATTTTAAATGTATGTTAATTTTTCTAAGCCCCTAGGAATACTATTCATAAGTATTACTTTGGACTCACTTAGCTACCTATACAATATATACTTACGTATAATGTTGGATTATCAGAGTTTTCAACTGTACTAACACACAGTTTGCACACACACAGGCACACACCTATGGCTGAATCCCGTGTAAACTTGTGATAACTTTGAAAAAACTGTATTGTCCTTTACTCACTTAAATTTATGGGGAATGCTTTATTCAAAGTATTAACTTGTTCATGTCTTAATAGTGTCGTAGCAAATCCTTATTAATTATGTATTATATATATTAAAAGCTAAAATAGATATGCTTAATGATACCTCTTTTCTGTTCTCTTATGAATTTGAGCAGTTATTTCTCTTCCATAGTCTCCTTGTTAATTTTTATTGTTTTTTATAACAATATCCAAGATCAAGGGAAAAAAATTAAAGCAACTTTTGGAAAGCTAATACAGTCCATTTCAATGTATTTTTAAAAAATGTTAGTGAAAATTTATACTACCATTACAAAACAAAGTTCCCTTTGATCCAATGCATATTTAAAATTAAGTCCATCTTGCTAGAATTACTTTTCTTTAGTTACTTTAAATCTTTGAAAATGAGGACTAGGGTGTTTCATCTGCAGGAATTTAAAAAAAAAAAAAGGAAAGAAAGAAAAAAAAAGTAAAGGCCAAATCTTCTCAAAATGGAGAAAGACAGGAAGGATTAATTATTCAAATATTTCCTTGACTCAATTTGGAAAAGAAGTATAGTTTTCTTAGTTCAGGGGCTGCTTCAAATGTAGCCTCTTTTAGGACCAATTGTTTTTCCAAATTTTTTTTTTTTAGCAACACTAAATATATAAACACCCAATATGCGAAACGGTTCTAAATCAGAGTCGCCCAGATTTCAGGAAGTAAAAGGCAGAAGAGAAAGGGAGTTTGGGTTTGGCCGGAGCGTAAAGTATAAGCCATTATACTCTCCCTGACACATGCAGACCCCTAAGTCCTTCTGGGAGCACAGTCTGAAAAGCCACTAATTTCTATTCATTTCCTATTAGTTACATGAAACTTCATGGAAACAAATTATGTCACCATAGCAGAAAGGAGAAAAAGAAAACCGTAAACCGAAATTCTTTTACTTCTCCTACAACATCAACCAAGCTACATCAGATTTCAGAAACAACAACAACAACAAAAATTTAAGAAATTTCCACAAATATATAAATGACTTATTAAAATATTTGACATTCCTCACGATGGTAAGTATCAGCTTCATGTAAATGAATGTCCTCCTTGCTACTAAATAATTTTTGAAACTGGAGTGTAGTTTTAAAATCAGCAAATAAATGTTTATATGTCAGAGGTAATTGAAATCTAATTTCTGTCTAGTTGAAATGGACAATAGTAGTTAATTTTGGAAGTTGCCAGTCAGTTGGAGATTTGAGCCCACCCGTGCACACAAAGTTGGCTTGGCAGACCCTGGGGACAGCTTGAGGTATGATGCTGCTTCTGCGGTTGATAGATAGGGTGACAGTCTCCTCCCTACATATTGCTCCCCATAAGCATAATGCTGATACCTGAAATTAGTTTCCATCCCTCTCGATTAGCATTCATTGACATTTATCCCTTTGAGTTGTGGACAAACGCAGCCAGAATGATCCAGAGAGAAATCAGACATTCATTCTCCTCATTTACTGACAGCTCAGTATGAACGGGGTTGTCAGATCCTTTACTTGGAGTGAAGTAATTGAGATTACCTCTCTAGAAAAGGGGAGGTAGGACATCAGTTCTTGTCAATATGGATCAGTTTACACAAAAGCACAAAGGAATCAAGAGGCAGCATAAAAAGAACTCTTTTGCGCGGTCTGGAGGTAGAGAAGGAAGGAGGGACAAGGCTGGGAAACAGAGAATGTCTAGTGGGAGGGCAGGAGAACTTTGCCCTCTTCATAAGCTGCCTCTAGGCAGGCCTGGAAAGAACTCTGAGACTTTGTTACTTGTGGTGGTGGCATAAGTAATTGTAACTCCTTGTCACTGTGAAATTAAACAGTGCTACCTCCCCCTACAGGGTTAACACATTTTGCTCAGCTTTTCTTGAAAGGACCAAGGCTACATAATTGTGTTAATTCAATGAAATTAAATCAAGCAACAGGTAGACTAAGCCTTTCCGCTCAAGGAAAGACAAAAAGAAAAGAGCCATGAGATCTACAAGACCAACCGAACCCCACATCACTCAATCAGTTATTACATTTCACGTCTTAAAACACACTCAGAAATTCTGGTTGGCATGTTTTAAAATTTCTCCCATGCAACACCAGAACAAAAATACCATTCAAGAGGAAAGCCATGGGGGTTAGCTGCGAAGGTTCCAGGAAAACATAAAACACAAGACCCACGATCATTATGTTGGCAGACTGCGGAAGATCGAGCTGTACCTCGGCCGTACAAGTGTTTCTGGAAAACCGTACCCACACGGCTCAAGAGCCACAGGAGGACCGCTGCTGCTCTCTTTAGATAAAGCTCCTTGCTGCAGTGATTCAAGATGTTGCCATTACCAGGCTGTGTTACTACGACATGCTTGAAAAGCATCTGGCAAACTCAGCCGGGGTGGAACCAGCTGGGTTCTGTTGCTAGGAGCAAAGCAAACAGGACCTCTGGTTACTGTCTGTTCATTTTCAGGTGTGCCTAGAGGTGCTGCTCACAACCTCTTTCAGGCCTAACGTGCTGGGATACCGCTTTGTTTCTTCCCCATCTCCTCCTGTGTGTCCATCCTACTCTCAACCCCTCCCACTGGCTTCCCATCCACGCAGCCTCCATACACCATCAATTCCACTCCCCAGAGAATTACTAGTGCCATATTTTAGACTACCGCTGTCCAGCAGAAATGTAAGCCAAGCTACATGTCACTGAAATTTTCTAGTAGCCATATGAAACCGGGAAGCAGCAACAAGTGAAACTAATTGCAGTGATACAACTTATTGAAACCAATATACCCAAAACGTTATCGCGGCCACCTGTCGTCAGTGTAAGAAAGATTACTGTGTATTCTTTATTTCATACCGAGTCTCTGAAATCTGGTGTGTATTTTATATGTACGGCACATCTCAGTTCGGGCTACGTGTGGCTAGTGGCTCCAGGAGTGGACAACACAGATTTGGAACTTTGGAGGGAGAATAAGTAATTAGCGCCATGACTTTGGAAGTAGACCGTGTCCAAGTCTGCACTGAAGCTGTTCAGCAGGCCCCCTAAAAAGCGATGTAATCTGCTTAAATCAGAATTTACCAGGATTTGTAGTTAGGGTTGCCAACTCGGCTCTCACGTAAGAAATAATAGTCGTGTTGTTTATGGCAGTGTGCTGGAGGGAAAGGGTTGGAATGTAGGAGGGTGCCCCATCCCTGGGCAGGATTAATTAACGTAAAAAAAAGAAAAATGGGCAGTCTGTGAATCTACATCTTTTGCTTTGTTCAAACAGAACTTGGAATAAAATCCAGAGGTAAGACAGAAAGGGTTCTTTAAAGCAAAGATTGCTTAGAGACACCATTTGCAAGTGAAAATTCCATTTCTAAGTATCAGTATAGGCAAAAAGGGCTGCTCCCGAGCTGGACCCCTCCCCCGCCTTTTCTGGAGGCTTTACTGCTGTCCTGTCCTGCCCAGAGAGATGGACTAGAGACTTTGCCAAGTTCTCACAGCCCTATGATGCCATGATTTATTAGATATAAAATAAACATGGCCATGTTTCCCCTCACATAATCGAGATGATACACAATTCAAAGAAACACAATTCAAAGAAAACTGCTTTCATTTTTGGAAGGTAGAGAAAGCAAAGAGATAGATGGGGATGTAGTTGAATATTTATACCTCTAACCTGCTTATAATAGCCTTTCCTCCCCTTTTCCTGTCTCTCGTGTATTTCTACACTTACTTCCTTAGTTCTGCATATTGAGTCTTTTGACATGTCCCATGCATGGGCCTGTCATCTCCATTTTCTTTCCTGTCCCTTCAGATTAGGCCATATTAACTCTTATCCGAACTGTTTCACCAATCTCCTGTCTGGCAGCTCCACCTCTGGATTTCTAAAACTCTAAAATACCTTCCAGAACATTCCCAGGTAAATCTTCTGAATAAGCTGTTATGCAACTCCTTGGCTGAACCCCTTCCATGGTTCTTCATCATTCCTTACACCGCTGGTTCCAGCGCTTCCAAGATGTGGCCTCAAACTGCCTTGTGAGTCTTACGTCTAACTATGCCTGCTCTGTACCATTCCGTACTCTCTTCAAGCTACACATGAGAAATATGTGATAAGACTTATAACTTCTGTGACTTCACTTCCTGTATGTCTCCCACCATCTCTCTAACAATCTCTGGTCAAATCTCACCCATCCTTGGACTCTCTTCTCAAAAGCCACCTCTTCTATGAAGCCCTTAGGGATTACTCCGCATAGAATTTCTGTGATCCTTCCTCCCTGGAAAGCAAGATTCAGTACTTCTTTTACAGTCCTCTACCAGACAATTGTCATACAGGTGTCACACTGGCAGCTACTAGAATATCAGTTCTCTGAGGACAGCAGTGGTGTCTCCTCACATCTGAATCACTTCCACCTTGCAGTTAACAACAAATACTTGTTGACTTACATTTAACGATGTAAATCACTGAGTGAATTTAGTATTTCTTATCTAAATGCAGTCATGCTTTCGGTCAGCCTCAACTTTGATCTCCAGAAATCCAAGAACTCTTTTTATCACAAGAATAAACTTAAAAAAAGAAAAAGAAAAAGAAAAAGAAAAATTCCTGAAGGGAGATCAAAGGAAAAAAAAGGGTCTAAGAGTCCTTCCTTCTATCAAAATTCAAGACCTTCACCCTGGAATAACAGAGTTCTCTGAGTACATTTCTCACTCTCATCTAACCTGATTAAGTGTCTAGATAAAATCAGGAGCCTAGAACAAATGTGACATGTGTTGGTAAGAATTCAGGTCCCCTGGCAGAAACTAGATGGAAATGTAGGTGATTAGTTACAGGTCCCCCCTCTGGTTCAGCAGCAGAACAGCCCAAGGCTGACTAAAAAGCTAGCTGTCCTATCCTTATGAAAGAAATGGGTTCCTCATTACACGACTTCTTGGTTTCTACATTTTCCCCCCATCTCAAATCAAAGTGAATTATGTGTTTTAAGTTAGCAAGGTTATTTCCCAGTGGTTAAAGAAAGTTCACTAAAGCTCCACATTTATAAGGTTTTTGTAAATCTAGGAATATGTCACCACCACACTTACCATCTAGCAAACGTAGGCTTGAAATCAGCAAGCTCGTATCGCTAAGCAAAGAGTTATTTCCCCAAAATAAGGCTTGAAATAGAACCCTAACCTCTTCACGGCACTCGCCAAGCGGCCCCACAGCTAGGAGTCTTAAGTCATTTCCCTGCTAGGATAAAAGTTGAGAGACTCCTTATCGCTGAGACCTGGAGGTGTCTGTAATCCAAACTGTACCTGCCAAAGCCTTACGTAAAAGCCACCACCTTATCATTGCCCAACGCCTACAACTGACATCTCCTATTTCACAACTGAGCAGCAAACCGGACTTTTTCCAGAAACCGCTAATCCTCATCGGAGAGGACGGTGGTCCTGAAGCTCCCTGGAATGGCCAACATTTCAGGGGAAATGGAAAAATAAAAACTTTTCGCGTCCCCAACTCGCTTTAAGAGAAAGAAACGAGGAGGGGTGCAGGCAAACGGTGGCAAGCGGCGCGAGGGGAGCCGAGCTGTCAAGGAGGCAGAACTAGCCAGGTGCAGGGGGTGGGGGTGGGGCAGGGCTGCTCCCGGAGACCCGGCCCGAAGCCCCCCCTCCCCACACGCCCCCCTGCCCACCTCTACCCCCCTCCCTCGCCCCCTTCCCACCGCAGCTCCGAGCTCGCCCGGAAGGGTCGGCGTCGGAGCCCGAGCCAGAGCCGCGGGGAGCCGAGCCCCTCCCGCCCACCCGGACTCACGATCTTGAGCAGGTCCAGTCCACTCGCCTGGTTCATGTCTCTCCATGTGCCTCTCCCGGGAGGGGGCGAGGAGGGCTGACCGAGCAGCCCGGGGGCAGCAGCCTCTGAAGACCGGGAGGTCTCCCCCGCCCCTTCCCACTCGTTTTTCGGAAGCAGAGAAAAATGGAAGCCGCGGAAGAGCCAGGGACAGGCGAGAAGGGGCAGGGTCCCCGGCGCCAGGAGAGGAGAAGCGCGTGGCAAAGGGCGAAGGGAGAGGGGGTGGCGGAGGAGACCCAGGCGGGAGGGAGCGGCCGGGCGAGGGATCCTAGCGGAGGAGGCGGCTGGAGAGCGGGAGGTCGGCGCCCCGGCTGCTCACAAAGAAAGGAGAAGGCGCGGCGCTCTCGCTACCTGTGCGGCCGCTCCGAGCGCCCCCGCGGGAGCCGCGTTCTCCAGCAGTTCCATCGGGATCTCCTGCGCCACCGCCGCCGCCGCTGTGGGAGGCGACTTCGACATGTCGCTTTGGACCATTGGCGAAACGTCGGCTGGAAGCGAGCAGTCAGCCCCTCGCGGCGGGTCCCCTCCTCCCCTCCCCCGCCCCCCGCCGCCCGCCGCCCGCCGCCCGCTCCGGGGGCTGCCCGGGGCTCGGCGCCGCGCTCGCCGCTCTCAGGGCGCGGGACGCGGCCGGGCCATTTTGAAAAGCGAGACGCGGGGCGGCGGCGGGGCGGGCTCGCGGCCGGGCGGCCGGGCAGGGTGAGCGCAGAGCTGCGGCGACGACGGGGACGGGAGCCGCGGGCGCCGGGAAGGTCCTCGCCGGGGAGGGAAAAGGGAGCTCGGGGAGCGCGAGCCCAGGGGGAGGCGCGTCGGAAAGCGAGAGTGACAAGGCAGCCGAGCGCCGAAAAGTTCCCCGCGGGAGGCGCGGGCCGCGTGGGCTCCGGCCCAGCCGCTGCGCGTCTCCGTGGCACGCGCGCTGGAAAGTTTTCAAAGCCACGAAAGCGAGGCCTTGCGCCCGGGAGCTTCCTCGCTCAGGCTGCCGGGCTCGGCTCCCCCGGCTCCCCCGGCTCCCCAGCCACCTCGCGGGCAGCCTGGCAGCCCGCGGGCGGAAGAGGGGCGGGAGCGGCGGAGAGCGCCGGGGCTCCGCTCCTAAACTGGACTCCTGGGATCCGCGGAGGCCTCCGGCGGCCCCTGGGCGCGGGCGTCTGCCGGGGCAGCCCGTGAGCCCGGGAAGGCACTTGACGGTGGCAGTGACGGGGGGCGGGCAGAAAAGATGCGGGGCTGAGGACCCGAGCATCGGCAGCTGGCCTCCTCCGCTACGTCCCAAAGCACCACTTCCCAGCCCCAGCCCGAAGTTCTTCCTTCATGACTCCTGTCTGACTCCGTGCCAAACAGCGCTGCTTTCCCCGGAGTGCGCTTTTTCTGCAAAGTGGAGAAGTCTTCCCGGCACGTTTTGGGCAAAATAAGCACTTTTTTTTACTATCCCGAATTCTTGGTCATGAGAGTAGTGGACATGAGCAAGAACATTTCACTTAAACAGCAAAAGGCTCACTTTTCTACTCGAGCGTGCCTCTTCTTTCAACAAAGGTTACTGCAGCGAAACTCAAGAGAACCAGTCGTCTAGGCATCAGTGTGATCTCTGTCTGTCAAATAAATAAATAAAATCTAAAAAAAAAAATACGACGTCTACGGTTTGGTGTGATGAAATATACATACAGAAATGTAGTCCACGAGGCTTCAACTGCCTTTTATATTAAATGACTGTGGGACGCAGTACTTGTTCATCTCAAAGATCAACAGCTGAAACCCATCTCCGTCATAAGCTAATTTTAGTCAGGCTGAAAGAACAGGTTTTGGTAAGGGTAAAAATTTAGGCATATCCATTGGGTCCCTGGTTTTCCTAATCTTTGACGTTAAAAGGGTTATTTTTACTTAAATTTCAGTAACTGTTAAAGAGAAGCACTAAAATATTGGATACTAATTATAATGATAATATGACATTTTGAAAAACAGACTGGGAAGCTGGGAGGCTCTTGGTTAGGATGTGGGTGAGGAGCCCCATGACAAGGGAGAGGGCACCCTTTGCTTTCTAGCCAAGGCTGGAAGTCTCCGCAGAACCCTGGCTAAGAATTGTGTGTGTGTGTGGGGGGGGGACAGTGGTGTTTTATATGTATTCATGTGTATATGTGTGCATATATGTATATACAAAAAATACAAAAGATATTGTACTTAAAGTTTTGGATTCATTGTCTATTTTAACTTCATGATCTGCTGACGATATCACCCTCCTAGGTCTATTCATTTGACAAAACTATTTGGTTCTCTTGAGAGAGTGTTCAAATTTCAGGGTTAACATGAAGTCTAGTTCTCTTGTAGACTGGAAGCTGTGTGGTAGGAGCCCCGCATATTCATCAGAGCACATTCAAATCTAGTAAGTTGCCTTGAGTTCTTTCAACAGTCAGTCAATAAAGTTTATCTCAAGCTTTCATTGCGTGCCCCTGGAGGAATATAGACAACAAAAACCAGGTCTGTTGGGGCTTATAGTCTAGTCAATAAGCACTTAGAAACCAATCAATACACACTTGTTGATGGAAGGTAGGAAGGGAGGGAGGGAGGGAGGGAGGATTCTAACATGCTTTTAAAAACACCCAGTTGGATGAAACTTTGTGTCTTCCCAAGACATCTGTGTGATTTCTTACAGTGTACTTAATTATCTGTGCATTCACTTTCATTTATGACCATCAGGGAAATGGAATTTTGTCTTTCATCACGTTTTTAAGGAGATCACAAAACAGCAAGACCACCTTGAAAATAAATTTTTTTATTTTAGATTTTTATTTATTTATTTGACAGAGATCACAAGTAGGCAGAGAGAGAGAGAGAGAGGAGGAAACAGGATCCCTGCTGAGCAGAGAGCTTGATCCCCGGACCCTGGGATTACAACCTGAGCCGAAGGCAGAGGCTTTAACCCACTGAGCCACCCAGGCGCCCTGAAAATAATTTTTAATAGTACTTATAGCCAAAGGGCCTGTAAAGTTTGTGCCAAAGGACAAGTAAAGTTTGAAATAAATGTTCATGTGTGATCCAGTATATAAGTTATATCAAACTGTTTTTGTTTTTTCTGCCGCTACATAGTTTCTTGAGAACAACCAATTGTGTCTTACTCATTTTAGTATTCCTAGCATTGAGCATGGTGTCGGGCACTTAGATGAAGCCTGAAAACACAAGTTGCATAAATGAATGAATAAATGATCTGTCTTCATGTGTCTTAAAACATAGCATACAACTTGGCAAGTTCTAACATAGGAAGACATTTACCTAATCATAATTTCCATGAAAGCATTATATTAATTCTTTCTTTATAACCTGTGCTAATTTAATTAGTGTATTGAACAGTAACACAATGCAATGTATCTGTTCAGACTCTAGTCTGCTTTTTAAAGGTTTCAAATAAAATGTAAGGCAATGGACCCTTACGCAAAAAAGGAAACACTGTCAGAATAAATATAGATAGAAAAAAGTTTGAGAGGGGCATCTGGGTGGCTCAGTCGGTTAAGCCTCTGCCTTCAGCTCAGGTCATTATCCTGGGGTCCTGGGATGGAGCCCCATGTTGGGTTCTCTCCTGAGCAGAGAGTCTGCTTCTCCCTCTTCTTCTTCCTCTGTGTCCACCCCTTCTCTCAAATAAATAAATAAAACCTTAAAAAGAAAAGAAAAGAAAAAGGTTTGAGAAGCTTATTAGGGATGCCTTCTATCATGGTCAGTTTTGTTTTTAATATACCTTGACTTTTGCAGTTTTTAAAAGCCACAGATGAATGCTAAAATTTGATAAGTGAAGCCTAATTCTTTTCAATGTTAAAAGTTATGCAGATGTACTCTAGCAATAATGGATGTACAGTCCTCAGTGGAGGCATTCAAATGCAGATGACTAATTTGTTCAAGCTGTATGTAAACTTCAGCCTGCTCATTAGCCCTTGTAATGGACAGGCATATTATGGGCATTACTAATGCTCTGAAATGAGAACGGGGGCCAGGAAGAAACACTGGCCAAGGAAGCCAGAAGTTTAAAAGAGTTGGTTTTTCTTTCCCTCCAAGTGAGAGAAACAGTGATTACAATTACTTTACTCCTCTCTCCCTTGCAGATTTTTTTACTATATTTAAGACCTTGGAGTAAGAGCTCTCTGGGACAGATAAGCACCATGTGTGATTTTTTTTTTCATTTTACTTAGTAAATCATTTTTCACCACATTATGGTTCCAGATCTCTGTCATTATGTATAGCACTTTCATAAAGATACACCTGTATCCACCACTGACCTAACTTGTTACGATGCATTCCACAAAGTTATCATTTGCTTTTTGTAAACTTACACTATAAAATGAGTGTCATGATTATAGATTGTTGTTTAAAAGCATATAAAGGCGCAAGCAAACCCAGTATAAGGGGGATGTGTGTGTGTGTGTGTGTTTGTGTGTGTGTGTGTGAAGGTCACAACTGAAATATACAAGTAGTCAGGGAAAGCTTAATCTCATTTCCAAAGAAAAGGCCTCATGGAAGTATCAAGATTTCATGAGTTCCTAGAACTAGAAGACAGAACTCTGGAGTGTCTAATATTCTATACCACTTTTTTAGTTTATAAAGCACATTCATTTGTTATTTCTCACCTAAACCCTGTTATAACAACTGGTACCTTTGTTTACATACAAGGTGCCAGGCTTTGTGTGAAGGATTTATATACCTCATCTCATCTATGAATTAGAAATCAGTATTCCCTATGTTCATTAGGATAAGTCCAATTGCTCTAACAATTAAGTACATCTTAAATATTTTGTGGATCAGAGAACAATCAAGAGGATTGTATAGACTACGGAAACCTGCCTTATCAAGAAACACATCTGCATTTCCATATGTAGAGCTGTCAGCTTATTCATAGCTGCGATTCCCAGCTGTCCATGTCTCTTTCTTATGGAACCTGTGTTTTAAGGGGGCACATTGGTAGCTAGAATAAAAGACTGTGTATTTCCCAGTCTCTGTTGCAACGAGATGCAGCTATGTGGCTACATTCTGCAGACTACTGAGAAGTATCCATAAAAGGGAGAGAAAAGCTTTTATTCCTCTTCTTCCTTCCAGCTGATGACCGGATCGTGGATGTATTAGCTAAGCTATGAGTGGACATTTTAGACAATGAAGACACATAAAAGCCACATGCTGAAATTCAACGAGCAGGGGGAAAAAAGGTGCTTGGGTCACTGATGGCACCACAAAGCCACCATAGCAGCTCTGAATTGCTGACTTTCAGACTTGTGAGGCAGAAATAAGCATTTAGATTGCTTAAGCTTCTGTTACCTTATTTAGGTCTTCTGATAAGTCATACCAAACCTAGCCAGCCTAGTGATCATTTCATTACTCAAAACATTTTTTTTTTCTTTTAAAATTAACTTTCAGGATGCCTGGGTAGTTCAGTTGGCTAGGTGTCTGCCTTTGGCTCAGGTCATGATCTCAGGGTCTTGGGGGTGAGTCCTACATCGGGCCCCTTGCTCAGCGAGAGTCTGCTTCTCCCTCTACTTGTTGCTCCCCCTCCTTGTGCTCTTTCTCTCTCTGACAAATAAATAATTTTTTAAAAAATTAACTTTTTTAAGTGTAATTTACCTTATCTTGAATTTATATATCAGGGGAATGCTGGCCTCATAAAGTAAGGGCTGGTATTGGGATATGTTTCTTCATGTTCTATATTCTGGAAGAGTTTATACAGACTTAGTCATACTTCTTTAGTACATATTTGGAAGAATTCACTAGAGGATTTGGAGTTTTCTGTGTTTTTAATATTGATTCAATTCCCTTAATTGATGTGGGGTTAGTCAGGTTATTTTTTCTTGATCCTTGATAGTTCAAGTGTTTCAAAAAATTTGTCCATTTCATCTTTATCAGTTTTATTGACATAAAGATGTTATAAGTATTCTCTTACTATTTTTTGAATGTCTGTAGGCTCTACAGTGACATTTTCCTTTTTGTTCCTGATATTAATAATTTGCATTCTTTCTTTTCTTCTTGATTACTCTGGCTAAGGGCTTATCAATCAATCTTCTCAAATAAACTTTAGGTTTCATTGATTTTCTTATTTTTCTGTTTTCTCTTGTTTTGAATTTCTGCTCTTATATTTATTATTTTCTTCCTTCTTTTCTTAAAGATTTCTTTATTATAAAGAAGATGTGAGATATATATATATAGATATCTATCTATCTATATATATAGATATATATATAATGCAGCCATTAAAAAAAACCTCCGAAATCTTGCCATTTGCAACAATGTGGATGGAACTAGAGGGTATTATGCTTGGCAAAATCAACCAGAGAGGGACAATTATCATATGATCTCATTAATTTGAGGAATTTGAGAAACAAGACAGAGGATCATAAGGGAAGGGAGAGAAAAATGATACAAGATGAAGCCAGAGAGGGAGACAAAACCATAAGAGACTCTTGATCTCAGGAAGTAAACTGGGGGTTGCTGGAGGAGAGGGGGGTGGGAGGAATGGGGGATTGGGTGATGGACGTTCGGGAGGGAATGTGCTATGGGGAGTGCTGTGAATTATGTAAGACTGGTGATTCACAGACCTGTACCCCTGAAACAAATGATACATTATATGTTAATAAAAAGATAATAAAAGTTTTGCCTATGGAAGAGTAAAAAAAAAAGATTTATTTATTTTAGAGAAAGAGCACAAGTGGGACGGGCTGAGGGAGAGGGAGAGAGACAATGTGAAGCAGACTCCTAATTGAGAACAGAGCCAGAGGTGGGGCTCGATCCCATGACCCTAAGATCAAAACCTGAGCCAAACCAAGAGTCGATGCTTAAGTGACTACACTACCCACACGCCCCCTATTTTCTTCCTTCTTCTGGCTTTGGGCTTGTTTTTTCTCTTCTTTTCTCCTGACTTCTTAAGATGAAAGTTTAGAACTTTTCATATTTTACTTCTGTCCTAATATGAACATTTGATCGCATACATTTTCCTTCAAGCACCTAGTTAGATAAATCCAGTGATTCTGACTTGTGTTTTTCTGTTCATGTAATTCAGAATATGTGCCAATGTTCTCTGTGATTTCCTCTTTCAACCCTGGGTTATATAGAAGTCAGTTCTTGAAGCTTTAAATACATGGGTGTTTTTCTGCTTTTGATTTTTAGTTTGACTCCATCATAATCGGAGAATATACTTTGTGTATTCCCAATCATTTTAAATTCGATGAGGTTGGCTTTATGTTTGTGGTTCAGGAAATCATCTACCTTGGTGAATTTTTTTGCGTGTATTTGAAAATAATTCGTATTCTAGTGTTGTTGGGGGGAATGTTAGAGAAAAACAGATTAGATTAAGTTGCTTGGAGTGTTTTTCAGGTCTTCAATATCTGAACTTTTCTTTTTCTTTGTCTACTTATTTGGTCAATTAATGAGAAAGGAGTGTTGGAGTCTACAAATATAATTTTGGATTCTTTTAATTCATTATTTTTAAATTTTTTTCTTGTGATAAAATACATATGAAATTTACCATCTTAGCCATTTCTAAGTGCACATTTTAGTGGCATTAGGTGTATTCACATCTTTGTATAACATCATCACCATCCATCTCCAGAACTTTCTTCATCTTCCTGAACTAAAATCCTATATCCATGAAACCATCATTCCTCATTCTTCCCCATTCCCCTCCCCCAGCAACCCCTCTTCTGCCTTCTGTCCCTTTGAATTTGACTACTCTGGGTACCTCCCCCGATGTGCAATTGTGCAGGATTTGTCCCTTTGTGACTGACAAATTTCATTGCGCATAATGCCTTCAGAGTTCATCTGCTTTGTATCATGCATCAGGATGTCCTTTCCTTTTAAGGCTGAATAACATTCCATTGTATGTATCTACTACACTTTGTTCACCCTCCTGTCAATGGATACTTGGGTGGCTTCCATATTTTAGCTATTGTGAATCATGCCTCATGAACATGGGTGTACAAATTCAGGACGCTGTTTTCAATTCTGGGGGGTAATTACTATGGTCTGAGTGTTTGTACCCCCTCCCCCAAATTTGTATGTTGAAATCCTAATGCCTGATGTGATGGTCTCAGGAAGTGGGGCCTTGGGTCATCAGGGCAGAGCTCTCATGAATAGATTCATGCTGTTCCAAAAGAGAGCTGGCTTGCCCCTCTGCCATGAGACAATAATAGCAGGAAGTAGGCAGTCAGCTACCCAGAAGAGAGCTTTCACCAGAACCAGACCATGGTGGCACCCTAATTTGGGGCTTCCATCTTCGAGAATTGTGAGAAATAAATTTCTGTTGTTTATAAACCACCCAGCCTGTGACATTTCGTTAAAGCTGCCAGAATGACCTTAGACAGGTATATATGCAGGAATGGAATTGCTGGATCATATGGTAATTCTATTTTTAATTTTTTGAAGAACGAGCACACTTTCACAGTGCCTTCACCATCTTACATTCCCACAAACAGCGCACAAACTTTCCAGTTTCTGTATATCCTCATCAACAATTCTGAGTGCTGAGTGCAGAATCCCATGGGCAAGGTGTTCTCTGAGTACAAGACAGCTCTGGTAAGCCTGTGGCTAGAGTCCTACAGACACCAGCAGAAGCATATGAAACTTCTGTCCTAAAGCCTTGATAAGCATAGATTCAAATTCCAAAATTAAAAACATGCAAGAAAATAAACCACAATGAGAATCAGCAAAACAATAAAAAGTGCAATTTGACTCCCAAGAACTTCATAAAATGGGGGCAGAATCATTTAGTAACAGATTAAAGTATTCCATCTGAAATGAACTTGTATTTTTAAAAAAATGATAGAATTTCATCATTTACCTCTCTTCTATATTTTTTTGTGGACAAGGAAGCATATGGATGCTTCCTTGATGTTTACCTTTATGATGATCGTCAATAAATAATCCAAAAAACTTCAATCAGGTAAGACCTCAGGAAGACCAAATTGCAAAAATAGCCTTTCCCCCCCTCATATTTGGGAGAAGCCTACTATTTCCTTAGCACTCATAATGGAAATTGAGAAGTAGGACCAAAAAAAGATCCTTCCCCAACCTAATGCTATCAAAGTTGTCTTTGTATTGATTTTACTGTGTAATTTTCAGAAAGTTTTGCATAGTGTGTCTCGCCAATGAGGTTGAGAAATAGAACTTCAAATACAGGTAGATGTACTTATCGCCCTTTTATTTAACTACGTTTATTTATTTAACTTTTATTTTACTTTTTATTTTTATAAAATAAAAATATTTGTTTTATTTAGCTACTCCTAAGAGAATATAACACTCCATTTTGGAAATCCTGTATGAACATGACAGTATTAGTTCTGCATTTCAAACACATATTTAGGGATTCCTGGGCAGCTCAGTCGGTTGAACTACTGACTCTTGGTTTGGCTCAGGTCATGATCTCATGGACCCTGGGACTGAGCCCTACACTGGGCTCCACATTCAGTGGGGGAGTCTGCTTAAGGATTATCTCCCTCCTCCCTAGCCCCCACTCCTATGTGCACGCTCTCTCTTTCTCTCAAATAAAAAGATGAATTTTAAAAACAAACAAACAGACAAACACATATTTACCTAAGTTTGCTAATAGCAGCTGCCTTTTATCAAATGCTTAATCTGTACCAAGCACCATACTAAGGATTTCACATAAATTATTTCATTTATTGAACATAACAATTCTGAGATGTTCCTGTTCCCATTTGATGGAAGAGTAAACTATGGCTCAGAAAAATAACCTCCTAAAAATCACTGGGCAGTAAGTGGATGAGGCTTCTCAGTTAACGAGGTCGATCTTTGAAGTTCTTGCTCCTGGACGGAGAGTTACTCACTTCTCACTGTTTCATGCCTGGTCACTCTGTCTTTTGCCTGGAGAGCATGCCCCACTTCACCTGGCTACCCCCAGTTCATTTTTAAACTTTCTCTTGGGAAGCTTACCCTCACCACCTGAGGGTGGGATGGAGTGCCTTTCTTTGCTATTTGTATTTTTATTTTTTGCACTTACAAACTGGAATGAAAATGACAATTTGTCTCTCTTCTGCACTAGACTGCTAGGCAGGGCACCTCTTGTTTTGTTGTTGTTGTTGTTGTTGTTTTAAAGGTTTTATTTATTTATTTGACAGAGAGAGACACAGCAAGAGAAGGAACACAAGCAGAGGGAGTGGGAGAGGGAGAAGCAGGCTTCCCGCCGAGCAGGGAGCTTGATGTGGGGCTGGATCCCAGCACCCTGGGACCATGACCTGAGCCTAAGGCAGAGGTTTAACCCACTGAGCCACCCAGGCACCCCCAGGGCACCTCTTGTGTTCATCATTATACTCCCAGCTATCCTGGGCCACACTCACTAAAGATTCACTAAACTAAAGCAAATGTATGTGAACATAATTGTTGAGAAACAACTATAAATAGTGATCATTTCAGACTGATCCACCTTCTTCTTATGGTACCAAGCTATAAATGAAGTCAATATTTGATTTTAATTCTTTGCTTTTTTTTACATACAGCATATGATTTAATCTTTAGGGTATTAAGCTATCAACAGTGGAGTTGTTTATATATTCTGGATAGTAATCCCTCCGATTAAATAAAAGGACTATACACAGCCCTTTTGCACTTGGTAAATATAATGTTCAACTTTTGATATTCCCACTAAGGAAAAAAAATATTTGGCTTTAAGATATGGTGATGCAAAGATTAAAAAAAGTTCCAAGATAGGGATGCCTGGGTGGTTCAGTTGGTTAAGCACCCAACTCTTTTTTTTTTTTTTAAAGATTTTATTTATTTATCAGAGAGAGAGAGGAAGAGAGAGCGAGCACAGGCATACAGAATGGCAGGCAGAGGCAGAGGGAGAAGCAGGCTCCCTGCCGAGCAAGGAGCCCGATGTGGGACTCGATCCCAGGACTCTGGGATCATGACCTGAGCCGAAGGCAGCTGCTTAACCAACTGAGCCACCCAGGCGTCCCAGCACCCAACTCTTGATTTCGGCCAAGGTCATGATCTCAGGATTGTGAGATCCAGCCCCGTGTTGGGCTCTGTGCTCGGTGCAGAGTCTGCTTGAGATTCTCTCTCTCCCTCTGCCCCTCCTCCATTTGCTCTTTCTCAAAACAAATAAATATATGTATTTTTAAAAGTTCCACAGGTACTGGGTGGCTCAGTCAGTTAAGTGTCTGCCTTCAGCTCAGGTGATGATCCTGGAGTCGTGGGATCAAGCCCCACATTGGGCACCCCCCTCAGCGGGGAGTCTGCTTCTTCCTCCCTCCCTCCCCCAACTCGTGCTCTCTCTCTCTCTCTCTCTTTCAAATGACTAAAATCTTAAAAAAGAGTTCCAAGATAAAATCATATTTTTCTCCCAAACATAGACCCCTCTTTGTTAATCTCTCTCTTACCACCACCTTTCCCGCCACCCCTGCTACTATGATATCTCTCTTCTCCCTTCACCTTCTGCTTGATCACTCTGTGCCTCCCCAGCCAGAAATAAACAAAACATCTCAGAAAGCAAACCAAACTTCCTCGGCTCTAGTTTCCCTTCAGGTCCACAAACAGGCACTCTCTGGACCTCTGCACTTAGGAGCCAGTTTTCACACAGCTAGTTTGTGATGTGATCCAACTGAGGAAGGTCTTTCACAGGAAGTTCTCCCACAGTTGGTGCACGAGAAGAGTTTAAGTTGTGCCTTCCTTGTGGTGGGTACTGCCTCTCAGCTCACCAGATTAATGGCTCTGGGAGAGAAGCAAACACACTGGAGCTCTGGGACCCAATTTAGTAGCCGTTACCCCACAGAACACTTGAACTATGACTAGTGCTACCTTTCATCTTTAAACCAAAGCAAAATACAGAATAAGACTAAAGATATCTCATTAAGAATGTAATATACTTTTTAAAAATTTATTTATTTATTTGACAGAGATCACAAGTAGGCAGAGAGGCACGCAGAGAGAGAGGAAGGGAAGCAGGCTGCTTGCCAAGCAGAGAGCCCAACGTGGGGCTCGATCCCAGGACCCTGGGATCATGACCCAAGCTGAAAGCAGAGGCTTTAACTCACTGAGCCACCCAGGTGCCCCAAGAATGTAATATTAACTGAATGTTGAAATTATATATTTTGAATATGTAGGGTTAAATAAAATGTTAAATTGTTCAAATTAATTAGTAAAATTAATTTCACCTGTTTCTTTTTACTTTTTAAATATGGCTACCAGGGGTGCCTGGGTGACTCAGTCAGTTAAGTGCCTGTCTTCAGCCGAGGTCATGATCTTGGGGTCCTGGGATCAAGCCCCAGGAGTCTGCTTCTCTCTCTCCCTCTGCTCCTCCCCACCATTTGTGCTCTCTCTGGCTTGCTCTCTCTTTCTCAAATAGATAAAATCTTCAAAAATAAATAAATATGGTTACAAAAATTTAAGATTACTTATGTTATTACACATGTAGTTTGCATTCTATCTCTGTTGCATGGAGCTATTCAAGAGGACCATGGATTGCCTGCTTGGATTCCTTAAGAAAAGCAAATATACTACTGTCATCCCTATTTTTCATTGTGATGAATCTATTTGTGTACAGATTCAATGTTTTTTAAAAAAAACATGCCAAAATACACATACCACAAAGCTGACCATTTTAACTATTTTGAAGTGTAGAGTTCAGAGGCATTAAATACATTCATACTTGTGCAATCCTTACCACCATCCATCTCTGGAACGTTTTTCATCCTCCCAAATTGAAACTCCATTCTCATTAAACACTAACTCCCCCTGCTCTCTGGGAATCACCATTCTATCTTCTGTCTTTACAAAGTTGAGTACCCCAGACTTCTTATGTATTTGTGCTTATGTGACTAGTTTATTTCACTTGACATGATGTCTTCAAGGCTCTTCCATGTCATAGCATGTGTCTGAATTTCCTCTTTTTAATGCTGAATAAAACTCAATTGGGTTTACATACCACATGTTATTTATCCATTTATCCATCAATGAACACTTGGGTTGCTTTTGCCTTGTGGCTATTGTGAATAACACTGGTGTGAACAACTATATGACTCCTTGCCTTCAATGCTTGTGTGTATTATATCCAGAAGTGGACTTGCTGGATCATATGATAATTCTATTTTTAATTATTTGGGGAAACTGCCATACTGTTTACCATAGCCGTCACCATTTTACATTCTTACCCACAGTGAGCGAAGGCTCCAATTTCTCCACATCCTCAAGAATGTTTGTTGCTCTGTTTTATTTTGGTTTGAGTACCATCCTGATGGAAATGAAGTGCTGTCCCATTGTGATTTTCATTTGTATCTCTCTAATGATTAGTGATATTGATGATCCTTTCATGTGCTCATAGACCATTTTCTAGCTTCTTGGAGAAATGTCTGTTCAAGTCTTTTGCCCATTTTAAAAATTGAGTTGCTTTTTGTTGTTGTCATGAGTTATGGGAATTCTTTATGTATTTTGGATACTAATCCCTTACCAGGTAGATGATTTGGATATATTTCCTCCCATTCCATGGGTTGCTTTTTCACTCTGTTGCTAGTTTCCCTTGATGCATATACGTTTTTAATTTTGATGAAGTCCAGGGTATTTTTTCTTTTATTGCCCGTTTCCAAATCCAGTGTTGTGAAGCATTTGCCCTGTTCTCTTCTAAAAGTTTTAAACTTTGAGGTCTTACGTCTAGGTCTTTGATCCATTTTGAGTTAATTTGGTTTATGACATAAGGTAAGAGTCCAACTTTTGTATTCCCAGCTTCAACACTGTATCTTCTTTGATGATTAAATAATAAGAAAATAATACCCATGAGAAAGAGCAATAGAAATGTGCTTATTCAGAGATGACCCTTTATTTTTTATTGTTTTTTTTTTGATAGCAGCTTTTTTTATTGGTTATAAAACCTAAGACCATATGCAAAATTAGGAACACATTTAGATGCCTCTTTTGAAAGAACGTTTTAGTTTTTTTTAACTGAGTTTAAAAAAAAATAAAAACAATGCAATTTTTCAACACTGTTCTGAAAACTTAAAAGTGCAGCAATATACTTAGTTTCCTTTGTCTACAAAATGGTGCAATTCCAATTCCAAACTGATAAGGTCACAACAAATTGAATCAAGCAAATGCATACATATGTCTGCACTACTTGATGCTAATGTCTTACGTTAGTTCGCGCTTAAAACACAAGAGGAAATAGGAATTGGCACAGTAGAGGCCCAATTTAATCTTAATGTGTGCAAAATTTAAAAGGTAACTGTCAGTAAGTAGTAGGGAGAGTACAGAAGAAACTAACCTGGAAGGGGTACAATTCACAATATCGAGAAGATTTGGACTTTAAGGGTTTCACCGAAGTTTGTGACCTTAATTAGCTTTGACTTTGTTATTCCCACTTTTAGTGAACACCACATAGTTTCAAAAATTTCGACTACAGTGTCTGAACAGGATGCAGTTACCAAAGTTACCATGAAGTTTTAACTCAAAATTTGGATAAAGAAAAAAGGCACAATGAACTTCAACTCAATTTTACGTGCACAAGAGTTGAAAAATCTCAGCCACCTTAAAGAGAAATTGATTCTAAAATTTAAGATGACCCTTTATGATAATGTTTATATAAAGATTTTTATGTGTAGTAAGCCAACTTCTTTTTTTAAAATTATTTATTTATTTATTTGACCCAGAAAGAGCGATCACAAGTAGGCAGAGAAGGAGGCAGAGAGAGAGTGGGGGAGCAGGCTCCCTGCTGAGCAGAGAGCCCAATGTGGGGCTCAATCCCAGGACCCTGAGATCATAACCTGAGCAGAACACAGAGGCTTAACTCATTGAACCTCCGAGGCATCCCGAGTAGCCCACTTCTTAAATATTGAAAAGCTTCAGGTTGAACTTGAAAGCTCCATGGTACTATTTCCTTACAGGCATCTGGGTGGCTCAGTTGGTTAAACATCCAACTCTTTGTTTCAGCTGGGGTCATGGTCTGGGGGGGTTCGTGTGATGGAGCCCTGCGTCGGACTCCACACTCAGCCTGGAATCTGCTTCAGCTTCTCTCCTTCTGCCCCTCCCCCACTCTAATAAATAAATAAATAATTTTTAAAAAGACTCTCATTAAAAAAAAAAAATTAGCCAATTCTCTCACCCCTCCCTGAGAAAAACCCTACAACAGGGCCAGTATTAAACAAAAAAACCTCCCTGAGACAGTTTTCGGTATAGAAGGTTTTCCTTGAAATGGAGAACTAATGTTTAATAATTGCTTTTTCTGTGCCAGGCTGTCCGCTTTACAAACATGGTTTCGTTATGCTCCCCACACATGGAGAGGAGGGCATCATCATCTCCATCTTATGGCTGAGAAATGAGGCTCAGAGAAGGTCAGCGATGCAGGGTCTGAGCATTCCCCAAGCTCAGGTTCATGGCTCAGCCAACACACGTTGTCTCCAACTATTTGTGAATAACCAGTAAATGTGATTCTGGCAAAATTCTGCAAAATATGAATCCCTACTTCAATAGGGCTGGAATAAACACTAGTGTAAACAATGAGAAGAATTTATCTTTATAATTCAAGCTCAATCTTATTACTGACGTGCCCCTAGCATTTGCTCTGGTTCCTTCATCGGCTCTATTTTTAACTGTTCCCACATTTCCGTTGGCAAGCAGATACGCAGTAAAATGCCACTCAAGCTGTCAGAGTCCCAGTCTGCATTTTTCTGTTATGTTTGTGCTTTGAGTTACTGATGTTCTGGTGCTTTTGGTTGGTTAGTCTTCACTTACCTAAAGCTCTGTCTTGATCAGAGGTTGTGAGAACAAATGCTTACTTTAGAATTTAGATTTTGCATTTAGAACATTCTAAATCTCGAACACATATTTAGAACGAAAGTTTTCCAATAAACAAACCCTGCAATATTTAGGGACGTACTGGTAAACCTCCCCATTTTTATTTTAAGCTAGCACATAATGTGATATTTTAATTTCCTCTTTCACATGCAGATAAAATCCATGTAACATAAATGTAACCATTATAAAGGGTGCAGTCAGTGGCAGGTAGTACATTCAGGGCACTGTGTACCTATCATCTTCATTGAGTTCTGAAACTTTTTTTTAAAGGATTTTATTTATTTACTTAATAGAGATCAGAAGTAGGCACAGAGAGGGGAGGAAGCAGGCTCCCTGCTGAGCAGAGAGCCCGACATGGGGCTCCATCCCAGGACCCTGAGATCATGACCTGAGCCAAAGGCAGAGGTTTTAACCCACTGAGCCAACCGGGAGCCCCTAAAACATTTTCAATACTACAAATGGAAACTCTGTACCAGTCCGCAGTACCTTGCCATCACTCCAGCCCTTTTGCCCCTGGAACCACTAATTTACTTTCAATCTCCATGAACTTGCCTATTTTAGATATTCCAATATAAGTGGAATCATACACTAGTCATCCTTTTTTATCTGACTTATTTTATATAGCATGATGCTTCCAAGATTCAACCATGCTGTAGCACATGTTGGAACTTCATTTCTTTCTTTCTCTCTAAGATTTTATATATTCGTTTGAGAGAGTGAGAGCACTCGGGGGGAAGGGCAGAGGGAGAGGGAGAAGCAGACTCCCTGCTGAGCAGGGAGCTCAATGCAGGGCTCCATCCCAGGACTGCAAGTAATAACCTGAGGCAAAGGCAGACACCTAACTGACAGAGCCACCCAGGCTCTCCAGAACTTCTATCTTTTTATGCTAAAATTATAAATCCGTTGCATGGATATATCACACATTGTTTACCCATCCATCCATTATGGACTTTTGGGTTGTTTCTACTTTTTGGCTATTGTGAATTGTGCTTCTGTGAAGATTCTCGTACAAGTTTTTGTTTGAATAATTATTTTAAATTCTTGTGGGTAGAGAATTCTTTTTCAATTCTTTACTTGGGGTGGATTGCTGGGTCCTATGGTAATTCTGTTTAACTTTTCGAGGAACCACCAAAATGTTTTCCACAGTAGCTGCATTATTTTATTTACCCAACAGCAATGCTTCAGGGCTCCAATTTCTCCACATCCCCAGCAACATGCGCTGCATTCCATTGTTTTGATTATAGCTTCCTTGCAGGTGTGAAGTGATATCTCACTGTGGTTTACATTTTCATTTCCCTAATGACTAGTGATATTTAACATTTGGCCCCCTGCTTGTTGGCTATTTATAGATCATCTTCGGAGGAATGTCTTTTCAAGTCATTTGTTCATTTTTATTTGAGCTGTTTGTCTTTTTGTTAAATTGTAAGAGTTCTTTATATATGTTGGACATTAATTTTTTTCCCATCCTGTAGGTTGTTTTTTACCTTCTTGATAGTGTCCTTGGGTGCACAAAAGTTTTTCATTTTTGATGATGTTCAATTTATCTATTCTATGCTTAGTTGATTGTGCTTTTAGTGTCACATCTAAGAATCTATGCTGCATGGATATGACCTCTGTTTATGTGGCTTCTGTTTATAATTTCACAGAAAGGTACTATTCATGATCATTTAAGAAAAGTGAAAATAGTTAAGTTAGGATTATTGAACAGACTTCAGTTGGCAACATAACAAGGTATTTTGCTTTTTATATCTTCTTATATCTTTTATATCTTTTTCAAGATTAAGATGTAAAATTTTGAAAAAATTTAAAATGCCATTACCAAAAACCTCTATTAACCCAGACATATTAAGATATATGATATTTTGGTTTATTGAATTCAGAAAAACATTGAAGAGACTTACTGAAGAATATTTTGAAATATTTTAATTTAAGCAAATATTTTACGATCATGAAGTCTTAGAACCAGTATAACAATTATCACAGTAAACCCAGACTAAATCTAGATAATTTTCTGTATTTTTGTTATTTTATTCTTTTTTTAATTTTTAAAGATGTATTTATTTGAGAGAGAGAGAGAGAGGTATGTGGAAGGGCAAAGGGAGAGATGGAGAAAGAGAGAGTCCTAAGCAGACTCCCCACTAAGCACAGAGCCCCATGAGGGGCTTGATCCCATGACCCTGAGATCACAACCTGAGCAGAAACCAAGAGTTAACACACGGTGCCCCTCAGGTGCCCCTTTATTTTATTTTAAGTAAATGTACTGAACTGATTCTCTCACTTCCCACTCTTTTCTGCCTTTTCCAAAACATGTGGGAAACAATTCCAGTCAGCTGAGATCTCTAGGTCCTGGAAGATAAAAAGTGAGATGTCTCAATTATGATACATGACTGGCAGCTTCCCAAGGTAACCTGGACAGTGGTTTTTTTTTTTTTTTTTTTAAAGATTTTATTTATTTATTTGACAGACAGAGATCACAAGTCAGCAGAAAGGCAGGCAGAGAGAGAGAGAGCTCTCTCCCGCTGAGCAGAGAGCCCGATGCGGGCCTCGATCCCAGAACCCTGGGATCACGACCTGAGCCAAAGGCAGAGGCTTTAACCCACTGAGCCACCCAGGCACCCCTGGACAGTGTTTTTAACACAACAGTATTGATTTTTGTGGTTCAGAGAATGTAAGAACAAGTTCTGGATGTAAACACGAATGACCTCTGCTGTCTAATTTCCGTCATTTTAAAAAAGGGAGTTAGAATAAATTTTTATTACTTTTCAAGATTCCTCTCAGCTCTGAAATCCTGAGAGTTGAGGAAGAGAAGTTGAAAGCAAGCAGAATACTGTCTCCTAGCTATCTCTTCTATTTTTTGTCTTGTTTGCAGATACCCCCCTCCAAGGAAACATAGAATTTTTCAAAAAGATTCCAGATGATTCGGTATCTTTTTACAGTGTGCCAGATAGAGTAGCAAAGAGAATCTGAAACCTGCATTGTCACATTCAGTACAAAAGTATATGCTGATGAATTTGAGGATATAACATTTTCTTACTGTAATGAGTAAACTTCAGCACATTTGTAAGTATTTTATGCTCTTCTAATAAGTCATCCTGAGGGCAGACTTACTAGCTCTCTGAATCACATATTGAAGGAAAATGTCTCAATCATACTTGAAGAGGCATCTAAAAGGGCTTTATTTAAACTTTTTTTTTTTAAGATTTTTTATTTATTTTTTATTTATTTGACAGAGAGAGAGAGAGAGAGAGAGATCACAAGTAGGCAGAGAGAGGAGGAAGCAGGCTCCCCGCTGAGCAGAGAGCCCGATGTGGGCCTCGATCCCAGGACCCTGAGATCATGACCTGAGCCGAAGGCAGAGGCTTTAACCCACTGAGCCACCCAGGCGCCCCTAAAAGGGCTTTATAATCGAAGTACTAATAGTAGTATTTTCTACCAATTACAGTACACTAAATTCAAGGGTCCCAAGGAATTTTATAAATGAATAAAGCCTCACAATATATTAGCAAATAGTTTTAGGCTGCACATTGAAGACTTTGGGAGGAACGACATACTGTTGTTACATCAACCACAGACATAAAACAGATACAAAATGCCTTACAGCAGCGATACGATAGGAAACACCTTTCTTTCATCCTAAAAAATCTCAAAGGGTTTTGCAAGGGTAAATGAATATTCTTAAGCACAGCCCCATGTAAAGAGATCAAAAGTGTGCCTTTGATCCCACACAGCAACAGGGTAGCAATTTGGAAGTGTTGCTTGCTTGAATGCGGCAATGCGTTCCTCAACAGGAGGGTAAAGATGGGCTTGGAATACAAAGAGATAATAGTTTACAAAAATAAGTAGGCAAGTTAAACCCTAAGCAACAGAAATATAATATTTCAATGAGACGTATGCACGATCTGAATTTTCTACAGACTGTGTGTTTATATACAGATAATTGATTTTACATATACATACATATATGCATATACACATCTATGTGTATATACATGTATATATCTATATATGTGTATAGATGTAGATATGTATACATATATGTATACATGTGCATACATATGTATATATATATTGATTGGAATATAATCATTTCTACTTTGGGTATTAGAGATCCCTCTTAGAATCGTTTAATTATAAAATGGATAAATTAATAATTCAGTAGGGTGAAATTTTGTCACCATCCTGCAGTGTACTTGTACTTAAATCCATGAAATAATGGGAATGTTCTAAAAGGAAGGAAAGAAGAAAGGAAGAGGGAAGGAGGGCAGAAGGAAGGAGGAAAGGAGAGAGAATAATCTGCTGAAACCTTCTTGGATCAGACTTCAATGACCAAGTCTGGCTCTAGACAAGCCAGAGAGTCTGGGTCCTCTCATCTGAATAAAACTCTACGGTTTGCCAAGTGGCTTCATGCCGAGGGTCACAGGTGTAGGTCCGTATATCCACAAATACCATCCTGCTCAGTGGGGCCTTGGAGAAATTTTTCCACCATAAATTCTCCATAAATTGGGAACAATAATCCCTATTCTCAAAGTTGTGGGCCCTCGACGTAGTAATAAGGATAAGGAGGTTTAATGAATGGTAACCAGTCCATACATAGTAATCCTCCTCTTTTCTGTTGGCAGAGAGAGAATGAGTGATAATCCCCCCAGGTTGGTTAACTTTCACTTGTACATGGTGACAGTAAAGAAGCAGTGGATGGAAAAGAATCTCACAGCTGAAAAGCTCATTTTGATATTTCTGTTGTGATCACTTCCTTTGGTATCTTCTCTGAGGGCATTAGCTGCTCGCCATGAATCCTTCCAACCTTGGGTTCTCTACACAGTGATTCTGATGCCTATTTGCAGGGGTCTGTGGGGTAAGGACATTCATTGCTTCTTCCCTTGTGCCACGTGATGAATGTGGTGACCCGGCTCTCTCTCTGTCTCTCTCTCCCTCTCACACACTCACTACTCACACACAATCCTGAGGAATGACAAAAGAAGGAACAAAGGAGATTCATAAAAAAGTAGGAGACTGATACTGTTCAGCATTTGGTCTCACAGCTATAATGCTAAATCCTCCGCCAGATAGTTGCAAATAGATAAACATTATTTTAATTAAAATATTTTCACAGGAGCTCTAGCTGCAGAAAATAAAATATCACATTTCAATCTTCCTGCTGATGAACAAATTCTGCTCTGACATTCGTGTAATCAAAACAAAACCAAGCAAAAAAATCCCGGAACATATCTAAAAGATCTTGTTACCAAATCTCTTGACTTCCTCTTCCACAATAACAATTCTGTTCTCCTAATTGCCTCAGCTGGAACCCTCGTGATATCTTTCTTCTCCTTTGTCTCTTCATCCAATCAGATAGGACATTACACGAATTTCTCCCTTAATATCTTCCGAAGTCATTCTATTTTTCTCTTCTGTCTGTCATGATCCTGGTCAGCAATGCAAAGTCTAGATTTCTCACTTTACATCTGGAAACCTCTTCAGCGTGGTGGTCCAGAGGCCTCACTCTCTCCATTCACATCTAAACACTGCCAGCAGATTCATTTAAAAAGCAAAACACTGCCTGTGACAAGCATCTCTGGTATGCAGAAAACTTTCTACCAAGTTCTCTGGGCTAAGACCTTGCTGCTGTGTCAGACTCTGCCGGTCCCAGTGGAGACCATTGGCCACTCTCCTCTGCTTCTCCCCACACTCTTCTGCCCCCAGCCTTGGAATATGTACTCTGCCCACGCTCTCCTCTCTGCTTCTTTGTGTCCAACATCCCATCTACCATCTAGAGTCACACATAAGGATGGGCGTGTGTACCAATTAGCCCATCGCTCAGACCATTCGAATTGAAAGAGGCTTCGATCTTTTTCTCACTAGACAAAAGCACCCCCCCCCAACGGTCACCTCACATATATTTATGTGTCCATGCTTTTACTTCATAAAAGTAAATTGTGAATTTGGGAGACAAGAATATGATGATTTACAAGTGTTTTGGGGGATAAATTATTTTATCACCTTAACAAATGACATTCTCAGTTCCAGGGAATTATAAAAGTAGGTGCATAGCATTTATGGGTTACTCATATAGCTAGTATTTTAGAAGTGTCCGATATCATTAATCATCTCTGAGATAGGTGAACCAAAACAAACAAATACATCAAACTTTGTCAAAAAAGAACAAATTGAAACTTAGGAAGAACACGTCATGGGGTCTTGGAGACGTCAGAAGTGTTATCTATTACTACATTGGCACGTGTGAGTCATGATTAAAAGTCCTTAACACAGGGGCACCTGGGTGGCTCAGTGGGTTGAGGCTCTGCCTTAGGCTCAGGTCATGATCTCAAGGTCCTGGGATTGAGCCCCGCATTGGGCTCTCTGCTCAACGGGGAGCCTGCTTCCCCCCCTCTCTCTGTCTGCCTCTCTGCCTACTTATGATCTCTTGTCTGTCAGATAAATAAATAAAATCTTTAAAAAAAAAAAAGTCCTTAACACAGATTGCTTGCATTTGTAATAGTATGTGGAACCCTATTTTTTCAAGGACAGTTTTTAAAGATTACACAATCCTGGATAGGCCTATTCTGGGCATCTCACATCAATTCCAAAGAGAACTTTCAAAAAAATTGCTCTTATTACCTCACGTAAATTATCCATCTCTTAATGTAGCATGTAACCTAGTAAAAATTACCCCAAGATGATTCCTTTTACATGATAATTTGTACATTTAAATGGAAAAATATTTAATTTTGATCTAAAAATCTTCTCTAACCCTTTACAGAAAGAAGAATTAGAGCCATGTATGAACCATCTCCCAACCCTGAGACCACCAATGGCCCAAAGTAGGGAACATGAAAACAGTGTTAGAAGTCTTCCTGTTTCTTTAGTATTATGTAATATAATAATGAATTCTAGCCTCAACAAATAAGGATTTTGAACAGAGTCAATTAACATGAGCCTATTTAAAATTGGTTATAGACATTTCTGTGCTCTACACTTTGACAAGGTTGGGTTAACTTCCTGCATTTTTACCTTCACTTAATGTAATATTAAATGGCAAGTGAGTCAGAATACAAGTGGGTAAGTACTATGAGTAATCCATCTTTTTTTAAGTTTTGCAGAGCAGGTTTTGAGAGAATGGTGGTTACTTTCAATAACTTTTTTTTTTTTTTTTTACCTAAAAATTATTCTTTACCTTCTTCTTAACATGGGGTGCTGACACCTTACATATTACATTTGCTATGTCTATTTTGGTGGATTGATGGTTGATAATGTAATCTGTAAGGCTCTTTAAGGAAATGACCCATGTGCAACACTGGGGTAGGGACTGTGTGCAGAGCTCAAGGACTATAAAACTCCACCCAGTGGTTGAGAAGATTCCATAGAACAACATCCATCAAGAATGAAGATTGCTTCGAACAGTAAAGGTTAGTTACTATTACTTTGTCAGTAAAGGTTAGTTACTATTACTTCGTTAGTAAAGGTTAGTTACGATTACTATGATTTTAGTTATTATTACTGAAGTTATGTCAGGCTTTGTGAAGTTTCAGTTCCAGGCAATCTGGAATTAAGCAAATTAATTAAAGCAAATTTCTCATTTTTTATCTTAATGAACATATTCTGAATCAGTATAATTCTCTCTATAATGTATGGCAACATTTTAAAAAAATAAGATAAATTATGGAGTATGCCAGAAGACAAACATTAAAGCAGTTCTTTAAAGCAATTTTAGTACTATGATTGTTTTCTTCTTCTTTTTCTTTTTTTTTTTTAAAGTAGGCTCCATGCCCAGCACTGAGCCCAATGCAGGGCTTGAACTCACAACCCTGAGATCAAGACCTGAACTGAGATCATGAGTCAGATACTCAAATGACTGAGCCACCCAGGTGCACCACTATGATTGTTTCTTTTCTTTCTTTTTTTTTTTTTAATTTTATTTATTTATTTGACAGAGAGAGAGATCAAGATCACAAGTAGGCAGAGAGGCAAGCAGAGAGCGAGGGGGAAGCAGGCTCCCCGCCAAGCAGGGAACCCGATGTGGGGTTCGATCCCAGGACTCTGAGATCACGACCTGAGCCGAAGGCAGAGGCTTAACCCACTGAGCCACCCAGGTGCCCTACTATGGTTGTTTCTTGATGGATTTTTTGAACCATGCCCTCCAAACCCACTTAACTCTAAATTATGCTCAGTTTAATCTTAAATGAGATTATTCTTAGAATTATTACCATGAGGTGACACGGTATGCTAAGTAAAAGACCTCAGAGTTCTGATTTTCTTAGTCCTTTTACTGAAACACAGCATACATATTGGAAAGCACACAGATCATGAGTCTATGTAACATGCTCTTTGCATTTTTACATAATGAACACACGTTTGCATCCCCACTACTCAGATCAAGAAAACACTTTTCGCACCTTAAAAGATTCCAAAGTCCTCCCTGACTTTCACAAACCACCATCAAAAAAAAAAAAAACCAAAACACCCCAAAACAAAATTATATCGCCACTCTCTATTAGCTTTCTTTATTCTGAATATAGCATGATATGTCTTTTTTTTTTTCTTTTTGTATGTTGCTCCTTTATTCAATGTGATGTTTGGAAGCTTTCTACAAGTTGCTGTGTGTAATTGCAGGCTATTCATTTTCATTCCTGTGTAGTATTTCATTCTATGAATATGCAACAATTTATCTTTCTTTCCTGTTGTTGATGGACTTTTGGTTGTTTTACATTGGGGTAATTACAAGGAATACGTCTGTGAGCATCCTCTGCATGTCTTTTGTAAACGTATGGACATATTTCTGTTGGGTGTATACCTAGGAGAGGAATTTACTGAGTCATAGGACATGACATTCACCTTTAGTAGACAATGTCAAACAGTTTTCCAAAGTGGAGTGCCAATGTCTATTCCCAACAACAGGGAGAGTCCTAACTGCTTCACACCCTTTCCAACCCTTTGTATCATTAATCTTTTTATTTTTAGCCATTCTACAGGGTGTACTGTGTTAAGTTGTCAAGGACCAGAAACACCTGAGATTTTTATCCTATACTCAAAGTCGTCCGTTTACTCCACCTTCACAGGCCTTGGAAAGAGACTTGATATCCCTGGGTCAGAGATGAAGGACTGTTTATTTCACAGCCATTAGAGTAACCAGAATATCCACATTTCTGCATGGGTTCTCTGAGCCCCAGATCCTGCAGAGCAATGCAAAGAAAGCCAGATGGGACCTGCATGAGTAGTGAGCTACATTATAGGAGAGGAGCCTGTATTAGGGAACCTAAATCTTTTATAGTGGGCAGTAAGCTGGCCTGTTTTGCCCCCAAAAGAGACACTATTTCCATCTTCCACGTCTGTACACTATGCCAACATCTTTGAAAACGTAGTCTGGAAAGAAAACCAGACTCTCAAAGCAGAGTATTACCTCTCTTTGCAAGACATGCACAAACACGAGAGACTTACGGAGAATTATCTTTCAGTGACAGTGGTAGTACATTTCGGTTTTCATGTACTCTTCACTGATCATGAAGATCCACACCTTTTCAAAATCTTTGGCCATTTGTATATCCTCTTTTAAAAATCGCATATTCAAGTCATTTTCTTCAGGACCTTTGACTAGCTTGGATCTTCACCATGAATCTGGGAGAACCTCTAGTGGTTTTCTATTTGTAATTTTATATCCTTTTTTAACTTAAGATAATTCGAATTGCGTAACTGGCAGGCCCTAAATACCGGGGTCCACCTCCAGTTGCCAGTTCACCCTTTTATCTTCTAGGCAGCAATGTTTCTCTTTTGTGGGTTAAGAGTCTGCTTTCTACCAGCTGGTATCCTATGATTGCCCACAGTTTCTGCTTCCTCATGATCTCAGCTCTCAAGCCTATGATGGCTTCCCTGACCACTCTTGCCTTCATCATGACTTCAGATTTTCCCATATTAGTAAGTAGTCAAACAACCTACCTCATTTGTTTCCCCAGTAAAACTACGAGAGTAGGATAAGAATTGGCCCATGTTGTCCTTTTGTATCAGACCCCATTTTAAATCATCGATCAACCTCTGAAATGATTGCCCTGTCTAGGTGTCTATGCCAGATACAGCAGGGTTCCCCAGAGCATAGCACCACTGCCTGCTTCCACAACAGGAGCTCCTTCTGCCATTTCTAATACACACATAGTATCCAAAGTTAATTCAAAAGTGAGTCTCAGCTTCTGGGTGAAAGCTTAGAGACTGAAATATAGCACCTGCAAGCCCCATGGCATATAGTAGATGAAGGTATGGCAAGAATCCATAACTTTTTAAATATGGAAGAGAAAATTCCAGGTCCATAGATGTCTGGCATTAGCTTGTATTCTCTGAGCCAGTTGCTGGTCTCAGAATCCCTGAACTAGGGAAATCTTAAAATAGCCCTGGATCAACTCTTCTGCGAAATCCATGGCTAATCCTGTATTCCTGAAATGGAGGGACCAGGAGGAATGACGACTTTTCCCAGAACAGTCAGATTTACAGTGTGTGCCATTTATTACTGGGCCCAGAGTCATCGAACAGGTGAGACATACCAATTTTTTACTAAATTATTCCAATGGTAGTTTAGGGGTGATCTGATTTGTTTCATTATTAGAGATTTAATTTTTTTTAATAGATTTTGATCATGAAGATACTTCATTACTAGAAAATGTTAGGAGAGGAGTTTAGAATGTGTTTCTATACTAAGTTCTCACCAGTGTTTAGAACAGGCTCTTTAGACATGAAATAGAGAACTAATTTAGCAACACAAAGTACATTAAAGTTTTATAAGGAAAATAAAAAGTTTGTCCCACAGAGGAAATCAGTCCCTGTGTGTGTGTGGGTGGAAAGACAGTTGGGAACGTAGGGACAGAGCCAAAGAGAGGAAAACATTGCCACATCAGAAGAGAGGGAGAAAAAGTGGGCTGGGAAACAGCCCCCTCCATTAGCAATGAAGTCACCAGAGACAGAGGATTTTGGTTGATTCACAGTTAGGTTACCCTGAAAACTACTCAGCTAATGTAAGGCAGGGACAGGCAACACAGCATTCTCTTCACTGCCTGGCTTTCATCTGTCAGATAATTGAACATTAACATTCCACAATGTTTCACAGGTCTTTCTCTGTCTCTCTGTTTCTGTCTCTCACTGCCTGCCTCACCTCCCACTATGCTTCCCCACCCAACAGCACTGCCATCTTCTTCTTTCCTTACAAACATGTTGGATGAACTAAGGAGATAGACTATAGTATAATATGGTAGAGATAGAAGAGAGAAGGAAGAAGGTATAAGACAGAATGCATTTTTTTCCCCTCTCTACATTAGTGAGAGAGCAAACAAACAATTATATACACATTCATTGGATGCTGCCATGACCAAAACATGGCGCTAGTTCAGGAAAACAGCTCAATCTCAGTCCTGTTAGTACGGATGAACTAAGAAAGCTGGTGCTTCTGTGTTAGAGCCTATATATTCCCTTCTCAAAGTTGGTGATCTAGGAATCTTCACATTTCTCTCCCATTTCATCTACCTCCCGACCTCCTTTTGGAGCATTCCCACCAGCATACAAACATATTCTCATCTTTTTTTTTTTTTTTTAAGGTTTTATTTATCTATTTTGACACAGAGAGAGAGAGAGATCACAAGCAGGCAGAGAGAGAGGGGGAAGCAGGCTTCCCTGCTGAGCAGAGAGCCCGATGTGGGGCTCGATCCCAGGACCCTGGGATCACGACCCGAGCCGAAGGCAGAGGCTTTAACCCACTCAGCCACCCAGGTGCCCCAACATACTCTCATCTTAAAACAAACAAGGGAACGAACAGAACCAATAAGTTCCTCTCAACCCACTTCCTCCAATTCCAGTTTCCAAACAATTTCTCTGCTCCCTTCAGTCAGCTTCCTTGAAAGGTCTGCTGAGAGCCATTGTTATCAATTTTTCTCCTTTCTAGTCAGGTCTCTTCTCCCTCCATTCTATGGAAATCGCTCCTGTGGGTCAGTCCTCATCTTATGATCAGTTTTTAACATAGTTAATCATCACGTGTGACTTCTAGGATGCTGTCTTTGGTTTCTCCATACTTTGCCTCATCAGTGTCCTCTGCTCATTTGTTCTTGTGTCCTGACCAGTTAATGGAGGGGGTATCACATCCCCTTTTTTTCACTCTTTATGCCCACTCCAGTTACATGGCTGTGTATCTATGCACTAAAGACGCCCATTTTTTTTCCCCCAATTGAGACTCCTCTCCCATACTGATTCAAATACCCAAATGTCTACTGGCTGTATCTCTTGGATGTTGAAGAGCTATCTCTAAATCATTATGTCCCAAACTGCGATACCAATAACTCTCACACTTAGTCCATCCAATGTATTTCTTACATCAGTTCTTAGAAAGTTTGCCCTTCCAGTTGCTCAGACCCAAATCCTGATAGTCCTTTCTCAAATTCCTGCTGACTTTGAATTTTTTCAATTATGAAATCCTACTATCTGGTCCTAGCAACAATCATCACATCTCAATTATTATGATAGCTTCCTAACAGGCTTCCCTGTTCCTTATCTGTGTGTCCTTATAGTCAGTGCTCCACAGAGCAGCCTGAGCAATCCTTCCAAAATGTAAGTCAGATGGTGTCAGTCTGTCACTGAATACCCTGAAGTGGCTTTGCATTTCACGTAAGTAAGACCCAAAGCCTTGTTGACTCCCAGATACTATATGATATGGTTCCCATCACTTCCACAACCTTCTCTCTGGCTCTGATTTCCTCATTTTCTTTATTCTAGCCAAACCAACTTTCTTCCTCTTTTTCCAAAATTCTAGGGAGATCCAGCCTTGGAGTCTATACCATGATGTGATTGTGTCATCTTTGTGTATGCTCTTTCCCCAGGGATACCCAGGGCTATCTCCTCCATCTCTTTCCATGTTTCCTTGAATCTCACCTCAACCTTCTTTATGCAATCTGAAACTGCCATCTGCACCTCTGCATACCCCAGATCCCTCTACATTGCCATTTTTCTGTAACGCACAATCTTCTTAGCTAGTCCGATTTACTCGTTTAGAATGCTATTGTTTATTGTTTGTATCTTTTCCAGAATGCATGCTCCCTGATGGGCAGAACTTTTTATCCATTTTGTTCACCGATGACTCCCAAGCACTTCAAACACAGCCTAGCATGTCGTCAAAGCTCAATCATCATTCACCGAATTAGAGATTCTCATTTGTAAGGGGCTTACATTCTGGTGGGAGGGGATATACAGGCACAATTAGTGTGTCCAAGGTTATATGAGGAAGCAGAAAAAAGAGTAATTTACTTTGTTGGTTGTGGTGGGGGGTTGGTGAGCATTTCAGAAAAGTGCAAAATGTGTTTTTCAACTGAATCTCAAAGGATGACTAGGTGAGGTTGAAAAGTTGGACTGGAAATCCAAAGGACAAAGCAGAGAATTCATCATGTATGAATTTATAAGGTATATTGGTATGAGAGAGGCCAAAAAATGAAGCTAAAGAATGTATAGCCTCTGTTATCTTTATTATTTTCACTCCCCCACAGCACTGCCTTCTATCATCTTTTTTGTTTTTTTTGTGTTTTCTTCTGCATAGACATTGAACTTGATTGTGTTGACTGTTTAAAACTATACTTCTTTAATTGAGGAAGTACAGAGAGACCAAAATTTACTGCATGTGATAAGACCAGGAAGACGCCCAGAGGGAAAGATCCACGAAGGTTGATGAGGTTGGGGGTGATGGTAGGGATAGAGCCAAAAACAGGAAGAGGGAGAAGCTGGTGAAATTTTGAGCAGCTGCCATGAAGACTGGAGCTTTAGAAAGAAAATATTTCTCTGAGTTGTGCAAAGTGTTCCCTTTCTCCACCAGAAAACTTCAGTAAAAAACAACATGGTGTCCATGCTTTTTGGAGTTAATTTGTGTTGGTTTTCATTGAAACACTGCTAAGCACTCCAACAAAGAAACAGCAGGTGATTTGGAGGCAGACCTGGCAGCTGAGTTGACTTCGAAGATGAAGTTCAGAACAACTCTGAGGTTATTAAGGTAGATCATTTGAGTAGATGACACTACTGGTCAAGAAAAGACCTCAGGAGGAGAATGTTGGCAGCTAAGAGGGGGGCTTAAAAGAATGTGCCCATATTTAAAAATGTTGACTTTGAAAATGTTAGGGGATATTCGAGGGAGATGCCCAGTGAGCCACTGAACTACAAATCTAATGCTCAGGACAGCTGGAGGTAGACAGTTGGGTGCCCTCACCAGACATGTGAGGGTTGAAACCATAGGCATGGATGTGATCATCTAGGGGCAGTATGGAGAGAGAAACAACAGATCCAAGGACTGATCAAAGTGGGGGTGGGCAGGAAAAATAGAGGCAGCACAAACAGCAGTGTAAAAACCAAAGGATACCCAGGAACTGTGCCATGGAAACAAGAGAAGTCCCGAGATTATTTCCGTCTCTATCTGTCTCTTACACACACACACACACACACACACACACACACACACACACACACACGCTCCTCTCCTTTTATGATCAAATGAGGTCCAGAGTCTACGCTGTGAAATGTTGAGAGGGAGCACTGCCCACTTTCACCTCCTCACACAATGCCTTCTTAGCGTTTTAGCTAACCCCAGAACACTTGATCCTGAGCAGGAGCAAGGAAATAATAACAACAATAAAATACAACCTTTGTTAAGGACCAGTTCCTGAACTAAGGTTTGACCAAGAATATCTCTTCAAATCCTCATGACAACTCTACGGGAGCCTCAAAATTTCTACTAAACATGAAAAAGTATAGGCACAAATACTTAAATCATGTCCAAAGATCAAAGATCTGAGCAAGTGGCCAAGCTGGGATTGAAATCCCAGAACATCTGGGTTGGTCCCTGCTTTGCATTCCACCTCAATGAGTTGTTGCATTTTGAGTATTCCAGCGGATGAAAACAACGAAGAATTACACCGAATTATTTCTTTGCAAGAAAGCTAAAGATCTAAAGCAAAATTTCGAAATCTACAGTGACAGAAGAAGGCAATGCTGGCAATTAAGAATAAACCTGAGTGTAATGAAAGAGATTTTAAAACACAAGCATATTAGGAAGGGGTCACGTAATATAAATAATCCCAAGTGTCGGGGAATATTTATTTATTTTATTAGAGACATAGAGATACAAACATTTGAAAAGCACTCAGAAGAGAAAGCTGGCCTTCATTCCTATCCTGTAGATCATTTCTAACTGGCTTCCTCTCTTGCCCTTGTTAAACTCCTAATCCAGATAAATGTTTAGTCATTTTACTTTATCAGAGAATGTCCAAGTACCTGTGCTTAAGCGTTCACTTCATGCCCAAAAAAGGATCACATTTCCTGTGTTATGCTGGCTCTTTCTGATAGCGGAATCTTCAGATACGTTCCTTACGGGTCCCATGATCTAAGTCTGTTTTTAGAAGAACATTTTTCAGCTTAAATAAATTAAGAGCAATTTAACTTCATTTGTTATTAAAGATTCTGAGGTTTTTTTTTTTTCAGGACCCAAATTTCATTCTATTTATAAGATTTCACCTTTCTCAAGACTAAATTGAGTTGTGAATTTATGGGTTATCCTTAAATATACTAAATTTGCTACTGAGTATCCCCAACCTGATGGGGTGAAAAACAGTGAGTGGTGGGAAGGCCAGTAATTATAAAATCCTCTATTTTCCAGACCACAAGATATCTAAAAATGATTTGACTTTTTATGGTGTTGAAAATATGGTTTGAAAATATTTTAGTTTCTCGTCAAATAGAAACCCATCTAAGAAATAGATTGAGGTAGTTTGGCTAATTTTCAAATGTCTGACTCTGAACGTCGATCTTTTCCACTCTTTACTTTCGTACAAAACCATAACAGATAACAACAACTCTGAAAGATGCACTTTGAAAAATCCAAAAAAAGAATGGAGAAAAGGCCACTCCCCTACCCTTACACTCCATCAGTCAACTCTGGCTGTGAAAACAGATAAAAGGAGGGCGGAGTGACATCTGGTCCTTGTCAATGAGGGTGGGTGCTAGAATGGGGGGCACATTTGGCAGGAAATCAAGAAATTGGGCTTCGTTTCTGAACTTGCTCAATGTGTTATTGTGTGACCTTGCACGAGTAATAGCCCTTGGTTCTACAAGGCACAGAAAGAAATGTACTTATTCATTTAACCATTCCTTCAGCAAACATTCACCAACTATACCCCAAGTACAGTGCTAGAAGTCAGTGATAAGATTGAGTTGGTTGCTGGTCGACCTCTATCCAAACACAACTTCTCCCACACAGAGTAAGCCTTGTTTCTGTCTCAGCCTCCCCTTCGATGGCAGATCCCCCCAGTATCTGAGCTCAATTGCCGACAAACAGCAAAAGGAGTTCTACTATATCCCAGTCGAAACCTTTCTCTAACTGTAAAAATCAACAATGAAATGAATACTTTAGGCTACCACAAGCGCATTGCATTTTTTTCTTCAATTCCTGCTTTCCCTGATGGTTTTAGTTACTTATTTTCTAGAGTAGGGAGGACAAGAATGGCTGTCACAGAGAACATGACAAAATTTAAAACTCAGGGGCGCCTGGGTGGCTCAGTGGGTTAAAGCCTCTGCCTTCGGCTCGGGTCATGATCCCAGGGTCCTGGGATCGAGCCCCGCATCGGGCTCTCTGCTCAGCAGGGAGCCTGCTTCCTCCTCTCTCTCTCTCTGAGAGATAAAATAAATCAGATAAAATAAATAATATCTTTAAAAAAATTTTTAAACTCAGAGGACTAATTATGAGTGTTGAGTAGGTACAGTAGTAGCTTTTCTCATTAAGTTGGAAACTATTGAGTTTTAACTTAAGTAAAACCTGGAACAAGAGGAAAAATTCCAATATAAAATTCTTATGAAGAGGTAGCTATAGCGATCTCAAAGCCATGGACATGCTAAAACAAGACAGAACAAAATAAAAAAACCAGGGTGAGTTAGGTGAGCATATTCTACCCAAGTACAAAAGCAAACCAGGTTGAACTAAGCAGTGGTTAATGCCAGCTGGTTATCAGTGAGAAAAGATACCTAGCTACTACATTCTTTTAGACTTGCTTTAAATTGTTTCATAAATAGTTTGTAGATAGTTTATAAGTTGAAAAGAATTTTAAGATTTATTTATTTAAGACAGAGGGAGAAAGAGAGCAGGGGGAGAGGGAAAGGGAGTCAAGCAGACTCCCCACTGAGAACGAAGTCTACCTTGGGGCTTGATCCCAAGACCCAGAGATCATGACATGAGCTGAAATCAAGGGTTGGATGCTCAACTGACTGAGCCACCCAGGCACCCTGAAAAATTTTTTTAAATTGAATTCTATTATCATAGAATAAGGACAACAGAATGGAAAATTGTGGGATTTCTTTGACTCAAGTGCCTTTGGACGAAGATCCAAATAGCAGTTACCCTAACTTCAGAAAAATGAAATAACCGGCCCCTGGGATAATCTTGCAGTCCCAAACCTGAAAAGTGTAATTAAAGGTGAAGGTTCCTCTCTCAGTCACCATCACAGACATCTGCTCACCTTCAGAGTCACGACCCTTACTCCAACCCCACATGGGTCACCTGTATCCTTAGATTTACTTCAAAAGCCTCTGAGTTAAATTATGGTCATGCTTTTGCTCTAATTGCAAATGACTAGTTTGTTATCCTTTAAACTTTAACCAACCAAATCATAGACCTAGTGTGCTTTGTTCACTGAGGAATATTGGTCAGAAAGTACAGAATATCAAAGATACTAGAAACTGGGTTGCTGTTCTAGATATGTCTGAATGATTTAGAATGTCTTTGTAACATTGGGCCTAAAGATTCACTGCATTTTATCTACATATCCAAACTGTTGGACAGTCATCCTTAAGCATTAATCTTGCAAACAACGAAAAGACCTACACCCGAAGGAAATACAAAGTGTTGCAAATCCAAGACGCCAAACATTTGTGATAAGTACATCAAGACCGGGATACAATCTTCTCATACCAACAGAAAGAGTATGATCTACAATCACCATCAAGAAGACCAGCAAACAGCGTCATTACCCACATGTGGACATTTTCACCTCTTGCCATAATTACTGGTTTGCCAGGCCATCTTTAGAGCAGATCTACGATTTGTTCATTGTCATATTCTCAGTGCCTATATTGCCTGGCAAAGAGTGAGAGATCCTTGGGTGTTATAGAAGTGGCATTTTTTGGATGGATTTATGGATTATATTGGAAGAGCTATATTCAGTGGTCAGAGCCCAGGAAGGATGTTGAAGTTCCCCTTCCAAAAATCCTTTCATTTTGTCTATCAACAAGTATCGGCCAGGCCAGCAGAGGGCAGTGTGACAAACTATGGAACGGGTTTCATGGAGGACGGAATGATTAAAGACCGCGAGAGAGCAAGAGGTCGTTGGTGTCTGAAACCTTATGGTTATTGTCATCTGCCTGGTGCAGGTTATTACCATCACTCCTCTTTCTTGAAAAATAGTTTGATGCAGGGTGCTAGCATGCTTTTGTATGACCAGTAGGGGGTTCGGGAGAGAACCCCTGGTTTCTGGCTGAATGTCCAAGTCAAGGAGAGGGGATCACTTTCCCAAAGTGACTTGGTTTCCTCAAGACCATGAGATGCACATACAAAGAGCCATGACCGATCAACATATTGTCATATGGCTTTTTAACAGAAAGTATTCCCCAGGTTCTAAAGAGAGATTTCATGCTCGTGAAACCAGGACCAAAAATAGAAGTTATTTCAAACAATCCTGAATGATTTAGTGTGTTTCTGACAAGGGGAAAGACAAAGGGCATTTATTTTGCCTGCCACGAACACCAGAAGACACTAACATTATTTTTGGCAACGAGGAAGAAAATGCAAATCATTGTCATAGTTCATCCCCAAACCCTGCATGCCCATTCATTTTCTAGAACATGTGGAAGTATTTTGACCATTCTTCTTGGAGCGAAGTACCAAAGGTGATTCTGAAAGCAACACTTTAATAATCTTGAAATCTCATTTTAATAATTAGGGAAATGTTAAAAGTATGGCTTATTGGAGACAATGTACTTTTGAGAATGCTCCTTAGCACCCTCAATACCATAAACATTTATTTCTTATCTACAGCATGCAACACACTCAGTCTCATTTGTTCCTGCCCTCAAAGAATTCTATTTTCTTAACACCAAGATTGAGTGTACAGAAAACAGAAGTTTAGCTGATAGAGTCCACTGTCACCTTCTTCCTCTCTCAAGTTCTGATTGTCCCTGGCACTTAAAAAAAGTAATTTCAACAACATTTATGGATTCCTTACTAAGGGCCTGGCATTGGGAAGTGCATAGAAGAAGCTTGGAATTTGTTCAGCCTTAGGGAAATTCTGCAAAATTGGGGGCTAAGAGTTAGGAGGTACTGTCTAAAGTTGTTCTACCACAATGTGGAGTACATTGTGATGGTATACTTTATATGTCAACTTGACTGGGCCACATGGATATGGTCAAACATTATTCTGGGTGTGTCTGCAAGGCTGCTTCTGGATGAGACTAACATTTGAATCCGTGGACTGAGTAAAGAAGATTGCCCTCCCTAATGTGGGTGGGCCTCATCAAATCAGTTGAATACCTGAATAGAACAAAAGGGCTGACTCTCCCCTGAATAAGAGAGAACTTGGGGCGCCTGGGTGACTCAGTTGGTTGAGCCACTGCCTTCAGTTCAGGTCATGATCCCGGCCAGGATCGAGTCCCACATTGGGCTCCCGGCTCTGTAGGAAGTCTTCTTCTCCTAAGACCTTCTCCCCTCTCATGCTCTCTCTCATTCTCTCACTCTCTCAAATAAATAAATAAAATCTTAAAAAAAAAAAAGGAGGAAACTCCTCCTGCCTGACTTGCCTTTGAGTGAGGACATCATCCCCCCCCACTTTTTTTCCTGCCTTTGGGTTTACACTGAAATATTGGCTCTTTTTGAATCTCAACCCTGCTGACTTTTGGACTAGAATTGCACTATTGACTTTCCTAGGTTTACAACTTGCTCACTCACCTTGTAGATCTTGGGATTTACCTGTTTTCATTATCACATGAGTCAATTCCTTATGATAAATACCACACCCTTCTATGTATTCAAATAAACATACATGCTATTGGTTCTGTTTCTCTGGAGAACCCTAATACATATACCTAGGCCCAGACTGGAGAAGTAACCCATTCACTACGAACCCAGGGAACTCAGCGTTCCAATTCCAATTCAGATGGAAATTGATCAAGGGAATGACTTGGGGAGAATAGGATGAAGTTTTCTTCCTGTAATCACCATAATGAACTTATTTTAATAATTGAGAATGCCATGTACCAAAGACCCAAATCTATCTCCAGGGTTCATCCATAAAATATAAAAGAGATTTTTCTCTATTAAAAAATAAAAGGATTTGAAAGGAAGTCAATCTGGCTTTAGCAGCTTGTTTCCTTTTGGTTTTTATTTATTTTTTTTAATAAAAGATTTTATTTATTTGACAGACAGAGATCACAAGTAGGCAGAGAGGCAGGCAGAGAGAGAGGGAAGCAGGCTCCCTGCTAAGCAGAGAGCCTGATGCAGGGCTCGATCCCAGGACCTTGGGACCATGACCTGAGCTGAATGCAGAGGCTTCAACCCACTGAGGCAGGCAGGCGCCCCTCCTTTTGGTTTTTAAACCAGCACAGATTTTTAACAGGTTGATGGTCTTATCTTTTTGTTTAGTATAGAGAGGATTGGATCTCAGTTCAAGCAGTGGAGTGGGAAAATTGGCAGAGTGAATGTACTCCACAAAATTTGCTTATGTTCCCAGAGTTGACTATGCCCAGCCCCCAAGTCAGTTCTATCATGCCCCTTCCCTCCCACCCCCATCAGGTTGCCTGGAATAGAACTTTGGCTTGACATCTAAAGGACAGTGTGTGTGTGTGGGGGGGGTGGTGTATGCTGAAGCAAATTTTTTTTTTCTTTTCTTTTTCATTCAGGAGTATCCCTAAAGAATCACTAAAGACACAGAATTATCTTAGCACTTACATTCACTCTGCTTATTACTGGAAAGGACACAATGTTATTCCAGTTCCTGATGCTTATTTTATGTTCTTTTAGAAGAGACAAATCTTTATTATTTAAAAAAAAATTCATCCTTTCTTCTGAGATATTCTAGCTTTCTAAACTTTTCTGGTAAAGTCAAAGTACTCTAGCAATAATTTCAGACACTAGGATACTCTCCAACAATTTATAACCTTGAGGAATATATGAACAGAAAGGACAACATATAGGTGGTGGTAAGATGAGTTCTGGCATTAGATAGACCTAGATTTTAACTCTATTGTTTACTATGTGCTCTTGAGCAGGCTTCTTAATGTCTGTGACCCTCAGTTTCCTCTTCTGTACAATGGGTTTATGATACTACATGCCTCACAGAGTTGTCACAAGAAAGAACTGAAGTAATGTATCTATGTGTTTAGTATAGAAATGGACATGTAGCAAGTTTTCAGAAGAGTTCGTAAACAGTCATGCTTACAAAATAAGACTTAAATACAGTGAAAATTAGACATTATAAAATATAATAATCTGGCATTGTATATGGTGTTCCCCAATATCACCTTAACTTCAGAAGTCACAAGCTGCATTTCCAAAGCTTAGGTCAAGTACTTGGTGTCTGTACTTGACAAAGAAATTTAGCTTTGTCATAAACAATAATATTTGTGAAATCACAGGTTTAATGTGTTGGTTTGATTTTTTCTAATAAGCAACAGAAAACTAAAACTGTTAAAAATTTTGTCTGTATGTCCCTTGGAACCATCTCATACCTCCCCCATGGTCCACATATCACATTTTAGGAACAAAGAGATAACAAGTAACCTGGTATAAGGACAAACAGATAAAGATAAACTGAGGAAGGCTTTGTGGAAAGGAAGATTAGAGTAGGCGCTTGAGGATAAATAATCAGAAGACTTGTACAAGAAACAATTGTTGAGTGAACTAATCATGGTATCACCTGGTCCATTAGACTTTTGTGTATCGGTGAGGCAAGGTCACGGAACACAAATGTGTATTGACATTCTTGACTTGATTTGTGGTCCCCTGGCTAATCAGAGACACATACGCAGAAAATCTACAGACATTTTACTCTAACCTTTTATGTGGGATCTCTAAAAATGGAACAAAACAAAACAAAAAACCAACAGCACCTAATTATTTGCATAAATGCCATCCAACTCTGCCACTTTCTGTCTGTGTGTCCTGGGCAAATTATTTTCTTTTTAAGTTTTTTCTTCATCTGTAAAATGGAGATAATATTTGCTTCACAAGTTATTGTCAGGATTAAAGGAGATAACACATGTGAAGTCTTACTCATGGTGCTGCCAAGTTCTCAAGAAATGGTGGCTGCTATTATTATATTATTATTATTATTATAGTTTTGACAACTAAGTGCCAAGAAAAATAAGAGCAATTCTCTATCTGGCAGAGGAAATATTCCTATAGACTCTGTGCAGGTACGTGCGGATAAGTCTAAGCCAACTTAGTCGTCTCTGAAAGAAGCACACAGTAGTTAATCTTCACATTTCTGATGATCCATGAAACATGAGATCCTGGGCACACTCTCTTTTCTAGAGGACCCTAGGAGCTTTCAAATGGAATTTTGGTAGAACATGGGATGAGTCAAAAGAGTATGTTTGTCTGTGCTTTACACCCTGGGGATTCATTCAGTTATTATAATAGAAGTGCTAGTCATCGGAGAAAGGGGCAAGGTGTGGTTTCCTGAAAGTTCTAAGGAACCAAGAAATCTGCAAGCAATACGGGTGACTTACAGGAGCTTATGGAACAAGCGCGAGGGGACTCAATTATGCTGTTTCCATCTGTCAGCTGTAGTAAAAGAGCAGTCATATTCGTGACTTGGTTTTGCTGCTTTTCGATTTGCACGAACTACCATAACCATCAACAGTCACTTCAAGGGAATCGATCAGAACCAAGAGAGTAAGACCTTAAAGTTGGAGAAAATCCACATGGGCAAATATGGTTTAACAGAAAGAGTATTTTACGAATATGTTAAAAAATAACAATTTCTTAGTATCTCTAGAGCTTCTTTCTCTGAAGAACTCGAAGTATTTTACAAAAAAAAAAAAAAATTCCTGTAAAATGGGAATGAGGATAGAGCTCCTCTTTTTGCAAAGGAGAGCATTGAGGTGAATTTCTGCCATCTTTACCTCCTTCCCAAGTTTAATAGTTTGAGCATTACGTTGCCTATAACAACTGTTTAAATCGAAACAACCTGAAATATTATTTCAGGGCATGGACAAAAGACTGTCAGCTCTTTGAATGGGGTCAGAGCAACTTCTGTCACCTGCCTTCTGAAGCCAGAAAGCACTCCATCTTGGGCTTGGACTCACCTTTTTGGTGACTCCTCCCACAAAAATCTGACTTAACATTCCATTTTCTTCTCTCTTCTTTCTAAAACAACCCCATCCAGCATATGCCCGTGACCTCAAGTCACTCATTTATACACAGATAAATGAGTAGTACGCAGAGTCAATTAATATCACAGTTTGAGAGTGTTTGACGGATGGACAATCAGGGGCCCCCACAGCGCCAGTGGGCTGAGCTGATTTATACCGTCCCAAATCAGGCAGTAGAGTGACCTTACAAGAAGTGTTGAAGTGAAGGATGAATGGAATTGAAACACTGCGGGCTCTGGGTCATGCCTGAGAATCAATCCTTTTTAAAATGTGACCTGCTCGTTGAACATTCTGGAAATTCTTTTCCCGGCCTTGGCTTTGATGCCACACTCTGACAGAGCAATGTGTTTACAGATAGTACTATGAAGAGAAGAGGAATGTTACCAGAGCCATGGCATTAGGCTTGATAAGTCAAAATTACAGGAAAATGATTAGGGATGAAAAGCTCACACTGAGTCATCCTCACTGCTGAGGAGGAGGCATTATTCCCACCTACAGGCTGTTTTGTGGGTAGGAGTCAACCAGATGACTGGTTGTGGGGGGTGACAGAGCCTTGAGGCTGAGTCTACCTGCCACAAACAAATCCAGAATATACTGGTATTGAAGAATGAGCACAATAGACAGCACTTACTTCCCCTTTGTCGTGATTCTTTTTTTTTTTTCTTTTTAAGATTTTATTTATTTGACAGAGAGACAGAGAGAGAGAGGGAACAGAAGCAGGGGGAGTGGGAGAGGGAGAAGCAGGTTTCCCGTTGAGCAAAGAGCCCGATGCGGGGCTCGATCCCAGGACTCTGGGATCATGACCTGAGCCAAAGGCAGAGGCTTAATGACTGAGCCACCCAGGAGCCCCAATTGTTGTGACCCTTTAACATAGATGGTTATGATTCCAGGAGGTCGGCATCTTTGTCAGAGAGTTGGCCAATAACCAATGGAGGACAGACTGCTGGCAGTCTTCTGACAGACAGGATTCTGCTGTCACTGCAATAGGGTCAAAAGTGGTTAGAGAACAGGAAACCAAGTCCATTGATCCTGAGAACCAACCACACATCTGTCCCTGGACGGCACAAACCTAACTAAAGAAAGAAAGGGAAATCCAAGCCCCACATCCTTTATCATCTTCATTATGTCCCTAAAAAAAACTGCTTGGAAATCTCATCTTTCCTTTTTCTAAAATGTTTCTGTAGCCTGTCAGATCTAGTTCATTCTCCAACTGCCTGTCTCAGAGAAAAGGGAAATCACACTGACTATCCAGCCGACGCCAAGTAGCAGGAATTATCTTTGTTTCCCTGCCTATCTACCATTCAGCAGCCTCTAAGGTAAGCATTGCTGTTCAGCATTTCATTTTTGAGAAATCTCTAGGGGAGTTAAGAATTTACTACATTTTGAAGAAGAGGGAGCTTGGATGAAGAGTCAAGTCCGTGCGACCTCACGCTTATCACTTTTATCCACCTAGAAGGTCACCTCCGACTCTGGTATTGGTGGCTGAGATTCTTCTCATAAGGGCTTCATACACTTGCCCTAGGGCAACACTGATTTGTGGGGGTAATTCCCAGGGCGGATTGGGTGAGGGCTGCACCAAGAAAAGGAGATGATTACGAAGAGTCAGAAAAAAACCCCTGAGGTTTTTCTGTGCAGAGTAACGGCCTCACCTCTGCCTGTCCAGCGCTGCCCTCACTGACACTCCTCAGGGGATGGAGGCTCCTTGGAGAACCACATCCCCCTTGCCTCCCTTTCTGAATATCTTTCTTCCCTTTCCTCCCAGAGGAGTGACATTGTTCATTTGTTTCAAAAAGAAATTTTGGGGGGGGGCACCTGGGTGGTTCAGTTGGTTGGGCATCTGACTCTGGTTTTAGCTCAGACCATCTCAGGGGTATGGGAGGAGGTCCTGCATCAGCCCGGAGTCTGCTTGAGATTCTCTTTCTCTCCCTCTGTCCAACCCAGCCACCCCCAGACCACCACCCACATGAGTTCTCTCTCTTTCTCAAATGAATAAACAAATCTTAAAAAAAAAAAAAGAGAGAGAGAGAGAGAGAGAGAGAGAGAAAGCTTTAGGGGTACCTGGGTGGCTCAGTCAGTTAAGCGTTTAACATCAACTCAGGTCACAACCCCAGGGTCCTGGGATCGAGCTCTCTGTCAAGCTCCCTGCTCTGCAGGGAGTCTGCTTTCCCTCTCTCTCTGTCCTTTCCCCTGCTTGTACTCTCTCTCTCTCTCAAATAAATATAAACAATTTTTTAAAAATTAAAAAAAAGAGAAACTTTTCATATTAGATAAATAAAGGATTCGCAGTTACTCTGACAATGTTGGACCCTGGCTGGAAAGCAATGAGTGGTCTGTCCATCCATCTACGGCAGGACCTATTCTGATAAGAAGAGTCCCCAAAGAAAGACAGAAAGATGGATGGACGGATGGGTGGACAGTTAGATAGGTGGACAGATAAATGAATAGACAGATGTAGATGGATATTGATTTTTTTTTATTTTAGGCCTGAAAATTTGATTAACTTTCAAACACTAATAGAAATCTAAATAAAAACTTGAGGGTGTGCCAAGTTAGCTAAACGTCTGCCTTTCGCTCAGGTCATGATCCCAGGGACCTGGGATTGAGCGCTGCATTGGGCTCCCTGCTCCGAGGGAAGCCTGCTTCTCCCTCTCCCACTCTTCCTGCTTGTGTTCCCTCTCTCGCTGTCTCTCTCTCTCTGTCAAATAAATAAATAAAATCTTAAAAAAAAAAAAAGAAAGACAGTATGGATATTTCTCAAAAACTTAGAAATGCCACACAATCCAGTAATTCTGGGCATTTACATGAAGAAAACAAAACACCAATTTGAAAAGATATATGCACCCATCCCTCTGTTCATTGTAGCATTATTTACAATAGCCAAGATATGGAAGCAACTTGTGTCCACTCAGAGATGAATGGATAAGAAAGATGTGAGATATTGAAATCTATATCGATATATCTATATCGATATATCGAGATACATCGATATAGATATAGATATATCTATACCATAATACCCTCCAGGTCCATCCATGTTGTCCCGAATGACAAGATGGCTTTCTATGATTATATATCTATATCTATATCTATATATCTATGTATATAGATATGTCTATAGATATAGATATATATATGTCTATAGATATACATATATAGATATATAGATATATATATGTCTATATATATCTATATATCTATAGACATATATGTCTATAGATATATAGATATATATATGTCTATATAGACATATATGTCTATAGATATATAGATATAGATATAATCTATCTATCTTGGGACAACATGGATGGACCTGGAGGGTATTATGGTAAGCAAATTAAGTCAGACAGAAAAAAGCAGATACTATATGATTTTGCTTATATGTGAAATCTAAAAAAACAAAACAAACCAAACAAATAAACAAAACAGAAAGAGACTCATAAATACAGAGAACAAACGGTAATTGCCATATGGGAGGTTTGGGGGGGGGTGGGAAATGGGAGGAATAAAAGGGATTAAGAGATCTAAACATCCAGTTATAAAACCAGTAAGCCATGGGAATAAAAACCACAGCATCGGGAGTATAGTCGATGATACTGTAATAACTCTGTATGATGATAGATGGTAACTACACTTACAGTGAGCATTTCATAATGCATATAGATGTTGAATCATGGCTATCCTGTACACCTGAAATGATTATAATGCTATATACTAACTATACTTAACATTAAAAGTTAAAATTTTAAAATTTTATTATTTTATTTTTAAAGATTTTTATTTATTTATTTGGCAGACAGAGATCACAAGTAGGCAGAGAGATAGGCAGAGAGAGAGAGAGAGAGGAGGAAGCAGGATCCCCGTTGAGCAGAGAACCCGATGCAGGGCTCGATCCCAAGACCCTGGGATCATGACCTGAGCTGAAGGTAGAGCCACTGAGCCAGCCAGGCGCCCCTTAAAAATTTTAAAAATTAAAAATTGAAAGTTAAATTGTGATGGTTGTACAAACGTGCAATTGCCACTTGCCGAAGATTTTATTTATTAATAAGGCACCTGGTAAGATGTTACCACTGCTTCAAATAAGAATGTTTAAAAATATATACACAGATTCCAAAAGAAATTTACAAATCAAAGTAAAAGTGGTCAATACCGATGGCAATAATCAACAATGTCTCTAAATAATTTGCATTTAAAAAATATTTTATTTAGGGGCTTCTGGGTGGCTCAGTGGGCTAAGCCTCTACCTTTGGCTCAGGTCATGATTTCAGGGTCCTGGGATCGAGCCCTGCATCGGGCTCTCTGCTCGGTGGGGCGCCTGCTTCCTCCTCTCTCTCTCTGCCTGCCTCTCTGCCTACTTGTGATCTCTCTCTCTCTCTGTCAAATAAATAAATAAAATCTTTAAAAATATATTTTATTTATTTTAGAGAGAGAGAACTTGCATGCACACAAGTAGGGGGAGGGGTAGAGGGGAGGGGGGAAGAGAGAATCTGGAGCAGACTCCCTGCTAAGCACAGAGCCTGATCCCTGCATGGGGCTCAATCTCCTGACCCTGAGATCACAACCTGAGCTGAAACCAAGAGTCTGATATTTAACTGACTGGGCTGCCCAGGTGCCCTACATAATTTGCATTTTTATGAACAGAATCACTTGTATCACTACCGGTCTTCTACCTTCTGGAGTTGTAAAACAGTCCAAGAGACAATGACAGCTGGAAATCATGCAGAAAGATGCTCTGGATATTGAGTAATTTTTTTCCATTATAAAATCTTTCACAGTTCTTCTAGATATCTTTTCCTCCTTCATTCTCCAAAGAAAGTTATTCTAAACATATATTTATTGTAGTTCAGGCTTATTAAAAACTGCGACAATAATGAACAACAGCATAACATAGAAAACCAGGAGATAACTTGGAATTGAATACTGGGTGTCACTGTTACCCCCCAAGTCATTTGTAGCACAGGGACGTTCGTGGTGACCATCCTTCTCTTTGCAGAAAAGTCATCCTCACCAACCTTCACTAGTCTCTCTATCCAGATAATTTCCTTTTCTTAACTACTGGAGGCCAGCTCTCTCTTTCTCCCATCTGGACTAGCATTTATTTGTAGACTCTAATGGCCTGTTAGGTGTTTTCCCATATAAAGGCCATTTTCCCACTTCAGCAGTGTTCTGTCCTTCTAGGGCAGTCAGTCCCAAACTCTGCTGGCTTTGACAATAAGAGCATTTTTCTCCTACTTACACAAGCCCTTAGGCTCTTTGGGAACATCTTTGGAATCTTCAACACTTAGCACACAGTGAGTCTTCAATAAAAACCTTTTGTTTTATAATTTAGGTAGATTGAACCAAAAGAGTTGACACTGAACTCAATCCCTCTTTCCTTACATTCTAGATATCAGCTTTGCACGTCAAAATCTGATCTGGCTCGTGACTCAAAGTCTGTTATTCTTAGCGAGGAGAACTCACTCTTGATTAATGTGAAAAAAGATCATCTCTTCCCATCTCAAGGACCCTTTCAGCAGCCCGCCCCTCCCCCCCTAACCTGTGGGTGGTGGGTAAGGGTTACACGTGAAACCTGGCTCATAATTTGAAATAATCAGAAGGCTAAAATATAATTCAAACACAATGCTTGTTTCTTGTTCTTTACATCATTGCTATTTGGTGTATTTCCAGAATGTAATAACCTTAACACTCAACTCTATTATTGCAGAAGTTATGCTTTCTATTTCTGTACTTAAAAAAAAAAAAGGCACCCACTTAGGGAAAGATGAGTTCATTTACAAGAGAATTGTAGCAAATGCAGAGACAGTCTTTAAAAAAAAAAAAAGATTTTATTTATTTATTTGACAGAGATCACAAGTAGGCAGAGAAGCAGGCATAGAGAGAGGAGGAAGCCGACTTCCTGCCAAGCAGAGAGCCTGAAGCGGGGTCGATCCCAGGACACTGGGATCATATCGTGAGCCAAGGGCAGAGGCTTTAACCCACTGAGCCACCCAGGTGCCCCAAATACAGAGACATTCTTGATAGTGAAGTCCAAACTGAAGCCTGGTAAGAAGCCCCACTGGGAACCAAGGATAATATTTGCTTCTAGGTTACAAAAGTGTGTGCCGCCTTCTTTTTTTTCTTTTGTTTTAGGTTGTAAACTCTAATATCTATTGGGGTAGAGGGAGAGGTGAAAAATTAAGTATGTAAAGTGGGGCTCCAGAGAGAATATTGTGTAAACACTGGCATGAATGGCACTGCAAGGTGAAGGGCAAGTGTGTCCTGTAAAGTCTATAGTTGGTATTTGGCAAATCTATGGTCTACAACTTGGGACTGAACATGCCAGGTGCTCTCCAGATTTTCATGAGCTTTCTGAAGGAAGAAAAGGAAAGGGGTGCTATACGCTAGGAATCATCGCCTACCTTTAATCTCCATACCTGTCCTAGAGAACATTCCTTTCATCAATTTGGAGATGGTGAAAAGTTCACTAGCCTGTCCAAGATCCCACCTCTCAGAGCCCAGGCTGGAATACAGGCTCCTGTGATCTGACACCATATACCCTCATTCTATTCTATTTTCTATTATATGCTACAGTTAGAAGATTAAGTTAAGAAGGATATAATCTTCAATGTACTCGGGAATTCAGAAAATATTATGTTTAAGAATATTTAGAGCATAAAATTGTAGGGAGAAGGAAAAACAAGAAATAATGACCAGTTCTGAAACCAATCAATATAATGGATTTCCTATTTCGTTTCCTTTCATGTGTTTCAATGACCCAAGCTACTCTCCGTTCTCGTTGTTAACACCGTTGCCCAAGCTATCATCACCACATGCCTGAAATGCTGTAGCAAATTCTCCCTGGGCTCCAGGACTCAACCAACATGGCTCAAGACTTCATGCCCCACCAACGCCCACACACTACTCGTCTCTGATGACTGGGCTGTCCTCCCCAAGGCTCTGCTTTTGTTCTCTTTCCAATTCCTCCTTCTACCCTGCCCAAGCTCCAGCTTCCCCTGAAGACATCTCAGACTGGCCCATCCCTCAAAGCCTCCCCTCTTCCCTGATTTCCTTTGTATTTTGTGCTCTGCCATGTTAGTTCTATTTCCTTATGTAGGTGATAATCTCTTTGAAGTGAGCAAGTCTCAAGACTGGGCAGGTAGCAAGGTCTTCACAGGGGCCAGCACAGTGCTGATCTCACGGCAAGAGGTCAATACAGGTCAATGGACTCATTCATTAATGTCAGAATAGTGACAGACTCCAAACAGGCTTTGAAAAGTAACTAGGTGCCTTGTGTGAAGGATACAGGGGAAGGAAAAGAAATTTAAAAGGTACTCCCAGTGTTGATCAAATCCAACAATATTTGAAAATGATTTTGGAGCCTCTGACCAAATCTCAAGCATATCAGTATAAAACATCTTAATAAATTCCCCTTTACAATATTGCTTCTTACAACAGTTAGAGCTTCTTCAGAATCGCTCTTCACCCTCCCAGCCCCACTGTCCTCCTCAGAGTTCCCACCCCCCTATAGGTACCACCAACCCACTAAACCTGGATGATGATGGGCCTGCGACAGTCACATGTGTGGTAGACGACAGGTGAGAAATGAAGTGTGCAGACTTGAACTTGTCACTGATTCCATGAAGGACTCATCCAAAGTGGCAGATGGGACATTTGGGCAGCAATCCAGCACCTGCTGGATGGAGACCCAGCCTAGGCTGCCCAAGTTAAGGTCTTTTTGGAAGAGCTCAAAGAGATGATGCTGCCAGTTCAGAGAGTCACCATATGAAAAGAGCAAGAAAGAATGAAAATTGCAAATCTGCCCAGGCTCATTTCCCAGGGATTCCAGGGGAACCCTTAGCCAGGACCTCAAAACTCAAAGAGGTGTTGACCTAGCCCCTAATGTGCATTCCCATGTGCTTTTGGCAGGGCAGACGATACAATCATATTCACCTTGTCCCAGTTGTCTCGATATTTACCCACCTGTCATAAGACCCCATGTGACCACTCTCAACCTATCCAATTTCCCATGTCTTGGGTGACCTAAGTGGGCTTTGACTCAAGCTTTATTGTGTTCAGTCTCTCCTGTATGCATGATCAGTTCTCACTGCTCAGAAGTTTACCAGTTTCTCCATAAGTGACTTATCTGAGCTTCTTAAACATATAGACTTCCCAATATTGTTTTAAAATATTGGAAGGGTTTCCTCTTATAAACCCCCAAAGATTATACTTTCTAAAAAGTGAATCCCCAGTGTCTGCTCAGTCCTTTGCCCATTCATTCATTCATTCATTCTCTTGTTCATTCAACACATACTTACTGAGCACTTACAACCTGCCAGGCACTGTGCTAGGCTCTAGGGAAACCATTCAATAAGACATAGTCATTTTCCTCAAGGAGCTAACACCGTATCTATTGAAGGACAAGTTTTCGATTGTCTTATTTTCCTTAATCCTCATTGAAACACAAAGAATCACTCTGATCCCTTCAAATACTACCCCAAAGTAGCTCATAAATTTAAAGCCAACCAGTGATAATAGATAATTAATTATTATATTTTGCTTATCTTTAAAGAATGGTGGCAAGGTAGGGGAATCTCTGAAGCTATCAGGCTAAAATTTGAAGGAAGGAATTTCAGGCTGCCCCCTCCCAACATTTCAAAAAACCAGTCATCCAATCTGATATCTGCATAGGTCCCAAGTTGGAATCCTATCATTTGGGGGAAAATTACTTTATGGGAATCTATATACAACTGCTCCTTTCTACATAAAGCCTTTGTTCTAACTACTCTGTAATTTCTAAAGCTATGATATTTTGTGAAACCCACCCTCAAAATACAGTCTGGGTAAAGCTGCTGATTAAAGGCAAATAGGGATATACTGGGTACAGGGAGACCAGCACATTCTGAAATATTTGGAGATCAGGCCACAAAGCGAAGCACCCTAGTCTTTTCTAAAATGATGACAGCCTTTTATCTACTGGTACTCAGAATCTGTTCAAAAAGGGAGCTTTGAACTCTGCGTTGGGCACGCTTCCCAGGAGTTCTGCAATTCCTCCTCTGGCCACCGGCCAAGTAAGGACAGCTCAAGGAGGCTGGGCTGTGGTTGTCTGAGGTGCTCGGAGAATTCTGGCTTCTGATTCTGGGGTGTCCATCCTGTGTAGACCTCTCTTTTTAGCCAACTGGAGGCCTTTTTTTTTTTTTTTTTTTTTTTTTTTTTTCTGAAAACAGTTTTGGCCCATGAACCAGGGTTTGGGTTCCAATTCTCCCACTTTACCTTCCTTAACAGTTAACCAAGACTTAGAGAAAGGAACAGCTGGGCTTCCATGTTAAATTAAGTGCCTGTGATAAGCTGTCCTGCTCCATGGTCAAACATTTCCTTTAAAAACAGAACACATCCTTAAGGTCATGATCACCAAGTACTACCCTGTGAAATTAATGAGCGGTTTCAGCCAAAAATAATGCAGGACTAGGGCCCCTGGTTCCAATGCTGTAGTATTGGCTTTACCAAAAAAGAAAAAAAAACGACAACTTGAAAAAATTATATATATATATATATATGTGAAATGCCAAACTGAATGATATTAGCTAGGGCATATTGCTATTAAAATCTCAGTATAGCAATGACTTACATTTTTTGGAAACTTCAAAAATAATTCCTCACTTCTCAGTGGTTGATCAGCTCTTGAAAGTAAGGCATCCCCTTGCTGCTGCTATTTTGTCCCAGTGTCAGACTCTATCCTCAAAGGAGGCCCAGGTCCCCAGAGGATGGTTCTTAGTCAAAAATAGCTTCCCTATATCATCTACCAATTCCCTATTTTGTTGGAATTAATATGCTCAGCTTTTAAGAAGAAAACAACCTCAGTGGAGAATAAACATAGCAGACTTTTTATCTGTAGCACCCACAAATATAGGGCACCCCACAAATTCGGTTGCTCTGAGGAAAAGGAGGTTTTGAGGGGAGGGTGTGGAAGGGAAAGAGGAAAATGAGAAGGCGTTTCTGGAAACGGAATGTAAGGGCTGAGTGCTGAGGCTTTGACCAGTCCCAGGGGAGAATCAGCACACCGGCTTCCTTTCTTCTGGGAAGGGAGAAAGGGGGCATTCAGAGGCAGAAGGGGAGATGAGCCATTTCAGGGCAGAGCCTGTCTGAAATTTTCCTACGCCCCTGGTAGCTGTCATCTCGCTCCATAACACAGCAGGAAGATGTCCTCCCAGATGGTTTTCTCTATGCGGAGAACTTCACCCTTTAAATTCTGTTGACTGATACAGAGCTTCCTAAAGTTCACTGAGAAGATGACTTTTGAGCAAAGGAAGGTCAGGGAGTGTGTACAGGTGGGTCCCTGGAACATGGGCTTTCCAGGCAAGGGAAGGGAGGCAGGGGGTCTGGAGGGAGCAATCTTGGCAGGCTCAGGGAGCCGGAAGGAATGGAGAGATCAGGCTGGAGAAGGAAGGTCAGATTTCGGAAAGCGCTGGATGTGATGGTCATAGACTGTGATCTGACATAGACTGGAAAAGTTTCTGGCTGCTGTGGTGACAAGAGTCTTTCCTTAGTAACTACTACACATGAGCGGTTGCTTCAGTCTAGTAAATCCCAAATCAGCTTACTCTGCACACACGTTCTTCTTAAGCAACTCCAGAAGGAGTATCTCAAAAGCATCCCAGACTAGGTATAAATCATATTGTATACTTTGTATTTGAATATCTATTCTTATGCAAGTTGACTAAAGTGTTGGAAACACTAAATACCTATCATTTACAAATATCTCATAAAAGCTGGTTGGGCTTTATGTAAATCTGGACAATGAACTGACCTCAATTTCCTTACTTAACAAGTGAAACATTTGAACTAGTACATTCATTCATTCATTTTATCAAATATTTACTAATAACTATTTCTTTTTTAAAAAAAGATTTCATTTATTTATTTGAGAGAGAGAAAGAACAAGCAGGGGGAGGGACAGAGAGACTAGCAGACTAGACTCCCTGCTGATGGGGGAGCCTATCTTGGGGCTTGATCCCAGGACCCTTAGACTATCACCTGAGCTGAAGTCGGTTACTTAACCAACTGAGCCCCCCAGGTGCCCTATATTAATAAATATTTCTAATAACAGCAGGGATTATGCTGAGGAAAGTTCCTCTTTCTTTTCGAGGAGTTTGTATTCTACTGGTGAGAGACCAGAAGCAGTCTAAAGAAGGAAGTTATATTTTTTGTTTTGATGGGTTGAACTAAGTATATTTTACTTCTGGGGGAAAGGAGCTATAGATAGGGAGATATGGAAGATTCGGGAAAGCAGGAAGGAGATCTGCTCTCTGAGAGGAAGGAGCTCTGGCCCCCAGAGACCAGAGAGAGGGGGGTCAGTTCTTCCTTCATGATAAAATATTTACTAAAGGTCACAGGTTTGTTCCCAGGTTGGAAGGTGAGAGGATTATCACTGAAAAGGCTTCAATTTTCTCTCAGAAGCAGCAGGCGAGGTCACCAGCTAAGCATGAGAGTGCTATTGGGTAGAAAAATCGAGAAAAGCAGTGAAGTCTTGAAATGACCACTGTGGAGAATGGGACAGTGAGTGCCCAGGGATTTATGCCTCATGGTGCCAGTCTGTGCTTTTGGTGATTTTCGCTCTGAAGTGTTCAAGTGAGGAGAGAATGCAAACAATTCCATTGGTCCAAGGTTGATCCAAAGCATGATGTGAAGATCATGGCTAGAGCAAAGTTGTCAAGACCAGTTGACATGAAGAAGCATCTATTTGGATGGATGGGAGGTAAGGGGAGGTGGGAGGAGATGGAGGCAGGAGGGAAATTGGGGCAAAGGGATTGGATACCTCATGGAGACAATGGCAGGTGAGGTGGGAATGCCTGAGGGGAAGGTGTAGTCAGAGAGTGCAAGGTTTGGATTTAAGATTTTACAAAAGAGCCAGCTGGAGGGGTCTGATATCTGGGGTATGTGAGGAGAGTGGAGTGAGAGAAAGAGGTCGTCCAAGCTCAGGTGACCCAAGAACTGGGTGATGGGAACATAGGGAGTAAGGCTGCTTACATGGAGTTTGAAGGCAGCTGGAATTCCAGTAGGGTTTTGGGCAGAAAGGATTGTGGTCCCTTGTAGCTCTAACATCATATTATTGGGATAATAGGATCCGTAACTAAGAAAATGATGACTTTTAGTGAGGTTCAGTGAGTGATACTAGGTAACAATTGGTTAAGGATTCCTTTCTTTTACTGAAGAAACTCAATGTTCGTCTCCAACCAAATATTACTGTGTGTCATGTCATAGTGAAAATGGGGTAAATTCTGATGCAGAAGTCAATCTGACCACGCATTTCTCACCTGTGTGGCTTAATGCTTCCAAGAATCTTCCATTGTTTGTAAAATGGGAACAGCAATATTGACTTCCTGTGATCATTGAGATTTTCATATACTATGCCATATAGGACATGGATCCTAAGAGGATTTGCTTAGTAGCCCTCCTTCCTTCTCCCCCCTGCAGGTCCTTCCCTGGGGCCATACGAGAGCTGCCACATTAAGAAGTTATGCCTGTCCCTGGACCCAGCTGATTAGTTCCAGGATGGGCACCTCGCCCAGGTGAAGCCAACATGCCGCCCTCCAGCATTTTGCACTCCAACCAGAATGAGTACGGTTTGTCTCCCTCCCACGCCTGAAATCCTGGGATGCAAAATACAAAAGGGATTAGGGTTATTATTATTATTATTTAAGATTTTATCTGTTTATTTGCAGTGATCACAAGTAGGCAGAGAGGCAGGCAGAGAGACGGGGAAGCAGGCTGCCCGCTGAGCAGAGAGCCTGATGCGGGGCTCGATCCCAGGACTCTGAGATCATGACCTGAGCTGAAGGCAGAGACTTTAACCCACTGAGCCACCCAGGCACCCCTATTATTATTATTATTATTTTTTTTTTTTGAGAGAGAAATGGAGCTTGTCTGTAGATAAAAGCCAAGATATCCCCTCTTTTGCCTGAACAGCAAAGGTGGCTTCCTTCAAGGTGTCACAGACACAATGTGGGAAAGTTAAACGCAGAGAACCCAGTTCACATGTACAATTGCTTTCATTTTTCTCAAGGTGCTGTCATATAGGAGAGGAATCAGGAGTCAAAGAACCCCTACCAAAGAACCAAACATGCTCCCTGTCCCTCCCCTCTCCATCAAGCCAAACTTTGCTGAACTCCTCCGAAGGAAGACACAATAGCATCAAATAGCTTAAAGCAAAAGGAAATGAGAGTGGAAGTACAGGGATCTGCAACAGCCACGAGGAGCCAGCTAATGGCTCAAGTGCACTTGACAGTTGGAAAAACTTGGGCACTGGACTCTGCGAACAAATAAGAGCGTGGGAGGCTGGGCTGAGGCTCAGCAGTGGGGAAACATCTCATAAAACTCTGCAGTCCCAAGGCGCTGAGCGCTCAGCTCAGAAACTCACAGTCTGGGCAGCCAGGAAGCCAGAAAACCAACTGAGGGGAGAAAGCAGAGAGATCCATGTCGTACCGTGAAATGCAAATATGACAAACACCCATCAGATGGAGGCTTTTAACGGTGGAGGCAATTCCAGAAGAATCATCTACTGCTGAGCGTGATTACATTCAATCCTCAAAAAATTTGTACAATGTGCCTCAATTTTGAAAATTGCCCTTTTGGGTCTAAATGGCCTTTCTAAAAAAAAAAAAAAAATTCCCGCTTCACTACTATTTAACTCCATCTAAAGTCCCTTATAGTTCTCACCCAAGTTAAAGAAAAATTGCTTTTTTTTTTTTTTGACCAGCTCTATGGGGACAAGTAAACACAGACAAATGCAGATGGTGAATTTGTCAACCCTATGTTGTAGGCACCCAGATGATTCAATACTTATTTTATTTTCATCAGCGTAGTGACCAGAATTTTTCATTGTTCATAGAGAATGTAAGAGATCCCTAAGAGGTTGTCACCAAACCCCTCCAAGACCGTGGACTCCAGTTTTAGGTATGGGGAGCCTGAGGAGTCAAGCTGGTTAGGTTATTTCTTGCTTGGCTCTGGGTAGGGTGACCTGGCTGGGTGAGGGGGAAAACCGCAGACAGCTCTACTTCTGTGGCCATCCCAACAGCTCCGGAGGAAGGAGAATGGGCTGAAGGACTAGAAGGGAAGGGATAGAAGGATGGGAAAGTTTTGAGAGAAGGAAGGAAGGCTCATTGTCTCTTCACAGCTCATTGGAGGTAGAGCCTAGGGGGGAGGAAATAGTGTTCTTAAATGTCAACCACATAATACATATATATATTTAAGCTTCAAGGATCCTCTTCAGAACTATGTAATGTGGCAACAAGTTTTTGGGTACAGCTGATTAAACAAAATGTTCTAGAAGGTATACTTAGGGTATACTTAGGCCCACTTCATATGGGATTTGTAATTAGAACGCCTGGGTCCTCTTCTCAACTCTGCCAATTCCAGGGACTTGAAGCCATCAGGGTGTGTTCCCTGGTCTGTAAAATGGTGGGTTTGGGTATGTGGGAGCGAGGACTCGACGCTCAAAGAGATTTGCAGAGGACCCTGACAGAAACATAGACCAAGAAAAAGTGGCACCAGACAAAAACTAATTCTGGAAATCCTTTTGTAAATTGGGCAGGTTAACATGGACTTAGCCTTTACAAGAGAAATTCACGAAGCCAGATATAAGATTTTTGAGAAGTGATTTCAAGTAACTGCTGTGTTCTCTGCAAACAGAAGTGAGCAGCTTGGCTTTCTGAATAAATAACCATTTACAGCTGTCATCACCTAATAGGGCCACCTGCATGGCCTTCCCGACTGTCCACATGTGCACTAAGATGGTCAAAGACACAGAAAGAATTTTCATACAAAAGAACCTTTCTTCTGGCCATTGAGTTGGACTGTGATTGAAGATCAATGCATTTAATATCATTGTCACACCAAGGTTTTATTTTTGTAGTGGCACAAGGAATGGAAGATTACCCTTTTTTACTTCAGAGTCATGCTGATTTCCTTGAAATAAGTAGCACTTCACTGTTGCCCTGGGCAACTGATTTAATTCAAAGAGATCCTGCCTGTTGATTGACAGCTGAAGAAAGGTGAAGTTTATTGGTACTAGATTTTTAAAAAATATTTTTTAAAATTTAATTTTTGTGTGCGTGTTCCAAAATTCATTGTTTAGGCACCACACCCAGTGCTCCATGCAATGTGTGCTCTCCTTAATACCCACCACCAGGCTCAACCAACCCCCCCACCGTCTCCCCTCCAAAACCCTCAGTTTATTACTCAGAGTCCACAGTCTCTCATGGTTTGTCTCCCCCTCCGATTTCCCCCAACTTATTTCTCCTCTCCATCTCCCAGTGTCCTCCGTGTTATTCCTTATGCTCCACAAGTAAATGAAACCATATGATAATTGACTCTCTCTGCTTGACTTATTTCACTCAGCATAATCTCCTCCAGTCCCGTCCATGTGAATACAAAAGTTGGGTATTCATCCTTTCTGATGGAGGCATAATACTCCATTGTATATATGGACCATATCTTCTTTATCCATTCATCCATTGAAGGGCATCTTGATTCTTCCCACAGTTTGGCGACTGTGGCCATTGCTGCTATGAACATTGGGCTACAGATGGCCCTTCTTTTCACTACAGCAGTATCTTTGGGATAAAAACCCAGTAGTGCAATTGCAGGGTCATAGCGTAGTTCTATTTTTAATTTCTTAAGAAATCTCCGTACTGTTTTCCAAAGTGGCTGCACCAACTTGCATTCCCACCAACAGTGTAAGAGGGTTCCCCTTTCTCCACATCCTCTCCAACATTTGTTATTTACTGTCTTGTTAATTTTGGCTATTCTAACTGGTGTAAGGTGGTATCTCAATGTGGTTTTGATTTGAATCTCCCTGAGGCTAGTGATGATGAACATTTTTTTATGAGTCTGTTGGCCATTTGTATGTCTTCTTTGGAGAAGTGTCTGTTCATATCTTCTGCCCATTTTTTTATGCGATTATCTGTTTTGTGTGTGTTGAGTTTGAGGAGTTCTTTATAGATCTTGGATATCAGCCCTTTGTAGTGTCATTTGCAAATATCTTCTCCCATTCTGTGGGTTGCCTCTTTGTTGACTGTTTCTTTTGTTGTGCAGAAACTTTTGATCTTCATGAAGTCCCAAAGGTTCATGTTCGCTTTTGTTTCCTTTGCCTTTGAGGACTGTCTTGAAAGAATTTGCTGTGGCTGATGTTGAAGAGGTTACTGCCTATGTTCTCCTCTAGGATTTTGATAGATTCCTGCCTCATGTTGAGGTCTTTTATCCATTTTGAGTTTATCTTTGTGTATAAATTTGAGAATGGGTTATAATAGGTATGCCGGGGGATATCAAGCAGTTGGGAAAATAGCGGCAGACTTCAGATAAGTTTAGCTAGCTCAGAAGAGCCTATTATGTAAGTTTGAGTTCTTGTGAGAATTTGCATGCAAACTATTGGTAACTTCTAAGAAAAAGATTAACTGGAGGTATAGAAATAAGTAAACAAATCTGGCTAACGCATTCTCACCCAGAGAACAGATGTCGCTACATAAAATTTAATTCAAAAACATTTTCTCCAAAGTTCCCCAGACTGGGTTAGAAGTCAGATTTACAGGTTTGGGATATACATTCGTGGAACAGACAGTCTGAAGGAGACTTCGGAGATGCCACAGGATCCCCTAAGCCTCCGGTTGTATATATTTTTATGGTAATATACGACTGGATATGAGTACAATTAACTACCATTTTGTTGGTTTACTTGCCTTTGAAGAAAATAAGCAACCAGTAAAATGTTCAAAGACATGCATTTTCAACCAACATAAAATCTGAAAATGAATTGTTTATTGAACATGGCTTCCGATGAATTCTAATTTGCTAGCTAATCTGCTGCTTGACAATAGTCATTACTCAGTCACAGAGTGACTGATTTCAAATTGCACTCAAGCCTGTCGGAAACTCTGGAAAATAACTGCAATATTCATCTTTTCCTGTATTGTTTGATATGTTTTCCTCAGACCAAAATAGACCATTAATCCTATTGTATTCCTTTTGTATCATGCAGTACCTATGGCATTGTAGTTCACTTAATTTTCTTCCGTATCTGTCTTCTGCTTGTGCGAAAGCCTTAAAGAGCAGAGAATATCATCCTTCTATGTTTAGCTCCTGGCCAAGTGCATGGCACAGCTATTGCCTTCAATAAAAACGTATTGAATGAAGGAATAAATGAATGGATGATTGTTTTCTTCAATTTTTATTAACCTTCGCCCATCTATACTTAATACAGTTTTAGAAAGCCATGGAAGGGAATCAGAATATGTTGTCCTGAAATACACCACCTGGGCATAAAGATTATTTTGAGCTGAAGACAATTCAGAATCAACAGATGCAGGAAGAGTTTTCTGCCCTTCCTTTCTCTGCCTGAAAGTACAAAGGTGTCCCCTCCCTCTCTGCTCTTTCCCCTCTCTCTTCCCCACCCCACCCAGAAATAGAAGAGCTGCTCACATCCTCAGAGACAGGGAGCCAACACCAAGATTACTTGCATAAACTGATTTTACTAAAATCACCTTCTCTTCTGTGGTTCTCCCACATATTTCCTATTACTTCCCCAATGTGTCTCATAGCTTGAAGCCCATAACCCCTGAGTCTAACCACTTCTTTGAGTTTTACTTCTTTCTAGGAACACCCATGCCTGTAAATATTAATAAAAATTGTGTGTCTTATCTCTTACAAATCTCTTTTCTTAGTTTAACTGGCAGCACCCCGGGTTCTCAGTGTACGAGGGTAGAGGTTAGACTTTCCTCTCTGACACCATGGTATTTATTCCTATTTCTCTTTATATCCATCAAAGAAATCTTTGTTCTGGCTATATTCTCTTTATTCCCTATTGCTTCTTGCCTCTTTTAACATTTCAAAATATAAAAGTAACAAACAAAATAAAAAAAAAAACCAACTCCTATCTCGACTACATGGGGCTCTTTTAAAAGACTCTTCCTGTTAACATCTCAAACAAAAAAAATAAACTCAAAAGGTTTCCACTTTTTAGCCCCTGCCCTTATTACTTACTCTCAGTTCTTATATTTTGGCAAAGCAACTTTTTTCTTTCCAAAGGCCACCCCAAACTCTCATCTTTGTTCCAGTTAAGGAAGACTCCGTCCTTGAGCAAACTTGAACCATACTGTTCTGGACCCTCTTCTCCATTAGTCCCCAAACTTTGGACTTCTGGGTCTATGTATGCATTGCCTGATTTCAGCAAAACCCTGCTATGTCAGGATAGAGGAATTCTCACACTTTCAATAACTGATCACTTTGATGTCTGATCATTTTTTTTATCTCCCAACTTCTGCCAGGTGATGTCTAATGAGACAGCTTGTCTTTAGCAAAATTCTATCAAGTTGAGTCAGCCAGAATCCCCCTTATCCCTCTGTTTCCTGAATAATGCTCCATCCAGGGACTCCCACCCTGCTCTTGGGTCATTAATCTCCTCTTGCACGTGTGTCTATGCTGTCTTTGGAACCCAGCCCAGTTCTATTGCAATCATCTTTGAATAAAATCTCATTTTTCCACTTTACTGTTAGGTTCTGATTTTCTTTCTGTTTTTTTTTTTTAAAGATTATTTATTTGAGAAAGAGAGAGTGACCATGCACGAGGAGTGGGAGGGGAAGAGAGGAAGACAGGGAGGGAGAGAGAGAGAGAGAGAGAGAGAGAGAGAGAGAGAATCTCAAACAGACTCCGTGCTGAGCACGGAGCCTGACACGGGGCTCAAACTCATGACCCTGAAATCATGACCTAAGCCGAAATCAAGGGTCAGATGCCAAACCAACAGAGCCACTCAGATACCCCTCTGATTTTCTTTAATAACATGTACAGGGACCAGTATCTCAGAAAGGACTTCCAGCAAAGGAGTATCTCTTTCTTTGTCACTCATTTTGCCCTGCTAGAGTCTAATTTTCAAAAAAAATTGTAAACCATGGCTCCCATTGTTCTTCCTCATCCATCTGGGAAGAATCGCCAAGTAGCCCATAAAACTTAACTCCCTCCTCATGGTTGCAAACAATGGGAAGTGACATAGTGGGCGTACGTGAACTAGAATCAGAAACCACATACTGCACACTCCAAAACCCAAAAACATTACAGAGGATGAAAGAACCTAAAGAACAGAGAGTCAACAAAGTTGAAGCTCTACTGGTTTTTGTTATTCACTCTCAGAGCCAAAAAAAAGAAAAAAGGCAAGGTCGGGCTTCCACAGCCCCTAAGGTGTGCTCCCTGAGTGGTGCATTTTACCAGGCTCCATGTGGAGCCCACTTGAGTATGGCACTACAGCCTCCAAAATTCACAGGGTGTCATTTTTTAAATGTTAAAAACCTACGTCTCATGTATATATGAACATTGGAGCGCCTGGCTGGCTCAGTCCGGAACAGGTGACTCTCGATCTTGGGGTTGGGAGTTTGAACCCCATGTTGGGTGTAGACATCGCTTAAAAATAAAATCTCAAAACACAACAAAACAAAAACATATCTGAGATTTTCACCAACTCGATAATCAGTGAAAGCACCGGTAGGATACTAAAGCTATTTCAAAAGAGACTGAAGAAAGGAGAGATGCGTAGTCAGTTACCAAAGCTGAAACGAAGTTGTTAATAGAAGTACAGTGTGTTAGCATCTTCTGCGGCAAACAGATGGAACGCTTGAGATTGTCTTTTATACCAGGAGGAAGTGAATTGTTTTTCTAGCGAAATAACATTTAGTTGCATTGTCCTGGGCAAGAATCATTTCCATTGCTATCAGTTTTCAGCAAGCTAAGTTCCTCCCTCACAGAGATATAGACTTGCCTGGATAATAAAAAGTCAAACAGAGGTTCTCAAAGCTACAGAATCAGATAATCTCCAAAGGACTCACCAGGCCTTTTCTGAAAAGACACTTGGTAAGCTCTTTTCCCCTCTTCTAAGTTTTGGATCATTTCTCCTGACATCCTTTTGGAATTTTATTTATCTTCTCCACCTTCCTCCCTTCCTCTTTCCCATCATTCTTTCTTTCTTTCTTTTCTCCTCAAGTATTTATCGATCACTTACTGTGTTCTAGATCAGCCCTGACCTCTAGAACTCTCTACGATAATGGAAACCCTCCCTGTCCATGCTCCCAGTATGGCAGCCACTAACCCCATGTAGCTATTGAACAGTTGCAATGACTGTCAGGGGTGACTTTAGACACGACAACTCTGGCTCTGACCATAAAAAAGAGGAAAAACTATGTCAGTTTCTAAACCCAGCTCTGTGACTCTCTACGTGAGTTAGGAACAGGAGTTTGATGACATATACAGGGTCAACCCTGGACAAAATGGTGAAATAGTAAAGCTTTTAGAAGCATTCAGCCTTCCTCTTCCCTGTTTACCCTGCAGCATGAACACGTATTTATGGATCATTTATTATGTACCTGGCCCTTGAGTGGGATCTTTAAATATTAGTTTCCTACAGCTGTGATAACAAATCACCACTGATTCAGGGGCTTGAAATAATACAAATTTATTATCCTGCCCTTCTGAAGATTAGAAACCTGACATTTTCATGGGCTAAAATCAAGGTTTCGGCAGGGCTGTGTTTCTTTCTGGAGGCCCTAGACGAGAATCTATTTCCTTGCCTTTTCCAGCTTCTGGAGGCTGCCTGTATACCTTGGCTCAGGGCCACATCCTCCTCTTGAAAGACAGCAATGGTGGGTCAAGATCTTTTTTTTTTTTTTTTTTTTAAAGATTTTTATTTATTCATTTGACAGAGATCACAAGTAGGCAGAGAGGCAGGCAGAGAGAGAGAGGAAGGGAAGCAGCCTCCCTGTTGAGCAGAGAGCCCCATGTGGGGCTCGATCCTAGGACCCTGAGATCATGACCTGAGCCAAAGGCAGAGGCTTTAACCCACTGAGCCACCGAGGCGCCCCAGTGGGTCAAGTTTGTTACATCCCTCTGACCTTCTCTTCTGCCTCCCTCTCCCACTTTTAAGTGTCTTTCTGACAGCACTTGGACCCACACAGATAATTCAGGATAATTTCCCTATTTTAAGGCTGTTGCTTTATACCCTTAATTCTACCTGTAGCCTTAATTCCCCTTTGCCATTTTTCTATCCTTACGTCCTTAACTATGATCAACCTCAAAGTGCCTTCTGACATCAAAGGTAGCATATTCACAGATTCCTGGGAGTAGGGTGTGGGGCTCTTGGGGGGAGGGCATTATTCTGCCTACCGCAAATATATTATTTCATTTCATTCCCACCACCTCAGGACTATGATTATTTCCATCTTAGGGAGCCTTGGGACTCTAGGACTAGGTTGTAGATAACAAAAGTAAAACTTAAGGAAGCTGAATTCAATGACCCAGGGGGATACTTTGAATATGAGACTTTCTCATTTGTACTTCCGGGGCATTGATATTTGTCCACTTTGCTTACTGTAGGGGGAGCCTGGGTCCCAGGCAAGGCTTAGAGGACGGGGGTGACAAGATTTTGAGAGTGTTGTTATCTCAGAGGAAAGTGGGATGGCGCCTTGCTGCACTTCCCTGGGAGCCGTCCACTTGCAGTATCAAGAGACTGACCACATCCATTCAAAATGAGCTCCCGCTCAATATGACATTAAGCTTATTATGACATTAAGTTTATTTTTTAAAATGAGAGAAAAGCTCCAATACTAGTATAAATTGTATACCAGATATGTGCACGGAGATCAGATGTGCTCATTTCGGAAATTCAGGAACATCAGGCACATTCAGCGGGAGCTCGTTTTTGAAAATTATGGTCTTGTTTTAAAGTTACAAAAATGTGTTATTCTATGGTCCATCAGTTTGTTTTCTTGCCCTGGCCTCCTCCACCGGCTAAAAGTGCAACAAATCCAGCTGGGAGGCGTGGGGAGGTCTTCTGATTTCTTATTTGAGTGCTGATTGTATGGATGTATGTGTTCCCCCTTTGAAAAGTCATTGAGCTGTGCACTTAAAATTTGTGTGCTTTTGGTATGCGCGCTACATTAGTAAATTTAAAAAGACACTAAATGCAGAGAGTGAACGTGAGGGAATGGTCTCAATGGAGGAAGCAGGATTGCTGGGCAGCAGAGGCCAACTTATCTTGAAGCTAATGCTCTAGGGCCCCTCACCTTCTGGGTTCTCAGGAGCATGAGAAGCTGCTAAGTGGCGGCTGAGTGTTCTAGGCAGGGTAGGGAAGCCAGACTTGGATCAGGAATCTTCTAGGGAGACAAAGGACAGAAGGAACTGATTTCGGAAGGACTCCGTGATTCCATTTCTTACTCAAAATACCTATTCACTTTTTGGTTTTAAAAAGCAAACAAACAGAAACAAATGAGCCATGAACTTCGCCTTGCAGAAGTCACAGCTCTAGGAGGGAAGGAGCCCTGCCCAGAGGATCAGGAAAGACCACACCCAAATCCCCACCAAGCAGGAAAGATGGCTGCTTTGAATTGCTGCTCTACTGATTTCCAAACTGAAACGTTTCACAAAATCCCGAGTGGTTCTTGGGCCTCTTAATGTCTTTTGAATCCCTGCCTTCATGGAACTTACTTTCTAAAATGGAGGTGGTGAGAGATGGACAGCAACAAAAACAAGTCCCATATAGAGTTATTAGAAGACTAGTGCTAGGGAGAAGAATAAACCAAGGAATAGGAAAGGGAGGGCCACGGCAGCAGTGATGAGGATAATGTGTGATTTTTACATAAAGTAAACAGGAACATCCTCATGAAAGATGGCATTGAAGAGAAGATCTGAAAAATCAGAATCCTGGAGTCACTTGAAATACCTCAGGGTAAGAGGAGGGCATGTGCAAAGGCCCAGGGGGTCAGTGTGCCTGGGGCAGAGCTGAGGGGTAAGCGGCAGAACTTGCAGGTGTCCTGAGCCATCAGGAGGAGTTTGACTTTTACTCTTAGTGATTTGAGGAAGATTTGATCACAGGAGTGATATCAATCTGAGTTAAACTAACTGGATCTTTCTGGTACTGTACTGAGAAGAGACAATTGGAGGGTTGGTGTAGAAGTAGGGAAAAGAGCTGGGGCCCTAGGAAATGATCCATGCAAAGACAGGAGCACTGCTGGGGCTAAGGATGGATATGGTGAGAAGGGGTCAGAGTCTATTCACGGTTCCAAGGCAGAGCAATAGGACTGCCTTATAGATTGGATGTAGGTTGAAAGAGAAGAAGAGTCAAGAATGATTCTACATTTTTTGGCCTGAACAGTGAAAACGTACGGGAGCCTCTAACAGCAATGGGAACATTCCAAAGGACCCATAAAGAAAGTGAAAACACAGACCACAGAATGGAAGAGAATATTCACAGTGTAGAACTAGTAATGGTCTAGTATCCAGAATATATAAAGAACTCTCATAATTCATCAGTAGAAAAATAAGTAACACAATTAAAAAATGGACAAAGGATTTGAATAGACCTTTTGCAGAGAAGTTATACAAATGGCCAACAAGTACATGGAAAGGAGCTCAACATCATGAGTCATTAGAAACATGGCAATCAAAACCAAATGAGGTAATATTTTATACTCGGTATAATGGCTACAGCCAAAAAGACTGACAGTAAACAAGAATGTGGAGAAACTGGAGCCCACACACATGGCTCATGGGAATGTAGAATTGTGCAGTCACTTTGGAAAACAGTTTGGTAGTTCCTCAAAGAGTTACCCATAAAGCTGCCATATGACCCAGCAACGTGACTCGTTGGTATCCATCCAAGGGAACTGAAAACGATGTTCACTCAAAAACATGTACACGAATGTTCACAGCAGCATGATTTGTGCTAGTAAAAAGCAGGAAGAACTCCAATATCCATCTGTTGATGAATGGATAAACAAAATGTGGTGTATCCATACCATAGAATATTACTGGGCAATAAAAATACTCAATAATACTGATACATACTAGATGGATGGATGAACCTTAAAAATGTCATGCAACGTGAGAGAAGCTAGTCACAGAAGATCACGTATTGTATGATTCCACGTAAATGAGATGTTGAGAATAGGTAAATCCATATAGATAGAAAGTAGGTGAGAAGTTACCAGGGGCTTGGGGAAGGGGAAATGTGGTCACTGCTAGTGGGTACAAAGTTTCTTTTTAGGGTGAGAAAAAGGTCCTGCTTAGCGTATAGTGATGGTTACAAACACACTAAAAACCACTGGATTATATACCTTATAAGGGCCCATTTTACCATAGGTGAATTTTATCTCAATTTAAAAAAAAGAATGAAGGTTTTTGAGACTTAAGTCACTCTTAAAAGAAAATCTATAAGCAGGAGAAGTATCAATTATTAAGACTTACCATAGGCAAGGTGATAAAAACAGTATAGTCTGGCATCAAAGTAGACCAATGAAACAGAAAGCAGAGGTCAGCAGCAGATCCACGTGCCCAGGGGAACTTCATAGTCACGTGGCATCATAAATCAATGGAGAAAGAATAAATTATGTAGTAGCTAGTGTTAGGAAAATGGACTACTATCGGAAGAAATAAACCTGAATTATTAACTAGCACCAGACAGGTGAACTCCAAAAGGATTAAAGACCTAAATTTACTTGAAAATGTAGAGGAATAATTTTGTGAATTTCAATGGGGGGGGATTTGTTTTTTAAAATTTAAATTCAATTAGCCAACATATAGTACATCATTAGTTTCAGAGGTAGAGTTCAGTAATTCATCAGTTGTATATAACACCCCAGTGTTGATTACATCATGTGCCCTCCTTAATGCCCATCACCCAGTTACCCCATCCCCTTGCCCTCTTCCCCTCCAGCAACCTTCAGTTTGTTCCCTCCAGTTAAGAGTCTCTCATGGCTTGTCTCCCTCTCTGATTTCTTCTCATTCCGTTGGGGATTGAGGAAGAATTTTAAATGAAACCTCAAACAATAAAGCTCATACTTGACACGTTCAATTACATGGAACTTAAAAATGTCTGTTCAGTGAAGAACAATGTGGACAAAATTAATAGACTCACAGAACAGAAAAGTGATCCGTAAAGGCTAGAACCAACAAAAGATTACTATCGGAGAATACAAGAGACATTTTCCCATCAACAAAGGGAAAGGTAGCACTTCCAACAGGCAAGTCAACACAGGATATGAAGAGGCGATGTGTGGCAGAGCAAAGTCACATGACTCTAAGGCATAAGAAACAATGATGCGGTAGGTGATCAGAGGCAGGACACACCACCTAATAAACTGGCAAAATTAGAAAGATGGAAAATGACAAATGTTGACAGGGATGTAGGGAGATCGGTCTCCTCCTGTGTCATTCCAGAGAGCACCCCAGCCATTACACCAAGCCTATAACCCAGGAATCCTGTTGCAGGTATGCTCTCAAAGAAATCCGCCCATGGGTCTGCAAGGTGAAGTATTTGAGTCTAATTATTGCGATATTGGTTTTGGCACCAGGAAGCTACAGGGACTCTTGCTATGTATCACCTGGGAGAGTGGACCAATAAAATGTACATACTTTCTGAAATTCACACGCCCCAGTGTGTGCACACATGCATGCCTGCCACGTATAAATGCTCACGAGCCTTGGGAATAAGTAGATCTTTGTTTCTGCAAATCTGATTTGCCTGAGCCTCTTCCTAGTTCTAACCACAGAGAACCGCATACTTGTCTCAAGTCCCTGCCCAGAACTCACCCAACCAGGTTGGGATAACAAGATTTCTAAAACCTACACTCTCCTAACACACTCAGGTCAAAAGACTATGCTTTTGCTCTTTTCCCAGGGTAGGCCTAAACAGGTTCTCCTTCGAGCCCTGAAGACACACTTGATTCTTCTCTGTTTGCCTTCTAAGAGACTAGATCTTTTAAATCTGAGCCAAAGCAGGATCTCTGGATCTATGGACAGATTCCCCTCGATGGCTGCTTACTTAAACTTCAGAGCATCAGCCGTCTGGACCCCTGTCTCCTTTCTTCCCACGTGAACCCTTTGTAATTCAGCTAAGACCGCTCATGAGCTCTTGACTTTGACTGGGTTAGGAGATTGTTGAGTTCTGTTAGACATTGAATTTGCCCTAGTACAGTGAAGCCTTGCTGGTACCTGGGGACATTCTTCAGTGCCCTGCCGGAGGTGGCTCACCTGCTGTCAGGTCCTGGACACCCCATCTGCCTTTTACTCTTACTTGAAGAGTAGACCACAATGCCCAACGCAGGAGGCTGAGTAATGATTCCTGAGCTGAGTCCTCCTCCTCCTCCTCCTGGGACCTTGAATGTTGCCTTCTAAGGCAAAGGGGACCTGGAAGCTGTGATTAACTGAAAGATCTTTAGAAGAGGGAGATTATCCCGGATTATCCAATGGGTCCAGTGTAATCACAACAGTCCTTAAAGAGCAATGATGAAGGAGTTAGAATAAGAGGAGAAGGTGAGCTGATGTGGAAGCAGAGACTGGAGTGATCTGCTTTGATGCTCAGGAACGGGCCACAAGGCAAGGAATGTAGGTGGCCACTAGAAGCTGGAAAATGCATGAAAACATGGGAAACTTTGGAAGGAGCTGGCCCTGCGGACACCTTGTCTTTAACCCAGTGATGCCCATTCTGGGATTCTGACGTCCAGAACTGTAAGGAATAAATTTGCCTTAATTTAAGGCGCTACATTTGTGGTGACTCCTAAGAACAGCAATAGGAAACAAATACATTCAATAAACCCTCCAGACGTGTTAGATGGGAAGACCTCCTAGTCATAACACCTAGTGGTCTTTTCCTTTTCCCCTTCCCTTCTTAGCCTTCCTTGGGAGGCTGCCCGACAGAGCCACAGGAAAAATATGGGTTTTAAGGGGGGAAAATCCAGATGTGCTTTTAACCAGTGTTTCCATGCAAGAATTCTTTTTTGTCATTTCTCAGTAAATTTATATGTTTTTCTACCTCCTGAGAAAAAAATCAGTTGAGAAATTGGGGAAAGGGGAAAACGTAATTCTCTAGCAAAAATGAAAACTTAACGTTCACCATAGAAGGGGAATATTTATGATCTAATCAGTCAGTCTTACTTGGAGCTGTTTATAAGTACAACCTCCTGGCTCTACCTGCTGCTAATCGTGAGTCATTCTGGCACATAAAATAAATATTAATAAGTTGATACACATTGATGCTTTATTTAAATCCTGTGGATGTTGTTTTAAGAAATAACAAGACTAAGAGGCAAAAAAATCCTTAAACTGGCAATTTCTATACAAATTTTTTTTTTTTTTTGCAGTTCTGTTAATCTTGTTAAGAGCTCTAAATGTTACATTATTTGAATACTAACCAATGCTGTTTGCTGGCTTTTTCCAATGTTTGAACATTCACCATACTTTATAAACACTACTAACCTTAATATTTCTTATTTATTAAACACAAAATTTTAGATATCCATAATAATGAGTAAAGTGCATGAAGAATGCTGAAAGTACTTGAAGAATAAATTACAATTTTGGGGAATTCCTGAGAAATCTTGTAAATGATGCTATGTCATTCCTGAACCCCCAAATTAGTAACTGTTAGGAATTTGGAAGCACTGTTCAAATTCCTGCTCTATCATTTCGCTAGTTGCACAATATTGGGCAAATTATTATTTTAAGCTTAAATATCTTCATCAGTCAAAGGGGACAATAATACCACTTAAGTTCACTACCAGGATTATATACGATTGTATATGAAAGGTGCTTGAAATGTAATAAGTCTTCAAAAAAGTTAAAGACAACATGGGGTAAATTTTCATAATCTGGGATTTGGCTACGGACTCTGGGATATGACACCAAAAACACAAGCAACTAAAGATAAAGTAAATCAACTGGACTTCAACAAAATTAAAAACTTTTGTGCATTAAAGGACATTATCAAGAAAGTGAAAAGACAACTGGCTGAATGGTAGAAAATATTTACAAAGTATATATCTGGTATATATCCGATACTATTTCCAGAATAAAGAGATCCTAGATCTCAACAACAAAAACACAAACAACAGGATTTCGAAAAAGCAAAAGACTCGAATAGATATTTCTACAAGGAAGATACACAAATAACCAATAAATATATGAGAAGATGCTCAGCTTCTTTAGCCATTAGGGAAATGCGGATGAAAACCGTGATGAGATTCACACCCTCTAAGATGGCAATAATAATAATGATGATTAGGATGATGATAATAATTAAAAATGGAAAATGGTTAAGTGTTGTCCAGGATGTGGAGAAACTAAAACCCCCACATTGCTGGTGGGAATGTAAAATGGTACAACTCCTGTGGAAAACAGTTTGATGGTTCTTCAAAAAAGGTAAACATAGAATTCCCAAGTGACCCAGCAATTGCACTCCTAGTGTACACCTGAACAACTGAAAGTAGGGACTCAAACAGACACATGTATGAGAATATTCATTGCAGCATCATACACAATAGGCCAACTGTGGAGCCACCCAAGTGTCCATCAGCAGGTGAGTGGATAAACAAAGTAGGGTCTACCCATACAATGGAATGTTATTTCATCAGAAAAAGAAATAGATGAAGGGGACAAAAGAGATCAGAGGGATCCACAACACACTTACCACGATGAGGACTGAGAAATGCATAAGGTTGTCGAATCATGATATTGTATACCTGAAACTAACATCACATGGTATGTTCATTATATTTCAGTTGAAAAAAAAAAAAAAGGACTGAAGTCCTCATGCCTGCTATGACTTGGATGAACCTTGAAAACATATGCTGAGTGGAATAAGCCAGTGACAAAAAGACAAATACTGTATAATTATATGAAGTATCTAGACTAGGCAAGTCAATCAGAGAGAAGGTAGACTGGAGGTTGCTCAGGCTGTGGCAGGCATGGAGAGTTATCGCGTGACGGCTGTAGAGTTTCTGGTGGTGGAAGAAGTGTGATGAGAACGTCAGGACCGGAGCATGTACTATGAATGTCATTATGCCTCCACATTGGTTGTCTAAAGATGATGAAAAATGTCAAATTTTATATTAACTATATTTCACACTCCTGCCTCCCCCAAATGCTCATCCTTATGGGGCTTCCTCATGAGAATGTGCCTGAAGAAACGTTTCAATGACTGGGAGACTGAGAAGCCATTTCTCCCCCTGGGGGTGCTGTCCCTGGAGGACTAAGCGTCCCCTATCTTCACCAAGACCATGAGCCCAGGTGTGGAGCCCCACGAGGTGGCATGTGGCATGCCCCCTCCCAGCCCCCCAAAATGGCTGACTGTCCTCTTAGCTTTTCCTCACACTGGATTCATTGCAATAGGAGACCCTGCGCCAGCCTGTCACCATAAAACAGGAACACGAGGCAGGGCCTACTGCGGAGTTAACCTTATCTGAAAGGCATTATGTGATCAAGGGAGATTTGGCAAGCTTGCCTGCGCTCGGCCCCGCAGAGGAGGCCCTAGTGCTGATTTTCGCTTCTCCAGCTCATTTTGACTCAGCTAAATGAAGGAAGAGCAAACACAGCGTCAGTGTGATGACTGAAAGGACACAAACCAGACACAGTCTTGCTAAGTTAAGTACATTCAAAGGAGAAATATTTATATTTTACATTTTAAATAGTCCCCGAGGGAAGCGCAATATGTTTTTCATCTCGCTTGTGTTTAAGAACTTATCGTACTTGAAAAGCAAAGGAGGCCGCCACAAGCTATGGATTCAAATGACAGTGATTGTCTTATCGTGGAGATCAAAATAACAGACTTGGAATACAAACGAGGCTTTCTGTGCGAGCACAGGCTATATAGGTAGGCCAGAAGAAAAGGTAAAAACGCTTGTACTAACAAAGAATGTACATTCAGTCGCAGAGCTGGCTGCCTGGACCCAGGCAGCTGGGAGGTAAAATGTCCCCACACTTCTTCTGAACACTAATGCACATTTTTAGGAATGTGTTTCATGAGACTTTGGGCAAAGGATATAGAGATTCGTGCAAAAGGGGAATTAGGAACATTCTAGAAAAACTCCGAGAAGGGAACAAACAGGCATATGGATTTCTGACCCGCAAGGTACAGTGTGGACAGAAAAGGCACTGTTTTAAAACTGCAAGTCTCTTGAGAGAGGGGTGACTTTTCATGGTCCCTGTAGGAGCAGAAAGAGTAAAGGGATCTGTGTGGTTGAATTGTTTTCTGAGAGACAAAGGACCACTCAAGCAGATGAAGACTGAGAGAGAACTGGATGTCAGGGGGTTGGAAGGAGTCATTATCTAAGGAAAGAAAGAGGCAACATGGAAGACCACTCTGCCAGTTACGGAAGAGAACCCTCATCTCTGTCATGGAGTACAACCTTCTGCTCTGTGGGAAGTACCAGTACTATTTGCTGTGACACCTCAGTGTTTGCCAGGATTGGGTCCCAGTTTCATTTCCTGCCAGCTGTGTGACTTTGGCCAAGTCACACGCTCTGTGAATCAATATCCCTAACTGATAAATGAGGAAAATGATAGTATTTATCTTTTTTGTTTTAATGAACACACAGCTCATTATATGCCAGTCACCATGCTAAACTACTTACAAGTATGGACTCCCTGATTCTCATAATGAACTTTAGGGAGTAAAGGTCGTTGCAAGGATTACATGAGATAATACAGGTCATTATTTATAAGACAGTGGCCAAAATAGAGAAAGTGCTTGGCAAATGGTGCTAATGTTAATATGCCTATTGCTTTTGAATGAACTCAATTTAATCTTTACTTATTTTCTTATAGCTTGACTGATTGAAATATTCTTTTTTTTTTTTTTTAGATTTTATTTATTTTTTTGACTCAGAGAGAGTGAGAGATCACAAGCAGGCAGGCAGAGAGAGAGGGGGAAGCAGGCTCCCTGCGGAGCAGAGAGCCTGAGGCAGGGCTCGATCCTAGGACCCTGAGATCATGACCTGAGCCAAAGGCAGAGGCTTAACCCTCTGAGCCATCCAGGCGCCCCAGATCGAAATTCTCTTAGCAGAAGTAACAATATAATGATGGCTATCGTTTATGGACTGCTTATTATATGCAGAGGACTACATTCTGTTGCTTACACATGTCATAGCAACCCTGTAAGGCAGAAGTGTTACATGTGCCTCAGATGGGAATGGAGGTTCAGAGTGGTTAAGGAATTTTCTCCAGTTAACACAACAAATAGTGTCAGAAGCGGGCTTCGGAGCCCATGCTCTTCCAATAGGCCAGGCTATGAAAGCCAGAACTAATAAACAAATTCCATGATCACTGAAGAGACTACAGAAAGAAGTAAATTCATTTGAACTGTCTGATGATACCCATATGTGGCTATATATGTTCCCTAAACATTAGCAAACTCACGTAAGAATTCAACTACTTCCAAGTAGTAGATACCCTCGGCGTGCCTGGCACCCATCGGTGCCTCACAAATGAAGGGGGTGTGGTCCCAGGGCTGGTACTGGTACAGGGGCAGCTATTCCTACTACGTGATAGGATGTGGATGTAGAATGATCCCCCAAACCTCTCATTCTTTCAGTTATAGGGTGACATCAAGAATATTGTTAATCTGGGACATCTGGGTGGCTCAGTCATTGGGCGTCTGCCTTCAGCTCAGGTCATGATCCCAGGGTCCTGGGATACAGCCCCACATTGGGCTCCCTGCTCAGCAGGAAACCTGCTTCTCCCTCTCCCACTCCCCCTGCTTGTGTTCCCTCTTGTCTCGCTCTGTCAAATAAGTAAATAAAATCTTAAAAAAAAAAATATTGTTAATCCTTTTGCAAGGGAAGTCCTTGGTGAAGAAAAAGAGACAGCGGATGTCCCAGAAAGAAGACATTAACAGAACACAGACTCACAGCAGACAGGCAGTGTGGAGGACAGAGGACGAGTCAGGGGAGCTGGGTTCTGGGCTCAGCTCTGCCACCCACCAACTGCAACACCTTGGCCAGAATCCATGTGATTCCCCAACCTCCGTTTCCTGGATTCCTGAATCCTCTGATGTGCCAATAATAGAGTGAGACTTGGGCGTGCTGTTGAAATTCAGACAGACTAGTCTAATCGAAGATACTGTGACCTGTCCATCATCCTGAGCAGAGCCTCCAAACCCAGCCCATCTGACTTGGCCGTCTGGATTTTTTGATGCTAAATGGAAAGAAGGCTTCTGGAACTAGCCTGGAATTAGGATCGACACTATGGCACCCCTTTCAACATTGTGTCTGGGCAGCTTTCTCTCCTTCTCCCAAATCCTTGCCCCAGTGGCAAATCAGTTTCTCCAAACCTCTTCCAGTAGCCCTCTTTCCTTTGCGCCAGCCCTTTGTCATCCAGAACCCACATTTCCCCAACATAGTTCTGATCATACCACATTGTACCAGCATCCTGGTATTTTAAGTTCCACCTTTGTAAAATAAAGGATTGAGCTGGAAGCCATCACAGTTTCCTTCCAGGCCAAGCATTCTCTGATTCTCTACATGAAGTTGTATATATTCATATCACATGTCTATTTCAGAGAAGAATTCTGTTTCACTTTTAAGGTACTGCCTTACCAATGCAGGACATAACTGGACGATCAGACAAACACTATGACATGAGCTCAAATTTGAGTGTGTCTCCTCTTTAAATAAATTGTCCAGAATGAAATAATCTGCTATTTGTTTAGATATTTACTATTTGCAAATATTCTCAAATGCACTTTCTCCTCTACTTTTTTTAAATTTTTTTTCAGCATAACAGAATTAATTGTTTTTGCACCACACCCAGTGCTCCATGCAATCCGTGCCCTCCTTAATACCCTCCACCTGGCTCCCCCAACCTCCCACCCTCCACCCCTTCAAAACCCTCAGATTGTTTTTCAAAGTCCATAGTCTCTCATGGTTCACCTCCCCTTCCAATTTCTCTCAACTCCCTTCTCCTCTCCATCTCCCTATGTCCTCCATGTTATTTGTTATGTTCCACAAATAAGTGAAACCATATGATACTTGACTCTCTCTGCCTGACTTATTTCGCTCAGCATAATCTCTCCTCTACTTCTTACACGAACCATAAAAGATATGTGTTAACCCCTCCACCAATTTCTTACAAACATCAAGGTACTCACATAAGAACAACCATGTCATAGTGGTACTAAGGGTCAAAGAAGGCGGTACTTACAGTACCTAGAACAGTGCCTGGTACACAGTCAGTGCTTCACCAATGAAGAAGGTGGTCACGGCATGGTGGTGGCGTGACAGATGTTCTCATTATGTCATATGGTAGAGATGTGGTCTGCTTCGCTACCCTCATCTCTAAAACTGCTATCTTAAAAAAAAAAAAAAAAAAGATACCCAGAGATCCTATCACGTGTTTTACCTAACTTTCCGATATTAGTCAGAAAGGAAACTTCTGAGCAGTGGTACCCCAGCTGTTAAGCTCCGGAGCTAGCTGTAGCCTCTGAGTTTGCAAAAGACTATCAATGACTCCCTGGCATCACCTTTCCTGAAAACTGAAGTGTCTTAGTCTGTTTGGGTTGCTGTAGCAAAATGCCTTAAACTGGGTTGTCTGTACAACCAGAATTTTATTTCTCATAGTTCTGGAGGCTGTGATCAGCCCCAGGCAGATTTAGTGTCTGGTGAAGGCCTACTTCCTGGCTTGTAGATGGCTCTCTTCTTACTGTGCCCTGACATGGTGGTGGTGAAGGGAGCTCTGTGGGGTCCATTTTATAAGGACACTAATCCCATTCATGAGGGGTCCACTCTCCTGACCTAATCCTCTCCCGGCGGCCGCATCTACAAATACTATTGTTGGGGGTTAGAATTCAACATATGAATTTGGGGGACATTTCATTGACTATCCACCTTGTGATGTTATTAGCATAATAACTAAAAGGTTTTTTTTAATAATTTATGGAAAAAAACCCAAAAGGGGTACCTGGCTGGTGCAGCCAGTTAAGGTCCCAACTCCTGGTTTTGGCTCAGGTCTGGATCTCAGGGTCATGAGGTCAAGTCCCACGTGAGGCTCTGCACTCAGCACAGAGTCTGTTTGGGATTCTTTCTCTGTCTCCCTCTACCCTCCCACACATACCCTCTCCCTCTCTAGAATAAATGAATAAATCTTTAAAAAATAATAATTTACAAAAACACCAGGCTAATATTTGTACCATAATGGGTGAATATTTTGAATATCCTACTTGTGACCCCATCCAAAAGATTAGGCTGGCGTTTCATTAGATTAATCTCATCTTTTTGACTCAACAAGTTTCAGATATGGAGGTGAGTTATATATTTTATCCTAGGAGAAGAATTTAAGAGATAATCTTGATCTCTGGATAATCAAACCTCCTAAAAGCCTTGCATTAAAAAAAACACTGAAAAAATAATTATACACACACACACAAACTTGTACAAAGCAATTCTTTGTAGCCGAATGATTTGCACAACTCCACCAGGGATTAACATCTGTCACCATAAATAGCTATGTAAAGCAAAGTAATGCCGTATTTCTAGACGAATCTCAGCTAACTTATGAATCTATGAAGTAACCAGATAATCAGCTCATATGAGGCAAATGGGAATGGTTTCTTCCTTTTAGTGCCATTTAGGTAAATTAAATCTGCTTCTTATTTGTGAAGACAAAGCAATTTGGCATCTCTGTGAGGTTTTCTGTTTGTTTCCAAATAGACTTTGAAAACATTTTAAAAACTGAAATATTGTTTGAATTTTCAATTCAATTGCCAAAGCACTTTAATTGATTTATTCAGTTATTTATCGCATAGTTACTAAATGCCCTCCACAGGCCAACAGTTCTGTACATATCAGGATAAACAAAATGTAGTATCTGTTCTCAAGAAGATTGCCTTCTCGTGGGAGAGAGCGTTGTCTGAACAGTGATATACCAGAGCCGTGGATACCATGATAGAGATATATTAAATCTTTTTTTTTTAAAGATTTTATTTATTTATTTGACAGAGAGAGATCACAAGTAGGCAGAGAGGCAGGCAGAGAGAGAGAGGAGGAAGCAGGCTCCCTGCTGAGCAGAGAGCCCGATGCGGGACTCGATCCTAGGACCCTGAGATCATGACCTGAGCGAAGGCAGAGGCCCAACCCACTGAGCCACCCAGGCGCCCCATGATAGAGATTTAATGGAAGGAGAAAAGATGGTGATTGAATCCCACTGGATTTGGTGAGACCTAGGAAGAAGAAAGAGGGAAGAACTTCTGAAGGAAGTCATGGCCAAGGCATGCCAGGTAGAGGGAACCATGTTGCAGACTCATGGAGGTGAGAAGCAGCAGTACTATGAAGAAAATATATAAGCAGTCTGAATTTGTTGTAAAGTAAAACACGAAGAAGGAGGGAATGAAAATCCGACAGGAGACGCAGAAAGAGGACAGTTCATGGAATTGTTAAGTAACTCCATGTTAAGTAACTTGGACATTTTCCTGAAGGCAATGGGGAGAAACAAAATATTTTGAATAGGGGAATGACGTGCTCTGATTTGTTTTTCAGACAGTTCTTTTTTAGCACCTTTGGGGCAGAATGCTAGGTTCTCAGAGTGTAAACATGAATGAGAGAGATCATTTTACCCTGGAAGAACTAAACGTCTAGTGGAAAACACAGATAAGGAAAGAGTTAACTTCAAAATTTTTGGTGAGTGCTATGATAGTGACCTGGATATTTGAAAAAAGAACCCTCAGATAGAGTTGGCAAACCTAAAATAGCTCCAAAAATAGCTGGGAAAGTGCTTCTCTTCCCTGAGTTGTTCATAGTATGAAGTTTGAGTCTGTAACACAAATACGTTGTCAGTTTCCATTCCCTCCAACAAAACGTTTGCCTTTGCCTGGCTGTCTACTCCTAGTCTTAGTGGTGATGGTGGCTGGGGGTGCTTAGGTTATTTAACTCGATAGCCTTTCCCAACTGGGGAACCCCCCCCCCCATGCCAAGGCATCTTGTTCCACTGTTGGAAGAAGATGTGTAAGAAAGGGGATTCCCACAGAGCACTTCCGAATGACTCTACTAGTGCTGTCTTTTGATCTCCTTGTCTGAGACAGTGTGTGTAATGGGAAAGACCTGAGACCAGAGACCATGGAATCACAGTATCTCTGCCATTTATGAGCCGTGTGGTCCTCATTAATGTATTTCAACTTTCTGACTCAAGTCCCTCGTCTCCAATATGGTTTAATATGGGGTTTAAATGATGAGAGAAATATTACAGGTAAAGCAATAAGTAAGTGCCTTGTAGAAAGAAGTTCAATAAATAACAACTATTACTATTATTATTAAAGTATAATTCTGGATACACCCTCTGTCCCCACTTCATTAAAAAAAAAAAAAGGGCAAAACTTACTTCCATGAACTCGAAGTGTTGTTCTCAATATTGTATTCATTACCTGGGTTCATCAGACATAATATTATCACAGAATACCGTCTCTCTTGAGCAGAAAAAATACATGGGCAATTTCTGACATCTTTTCCTATCTATTCATTTATTGTGACTGCTGGTCTGGTAACTTAGTAGCCAAAAAGCCTGTCTTTTCCAGGTTGGCCTGAGATCCAGGTGCTTCTCTGTGCATTTTTTTAAAAGGGCAATGCATTTAAAACTCGAAATGAGACCATTTTTCTAATCCATAGTAAACGCATTAGGTGACCTTGCACATCAAACATTTGGCATCTGCTTACTCTACTGCTCCAAATCACAAAAAAAAAATCTTCTAGTTCAATATGTGGACATAGAAGGATCCAGAGCTTACCTCTTCCCACAGACAAATCTACAGCTACATAAGGAATAATTTCTTCTGAAAAGAAAGACCCCAAATTAGCTGGAGGACTCCTCTGTAAATTTTCTCATAAGTGAGAAAAAAAAAAAAAAAAAGACACTGAGGTGAGATGAAGAAGCTGAAACACAATGTTACCGTAAACCTCACCCCTAGCATGGCAACCTATAATGGAGACTTCTTCCTCAGGAAAGAAGGGTTTGAACCCCACATCTGGCATCTCAACTTTAATAACTCTAGGCAGAAGATCCCCAAAACATCTATTTTTAGAAGTTAATAGGGCTTGCTGCCCCCCTGCCCTGGCAAGACAACAGTGATCTAAGAAACAGTTCTTAAATAGCTTACACACATCCTCACCCACCCCAGAGTTCAGGACGGAGGAAGCTGAATGAAAAGTGCCCAGACTTTTTGTGAAAGACACTTATTTGCTTATTTTAAAGCATCAGATTGAGGGGTGGGCATCCAATTTAACACACAGCTAGGGGGCTAGTGAAATATTCTTCAAAGACATAGGCTGGCAGGTACCATTTTAGTGCTCTCCCTCTGCCTCATTCCAGCCCTTGTATCTCCCAGAAAGGAGCTTCTATATTTATCTGGTGCCCTGATTTTTACAGTGTCTGCCCAGGACAAACCTACCATAAGCCACATTGGCTCTGGTATTCCTCTGGTAGCCATTGTGGCTTATGGTAGTGGGTCCCACAGGACTGTAGCAAACAGAGAACGAGTTCGTAACTAGCTCCAATGCACAGAGCACAGCAGAGAGGCAACAGGCTGAGGCAACCAGTCTTGCTGTTCAAGAAACCTATTAGCTTGTCTTCATAGCTGTGGCCCAAGGGCAGGCTTACCATTAGACACACACATAAGGATTGACAGTAATCCTCTTCAGAGACTAAGAGCATGCGTGATATTGCTATGCTCTCCCTCTGCTGAGCTTGAGAGCACTGGGGTATCCCAGACGGGAGCTTGTGCACCATCTGGAGCCTCAGTTTTCATGTCTGTTGCCCCAGCTTTTGCATCTGCCACACTGAGGCACATTGTCTGATAACTTAACTGTGATGGCCAGTGTGGTTGGTGTCCATGGGTTCAGTGGGATGATGGGCAAAAAAACAAATGGTTCTCAGATCAGGGCTCAGTGCAGAGGGAGCAGACAGAAACACCTGCATTCCAGTCTTCTTTTGAAAAAGATAAATTTGCACATTTTAGAAGTTACTACTTGAGGATCTGACTTCCAATCAGCCTAAATCTAGGTGTTGACGAGATCTTCCCCTTTGGGGCAGTGACAGGTATGGCACCCTCAACTATTGGGAGCCACTAAGGTAAAGAAGCCCGCTTGGACAATCACAAAAGTTTGAGAGACAACCAAGAGCTAGGGCAGGGTTGAACAATAAGGCTCATCTCCTCCAGGAGTTCAATCCTTCAAGACTGGGAGAGAGGACTATTTTTTCTAATGCACAGAAACCAACATAGTGAGTCAAAGAAAATGAAGAAATAGAGGAATATGTTCCAAATGAAAGAATAAGATGAAACCTTGGGAAAGGGCCTTAAAGGAGACAGAGATAAGTGATTTACCTAAAAATGAGTTCAAAATAATGGTTATAAAGATGTTCACTGAGCTTGGAAGAAGAATGGATGAACAAGCTGAGAATTTTAACAAAGATAGAGAAAATATAAGGAAGTACCAAACAGAAGTCCCAGAGCTAAAGAATATAATAATTCAACTACAAAATACAAGAAAGTTTCAACAGCATATCAGATGAAGCAGAAGAAAGGATCAATGAATGCAAATACAGGAGAGTGGAACTAACCCACTCAAAGCATCAAAAGAAAAAAGAATTGGGGCACCTGGGTGGCTCAGTAGTTAAGCCTCTGCCTTGGGCTCAGGTCATGATCTCAGAGTCCTGGGATCAAGCTCCGCATCGGGCTCACTGTTCAGCGGGGAGCCTGCTTCCCCCTCTCTCTCTGCCTGCCTCTGCCTACTTGTGATCCCTCTATCTCTCTGTTAAGTAAATAAATAAAAATAAAAATCTTAAAAAAAAAAAGAAAAAGAATGAATATAGCTTAACAGTCTGATGGGACACCATCAGACAAACCAACAAACCATTTGCATTATAGGTGTCTAAGACAGAAAAGAGAAAGTGAAATGATCAGAAAATTTATTTGAAGAAACCATGACTGAGAACTTACCTAACCTGGGGAAGGACACATACATACAGATTCAGGAATTGCAGAGAGTTCCAAGTTAGAGAAACTGAAAGAAATCCACACCAAGAGACATATTATAAAGAGTCAGATTCAAAGACTAGGAAAAAAAAATCTTCAAAGCAGCAAGAGAAAAATAATTTGGCAAGAAGAAGGGAATCCCCATAAGATTATCAGCAGAAATTTTGCAGGTCAGAAGAAAGTGGCACCATATATTCCAAGTGCTCAAAGAAGAAAAACTTGCCAATCAAGAATACTCTACTGGGCAAAAATTTCTTTCAGAATTGAAGGACAGATAAAGAGTTCTAGACAAATAAAAACTAAAGAAGTTTATTATCATCTGACCTGCTTTATAAGAAATGTTCAAGGGACTTCTTTAAGCAGAACAAAATGGTACTAATTAGTGAAGGGAAACATGTAGCAGTTTCAATTTCACTGGTAAAGGTAAATGTATGGTAAAATTAGAATAATCTAATGTAAAGGTGATAGATTAATCTCTCATAAAGGCATACGAAAGCTAAAGACAAATGTAAATTACTAAAACTGCAATAATTTGTTAATGGGTGTATGAGATGAAAAGATGTAAGTTGTGATATCAAAAATAAAATGTTGGGAGGGAATATAAAAATGTAGAAATTTAGATGCATTAACACTTAAGTTGTTACTATCTTAAAATAAATTGTTGTAAATATAAGTGGCTTTTTTTTTAAAGTTTTATTTATTTATTTGATAGAGATCACAAGTAGGCAGAGAGGCAGGCAGAGAAAGAGGGGAAAGCAGGTTCCCTGCTGAGCAGAGAGCCCGATGTGGGGCTCAATCCTAGGACCCTGGGATCATGACCTGAGCAGAAGGCAGAGGCTTTAACCCACTGAGCCACCCAGGTGCCCCAATATAAGTGGCTTTTTAAAAAAATGTAAGCCTCATGGTAACAGAAAGCAAAAATCTATAATAAATCCAAAAAAGACAAAGAGAAAGGAATCAAAGACCTCTACAAAATCATCAAATCACCAAGAAAAAGAGCAAGAGAAGAAAGAAAAACGGAATTACAGAACAGCCAGAAATTAATGAACAAAATGGCAATAAGTGTGTAGCTATCAATAATCATTTAAGTGTAAATAGACTAAACATTCCAATCAGTGGACACAGGATGGCTGAATGGGTAAAAAACAACAACAACAACAACAACAAAATCCATTTATATATTGCCTGTAAGAGACTCACTTCAGAAGGAAGGACACACACAGACTGAAAGTAAAGTGATGGAAAAGACATTCCATACAGATAGAAACCAAAGGAAAGCTAGGGTAGCTATACCTACAACAGACAAAACAGACTTTAAGACAAAAATGGTAACAAGAAACAAAGAAGGTCATTACATAAGTAAAAAGGGTCAGTCCAAGAAAAGGACGTAACACTTGTAAATATTTAACTACACAACATAGCAGGACTTAAGTAAATAAAGCAAACATTAACAGACCTAAACAGGGAAATATACAACGACAAAATATGCAAAAATCTGTTGCATTTCTATATACTAGTAATGAACTATCAGAAAGATAAACTAAGAAACAATTCATTTCCGACCACATCAAAAAGAATAAAATCCTTAATAATGAATTTAACCAAGGATGTGAAAGGCCTGGACACTGAAAATTGTAAGACGCTGATGACAGAAATGGAAGAAGACACAGGTTAGTTGAAAGATGTTCCATGCTCATGGATTGGAAGAACTAATATTGCTAAAATTTCCATGTTATTCAAAGCAATCTACAGATTCAACGCTATCCCCATGAAAATTCCAATGGCATTTTTCACAGAAATAGAACAAATAATCCTAAAATTTGTAGGGAGCCACAAAGACCCCAAATAACCAAAGCCATCCTTAGGAAGAAGAATAAAGCTGGAGACATCATGCTCCCTGATTTCAAACTCTTACACAGATAGAGTAATCAAAGCAGTATAATCCTGGCGTAAAAACAGATAAATAGATCAAAAGAACAGAACAGAAGGCCAGAAGTATACCCATGCATGTATGGTCAATTAATTTATGACAAAGGAGGCAAGAATACACAATGGGGAAAAGATAGTCTCTTCAATAAAGTCTTGAGAAAACGACAGCTACATGCAGACGAATGAAACTGGATGACTGTTTCATCATACCATACACAAAAACCAATTTGAAATGGATTAAAGACTTGAAAATAAGACCTGAAATCTTAAAACTCTCAGAAGAAAACATAGACTGACATCAGTCTGGTGAGGACATTTTAGACCTGACACCAAAAGTCCAGATAAAAATAGCAAAAATGAACAAGTAAGACTTTATCAAACTAAGCAGCTCTACACAGCAAAGGAGACCATCAGCAAAGTGAAAAGGGAGCTACCCAAATGGGAGAAAATACTTGCAAATAAGATATCTGTTAAGAGGTTAATATCCAAAAAAAAAAAAAAAAAAAAAGAGGTTAATATCCAAAGTAGATGAAGAACTTGTACAACTCAATGACAAAACAAACCCCCCCCCCCCGCAAATCCAATTAAATAATGGGCAGAGGACCTGAATAGACATTTTTCTGAGTAAGACTTCCAAATGGCCAATAGGTGTATGACAAGATGCTCAACATCATTAATCAACCAGGAAATACAAATCAAAACTGCATATTACCTCATGTATATCAGAATGGCTAGTATCAAAAAGACAAGAAATAACAAGGGTTGGTGAGGATATAGAGAAAAAAATGATCTACTGGTAGGGATGTAATTGGTATAGCCACTATGGAAAAGAGTACAGAGATTCCCCAAAAAGTTAAAAATAGAATTACCTGTTGATCCAGCAATTCACTTCTGGGTATTTATCTGAAGAAATGAAAACACTAACTCAAAAAGATATCGGCACCCCCATTTTTGTTGCAACATTATTTATAACAGCCAAGATATGGAAACCTAAGTGTCCATCAGTGGATGAATGGATAAAGAAAATTTGAGATTTATTACTTATATTTATACATATATATGGTGATATATATGTGGTGATATCTATACTTCCATGATATATGTATGTATATATGATATATATGATATATGTATATATATGATGATATATGTATGTATATATATGATATATGTGTGTATATGTGATATATGATATATTTATATATATGATATGTATCTATATATATGTATGTGTATATATGATATATCCATATATATGATATGTATTATATATTAGTTATATCTATAAAGGAATATCAATATATATGTGGTGATGAGAGGTGTAAACATCACCACATATATATCAGTATTCCTTTATATATATAAAATATATAATGTATATACTCCACACATACGCTAATATTCCATATAATATTCCATTATATACACACACACAATGGAATATTACACAGCCATAAATAGAAGGAAATCCTGCCATTTAAAAAAAGTTTTTATTCATTTATTTGACACTGAGAGAGATAGAAAGCACAAGCAGGCAGTGCGGCAGGCAGAGGGAGAAGGAGAAGCAGGCTCCCCACTGAGCAGAAAGCCTCACACAGGGCTCGATCCCAGGATCCTGAGATCCTGACCTGAGCCAAAGGCAGATGCTTAGGTGACTGAGCCCCCCAAGTACCCCAGATCCTGCTGTTTTTTACAACATGGGTGGATCTTGAGGACATTAAGCTAAGTGAGAGCAGTTTCAAGCCCAGCTAGTGTCTTTATAATCATTATTCTGAATTCTAGTTCTGACATCTTACTTATGTTCTTACTGATAAATGGACTCTTAAAAAAAAAAAAAACCCAAAACAAACATATATGTCCAGAGACCAGATTGGTGGTTGCCAGAGACAGGGGGAGTGGGAGTGGGGTCGACCAGACTAGAAAATCAAAGAGCTGAGTTAAATGTTTGACTTTGGTTCCAGTGCCAGCATTATGGGATCCTGTAGGCTGAGACCATGGGCTTCGCTTGATGTTTCAGGAAATGCTGAGTCCATGAGACAACCTAACACAGAAAACGGAAGTCCTAGATACTTTCCAAAATTTTGAGTGAAGCCAAGGGTACAGATGGGAGTCGGTGGGAGCCCAGGTAGGTTACAGTTGGACAAAGCATCTTTCTCGGTGGGCAGAGGAAGAGGGAAAGTTTTTGATGTTGTTTAGTATGATTAGGGATATGGAGAAAGTTATAGAATGAAAGAGAAAATTCTGAGAAACAAGAGGCTTTGAAAAGCAGGTTAAGGAGTGTGTGTGTTGGGGGTGGGGCTTTGAGTTTGCCGGAGGAAGATCTGTATGACAAATTTCCACCTCTGAGAGGTGGCTGTTGTGGTGGGGGCAGGGCAGGGAGGGTGGCTGGGTGCCGTCAGGCTGTGCAAATACATTTCATAGGTACGCCCTTCAAAGAAGCAATGGGTGTGGGGTAAGGGCACTTTGAATTTGGGAGTGTCTTTTTAGCTTCTCAAACTCTCTATGGTTTCAGTTGGGTATTGAGAGGTGCCTACGTAAGTAAAAGTATGAGAATGTGGGGCTCATGCCCCTACACTGAGGGGAGTTATGGCACTAGGGGTATGCGCAGCGTCTGGGGGAGATGGAGTACCACTACCCATGGTGCCCTGGGGGTCCAGTGTAGGCTGTGCGTGCTGCCAGCCAGAGGCCTTCTGGCTGTAGAAACAGGCCAGGCCTCCAGTGGCCAGACCCCCTGCTTACCCTGATAGGGCTGGACTCTTCTCAGAGCTGGTTTCATTCCCTTAGCAGGGGCCCTGGCAACAGGGGGGATGCGTTGAACTACTTTTTACTCTCCCTGAGAGTTGTAACAGTAACCATGACCTTAGGTTTCTCGCTATCAGGCTCCATGATTCACCCTCCACATCCTTAGAAGTGTGAGTGGAATAGAATATAATATGTTTTCCTCTTTTATGAGCGATAAAGAATATGAGAGAGAGGGGCTCTCATCGAGCATAAGCATTATGACACGTGGATGAAGGCCTTCCAGGGAGATGGGCGGAGTGGCGTCGACCAGAGGGGACCCACCTCTCTGGCTCCAGAAGCCTGCGGACAGCTTTGCAGGACTATTGGGGGCTGGCCTGGAGGAGTCACTAGAGGACTGCAGACATTACATAAAAATCCTTGATCCCTATTCTCCACCAAGACATTTCCTTGACCCAAAGTAGAGTTTGGAGAGGTGAACTGTGAAATTGACAACAAAGGGTCCTGATGGTAATGTCATCTTTATGGAGCCATTTCTGTTCTCCAGGCACGGTGTTAAGTGCTTCACGAGCAGCAAATATCTCATACGGACCTCATCACCAACCTCTGAGTTAGGTTTCGTTCTCAGCCTTATTTTACACGAGAAGAGACAGTTGTTCGAAGAAGTAATGAGGCTATGAAATGGAAGCGCTGGGATTTGAACCAAGATTCCGGTGTAAAGCCTGATTTTTTAATGATCACATGAGAGCCCCAACCTGATTAGTCCAGTCTACCCTAGTGATGCACAGCCTCGTGATATTACCCTTCCCCTCCAGCTCTGAAGGAGAAAGGAAAGGGTAAACGTGCAGTGTCCTGACAGATGAATCTTACAGAAAGAGTCACGGTCTCATCCCCGAAGCGTGTGTTCCAGGAGGAGTGGTATCGGCCATGATTTATAGCCTCATACATAGAACACGCTCATCCTGGTAAGTACGCAGCACTGGACCCATCTTCCCAGGCCCGGTACTTAGCATCACAGTGACACAGTACCAATTCCCCTTTCCCTAGAGATGGCTATCTTTGGGCGATGGCTGCCCAAATAAGATTTCTGTGTGATTTTCTCTTTGATTTTGCTCGTGGACCATTTCTAGCTCAGTGACTACAAAACAAATCAGTCACCAAGTAGAAATACAGTGGAATCCTAAATATAGGCCTGGCAAACAGAAATACTCCAGTATTATTGAGAAATCTGGCTTCAAGGAAAACAGCACATACGCCAACTCTTGTAACCCATGATGTAGACGACTTAGCAGGACGACAAAGTTCAGTCGCCCCAAATTCAGGCTGTGTCCATATTTACAAGGCAAATAGTTGTCATAATAGTTTTATCATTACCATTCAACTTTGAGGACAAAGAGAATTTCTAGCAATTCTAAGATTGTTTGTGGCTGGAGGTCCATCCCAGGCTGTCGGGTTACTCAGTGAATTAGCAGAGAGCCAGCTAAGGGAGCAGAAGAAAGAAGCGTCAAGCCTAGAAAGGTAACCTCGGAAGTGATTACATTACCTACAAGTGACCTCTGATGGCCAGGACTGATGGCTTACCATGAGAGCACTAGTTGTAGGCTTGCAAAATGCTCACTGGGTATGTCCCTCCACGCATTCAAACATGTGGCTCCCTTCAAGCCCCTCCATCCTGTGCCCACGACCTCATCCTAGAGATTAGGTGAAACTCCCTTTAACTTGAAGGTTACAGAGTAGCTCACATCGAACATTTTAATTTAGTTCGCCCCAAACCACTCTGAACTTGAACTTGGAGTACAGTCATCCATCAGAGCTTTCCTAATTAAATTGGCATAAATTAAGGCTTAATGTCAACATCAGAACTTGGTCACAGAAACCATAACACAGACGGTGCCAGGGGCTTCTCGTGTGCAGCCCACATGCCGTGACCTGTACAAAGGCGTTTCTGTTTGGTTACAAATCACTGGGTTCCTTAACAAAAGAAGGGCAAAGCTCGATGTGTCAGGTCTGCTTACCTTCAAGGCAAATCTGAATAAAAGTGCCTCTCTGTAGACTCGTCATCCAGGGACCCCTGTAACTGTTCTGATGCTCCCAGGCGAGGAGGAAGAGGAAAGGAGTTTCACCCTAGGAACGCTGGTCCCGCGTGAGGTGTGCAGCGTTAATCAGCTTAATCAGAATCACACAGCTCTTGGGCAACAGGGCTGTGTTCCTGCTCTTTCTTGAAGCCAGGTGTGCAGACTTCTACCCCACCAGTGGAGGTCAAATAGGGTGGGGTGGGGGTGAGGGGTTACCAGCAGCATGGGTATCATCTGGAGGTTTTTCAAGATCAGAGTCTCAAAATCTGTCCAGACATTCAGGATCAGAAACTCTCGGGACAGAGACGGATGTTCTGTGTTTGGATACATCCTCTGGCTGATGCTGATGTAGGCCAACGTCTCTGAACTACTGCACTTTATCATGAGGTCCCCTTCAATCAAGCTCTCAAGACCACTGAAGAAGAAACCAGTCTCATTTTGAAATCAAATAAAGGTGGTTAAAAGACATGGGGCTTCAGTGGGACATGGCGAGGGGTATCTGCCTACCGGTAAGAAAGAAGCAGAAGAGATGCATTTGATTGAGTGCCATGAGGCATTTTGGCAGGAAAATGGGCTTTTTCCCTTGTCAAGATATATCATTAAAAAAATACGAAAAATATTAGGCCTCTGCTTTCCAAGAAAAATAACTAAAGCCAGGGTTATTTTCTATTTTCATAATTTTGCTGGGTTATCTGTAATGTGGCTTACACATTTCTAGAACTTACCTACTGAACTGATGTTTAGGTTTCCTCAAAAAAATATAAACTATATTGCATCATCAGTAATATTATATCCGTAGGCATATAGCTGTTAAATCTGTGAGTTTATGCATTGATTTATGCAATATAAACTATATTGCGTCATCAGTAATATTATATCCGTAGGCACAGTCTGTTAAATCTGTGAGAGTTTATGCATTGACTTACTGCCCAACTCCAATTTTATGACTTAAAAAAATTCTTCACCTCCCTTTTTGTTTCCATTTCTCCTTACCTAGAACAGATTTCATTTGGTGGGTAGCTAGAATGCTGATCTATTATCCTTTAGGGTTCCGAAGTTTGCTGATTTATATGCATTTATGAGCCAGTGAATAATGCTTCCAGGAGAACTGCATTATATCGGTTTTGCAAGAATTGACTCAGATTCTGACATCCAGTAACAGAAGGTCATACAAATCATCACATCAACACTAGACTTTATTACATTTGTTTGTAATTTATTTTGCTTATGGTTTAATGTCTTACAAGCAGAAGAATATTATTGACATCAAAGAAGTTGTAGCCTGACTTGATCCCAGCAGGTGTCTGTCCACTTCAAATACTACAAACATTCTTTGTTGGCAAAACAATATTGTTTGAAAGTTTACCAGCATTAATTTAGAATTGGCTAATTACTAAAGAAAAGATAGGCGTTCCATCATGGTTCTGGGCACTGACACCAAAATTTCAGTTGAGGACAACCTGACATTTATATCCCAAAACAAAAGTGCATCATAAAATTAATAAGTTAATGAACTAAAAGACACATAGCCTTTCTGGAAGATAAAAATGCTTAATTTACAAGCCACTCTGGAGTACCAGGAAAGAAACAAAATGAAGCTGTATAAATTCATTTTTGAAGGATTTTGAGACTCTCAGCTTATATTTTAATATTTTGTTCATATATAGCCAACAGTAAGAGAGAGAGCCAACCTAGGGTCAGCCCAAAGTTCTGCAGGAGAAACATCAACCAGGGTCGCCGTGTTTGAACATGAGTCATTTCAGGAAGCTAAAAAAAGAATAAAAAACCAGAATAAGATCCAGATATACTCACTGCTGGGAAAAGTTTGGTGGGAAAACATGAGAGACTCTGTTATTCAGAACTCAATAACCTTTCAAATTCCCAAAACAGTTACAAAATGCTTGATACCTACTCTTGACCAAAATTTAAAAGTGTAAGATAAATTAAGTCATTCAACTGTGGTTAGAAGGATTGTAGCACTGCCAGAAGTCTTAAAATGACGTAGTTATCAGCCTAAAGCAAACCCAATCCTTCTTAACTTTGGTTTTCTGAGAGTGCTTCAATGTGAAATAGATAATAAAGTATTATTTTTGACTCTTCTGTTAGGTTTATGAAGCCGCTAGATGTACTGGTGGTTACGAAGCACATATTTGTTTCCTTTCAAAGAGATCACCAAGGTCTTCCTGACCTTCAGAATAAAGACATCATGTCCTAAAGCTGTATTTTACTCTCAGAGAGGCAAGTGGCAAAACAGCAAGAGGCTGTTCTTTTAGTGGAATGGCTTTAACACCACGTGGAAGAAAATGTTCTCATGAGAGTCTGGGGGAAAAGCAGCTCAATGTGTTCCTTTTTTTTTTTTTTTTTTAATCTCTTTATATTTATTTATTTATTTATTTATTTTTTCCATTATGTTAGTCACCATACAGTACATCATTAGTTTTTGGTGTCATGTTCCACGACTCATTTTTTTTTTTTTTAAATTGAAGTGCACTTGACACACATTATTACCTTAGTTTTGAGTCTACAACATAGTGATTTCACATCTCTGTATGTTCTACTGTGCTCACCACAGATGTAGTGATGGTCTACCTTACAAGGCTAGAATACCAGTGACATTATTCCCTATGCTGTAGCTTTCATCCCCGCGATGTTTCTGTCTCATATTCCTTTGAATCCCTCATTATGCGAAGGAGAGAGTGACGTATCTCTTGCATGACATAGTCATTTCTATTGGGAAACCGGCTTAAGTCAACATCTAGGGAAAACCTCACTGGACCATGACATTATTGACATTTTGGGTTGGATACTTCTTTGTTATGGGGGCTCTTGTGTGGATTAAAGGATGTTCAGCAGCATCCCTGGCTTCTACCTGATGGATGTCAGCTGTTACCTCTGACTCCAGTTGTGACAACCACAAATGTCTCCAAATGTTGTCCCAAGTTCCCTGGGGGGTTAAAAAAAAAATCACCTCTGTTTGAGAACTACCAGGTTATTTACAGCAAGAAAAAGGTAAAACCTGTAAAATATGCAAGGGTCTTAGATTTATGGCAATAAAAAGTTGATGTATTCTTTTTCTAGGTTGACTTGTTTTAATATCTGTCCAAGTGCATCCTGAATGTTCTCTTTGGGTATGCTTGAGATGGTTGTTTCTCCCTTTTAATTAGAGAAATTGACAGGATGAGGATGAGGGTTATTGTGATCTGCTATCTCACACCCTCACATGGAGCAGTGGACCAAAAGGTAAAGTAGGATCCAGAAATGCTGTCCTGGGTGGATGACCTTAAACAGATTACGTGTCCTTTTGGTCTTTTTCTGCCATGTTTAAACATAAGCTTACCCATACTACTTTATAGTAAAAAGTATGTATGTATGGTTCATTATCTATTATAAATTTAAAATGACATTTTAAAAATCCATAGACCATTCCTAAAGGGCTGGCAATTGATGGGATTAACAAGACACGTGCACTGGAGTTTACAAGACAGCTGATTCTCAGGAGTTTGTAAGCAATTTCCAAGTGTTTACTTTAAGGCCAGACAACATAGGTGACCAGTTTCCTTCTATCTCAATAATTTGTCTCTCAGACCATCTGTGAGACATAATTATGCCATCTCTGGTCACAAAAAGGCTCAAACTTTGATTAGCCTTATTTCCAAATATACTAAGACATTGTGCAATTCCTTCTCCTTTTTTTTCAAGCAAGGTAATTAATATTCATCCTCAAAATGTGGATGAATTAACAACTTGTCTTATGTCTACTATGTCTGGTGTCATCTGACCGTTGTTCCTCTCTGATGAAGTAGAAGTAATTTCTAGAAAGATTTTTTTTTGGCAAATACTCCTATAATATGAATAATTGGATGAACCATCATGATTGTTTTTAAGTGTATTGTTGAGAAAATACTTCAGCCAAGATACAAAGCATGGTGGTGAAAACAGTTCTAGTTCCAAACATAGAACTTGAGATTCATTTTCAAACCACCTATGTCTTAACCTACATTTTAGAAAGCTCATCTTTGAAGTTCCATCTTTGCTGCAAACATCTACTCAGGGTCTTTGGTTGGAAAGATGTAGGTCTTCATCAGCTAGACTTAATAGCCAAAATGTTTAAGATACAAAACTGCAGAGATTAAATTAGCGTCTTGGGACTTCCTTCATAATCTCCATCAGTTTCTGTCCCAACTAAATCCCAAAATGCCACAATTTTTAAAAATAATTTTTCGACCTATTGTTTTTCTCACCAGCCCATTTATAGACCAGCTACTGGCTTATAGTGTGTGACACACAATAAAATTGAATAAATGTGTTTAGAAGAGTTTCCAGGCTCTGTCAGTGACCCCACTCCCAGTAAGAAAACCAAGAATCCTTGATTCTGAGTACATAAATGGCATTATCCACAAGAAGACACCATGAGGATTTTTACAGCTCCAGGAGCCACCAGTGCCATGAATGCAATGTCTTCTGGGAAGTTTTGCAGCAGGGTCCCTGTTTTTACTTTTTAATCAAAATGACTGCCTCTACGATCTTGCCATCCATGTAGGTGGGACTTCTAGCAGCTCATCTTTTCCTTGAACTCCTTCAGGATGCTCTGGCTGAAGGTTTTATGCAGCACTTACTTTCATTGACATCCATTTTGTCATGCCCTATCTTAAGTCCTGCATCCTTATTTACTACTACATTATTAAACTCCTTTTATTTAGGAGGAAACAATGGTTCAAGGAGGATAATAACTTACTTAGTCACATAGATGTGACATCAGAATGAGGACAAGAAGCCAGCTCATCTCGTTACTGTAGAGGACTGCAGGAATGCAGACAACACCGACTCCATCTTCGGCCCTCCATTGTGTTCATGTTTGTTCAGTGAGCTCTCTTAGGGCTACATGTTCTGGCCCTCTTGGAGATAAATATACATGCCCTAGACATGCCCACTGAGGCTGAGATTGGGGGAAGCTTGTTTTGGTTTCCCATGATTCTGTTAGAGATAACATAGTCTTTCTCCTTCCTGATGCACAGGTAATGCCCAAGATCTAATTAAAGCTTAGCTGTCAATTAGGGGCATGCAAGCCTTTGGAGTTGCATGTGAACACTCTGATCTCATGACAATGAACTTCTGTGTTTTCCCTCTCTATAATCGGTGCACTAAGGTCTACACTAAGGTCTGGATTTTGCAGAGAGTAACTATGCTGCTGCCATGTGTCATTGCCTGCCCAATTCCCACCCCCCCCCATCAGTAAATTATCCTGAATAAAATTCTGTGTAAACTATATGGAGAGGTCTGCTTCATTTTCTGTTCTCACCATGCTTTCTCGGTTTGGGGGATACTTTACTGTCTCTCTTCCACCTTCTAAAGAACTATAAAGACCAGCTCTCTGCCTGAAATTCATCTCTATTATGACTAACACGTTTCCACCTAATTAGAAAAAAGTGGAAATATCAAAGCTAACAATGTTCAAATAGACATAACAGTCACTGCATGTAATGAAAACATAATGAAAATATATTCTGCAACATATAGATATCATGCTGCTTTTGTTATAAAAGATATCATGCTATTGATTCTGTTTTTAAGGCAGACGATGTGTACTTGAAAAAGCTATTTAAAAAAAGACTAACTTTGTGAGCCTATAAAAATGGACAAACGATGAAAATCAGCATTTCAAAAAAAAAGGTTAGGGAGAGTCTCATTCTGACATGGATCATTTTAATTTGGGTGGTCTATCTGAACTTCTCATGTCTGTACACAAATGGGCTTGGTAAGAAAATCCAGCTAAGCCTGCTTTTGAGACAATACTTGGCTTTTTTTTTTGAATGATTATGGATGAACATATAAATCATAATATCTCTTGGATATACACCAAAATACCAGAGAGTCTTACAAAAAGTCTTTCCAAAAGAACAAATGTAAAATGTCAAATCTCAACCATGTCTGATTACAGCATTTCACTTCCTTTGAATCTACCCACATTTTTTTTTATCATTTCAGTAACTAAATTTTGAAGGAAAATGAAGATCCATATGAACGAATTTTCAAGGGTATATGGTTTGTTTTTTCTTTTAAAGAAATTCCTGATGTCAGTTTTATTGCCTCCATTTTCCCCCTGGATTTCAAGAGAGGAAAACCTCCTTTTCTTCCAGGGCAATTAAATTATTTTATTGAACAATTTTATAGATTTATACCCTAAGACTAGAGAGGGTGAAATGATGGATAGAGTATGTTAACTGAAAAAAAAGGTCAGGAAAAAAGAGAAATGTTAGCAAAACACCTTTGCCCAGAGATAGAGCCAAGAGATATATATTTTTTAGATTTCTGCCAGAAACTTGGAAGCCTTGAGGTAGAAAATAATTTTCTTTTTTACCTGCAATATTTAGCAAGTTCCCCAACTCAAGTCAGTGGATGCCTAAACATGGCAGTCAAGGAATTATAATTTTCTGGCAAAAAAAAAAAAAAAATAGAGAGAGAAAAAAAAGAAAATCTTTAACTAAAAGATAGTCCTTTATCATGCCATTGTTTTATTTTGTTTTAAAATTTAAATCAGACACAGGAGAGAAATTCCCTGAGATGCACCAAGTCTACACGGTGACTGACTTGTCCGCAGATGTAGGTATTATAGGTATTATAGCCAACCAGTAATTAGAATTTCTGAACATTTTAGAAAGTGATATTAAGTAAATAATTTATATTTGAGGCAGTTCCCATAACTGTATTCATAGTCAAGCTGAAGTTTTAAAAGCAATGCTCATGGAGAGTGTTAGAACCCATCAGGAAAGAAACTGGATAAATTCTAATGTCTTGTGCTATGCAATTAATTATATACTAGGGAAGACATCACAAAGGAGGACGATCTATAAAACATTCTCTAGAACTTAGGTTTTTGGTTTCTCCTTACACATCTAAGCTTCAGAATCTTGCCATGCAAAGCCTTCTCTGTCTACTTCCATCTGTAATCTGAAACTGGTTTCTTGTTGGTGTTAAAGATCTCTCATTAGATATTTCAACATTGCTTTCAGTATGAATCATAAATGTACATACTGAAAAAGAAAGCTCTGTATCTGATGTTTCTAATAAATGCTGAAAAAAAACCCCAAACAAATCCGAAGTCCTTTCACCATGAAAAATTTATAGTTTAAATATAAATATTCAACATTCACTTGCTGAAGACATTTGGTAGATGTCTCCTGTGCAGGTAAGATTGTCATTCATATATTTTTCCTCTCTCAGGAATGCATAGTTTTTGGCATTATCAACTTTCAAGAGAAATGATTTGCTCCTCCATTCATGAAGCTCCCTTGATAACTGACTTATACCATCTTCTTTTCAGAAGATTCCTAAAATCCTTTGTGCACACTGAGTTATGTATCCATTTGCATTTGCTAAGAGGAGCCATTCTTGTTCCTAGAAATATGATGAGAGAAAATCTCAGAAACTTATTTTGTAGGCTGTCCTAGTAAAGCTTAATCTCTCTAGGGGCACATATTCCATGGACTGCTCTTACTATCACATCTGTAATGAGCTTAATTGTGTCCTTGCAGAAGACCCACAACTGAGAATAAGATGGAAATTTGTTAATGAAAGTCATGATTTGGCTTGCAAATCTGCAATTATCTGTTTGCATATGCAAACTATATACTTAAAAATTTAATAACAAAACTTCTGGTTTCTGGTATGTCATAGAAGATTAGAAGTCACCAATTCACCCAGCAACAAGTAAAAAGGATGAAGAAACTGAAAAATCAACAACTCTCCTCAGATATGACAGAAAAGCAAGATCAAATGGCTGGCCCAAACATTGGGCAGAAAGAAGAGTGTATATAGAGAATCCAGTTTACCTGAGCAGAAACCTACAACCAGAAACCAGTTCCAGGGCAGAGAAATAAACTGTAATGGAGAAATTACTAGAGATTCAGTGTAGATAAGCCTAAAAGTAAAAAAATCTAGGAGGACCCAGCCTTAAGTCTTAATTCTCACTTCTGTGGAATTTTTCTGCCAGGAGCTCTACTGAATTCTCACAGAGAGTATTGGGAGGAAAATCCCTTCATGCTTTTATCAGGAGGAAGATAAAGGAGCCATTTTGAAACATGCCAGAGAATTCTGATCTTAACAAGGACTTCTCTTAAGAGAAACTATTTTATCAGAGCCTAACCTGCTGGGTTTTTATTAGAGTTTTATTATCCTACCTGCTAAAGAGAAATACTCAATTTCACCCCTCTCTAGCCATTCTCTTCCACCTAAAGAGGGAGGAGACAAGAAGTTCACCATCTGGGAGCACCAGCTCACCAAAATACCAAGACCCAATCAAAGACCTATCTAATGCTTCCCCTCTCCCCATACCTTATTCCTCTATTATTAAAGGACTATTTGCCACAGTTCCTGTTACCCAGTACATTATGTCTTCCTATCAACAAAAATAACACAAATTACATGAAAACCAAAAAACACAGTTTGAAGAGACTGAACAACCATCAGAACCAGAGTCAGATACAGTAGGAAAGTTGGCATTATCAGGCCAGGAGCTTAAAAAGACAAAACAAAACAAAAGACTATGATATGGTAAAGGCTTTAACGGGAAAAGAAGACAACATAAACAATCAAAAATAATATCAACAGAGGGATGGAAATTTTAAGAAAGAATAAAAAAGAGATGTCAGAGATAAAAGGTGCTGTAAGAGAAATGAAGAATAAAGGGCTCATTAGTAGATTGCACATGGCTGAGGAAAAATTCTGAGTTTGAAGATATGACAGTAGAAACTTCCAAAATTGAAAAGCAGAGAGAAGAAAGACTGAAAAAAAACCCCTCAAAACACAATATCCAGGGACACCTGGTGGCTCAGTCAGTTGAGCAGCTGCCTTCCACTCAGGTCATGATTCCCAGAGTCCTGGGATCGAGTCCCACATTGGGCTCCTTGCTCAGCAGGGAGTCTGCTTCTCTCTCTGCCTCTGCCTGTTTGTACACACACACTCTCTCTCTTTCTGACAAATAAATAAAATCTTTAAAAACAAACAAACAAACAAACAACCCCCACAATATTATAAGGTACTTCTATTACCCATGAAGTAGTGTTGAAAGTGGAACTGGATTACTTGTAAATGTATAAATAAATAAATGTAACCACTTAAAATACTAGAAAATAAATATAATTAATGTGCTAAGAAGTGAGTCAAAATGGAATTGTATAAAATGTTCAATTAAAATCACAAGGCAGAAAAAGTGTGGAAGACAAAAGTAGAAACAAAGAATAATAGGCAACAATTAGAAAACAGTAATGAATATGGTAGCTATTAATCCAACTAGATCAATAATCACTCTAAATGCCAGTGGGATAAATACACTGAAAAAAGCCAGGGATTTTCAGAATGGATCAAAAATAAGACCCAACCATATGCTGTCTACAAGAAGTCCACTTTAAATATAAAGACACATACAGATTAAAAAGTAAAGGGATGCAGGATATATCACATTACACTAACTAAAAGAAAGCAAAATACCTATGTTAATTTCAAACAGAGCAGACTTCAGAGCAAAGAATGGTGTCAAGTATAAAGATGGCCATTAGATAAAGAAAAAAGACTCAATACTCCAAAAAGACATATCAATCCTTATTATGTGTGTACATAACAACAGAGTATTAAAATATGTGAAACAAAAATGGACAGAACAGCAGAGAGAAAGAGAAGGATCCACTATTCAATTGGAGACTTTAACACCACTCTCTCAGAAATGTGTAGATCCAGCAGGAGAAAATCATTAAGGTCACAGTTGAACTAAAGAGCACCATCAATCCACTGGATATTATTGACATCTGTAAACTACTTCATCCAATAACAGAAGAATACACATGTTTTTGCAAGCTCACATGGGATATTCACCAAGATAGTTCGCATTCTCAGCCATTAAACACATCATAATAAATTTTAAAGAATAGAAATCATACAATGTCTGCTTCAGCTAACAATGGAATTAAACAAGAAATCAGTGACAGAAAAGTAGCTGAATAATTCCCAAATACATGGAAATTAAATAACATAATTCTAAATAACACAAAGGTCAATAAAGAAATCTCAAGAAAAATTTTAAAGTATTTGAACTAAAAGAAAATAGAAATACAAGTTATCAAAATTTGTGGGGCTCAGAATGAAAGAAGTGTGTAAAGCAAAATTGTAGCATTGAATGCATAGATTAGAAAAGAACAAAAATCTAAAATCAATCATGCAGACTTCCAATTTAGGACACTAGAAGAATAGCAAGTTAAATCCAAAGTAAGGAGGAAAAAAAACAAATAACAACATTAGAGTAGATATCAATAAAATTGAAAATAGGAAATGAGTAGAGAAAATCAGCAAAACCAAAAGTTGGTTCTGTGAAAAGGTCAACAAAATAAGTAAACCTCTACACAGGCTAAGAAAAAAAAAAAGAAAACACACATTGCTAATATCAGAAATCAAAGAGATACCACTACAAATACCAAAGGTAATAAAAGCATAATAAAGGAATGTTATGAATACCTCAATATCCACAAGTTTGATAATCTAGAGGAAATACACCAATTCCTTGGAAAACATAGCTGCCAAAACTCACACAAAAAGAAATACACAATTCGAATAGGCCTGTATCTATTTTAAAAATTGAATCAGTAATTAATAATCTTCCAAAAGTGTATTCACCAGTGAATTCAACCAAACATTTAAGGAAGAAATCATACCAATTCTCTACAACCTTTTCTGGAAGATAGAAGCAGAGGGAATACTTCCCAACACATTCTATGAGACTAGCAATATCTTAATATGGAAACTAATGACATCACAGAACAACTATAGGACAATACTTCTTATGAACAGAGATGCAAAACTTCTCAACAAAATATTAGAAAATTGAACCCAACAATATATAAAAAGAATTATACACTACAATCAAGTGGGATTTATTCAATTATACAAGGTTGGTTCAATATTCCACAATCAATGACTGTGATCTACATTCCAACATCAACAGGTTAAGAAGACATCAATAGATGCATTAAAAGCATTGGCAAAATTGAACATCTATTTATGATTAAAAACTCCCAGCAAATTAGGAAAAGAGAGCAACTTCCTCAAAATCATAATGAACATCTAAAACAAAAAAACCCTACAGGTAACATCATGCAGAAAATTTACGCTAAGATCAGGGACAAGGCAAGGACATCCTCTCCCACCCCTGTTTTTTAACATCAGATTGGGATTCCTAGTGAGTGCAATAAGAGAATAAAAGGAAAGAAAAGAATACCCCAAAAATGCCATCTATGTATAAAATCCAAAAAATCATTAAAAAAAAAACCCCTCCTAGAATAAGTGCATATTGCAAGGTTGCATGATACAATGTTACTACCCAAAAGTCAATTCTTACATATGAAGAAAATGAACAAGTAGAATTTGAATTAAAAACTCAATACCATTTATATTAGTACCAAAAATAGTGTGATACCTATGTATAAATCTATATGAGGAAAAATATAAAATTCTAGTAAAAGACATCAAGGACAAACTAAATAAATCTAGAGATATTCCATGTCCCTGGGCAGGAAAACTCAATATTGTCAAGATGTCAGTTCTTACTATAGATTCAACACAATCCCATTCAAAATCTCAGCAAACTATTTCATGGATATTGACAAACTGATTCCAGAATTTATATGAACAGGCAAGAGACCCAGAATGGCCACCATAATATTGAAGAAGAATGAAGTTGGAGAGTTGACACTATCCGTCTTCAGACTTAACTATAAAAACTATCACAACAGTGTGGAACTGGTGAAAGAATAGAAAAACAGATCAATGGAAGAGAATAAAGAGGCCATAAATAAAACCACATAAATATAGTCAATGGGTCTTTGACAAAGGAGCAAAAATAATAAAATGGAACAAAGATAGTCTTATCAACAAATGGTGTTGGAATTATCAGACAGCCACACGTGAAAAAATAAAAAACCCTATAATGAATCTGTATGCAGAACTTCCACCCTTCACAAAAATTAAGTCAAGATGACTTATAGATCTAAATGGAAAACACAAAACCATGAAACTCCTAGAAGATAACAAAAGAGAAAACATAGATGACCTTGGGTATAGTGCTGCCTTCTTAAATATAATACCAGAGACATGATTCATGAAAGAAATAATTGATAAGTTGATTTCATTAAAATTAAATTTTCTTCTCTGTGAAAGACAATGTCAAGAAAATGAAAAGATAAACCAGAGACTGGAAACACATTTTTGCAGAAGACACATCTGATAAAAGACTGCTATCCAAAACATACAAAGAACTCTTAAAACACATAAATAAGAAACAACCTGGTTTTTTAAAAAAATGATTAAAAGACCTGAATAGACAGACACTTCCCCAAGGAAGGTACACAGATGGCAAATGAGCACATGAAAAGCTTTTCAACATCATATGTCATTAGAAAATTTCAAGGGAAAACAGCAATGAGATATCACTACACAACTACTAGCATGGCCAAAATCCAAACATTGACAGCACTAAATGTTGACAAGGATCTGGAGCAATAGGAACTCTCATATTACTGATGGGAATGCAAAATGGTACAATCACCTTGGAAATCTATTATAAAACTAGACATATTCTTATCATATGACTCAATGATTACACTCTTTGGTATCTTCCTAAGTATACAGAAAACTTAGGTTCATACAAAAACCTGCACATGGATATTTATAGCAGCTTTATTCATAGTTGCCAAAACCTGGAAGCAACCAAGATGTTCTTGGTAGGAGAATGGATACATGCACTGTGGTACATCCAGACAATATTATTTAGTGCTAAAAAGAAATGAGGTATGAAGCCAGGAAACAACCTGGAGGAAACTTAAAACATAGTACTAAGTGAAAAAAGCCAATTTCAAAAGGTACAAATTGTATGATTTCAACTACGTTATATTTGGAAAAGGCAAAACTACAGAGATAAAAAAAAAAAAAGATTAGTGGTTTCAAGGAAAGGGAGGGATGAAGAGGCAGAATACAGAGGATTTTTAGGGCAGGGAAATATTCTATATGATATTACAAGGGTCATTTGTTATTTGTCAAAACCCATAGAATATACACCACCACACATGAATCCAAATGTAAACTACAGACTTTGGGTGATAATAACATGTCAATGTAGTTTCATCAATTATCATAAATGTACCTCTGTGGTGTGGGATGCTGAGAGTGGGGGAAGGTATGCATGTATAGGTCAGATGTTATTTGGGAACTCTCTGTACTTTCTACTCAATTTTGTCATGAACCTCCAACTGCTCTAAAAGAAATAAAGTTTTTTTTAATTAAAAGAAAATCCATTTCCCAGTTACACTAACCACACTTCAAGTGCTTGATGAGACAGCCGTAAGTGGGGAGTAACCACTGTTGCAGATAGTACAGACCAAAAAAAAAAAAAAAAAAAAGCTGATTATCTAAGTCACCAGATAAATTTTTTAAAGGTTTTATTTATTTGAGAGAGAGAGAGCATGATGTGGGAAGGGACAGAAGGAGAAGCCAACTCCCCACTGAGCAGGGAGCTCAAAGCAGGGCTCAATCCCAGGACCTGAGATCATGATCTGAGCCAAAGTCAGATGCTTAACTGACTGAACCATCCAAGCACTCCTGTAACTAGATAAATTAAAGAAACACCCTTAGAAGGAAGTATAGGCCCACTGGGAGAAGAATTATAATGGTTATGGATCATTTTATATTTCTTCTGTTCTACCCACACATTCTTATTAATCTAAAAATAGAAAAAAAGGAAAAGAAGGAAAAACTAAAGCATATTTTGAGTTACTGGACTATTTAGTGGCTTAGGTCAAACTAGATAGTGTCATTTCAAAGTCTTCTATTTATACTCAGGACAGAAGGTTTTTTTTTTTTTTGGCCAAATATTTTCCACAGTCTTATACCACTACTATATCTAGATTTTTTTTTTTTTTTCAAATGATCATTATTGCTACAAAGAGGCACTGGAACATCAGTATATTGTCAAATGCATGAGGAAAAAAATGATCTATGCATATTCACTCATCCGCATATTTATGACAATGTTAATAAGGCAATCAATTTTTCTTTTGATCTTGAAGGTTTTTTTTTGTTACTTTCTTTTGATTTTGAAGGTTTATTTGATAATTATTAATTAATAACATGTTATCTAGAAATGATTACAAAGAGACATGTAGGAATTCTTCCATTAAATAGGTAGATAGGTTTATTATGGCTCTTAATGACACCCACAAGTTCACCCAGTGTTTGCAAAACCGAACACTCAGTCGATATGATCCTTTATACATAGGCTGTCTCCAAGAAAATTTTCTGAAGAAGTCATCCATGAGATCACAACTTGCTGAAAAACTGATAATTTAGAAAGACTGTTGGCCTTTATATACCCAATAAAAATAGATAGACTGATTTTTGTTTGTCTTTCTTCTCTCCTCTGTCAGCTGACCAACTTACTTGTTTTAGTAAAAGTATTCAACCACAGAAATAATCACATGACCTTTTTGCTTTTCTCCCAGATTGTTGAGAGCGTTCAGCCATACATAAGCTGTTTCTTCATAGTAGTGATCATCTCATGCATTCGATAACTGTTGGATGAACTGAATTGTAAACAACCTATGTTAGTCCTAAGGAGGAAACAAGATTGTATCTGGCGTTCACTCTCATGGACTTCGTAAGTTTGACAAGGAAGTTGCTCTATTAAAGGAAAAATCATGCAAGGATCAAATTTGTCATACAGTCTTCAATAAGAATTTAACATCCTCCCTTCTAACTTTCAGAAAAAATTGAAGATTTCTTCTATTTACATATTCTCATCAATGCATGTTTACCTATTCATATAACAATAATTGAGGAAAAAGAGAAAAACATGGATAAAATTGAGGCAGATTTCTGTTTCTAGCGAGTTAAAAAAAAAAAGAGAAATGACCTCATGTGATTAATGATGGAAATCTTCTGACTTAGAAATATCTTTATTTAAAAAACTGTATTCACTATAATATTATATTTAAAAATTACTGATTATAGGGGCACCTAGGTGGTTCAGTGGGTTGAGCCTCTGCTTTCGGCTCAGGTCATGATCTCGGGGTCCTTGGATGGAGCACTGCATTGGGCTCTCTGCTCAGCAGGGAGCCTGCTTCCCCCTCTCTTTCTGCCTACTTGTGATCTCTCTCTCTCTCTCTCTGTGCTAAATAAATAAGTAAAATATTTAAAAAATTACTGTTTATAAAACATGTCCTTCTGATAAATAAAACTTTGTTACCCAGTGCCAATACCTTTTTTATTTCTGAGATGTTAAAACATGATTAAAAATTTAGCAGTTGTGGGGAGGAGTCAAGATGGCGGAGAAGTAGCAGGCTGAGACTACTTCAGGTAGCCGGAGAAATGCTAGATAGCTTATCTAAAGATTGCAAACACCTACAAATCCAACGGGAGATCGAAGAGAAGAAGAACAGCAACTCTAGAAACAGAAAATCAACCACTTTCTGAAAGGTAGGACTGGTGGAGAAGTGAATCCAAAGCGACGGGAAGATAGACCACGGGGGGAGGGGCCGGCTCCCAGCAAGCAGCGGAGCAATGGAGCACAAAATCGGGACTTTTAAAAGTCTGTTCCGCTGAGGGACATCGCTCCAGAGGCTTAACCGGGGTGAAGCCCACGCGGGGTCAGCATGGCCTCAGGTCCTGCAGGGTCACAGAAGGAACGGGGGTGGCTGAGTGTCGCAGAGCTTACAGGTATTAGAGCGGGGAAGCTGGCTACAGAGACAGAGCCAAGGAGTGAGCTCTAAGCTCGGGGTTACCTTGAACCGGTCGCAGGCTCGGTCCGCTCGGAGCGCGGCCAGAGGCCAGGGTGACGGGAGTAATTGGGCGCTGTTCTCTGAGGGCACACTGAGGAGTGGGGCCCCGGGCTCTCGGCTCCTCCGGGCCGGAGACCGGGAGGCCGCCATCTTCATTCCCGCCCTCTGGAACTCTACGGAAAGCGCTCAGGGAACAAAAGCTCCCGAAATTAAACCCGATCGGATTACTCAGACCGGCCGGGGTAAGGGCGGTGCAACTCCGCCTGGGGCAAAGACACTTGAGAATCACTACAACAGGCCCCTCCCCCAGAAGATCAACAAGAAACCCAGCCAGGACCAAGTTCACCTACCAAGGAGTGCAGGTTCAATAACAAGGAGAGCAGCGGAATTCCAGAGAAGGAGAAAGCAAAGCATGGAACTCATGGCTTTCTCTCCATGATTCTTTAGCCTTGCAGTTAATATAATTTTTTTTTCTTTTCTTTTTCAATTTTTTTTTCTTCTTCTGCTAAATTTTTTTAACTTTTACCCTTTTCTTTTTTAACTTTTTAAACTAGTTTATCTAATATATATATATATTTTTTTTCCTTTTTATATTTTTTCTTTATTGGTTTTCTTTTTTTTGTGGTGAATTTTTCCGCCTTGTCATTTTGTCCAGAT